>NC_136057.1:1571786551-1572986551 GCF_964261635.1 Lissotriton helveticus | reverse complement strand
AGTGCTGCTTATGCAGTAGTGTCTTTCACAAAAATTGAACAAGCAGGTTACCTATATAACATCAAGTCTGCACAAGTAGCCGAATTGATAGCCATGATAATGGCTTGCAAAATTGGGAAGGACTTACGCATAACAGTGTATACTGACAGTCAGTACTGTTATGGCGTTGTGCATGACTTTGGCCAATTATGGCTGCAGAGGGAATTCATGACTTCCTCAGGTACTCCCATTCGGAATGCAAAAGTTGTTCATGACCTTTTAGAGGCCATCCAGTTACCCAAAGAACTGGCAGTGGTAAAATGTACTGCTCATCAAAGGAGCATGGACAGAGTATCTCTGGGAAACGATTATGCTGATCGAGTGGCTCAATGGTGTGCCAAAGATCGGTATATTGTAAATCCAAAACGAGGGGGGCCAGGAACCAGCTGCCAGCTTCAGGTGTTTGAGGAAGTGCCTACATGGGATGAGGTGAGAGAGTGGCAGGAGTCGGCTCCTTGGCAAGAAAGAGAGAAATGGAAGGAGGATGGATGTAGACCGAGACGTGTGGATGGTGTCATCTTGGGCCCAACTGGTATGCCTGTGTTACCCCGACACTTGCTTGGCACAATGGCTAGATTAATACATGAAGGATCACACATTGGTAGGGATGCCATGATTCTGGTATTTCAACAGACTTGGTACAGTAAAAAGTTCAGGAAGGTAGCAGAGTCGCTCTGCCAGAGGTGCCTGTCATGTCAACAGATGAACCCAGGCAAAAGGACAATGGTTGAACTGAGCAAGATTGGGAGGTCAGGGGGTCCCTTTATAAAGATACAGATTGATTTCATCACCATGCCCCATTGTGAAGGAAAGCGATATGTCCTTGTCATTGTGTGCGTATTTTCGAAATGGGTAGAAGCTTACCCTACTCCCAAAAGTGACGCACTGACAGTAGCGAAGTGTTTACTAAAAGAACTGATACCTAGGTTCGGAATACCATGCATTATTGAATCAGATAAGGGTGGACATTTCCAGAATGACATACTGGCTGAACTCTGTAAGGCTTTTGGAATAAGGCAGAAACTCCATTGTGCATACCACCCAGAGGCTTCTGGAATAGTGGAACAAGTAAATGGAACTATCAAAAACAGACTAGCAAAGCTGACAGATGCTACTGGCATGAACTGGGTGAAGGCCCTGCCCCTGGTCCTGATGGGACTGAGAAGTGTTCCAGACCGCAAGACAGGCCTAAGTCCCCATGAAATCATTATGGGAAGAGTGATGAGACAAGCATGGGTGCCAGGAAGCAAACTGTTGAGTATTACTGATGATTTGGTGCTTGAATACTGCAGAAGATTGGGTGACCAAGTGCGTTCTATCTCTCGCCAGATTGGAGACGACGGCATCCTTAATCCAACGACTCCTCTCCACAACTTGGTTCCAGGAGACTGGGTCAAAATAAAGAAGCACACTCGATCAAGCTGTCTGGCACCAAGGTGGGGAAAGAAACGCCAAGTAATCCTGGTGACAACCACTGCAGTGAAAGTCGCAGGTGTTCCCCAGTGGATCCACGCCGGACACACTCAGAAGGTATTGCCAGACAAAGGATTTGAAGAACCAGGGCAACCAGCAGAGGACCCTGAAGGAGCCAGACCAGTAGCAACTGACAACGAGCAGCCCAGCACCAGTCAGGTTGCAGGAACAGCAGACGTTGGCCCAGGAGTAGTTGACTGCGAACTGCCAAGAAACCAGCCTGCTGAAGAGGTCCAGGAAACTGAGCCAGGAGTAGCTGAAGACGAGCTGCCAAGCATATGGCCAGAAGAATGGATACCGATGATTGATCTGACCGAAGATCCTATCAGAACAAGAGAACGACTTAGTGAAGGTAGAGAGTGGACTAGTCAGGAAAAGCAAGGCACAGGCGAAGAACCTCAGCCACTTGAGATTAAAATCAAAACTGAGGAAGGAGAAGGTCAGACAGGGACAGAGCACGTGATTGATACAGATCAAGTGAACAAGACTGAACAAGTACCCGATACTGAACAAGTGCAGGATACAGAGCAAGTGTTTGATACTCCTCCACTAACTCCTGATGTGGATAAGGGACAGACTAGACATAGAGTAATAGTTCGAGCAGAAGAAAATCAAGAGATCGAAGTGCTTGAACAGGATCAGATAGGGTTAGAAAAACGGGTTCAGGAAATAGAAACAGAAACAGAAACAGAGACAATTGAAAGCCAAAAACAAAATATTCCTGAACAAGGCCAGATTAGTAACCAGGCAGAAGAATTTGATGCTAGTCCTGGAACTAGTCAGATAAGGGAAGTAGGAGAAGAAAGTGGAGACGAATTACCACAAGATAAAGAGAACAAGAGAATAAGAGAAGAAAGTGAAGTCCAAGTACCGACTAAGAGACTAAAGAAAAGAAACAACCTTGAGCCTAGGTTTGTAAAAAGACTGAGACTAAGGATAAAGACAGTAGAAGAAAAACGTGCAGAAGCAAGAAGAAGTGCTCGAATAGCAGAGCAAGAAGAAGACTCTTCCAAAAGAAGGAGTGAACGGATAAAAAGACAAAACAAAAAGTACAAGTCTCCTGAATGGACACTGGTTTTGGAAGAACTTGAAGATCTTGATATAACTGACGTAAGCGACGGAGAACCTGTCCCAGAGTACTCAGCTGAAGAGGAAGACGAGCCACCGTGAATTTGCACAAAGTAAGCTAGTTGTGTAAAAAAGTAAAAAAGAGGGGTGAGAACACTCCTACTGAGCTAAAATGTCTGATTCAACAGTGAATGGTAGACCTAGTTGCAGCCGTTTTAAGACGTGTTGCAAGGTGTGTATATGTAGTGTAGTAGTGCTGATAGTTATCTGGATAGGATTAACAATTTTCATTCCCTTTGCTGTAAGTAAAGATACTAACATTGTCCCTACTGAAGTTGTAAATACTGACAATGAGGAGCTGACAACACAGAGTGTAGAAAGACATGAGAGAGCATTGAGACAAACTAAACGAGACTTAGAAGCATCAGATGAGAAAGGACTACATTACCATGGAATGAAAAACAGGACACATTTGAATGTTTTCGCAAACTTGTTAATACACTATGTAGAAACTATGGAAATTGAAGATTGCTATGTCTGCATGAAGCTACCTACTTCGGTGGCTGAAGGCGTGACATACCATCATCTGCCATTAACATATGGAATTTCCTGTAGCATTTTAGCTAGTTTATTTTACAAAAGGGGACCGTTACAGTATTATTACTCTAACAATGACGTGATCTTTTCTGAACTGCCTATACGTGGGAACTTGAATCCTGTACATACCAAAACTGACACCATAAGATATATGGGAGACTACTTTCTGACTATAGGGAACATTGACATAGCAGATGCACACAGAGATAACTTGACTTGTTCTTTGCGTGAGCAGGAAAAGATGTTCCTGAACATGGCAGAGAAAAGGAGAATTAAAATTCAGAAGAAGGCTAATGACGAAAGTCAGAAAAAGCCAAAGTGGGCAGAAAACATGGAAGGCACCTCATCTGGTGGAGCGGGTCCTGCTCTGTTGCTGGATTTTGAAAAGAAAGGCAAGCTATGTCTTCATCGCGAGAAGACTAGCTATTATAATAATGTTTTCATTGGTTCCAGTGAATGCGAACATAATTACAAGGTAATTGGAGGTTGGGGTTTCAAAAATGGGTCAGAGCCTGTGTTTCCTGGAATTTATTATATTTGTGGGGACAAGGCTTATTTCAAATTGCCGGATCACTGGTATGGAAGCTGCTACTTTGGCATTGTTTTCCCGAAAATATACCATGTGAATGGAAAAGCTGGAAGCAATGAAGATACTAATGGCTTAGTGCGTAGTAAAAGAGAGAGTATAGGTGAAATTATGGGTAGTATTTTCAGTGCACTGATACCTGGAGTGGGAGTGGTTCTGAACACTCACAGAATTTGCAAATTGTCTACTATAGTAGATGTGCTGTCTACTGAAACAGCTCATGGATTTCTGCTGGTCAATACCGAAATGGTTGCGATCAGATCAATGGTTTTACAAAATCGACTTGCTCTTGACACCTTATTAGCGAAAGAGGGCGGAGTCTGCCGGATGTTGAAGGCGCAACATTGTTGCACTTATATTCCGGATAAAAGCGTACAGATCAAAAGATATGTGAAAAACATTACTAATTTGGCAAAGGAACTCAAACCACTCGAGGTTGATAGTGCCTGGAAGAGACTGGTAGATGGTCTCTCAAATGTAGGTCATTGGCTTGCTAGCATAGGTAAAAGCTTATTATTCAAAATTCTGATGCCAATTGGTATTATAGGTCTTATTATACTTTCCATTTTCTTATGCTGTAAATACCGCAAGCGCACCAAAAAGCACGAGGTAAATGCAAGAGGAGTGAAACGAAGTGTGGATGAGATTGAATTAGAGGAAGTGAATGATCAGATATACAAAAAGGTGAAAACTTCTCACCCTGCTAAAACTGAAAGAGAAAAGTTAGAGCGGTTGCTGGAAGAAATAGAACTTTATAAAGTGTGAAAGAAAGTTGGCATCTGGTTCCATTATAATTTGTGATGATAGTAGATATCATCAAAGAGGGGATTGATGAAGCAAAGCTTCGCATATTTTGCGGCTTGCCGAAATCAAGAACCTCGTTTATGTATAACAAGGTAATAAATGTACGTCTTACTAACATTTATATTAAGTTTGAGTAAAGTTTAAGACGCTTGCCTATGTGTATTTCTAATGAAATTAATCCGTGTCCTTTAAATGGCCGCCGCTTGTAATTTAGTTACTGCGCATGCGTCAGCCACACTCACGTGTCCTGACGCGTCTGCAGAAGTGGAGGGAAAGTTATGCGCATGCGTAATTCATAGCTGTGCTTATCATGTGGTACAGCTCGTGCCACTGCTCTTGTGTCCGTGTCAATGTAGCTAACATTTAATGCAATTAAGTTTATTTCTGGATGATGAGTTAAAAGTACAAACCCTGTGATGTGTTTTCATAATGACATTATTATGTATTAATTTGTTTTCGCTTACTTTTCATGTACCGCGGGAAATGGGGGTCTGAGTGAGAGGAGAGCCATATTGGAGGTCCCTTCTGCGCCTGTGCGACATTCGGCAGCACGAGGGACCTTGGCTGATGGAACATAGCCAGCTGGCAGTGATGGGCGAGATGCTCCTGAGAAAGTCACCTCTGCCCTGCGAGAACAGCGAATGTAGCTCCTTATGTGATACATTGTTATATTGCGCTACTGTTAGCTCATGGGAACCCCAAATCTGCTAGGCGGTACCCAAATATGTTAATGAAGGCTTCAATTCGCGTATTGTGATTGGTGTGTTACCCAAACCCTACCTTAGGACCAATTGAAATTGAGGGATTCTGACACTTTGCAACATTGGGGGGTGGTACACTGTCCCAAACTGTATATCTACCCTGGGTTCACCTAGTGAACCGTCCGACTTGTCTGGTTTAGCTGACCTGTCACTGACCCAACGCACTCAATAGGTGACTGAAGATACAGAGCGCTGCGGAGCACTCTGTCCGAATTTGACCATAGACTGAGGTTGTACTGAACCTTAAAGTGCTGGCGAAGCACTTAGCTGGGAGTTCGCTGACCCAATCGGGGTCTTGATCGATAGCTGCAGAGCGGGTGGAGCGCAGGCGTTGCTTCCGAACTGTGGGTTCCGGTCCTGTCCTGAAGAGGGTCCTGTCCTGAGGGTTTGCTGTCCTGTCCTGAGGGTCCTGTCCTGATTCCTATTTCGAGGGTATCCTGTCCTGTCCTGGGTGTCCATTCTGCACCTGCTGTCCTTTGAGGGTATCCTTCCTTGAGGGTTTCCTGTCCTTAACTGACCCGTGGCCAGGGTTTGGTTTCCACACCTTTTCTAGGTAAATATTACTCTGAACCTCTTGAAATTCTTGCACCTTCTGAATTTCTAACTTTTGCTTAAATAAAGTTCAACATTGCATATGTTATATTTCCATGTCTTTCCGCAACTATTGAACAGTCATTTATAATTTTGCGAAGTTACTCCTATGTCTTCTCATTTGTTAGAAATCATATTTTGCATAGCAGTGTGTTATTTTCTGATATGGTCTAGAACTTCGTTGCCTAGGTTGTTCAAAGGCCCTTTCACCTTAAGTGAAGCGTGTTATTCATTATAAGTTCTTCTATAAGTCACACACACTTAGTCTATCCCTGTCTAGATAATACTGACTTATATAGTATTTTCTCGTTACATTTTATTTTGTACCTTGATGATTACTCTGTCATTATTTCTTTCTGCCTATGTGATTTACATTATCTTGGTTATTGATTGCCTTATTTTACTGTACCTCATGCAAGAAAATATTGAACTTTAGATAAACATTTTAAAACTTCCAGTTGTCCGTGGTCATTTAAACAGTATTTGAATGTTATTGTTTGGGTTTGTATTTTGCTGCCTTTCCTTTACAGCTAGCTCCCTGATTCATTGTGGTCATTAGGCACCCGCATCGGTGGATGGTAAGTCGGGTGCACCGAAATTTGGTAGCAGGGAACACACACACATCAACTTGATAGAGCTCGTGAAGTCACCTGATCGATGTATATGGTGATTTGAAAAGTATATGGGCCCTGAAGCCGGAAACGGCGAAAACTATTGGTCGGGTGGCCTCGCGCGCTCTATCACTACTGCAGAGTAAAGCCTTTATTTTGAACCCGGAGGGTGAGGCCAGCAAGGGAGAGCCCCAGGGTCGGCTGTAGCGCTGGTGGGCCCCCTACTCCCGATTATCTCACTACCACAGGGAACAGTCCCCCTCATCTCTCCTAACATAGGGCCTCATTTATGAGGCCTTGCGTGAGTTTTGCGCTTCCGATGCGTCACTTTTTGTGACGCATCGGCGGCGTAAAACATGCCTCCTGATGCGCACTATTTACAAAGTGACGCATCTAAGCAGATGCGTCACTTTGTAAACCCCTGCGCTACATTATTCCTGCATCAGGTATAATGTATGCAGAGGGGGCGTTCACCCGCAAAAAGCCTCGTAGTAGTGACGCAGTGAAATCTATGAGATTTCACTGCGTCACTTTTAGGACGCTGTTGCGTCAAAATCTTGTGCCTGCCTCACAGCAGGCGTAAGACTGACGCAAGCCCTTTCACATGGGGCTTTCCCCATGTGAAAGGAAGCATTGCTGGAGTTGCGTCACTTTTGTGACACACTCCAGCAATGCGTCACTTTTGCGCCTACAGATACGTCAGAAATACTGACGTATCTGTAACTCCTTGCGACATGATGCGTCATATTATAAATATGACGCATCAATCATGTCGCAGGGAGAGCGCAGTGAAAAGTGACGCATCGCTGTTTTCACGCAGCGATGCGTCACTTTTCATAAGTGAGGCCCATAATATATTGCTAAACACAGCAATGCCCCTGAGGTCAGCGCCCGCTCCACAGGTCAGCGCCCGGTGCGGCCGCACCGGTCGCACTGCCCCCTAAAGCTGGCCCTGGAGAGCCCGACAGGTAACCCGTATCATCACCTGCTTTTTAGACTGTGGGTGCAGAGCAGCGGCAGGGCCCGAATCAGTTAAAGCCCTGGGGACCCCCATTCTGTCCCAAGGCCAGTGCATGTCTGTAACACATGCAAGGCTCCAGGACCCTTTTCACATTCAACACGGGCGCCATCACGTTACCTCACGTAATTAGCGACAATCACAGGTCGAGGCAACTGCCAGGCCCTAACAGACGCACTGTTTTTCCAGGAGAAAAAACACACAGGTTTCTTTGTCTTTTTTTGTTCGTTAAATAAATTGAAAAGTGAGACCTATAAATAGCATTCTAACTATAAACCGAAGAATGGATTTGTTTAGCTCCAGCGGGCGTCGAGCCAACTAAAACATTCTCGGGTTCTGGCTGCGTGTCAGGTTTGTTTAGTCACAGCAGCCTGCAGACTCCATCTATAGCAACTCCCCAGCAGGTGAAAACACAGCCCGTCAATGTGCGCAAACTGAAAGAAAAAACACTCAATTCTATCTTTAAACGCAGAGCAAACCCTAAAATATTAAAACCCCTTTTATTTTAATTTGTGATCCGGCCCCTTGCTTGCCCAAATCTCCAGCTGTTTGTTTAATGTGTGCATTTTTAAGCCACGCAGGTGGAAATTGATTTCTTCTGGTTACATTTGATGGTATTAGAGTTTTGGAGATCTATTGATATGTCATGGAGAAAAATCCAGTTGCATCTTGGGACTGGTCATTGCCATCTAAAGCAATTGGTGGAACCTGATCTCTTTGTGCTACCAGTAGAATTGCCCATGTTTTGTCTTCTAGATATATGAAGCTCAAACACCCTTAGGACACACTTTGATCCATTGTTAAACAAGAATTTCAGCCCAAGCCATCTCCTTTCCTCTCCAGTAAATCTTCATTTAGCATATAGCGTATGCACTTTGTGTTCATAAGCTGCAAATGAAACTACACACCATATGCTATTTGTCTGTCCAGCATATGCAAAGCCTAGAGGGAAATGGATATGCGCACTGTGCAATTATTTTGGCCTTCGGAGATATCAGGAGGTAATGAGCATCTTGAAGGGCAACACATCCATTTACACTATTTTTGCCCTGAGTACGTTTTTATTCATAGCTGGGTTAATAAGAAAAGCGTAGGAAATGCTAGACCTGGGCAAATCGTCTGTTTGCACTGGCTGCTTCTTTTGCACATGAACGTGTTTCTTAATTCAAGCTCTGTTGAGAGAGATGTTTTACATTCTTTTTAAAGAGTTTTTATGACAGGTTTTAGGTGATTTTAAATGGTCCTATCAATTTCGAAAAATCTTTTTTAAATGATTGTTTTATTGTCTGCAAGTTTTAAGGAATCAATTTTCCGAAATACGCGTTATCGTAATAATAATAATAATTCAGCATATAACGTAAGCTATCTTCTGTAACAACACGCCGTATTTTCCAAACATGACTTCCACATACACACACGTATTTTGTGAAGTGCCAACATGTTGTTCTGCAGTCAGTGCTCAGCACTCGTCTTGGAGGAAAAAAAGTGAAAACTTGTGAGTATTAGGCTGAAGGGCGTCCTAACATTTTATCGTCTAAAGACCTTGGGGCATATTAGCAAGGAATAGCGATATTTATCTCTAAATACGCTTAGCGCATTTTTTTTATCGCTGCCTATCGCTGGATACGTTAGCGGAGAAAACATGCTATTAGCAACGTTTTTCTCCATTGTGCTAAAATATCCAGCGAAAGGGGCGAAATGCGTGAATATCGCTGGAAATCCAACGGTATTCACGCATTAACGCCAATGGGGACTTAACCTGACAATCCCCCTCCCATTGGATAAACAGGTAAGTCACGTTTTTAGCAGGCGTTAGATTATAGCGATAATCGCGCTTAGCGTGATTTTTTTATCGCTAAGCCTGCCTTGCTAATAGGCGATAGCTGTGTTAGCGACTGCTTTCAGTCGCTAACAGTTTGGGTACGCCCATTAGCATGTCATTAGCAATAAATATCGCTGACATGCAAAGCAGGCCCTAAACCGGTCGCTTTCGCCTAAAAGCTGTCGCTAACTGCTGTTAGCGACAGCTTGCTGATAGGGCGATAAAAATATTGCAGCTTTAGCTGCAAAAAGTGTCGCTAAAGCGGCTATATGGCGCTTGCTAATATGCCCCTTTGTTTCAGTTTTTATCATGGCTGGCTAGACTCCAATGAATATGGTTTGATTAGAACTGGTGGCTTCACCTCTTACTTTTGATTGACGAGACAGTTGAGGTGGTTGTTACTGTACTGTGATTATTTTTCTTCCAGGAATCTTCCCTCTGTTTTCTTTCTTGGCCACTCATCAAAAGCGAAACGGGAAGATTTCCTAGAGCCTGGTTCCTCAAAGGTCGATGGAGCTGGTGAAGAATCTACTATGGCCTTACATGGATATCACTGGTAAAGAATCTACTATGGCCTTACAGAGATATTGCTGGGGAAGAATCTACTTTTACCTTGTATAGATATCGCTGGGGCAGAATCTGCTATGGCCTTGCAAAGATATCCCTTGTGAAGAATCTACTATTAGTTAGTAGTGGGATAGGGAATATAGATCTCTTTCAGACTTAATTTATAAATGCATGATGCATGATTAGTATTGAAACATTAGAAACAGAGAGACGCACAAATTAGGATTAGAACGAAGACAAATATCCAGACAAGTTTGTTATGCATTGAAAGGAGTTCTCTCAAAGAATGGCATACATATCTGATCCCGGTGTGGTTCTTATGATGCCGTGTGGGTGGAGGACATTGTATGGTGGTCATATTATCAACCTACACAAATATTGCATCTAAAATATAGACTGCAATTAGATAACCAAGGTTAATAGATGTGGAGTTAAGAGAAGTAAATGTATACTTACCAATATATGTCTCGCGCAGAGTGTCTGGAGGGTGCAGCGTGAGGCTGCTTAACCTGACTTTTGGATTTCCCTGGATTTACTGCGCCACTCACCTGGTCGTTCGCCCGATTCTGGGGCTGGACTCACTGTTTGCTGCTGCTAGCAGGACTGCGAGGACCAGACTGTCGTGCGGTTCTTGATCCGCCGCACCTGGCTCTCTTCCCGCCTCCACCGCCTGCCAGGCCAACTTCTCGTGGCCCCCGCTCCGCGGGTGCCGCTCGTGCAGAGTGTCTAGAGGGTGCAACGTGAGGCTGCTTAACCTGACTTTTGGATTTCCTTGGATTTACTGCGCCACTCACCTGGTCGTTCGCCCGATTCTGGGGCTGGACTCACTGTTTGTTGCTGCTAGTGGGACTGCGAGGACCAGACTGCCGTGCGGTTCTTGATCCGCCGCACCTGGCCCTCTTCCCGCCTCCAACCCCTGCCAGGCCATAACTTCTTGCGGCCCCCGCTCGGCGGATGCCGCTCGCGCAGAGTGTCTGGAGGGTGCAACGTGAGGCTGCTTAACCTGACTTTTGGATTTCCCTGGATTTACTGCGCCACTCACCTGATCGTTCGCCCGATTCTGGGGCTGGACTCACTGTTTGCTGCTGCTAGCGGGACAGTGAGGACCAGATTGCCGTGCGGTTCTTGATCCGCCGCACCTGGCCCTCTTCCCGCCTCCACTACTTCCGTCCTACTTAAGCACGCCCACAGTCGCGCACGCGGGACGCGCGCGGGCGGGCGCCGGGCGAAGCCCGGGCAAAGGGCGGGCCGTCTGTGGCCGTCCGGGGCTGGCCAAGGCTGGGCTGGGCCACCCCCCTTTTATTCCGACATCTGCTAATTCCACCTTGGACTCATAAGTAAGAACTGTTGTGAACGTTTCCGCTCAACAACTTGTTATTACATTATATGTTCTATACCTTAACATGACCACAAAACCTAGTCTGGGTGGGAAGCTGCTAGTGGGGGGCTCATCCACCTCCTTTAAAGGGACCCTAGATAATTACATCACTAGGGCCGTGTCAGTTGTAGAACGAGAAATAGAGCAGGCTGAACGGCACATATCATCAGAATGGCATAACAAATGCTCTTCCTCAGGTGCTATTCAGAAAGCCGTATCTCCATCTTTGCCTCATTCTGCCTCTGCTTTATTAACGGGCATTGGTATCCCGCCCCAACTCCAAGATCTATCTTCGGCTAGTTTGGGGGTTTGTAATTCTACCAACATTAAAATTGATTCCCCCACGGATAGCTCTTTTGAAGAACAACTCCCAGCTAGAACTGTTAGTTCTGGAACACCCGCGCCATCTCTCCCCATAAAAAGAAAACGGGGACCAAATAAACAAAAAGGTTCGAGAGCGAAAAACCCTAAACCCACATTATCCACCAAAATCCCTAGCATTGATCCACAAAGTAAAATCGAACAAAATTCCTTGCATGCCCCTTTTTCAGACGACCTTTTGAGAAATATAGAGCATCTGTTGAAATCTTTATTGCTTCCTCTCGTAGAAAGGGTCAAGCGAATAGCAGATCAACTTGGATCAGTTCAAGCCACTGGTATCTCAAATATGAATTTACTTAGAGAATTATCTATAACCAGGTATCCCTTGAACACCCTGTACCCGCAGAAAAGCCTAAACTTAGCGAGTGCTCGTCTAGGGGCAAGCCCCAATCAACCTCTAAAGATATTCCCGTCACTAGCCAGCCTATTAAGCCAGCTCCCCCTATTTCTAAACTAGGAGAAATCCGGGAATCAGAGCAAACTTGTAACAGGGGACAAGCAAATGATAACCTCGGGGGGAGGCGAATGGCGGTCAAATATCCCAGAGGGAATGTGCAGCATGTAAATCTTCCACCTGAATCAGAACCCTACGTAATAGTATTAACTGGGGTTCAAGAATTAAAGTCAGGACAATTTGAAAATTACCAGATCCTGAAAAACAAGGTCACCCACTGGCTAAGCGTTAATAGGCCACTACCCGCAAGCATTGATGGCAACATTTTAAATGTCAGGAGGTTACCATGGTTGGGACAAAGACGCAAGGATATACCAGGGGACAGCTTAATTTAAATTTTAAAGACTACAAGGACACAAATTTTATTCGAGGTTGGTATAGTGATAGCTATGAGAGAGGCATATCAACGAGATCATTAAGCCACTTCTACCCAAGAGCCTTGGTTGAAACTCACAAGCCTATGAACCCCAAGAGTATCTTGGGCCCAAATTTTAATATTGCTACCTCCAATCGTTTTGTGGCTCTCTCATCTTTAGAGGGGGTAGACTGACTCACAGATGAGCCAGACAAGATTCAAAAGGACTATGTAATCCCAATCAATATAGGCATTGAGAATGTAGCATATAATGTCCAGAGGACTGAGCCTCAGACTAGGTTCACTGCAAGCCACATGGAAATAGAGGAGGTGGCGCTTATTAGGGAAGAGCCGTCAGGGTCCTTGGAGGAAACCTCTAGCACAGTGCAAAGTAGTTTATGTATAGTGGACGAGGTATTTGTTCCCCAAGTAATTCACAAAGGGAGGCGCTGCAAATTCCACCGTAATAAATTTGCTTTCATGGAACATAGCGGGGCTTCAAAAAAATGTGGCCATCCCAGAATGGAACGAATTTATTGATGCATGTTCCAAGAAACATGGATCCCGATCCCACTTCATAAAAGTGGGTATGCCACTTATTTCATCCCGGAAACTTTGGTAGGAAGAGGTCGCCCATCTGGTGGCCTTCACATATGGATTAGTGTGGCATTGAATTGCGCTGTTACTGTGAATAACTTACCTTCAGAAGACATACTATATATCCCTTAAAAGCCCCCACGTGGGAAACTCTATGGAACTATTCTGTGTATATGCTAGAGATGCCCCGGGTGATCAAACCTCACCCACAATAGCATTACTTGACGCTGCATTAGCGGCTGTCCCTCCCCTGTCTAATGTAATTGTTGGGGGAGACCTCAATTGCACATATGAACTCCTAGCTGAAGAAGACCTCCTTGGCTCTAGCACAGAGGATTTGAGGCTATCTATTCCTCCTTTAAATTTGGCACCTATTAAGAAATGGACAGCTAGAGCAATCCAAATAAACGCATTGACACTAGAACACAATCTGCGTGCACTAAATGGGAGGACTATTTCAGACCCCAGTGGGGCAATGACATACAACAGACTTAGCTGCCGTTCACGTATCGATTATATTTTACTTGATACCCCTTCATGGGACAGACTAGTGGATATGGAGGTTAGGAAAACGCAGGATAGCGACCATAACCCACTCTGTATGAAAATCAGATGGGGGAGTGAGAAAGAAATAAGGAGCGGCCCTTTAATGGTTGCAAAAGAAGTAATTCTCTCCAATTGCAACCGTAAGTTAAAATGGAATAGGGTAATGTGAGAAGAGGAGAAATTGAATAGTATTAAAGAGCTTGTGCGAGCAGAGACTAGAGACCTCGTACCCTTTATGCCTGCACAGACTAATGGCCAAAGTTCCAATTTAATTGATTCCTACAAGAACCTAATAGAGAAAATAGGTGTTTTATTTACTAGTAGGGAAATTAGGGGGCCTACGAAGAGGGGGAAAAAAACGATGAATGGTACCCCATGGTATACAGCGGAATGTAGGAAAAGGAGAAAGGCCATATCGACCTCCATCAGGAGGAAGGATGCAATAGCAGTGAGGTTAGCTAGAAAAGAGTACAATATTTGCATTAAATTGGCCAAAAGGGATTGGGAGGAAGAGCACTGGCAGCAATTAAAGCAGGCAGCCAGCTCAAAGGACTCAACTGTGTTTTGGAACTTGGTAAATAAATTAGATAGAAGGGGAGTAGAGCCCGTACTTAATCACATAATGGAGCATCAGTGGTATGCCCACTTCTTTAAATTGTATTGTGGTGAAGTAGTCATGGGTCAACCACTAGGGGCATCTACTGAGCTTTCTGTAGAGAATCGATCACATGTAGAACCCTTTGCTGGCAGGGAAGTGCATGATGCTATTATAAAGATATCACCCGGCAAAGCTGCGGGACCGGATGGGTTACCAGGTGACCTACTTTTGCATGACCCCAAGTTGTGGTCCGACTTCATCGCCCTCCTAATGAATTTGATTCTTCATGCACATCCGGTCCCTGAATCGTGGAAGGGCGCCGAAGTAGTGACCATATACAAGAAAGGCGATAGGGAGGACCCGGCCAACTACTGACCAATAAGTCTAATTGATACCATCCAGAAAGTAGTTGACAGGGTCATTGTCACTAGAATAGGGTCCTGGTGCGAGGAGGGCAACATTTTGACCCATTTCCAGGCGGGGTTTCGCCAAAATGTGGGCACGATGGACCAGGTTTTCAGGTTTTGTGCGATATATTGGAAAACTGTGTCCATCGCTAAGGGCAGCCTATATTTGGCCTTTATTGATTTAAAAACCGCGTTTGACGTGGTCCCTCGCGATAAGCTCTGGAAGGTGCTGCTCCGTGTTATATTTTGGAGTTTATTGTAAGGCTTCATCAGGATAATTACGCTGGAATCCGGTGGGGGACCCAAGGACAGTTAACAGGGAGGGTGCCTGTGAACAGGGGGGTCTGCCAGGGCTGAGTGATGGCTCCGACATTGTTCTCTCTCTTTATCAATGGGGTGGGAGCCCATTTGAGGGAGGACTCTGCGGATGCCCCAGTCCTGGCGGGGGAGAAAACACCTACCCGTCTCTTTGCAGACGACACCCTCCTGATGTCCAAAACTCCCACGGGTCTCCAGAAATTGCTAGACAGATTTAGTCTGTTTCGCGATGAGCAGGGGCTAACTGTAAATACCACCAAAACTAAGTTGATGGTGTTATCTTCCCCAAAAAACACGGGTAAATGCCCAATTGCAGACATAGTACGCCTCCGACCCTTGCTGTTCTGGGTGCGCCTGAGAAGGACACCAGAACTGGAAAACTATGCTAAGGTCCTGGATGAATTGATTGTCCTGAATAGCTCAAACAAGATACAGTGGCTTAATAAACTGAGGCAGCTGATCGTCAGCTTAGGAATGGGCGAATTTTGGGATTCCCAGTCACCCCCCCCCCCCTCCCCACAAGCAAATTGTTAAAGAAATTTATTGGGAGTGGGTACAGGCTGAGGTTTTAAAGAGCATTAAGTGGGTGGTGCTTACTGCCAAATTCCTAGAACATAAGCCCAACAGAAAGCTAGAGCCCTTCCTAGACTATATTCATATCTCAAGCGATAGATCTCTCTACTTGAAAATGAGATACGGCATATTCCCTCTTAATAAATTTATAGAGGGGTGGAAAAGAATGAGGGACCATCGCTTCACCTGCCCAGGATGTCCATGTTTGAAGGAATCCCTACCCCACTTCTTGTTTGCTTGTAAGGCATACAAGAGGCCAAGAACAAGGTGGCTAAAACCAGTATGTAGGGAGTTGGGCGTCAGAGACTTTAGGAAACTTTCCAATCTGGCTTTAGAAAGGGATGCAGTACCGAAACTGTTATGCTCAATATTACAGATAACATTCATCGCTCTTTAGACAAAGGTGAATCCTCACTGCTAATCCTCCTTGATCTCTCGGCTGCATTCGATACTGTCCACCATCCCACCCTTCTTAACACCCTCAAAGATCGCTTTGGTTTTGAAGGCACTGTACTCAATTGGTTCTCCTCGTTCCTCCAAAATAGATCTCAACAAATTAAGCTTAGTCATTTCCTCTCCAAACCTCAACCTGTCTCACTCGGTGTCCTAAGATAAGCATGCCCAATTGTAGCTATTGTTATGTAAATGGTTGAACATACAATATGGCTTTGGGGGGTGGCCGACCAGCGGGAGGCCTGCCCCCCCGGGGTTTTGTTGGGCCGGAGGGGGGGCTGCTGGACCTGGGGGGCTTTGTTGGGCTATTTTGGGCTGGGCTGGTTTTGGGCTACAGGGCTTTATAACCGGCCAGTTCGTGTCACGAGTCACCATTTTGGTGGTCATGACACGATAGCCCGTGTGGGAGGTTCTTTGGGGCTTAATTTTGCTTCTTTATTAGGTTCCCTGGTTTGGTATCATCATCCTTTGCAAATTCTTGTTGGGTTTTGTTTCTGCTGGCGGTTTGCGGCTAGAGGAGTGCCTTGGTGGTGGCATCGCGTTAGGGAAGTATGCAACGTGTGGGCTGCAGCGAGAGTCAGGCCTACCTGCCCGGGACCTTGCGGGATACGATGGCGCATCTAGATGAACCCCGCATGCTGGAGGCAGGGGAGGAGGCGCAGGCTAAGAAAGCGCTGGGGACACAGGGAGGGACGTGGGTGAGTGGGGGGCGGGAAGAAGAAGGGGCAGGGCAAGTAAGGAGCAGTGGTGCACACAGGCCAGGGGCTGGGCAGCGGAGACGTGCCCGCACTGGGGATCGAGGTTTTTTTTAACTCGCCCTCATTGACAGTTCAGAGGAGGAGGAGGGGTAGGGGCCAGAAGGGGGACAGGGGACGGTGGAGGTTTCAGGGGGGGGAGGAGGGGTGGCAGGGTTTCAGGGGTGCAGCCTAGGTCACCCAGCCTGGGGGACCGGGAGGGGACCGCGGGGTCAGGATTCAAAGGGGTTTTCCAAGGTCAGCGGGGGAAGGGTAGGCCGGGCACCGGGTGGGGGATTCCCCAGGGGGAGGGGGGATGGGAGTTACCGCGATGGGGGTGCATGCCAAGCCTGGACGTGGGGGGGTGGGAAGGGAAGGCAGCCGCAGGTTGGGGGGAGCTGTGGTTGGGCATGGGGGCCTGGGGGGAGCGGGCTACATCTAACTCTTAGGTTTACATATAATGGAGGGAATGGCAACATCTTTTGGCTGGTGGTGAAGGAGTTAGGGCTCTGGTTCAGTCCTCAGCTATGCACTCATATTTCAGGCCATCCAGTCTCACAAGATAAGGGTGAGCAAATGAACCAGTAGAACAGTCTTCCTATTTGTGTTGAAGCTAACAAGATGACAGCTAAAGCAGTAGGAAGAGAACAAAATTAGCAGGGCGGTTTGTGGGATATTGGACCCAACCAAAGATGAGAAATTTCCAGTTGAATGAGTCAAGGCTCCTCCTATGTCACTGCAAGGTGTCTCATTCAGAACTGCAGGTTCTGATGCTCCTCCTACCCCCATTGACAAACAAGTTTTCTGGACGATGCTCAGCGGGTGGAATTGGCTTCTGTCTCGTTCTCTGAGACTTGGCCACTTCAGGTGACTCATTCTTTAGTTTTATTCAGAGTGGTACAGGATGAAGTGAGCCCTGACAATGTTTAGGGACTAGTCTGAGGCCATTTTCAGGGATTGGGCTCACTATCCACATGACATCCTGTTCCTCTTACTAGAGGAGGAGGGAGCTCAAGCTAAGGGAACTACAGAGGAATGATATTTAAAACTAGGCTGATAGCCATAATGTAGAAAGCTTTGTGTGAATGATTGGTGTAAAACGGTGTGACAGTGAAGGATGAAGTAAGCAGCATGATGTGCAGAGTGGAATGTAGAGTATGTTATTGGTACCTTGGGGTGGGAGTTGCTGGAAGGATGGCACATTTGAAGCATCTATGCTTATGTTGGGTTGGGACTCCTGTTGTGAAACCATGCCAAATAAACTTTATTTGGTTTAACTACTTGACTTGTGGGTTTGCTGCCTCTGAAACAAATAGGACCAGCACAAAATCTGCAGATTGCTACATACAGTGTATAGGAGTCCTGCTCTGTGGACAGCAGTGAGGAAGATAATGAGGAAGTCCCTAGAAAGCCAGCTGAGTCCCTAGAGACTGGTCACGCAAGAACCACTGTGCTGGTTGACAGATGGATGAGTAAGTGTTTTCCAGTAGTGGCTGCTACTAAGTGGTGGGGGGGGGGGGGGGGGTGCAGGGGGTTAAGGGGGGTGGAGGGCGAATTAGGGGAATACCCCAAAAATATAAATAATAAAATTAAACAGACTTATCTGGGTGCCGCTGGGTGCTCCAGCCTCTCATCCGTGTCCTCCGTGCCTCAAAAGAAAGCTCCCAGCCTCCCAGAAAAATCCCTGTCCAATCACAATGCTGCCTTAAGCAGCATTGTGATTGGTCTGAGCTCTATGGATCGGCTCTCAGACAGGGGCTTGGAGGCTTTGCATGTTCCTCACCTGGCTGTGTAATTCAGCCTGGTAGGGAAGATGCAAAATTTGCATGATGGTTTGACCGACCCGCACCCGCACTCGAGCAGGAAGGAAAACTAAAACGATAATAACGTTCGTTATTGTTTTTTTCCTTTTTACACTGCTCGCAGAGCAGTGGGGGTAACGCTCTTCCGCCTTAGCGGAGTTGCCGCCGCTTGAGTTTTCTCTGACAGAGATTATGGAGACACTCAAATTAATTTAGGCGGATATTGAGAGGTCTTCCTAGAGTTTTGGAGGCTTTGAAGTGTTGCTCAGCAGATTAGGATCCTGCAAGACATATAGCTCTTACAATGGCATACAACACTAACCTTCTTCGAATTTAGAAAAAACTGAATGGCAGGTGTTTAACATTCAAGAGATGATAGACACTCGTAAGGTAAGGAACCCTTGTCCTCTTGCAAAAAAAAATATATGTGCAGGGAAATGCTCTGAAATCTTTTTTCAACCAGTCTTGGCATAATAATCAATGTGTTATTGTGGTGTCTGACACAGTTGAGATTAAAACCCTTCCTAAAAGAATATACTGAGAAGTTTCTTGAGGATGAAATATTAAAAGAGGGAAATTGTGTCCATCTAAAGGGAAATATTCTCCCTATACATTGCAAGCCCAGCTAAGTATGTCAACGGGTGTGAGAAGACCAGAACTAGTTAAATTTCCACGTAAAATGGTGGAAAAAATACTCAAACTATTTTCTTTAGGAAATGCACAAACCATAATTCAATGTTATGTATCTAGGTGATTTATTGAAGGAGATGCAAGATAAAGCAGTTCATTGCCAGATTTAGGTGTTTCAATATAATCGCCTTCCTGCAACACCCTCAAACCTAAAAGTAAGGTGTACCAGTGGCCCTATGGAGGTAAAACTGCTGCAGGCCTACTTTCACTTCAAGTCACCAAATAAGGAAGAGAATCCGCCCACTCTTTCCTGTCTCTCTTCTGAGGGGGGATGCCCAAAGGAGAAGATAGCAAGACAAAGCAAAGTGGTAGACTGAGGTTGATCTAGGATGGACTGATGTGGGATTTGATCGGGAAAGTTTGTAGGGTGTGTCAAGATAGTGCCTTTGACTGTTGTTAGCAATCTATGGGAAAAATTATAGGACACACCAATTTTAATTTCATGGCTTTCTATGAAGTTTAAGCATCTTATTTCTCTACACCAGCTGATGTTTGTTGTTTGACCTGCACAAAACGCTACGGCTACTTTCAAGGAGAGGTTCTAGAGTTGGACTGTTTATGATCCGGGTAGTAAGAGAAGACAAAAAGTAGTCTAGATGACTCTTATATCCCAGGCAAAAGTTATAGTATATCAGGAGAATCACATGCCTTATTCGAAGAAGGTGTTACACAAAACAGGATTAGACCCACTAGAGTCAAAGGGACCTGGGTAATTATGTGGTACAAAGGGAAGGGGTCCCAGACAAAGAACAAGTAATTTAAATTTGATACAATTATTTCCAGAAACAAAATTACTAAATGCAAAAGGGTTTATTTCAAATTTGCATATATTACCTTGCATTGGTTAAAACACATCACAAAGTTTCAACACACTTTTTGTATATGTGCCCACATACACAATGGGGAGGGGAAGTGAAGTGAGAGAAAGTGTCAAGGATAAAGTAGGATGGGGGATAGTCTGAATCACTCAGTGACAAATATTGTTCACAATTTCAATAAACTAAGTCCATGTGGTTCCTTGAGCCAAGGGCCACAGCATAAGGCTCATAAAGAGTCCTAACCGAACTGATGTAGACAACCTAACTCGCCTTCAGCCGCTAAAGTCTAGCTTGGCGTAGGAGTTGGTGATAGTTGTGTGGTCTACGTTTCGACCCAAGATACGTGTAGGATGGTAGTCCTTACAAAGCGGGTCTTCTTCAGGACAGAATAGTTGTGGGTGGGCGACTTCCTAAAAATAATTAAAAGAGATCAATTAACACACACCCACCCTGTTGATGAATACAAGGAAGGCGGATTTTGCGAAACGTATCAGTTAAAAAAACGCGTTGTCAGATTGCCAAAGAACATTAAACACATGGATCTAGTATTGCAAGAAATTGCAATCAGGGTATATAGAGTCTGATATTGGCTCACCTATCGCAGAGGGCGAGAGGAACAGAATAACCAGGGGGTGATGATATCTCCCGGAACTTGTAATACGATCCTGCACACAAATTACAAGGAAAACCTTTGTCATCTATTGGTCTGACAAGACAGACACACCTTTTATCATTGCGTTGTTAGGAAGCTATTAGATTGCCCAGAAGGGCTCCACTAGACGCCAAATTACCGAGATAGCCAGTTCAAATATATATGCTCCAAGTGCGCTAGCTACATATTTGGCCCACCTTGGGCTCAAAAGGGACGTACCTTACGAGCGCTTGTGTGTTGTCTGGAAGCACAAATCAATCATATGTGGCATGGACCTGAATGCTGTCTCTCTGCAACCAATTATAGGGCATACATTAAGTTGAACGATCTCCGGTTCAACACTAAAAGGCATTACATTAGTAAAGTACATTCAATAAAAAGGCTTCAGATGAAGTCTCTTACCAAAATTTTCCAACCTCACATGTGCTTCTATAAAATCCGGAAGCGCGTATATTTCATGTGAAATATGGACCTGAATGCCGTTTCTCTATAACCAATAAGGAGGAATCTGTTAGATTTGCCGGTCCCTAATTATACAATAAAACATAATACAATTCAGTTGTACGGATCGTACCTTGAACCTCAAAGTTAATTCGTATTTGTCCGCTCGTAAGGCTTGGTAAAAAACGCCTGTGCAAGGAAGACAATATCAGAGAAATGGTTCCATTTTTCAGTACTTTTTAGGAAAAATTATTTGTACCTCGTAATTAATATAAATTCGAACATACCTCTGAACACAAGGGGTTCTGGAGGCGTCTTGCCCAAAGATGGATTTTGATTGATCACAAGATCTTCTGCCTTGAGATAGGAAGGAGGGCATTAGGTATGGAGATACTATTGAACCTTGTAAGCATTTAAAAAATGTATGGTTTCAGAAGCGGGGCTTACCTCAACATCTACGTTGTAGCGGTAAGATGAAATGAATTGGACACCGTCACCTATTTCGGCAGCCAAGCGCGATGTACTCTGCGTCAAAGCCCCGGGACCTTAAAGGCTTACTATTTAGTTGGAAGAAGAATAGAAGGAATTGGTATACAAGCCGTTTTTTGACAGGAAACCTTCACGAACGGCACGTATTTTTAAGAAACGTCAGGCTTACCTCGAGGGATATGTCTGACTGCATGGTTGCACGTATTATTCCAGCAGAACCTCTTCTGCAGAAAGAAACGGAAATACCGATGGAGTTATTATGTATTGGGCCCTAATGCGTCACGTTACCCTCTAGGCACCCGGGGCAAGGAGCAGAGTAGAGTTAAGAGCGCTTACCTTAAACGCTTGAACAGACGTCGGTTTGTTTTGCCACACACCGCTCGAATCTCCGCCCAACTAACAGGGCCAAGTAAACTTCCTGGTGGGAAGGGGAGGGTGGGGCCAAACACCGGGGCCGCAATAGAGGTAGTAGAGAGACTACTGCTACACGGCTCGCCAGGATTTTATTTAATATTTCAGTGCCCACCCATTCCGAAAAATGCGAAAGGTTCATATGGGGATCCATAATACAGTGTATAGGATTTCAGAACACGATTTATGTGTTCTCCGGATAGAATATAAAAAAAATATATATATATATATAAATCTTCCTCCTACCTGACTTCTCTACTTACATAGAGTCCTTTCTAAAGAGATGGACTAATTGGTGCAGGCATAATACGGGCAACGTTTATTCTAAATACATGGACAAATAATGGGTCAAAATGTATTCTCTTCATGTGAAGCTATTATTATTTATAATGAAGGCCCATTCATGGGGATAATTGTTAGAACAATGGCCGCTCATTTTTGATCAATACCATTTCATGTATTAAACCATCATATGTGATACATAGGATACACAGACACTATTCATTGTATATGATACAATTAACGTATGTAATGCATAAGATACACAGACACTTTTCATTGTGTATGATACATTTAACAACATTCATATTATTCTTGGTTACATGGAGTCTATGGCTGGCCTGCCAAACACGGTAGCAAAAAGCCATACAGTATGGGTTAGGTATTTTATAGTACATCTGATATCAAAAAGGCAATGTGCACTTATTTATCTGATTAGGTATTACATAGTACACGTGATATCTAGACGGGCAGTACGCACATTATTTCACAGGTTCATGAAGACCATACCGCTTTCCCAGTTTATGAAAAGATATATACCTAGTAAGTACACTGGCAGTGTGCACAAATCTCACAGGATAGTGAAAACCACCGCCATTGTTCAGTAAAAAACTGTATACAGTGCACTTATCTCGCAGGGTAGTGTAGACTGTTCAGTTCAAAGGTTGGCCAACTGTACGAAACTGCTTTCTGACTCATTTAGACCCTCGGCTACAGAATTGAAAATATGGATCCACTTCAACTCTCTGACATTAAGGATACTGGATAAATCGCCACCCCTTGGGGCTAGTGTCACATGTTCCAGAACAGCCCATTTGAGTGTTTCTGGAAGGTGGTTTTCTTTTACACAATGTTCAACTAGGGGTGCCCCAGGTGTTTTGCATCTGATGCGACTACAGTGTGCAAGGAATCTAGCTTTAACACGCTGCTGGGTTTGACCTATGTATATAAGGTCGCAGGGACAGATTATACCATAAATCACATTCCTAGTATTGCAGTTCGTGTGGCTCTTGTATGTATGTTGATGATTTTTAAAAATGAAGTCCTTTGATTGGATGGTAAAAGGACAAGCCTTACAGCTACCACACCTAAAGTGTCCCACTACAGGTGGTTGTTTCCAGCATGAGGCCAAGGTAGGTGACGCCGGGCACTCCAAGAAGGATGATACTACATAATCTCTTAAGCACCTGGCCTTTTTGAAGGCATGCATGGGTACATTCGTACTCTCCAACTCGTCTGCGATTAGACCCCAGTATTTATTGATTGTCTTTTTAATTGCATGACTTTTTGTTGAAAACGTGGTGACACAAATCATGCGTTTATCTCCTTGACATATGCGTGAAGTGGGTTCCAAAAGCGTATCACGATGACTAAACCATGCCCTCTTCCTTGAGCGTCTGATTAACCGTTTGGGGTAACCTCTTTCTATCAAGCGTGTCATCAGTATATCAGATTGTGTCATATAGTCTTCCTTCTTACTGCAGTTCCTCTGAACCCGAAGGAACTGACCATAAGGTAGGTTATCCCGAAGACTTCGAGGGTGGTGACTTGAATATTGTAACAGCGAGTTACGTTCCGCAGGCTTTCTGAAGAGTGTAGTATAGAGTGTGCCTTCTTCTGCTACTATCGTGATGTCCAGGAAGTCAATTCTGTTGTTACTGGCTTGCATCATAAATTAAATGTCTGTGGACTGCAAATTAAGCCAAGAATGAAAACTTTCCAGATCACTGTCGTTTCCTTTCCATATGATCAAAACATCATCAATATACCGCATCCACATGCGTATTTGATGTCGGAATGGGTTGCAGTCATTCATGACAAAGGTGTTTTCATAAAAGGCCATGAACAAAATTGCCAGGTCAGGGGCAAATGCTGCCCCCATTGCCACGCCTTTGGTTTGTAGATAGAATACATTTTGGAACATAAAGAAATTCCTCATCATCGCGATCTTTAATAAAAGAATGATGAATGAAGTGGGTACTTGTACAGGGGCTTCCCGGCTGTCAAGGGCTGCAGTCGCCACCATAAGGGCCTCCTCCTGGGGGATACTCGTGTAAAGCGACACAATGTCGCAAGTTACCAGTAGTTCCTCTTCTGGATTTAATGGTTTAGCATCTACCAAGTTAATGACGTGTGTGGTGTCTCTCAGATAGGTGGTGGTTGCTCCAGCTAAAGGTTTGAGGAAGAAATCCACATAACGACATAGAGGCTCAAGGATGGATCCACATCCAGAGACGATAGGTCGTCCTGGGGGGTTGTGCATGTCCTTGTGTACCTTTGGTAAGGTGTAGATAGTTGGAATGCGGGGATGGCTCTGGTTAAGGAACTGATATTCATGGTCCGTGAGGAAGCCTTGTTGAACTCCTTCCTGCGTTACCCTCTGGATCTCAGCCGCAATATCTTTTGTTGGGTCAGAAGTCAGCTTTTTGTAGCTGACTCCATCGTTTAGTTGACGCCAGATCTCTTCTTTCTATTTCGAAGTATCTTGTATGATGATGGCCCCACCCTTGTCGGCGGGCTTCACAACAACATTACAGTTGGATTTTAAGGTATCAAGGGCTGCTCTTTCAGTCCTCTTAATATTGTATTTCACGTACACCTTCTCATTAAGGATCCTCTTAACTTCTCCCGTGACAATGCTTTCATATGCCAATATTCGGTGGCTCATTGTATTCACAGAAGGTACAAAAGTCGATGGTACCCTGAATCCTGTTATGGATTTGGTCTTATACAGTTTTTACTGAACAATAACGGTGGTTTTCACTATCCTGTGAGATTTGTGCACACTGCCAGTGTACTTACTAGGTATACATCTTTTCATAAACTGGGAAAGCGGTATGGTCTTCATGAACCTGTGAAATAATGTGCGTACTGCCCGTCTAGATATCACGTGTACTATGTAATACCTAATCAGATAAATAAGTGCACATTGCCTTTTTGATATCAGATGTACTATAAAATACCTAACCCATACTGTATGGCTTTTTGCTACCGTAAGTAGAGAAGTCAGGTAGGAGGAAGATTTTTATATATATATATATTTTTTTGTATATTCTATCCGGAGAACACATAAATCGTGTTCTGAAATCCTATACACTATATTATGGATCCCCATATGAACCTTTCGCATTTTTCGGAATGGGTGGGCACTGAATTATTAAATAAAATCCTGGCGAGCCGTGTAGCAGTAGTCTCTCTACTACCTCTATTGCGGCCCCGGTGTTAGGGCCCACCCTCCCCTGCCCACCAGGAAGTTTACTTGGCCCTGTTAGTTGGGCGGAGATCCGAGCGGTGTGTGGCAAAACAAACCGACGTCTGTTCAAGCGTTTACGGTAAGCGCTCTTAACTCTACTCTGCTCCTTGTCCTGGGTGCCTAGAGGGTAACGTGACGCATTAGGGCCCAATACATAATAACTCCATCGGTATTTCCGTTTCTTTCTGCAGAAGAGTTCTGCTGGAATAATACGTGCAACCATGCAGACAGACATATCCCTCGAGGTAAGCCTGACGTTTCTTAAAAATACGTGCCGTTTGTGAAGGTTTCCTGTCAAAAAACGGCTTGTATACCAATGCCTTCTATTCTTCTTCCAACTAAATAGTAAGCCTTTAAGGTCCCGGGGCTTTGACGCAGAGTACATCGCGCTTGGCTGCCGAAATAGGTGACGGTGTCCAATTCATTTCATCTTACCGCTACAACGTAGATGTTGAGGTAAGCCCCGCTTCTGAAACCATACATTTTTTAAATGCTTACAAGGTTCAATACTATCTCCATACCTAATGCCCTCCTTCCTATCTCAAGGCAGAAGATCTTGTGATAAATCAAAATCCATCTTTGGGCAAGACGCCTCCAGAACCCCTTGTGTTCAGAGGTATGTTCGAATTTATATTAATTACGAGGTACAAATAATTTTTCCTAAAAAGTACTAAAAAATGGAACCATTTCTCTGATATTGTCTTCCTTGCACAGGCGTTTTTTACTAAGCCTTACGAGCGGACAAATACGAATTAACTTTGAGGTTCAAGGTACGATCCGTACAACTGAATTGTATTATGTTTTATTGTATAATTAGGGACCGGCAAATCTAACAGATTCCTCCTTATTGGTTATAGAGAAACGGCATTCAGGTCCATATTACACATGAAATATACGCGCTTCCGGATTTTATAGAAGCACATGTGAGGTTGGAAAATTTTGGTAAGACACTTCATCTGAAGCCTTTTGATTGAATGTACTTTACTAATGTAATGCCTTTTAGTGTTGAACCGGAGATCATTCAACTTAATGTATGCCCTATAATTGGTTGCAGAGAGACAGCATTCAGGTCCATGCCACATATGATTGATTCGTGCTTCCAGACAACACACAAGCGCTCGTAAGGTACGTCCCTTTTGAGCCCAAGGTGGGCCAAATATGTAGCTAGCGCACTTGGAGCATATATATTTGAACTGGGTATCTCGGTAATTTGGCGTCTAGTGGAGCCCTTCTGGGCAATCTAATAGCTTCCTAACAATGCAATGATAAAAGGTGTGTCTGTCTTGTCAGACCAATAGATGACAAAGGTTTTCCTTGTAATTTGTGTGCAGGATCGTACTACAAGTTCCGGGAGATATCATCACCCCCTGGTTATTCTGTTCCTCTCGCCCTCTGCGATAGGTGAGCCAATACCAGACTCTATATACCCTGATTGCAATTTCTTGCAATACTAGATCCATGTGTTTAATGTTCTTTGGCAATCTGACAACGCGTTTTTTTTAACTGATACGTTTCGCAAAATCCGCCTTCCTTGTATTCATCAACAGGGTGGGTGTGTGTTAATTGATCTCTTTTAATTATTTTTAGGAAGTCGCCCACCCACAACTATTCTGTCCTGAAGAAGACCCGCTTTGTAAGGACTACCATCCTACACGTATCTTGGGTCGAAACGTAGACAACACAACTATCACCAACTCCTACCCCAAGCTAGACTTTAGCGGCTGAAGGCGAGTTAGGTTGTCTACATCAGTTCGGTTAGGACTCTTTATGAGCCTTATGCTGTGGCCCTTGGCTCAAGGAACCACATGGACTTAGTTTTTTGAAATTGTGAACAATATTTCTAACTGAGTGATTCAGACTATCCCTCCATCCTACTTTATCCTTGACACTTTCCCTCACTTCACTTCCCCTCCCCGTTGTGTATGTGGGCACATATACAAAAAGTGTGTTGAAACTTTGTGATGTGTTTTAACCAATGCAAGGTAATATATGCAAATTTGAAATAAACCCTTTTGCATTTAGTAATTTTGTTTCTTGAAATAATTGTATCAAATTTAAATTACTTGTTCTTTGTCTGGGACCCCTTCCCTTTATTCGAAGAAGGTAGCTGAAACCTAGTGGATCTAAGAGGCAACAGTCACTTCTCAAAGTTCTACTACCTCTAAATTATTAGAGATAGTGCCCTGACCCTTAAGAAATAGATTACTAACCACAGGGGGAGATGCATGGCTGAAGGTCTAGTGGTCTCTAAGGAGCATTGTTACCTGCACCAGATTTGATGGTCCAATATTGATGATCCAACAGCTCATGCGAGTGTACTTCAAATTTTGCTGAACTAGGAAGTTCTTTATAGTTACTATGGACTGATGTGCCATGTCATAGTCAATATAAAGCAATAAGATATGCAGCTATCAGACCTCTAAGCCATGCTGCACTAAGTCAAATTTGTTTGCGTTTGAGGATGTCCATGTTATGAGTGCTGTTCCAGGTATGAGTCATATGCAGGGACCGGCAGAGGAGTATAAAACTCCTTCGATCGTGTAGGAAGGTGGATACCTGACTATGGTTACCCCAGATTTTTTTTGTGTTTAGCTGGTTTTCGACTTAGTTGGCCTGGGATCCTGCTAATCAGGGCCCCAGGCTATCTGATCTCCCTATAAAATGGACTCCATGTACCTTAGGTACATACCTAATTGGATATTGGGTCACTCTTGTGGGTCCCTGTACAGTGTACTATAGGTACCCAGGGCATAGGTGCACCCAAGGCCTACCAGGGGCTGCAGCATATCTTATGCCACCCCTGGCTGGCCATCCAAACTGACACAACTGGCTGATCACTCACCTGGGGCAAGGTTGTGTAATCACCCCTTGCTTAGGTGTACTATTCCTATACCTACCATTATATATAGACACATATGCACCAATAAGTCACTCCTATGGCAGGCCTTAACAATCCTGAAGGCAGAGTGCTTGGTTTTATGTGAGATGGTGCTTTAGCATGAGCTGAGCCTGTCTGCAGCTTTCGGAACCATGTCCTTATAGCTGTTCCATGATATAGCCATACCATATACTCTTAAGTGCATTATGAACCTCGCGGTTAAATGCTAACTTTGGTTTGGCTTTATCAAAACATGTCGTGTAAGGTGTCATACGCATTGGAATACTACCCCCTCACCAGTTCTGGTGACGGGGGTAGCATTCCACCCTTCTAGAGGGAGAAGACATGTTGTACAGGAATTTATATAGCGCAAATCACCAAGCGGTTTCTAAGCGCTTGCTTAGGGAACCCGTCCTGGTATTCCCCTGTGAGATAACCCCGGCAGGGTATCCGCAAGGTGAAATCCAGGCCTCCCGCCACGAGGGGCCGTTGTGGAGATTAAGCAAGCTATTGCCCAGAGTCGCAGAGTGTGAACCCGTGAATCGAGTAGGCACCGGAGTGAGAATTGTCGAGTGCATGGACATTTTAGGACTCAAGACCCCGCCGAGCCGGGAATTGAACCCTGGTCCCGGGCTGACCTCTGCTTCCAGGTCTGCCTCCTCTAACCAGTGAGCCACACTTCTCCACAATGTTGTTCCTACTAATCCCGGTTAAAGTTAACCAGAGCCTCAGCATCACAAAATGGATGCTGCTGCCACAGACACAAGTCTGACCTCCTGCTGCTGGGAGTCCTTCCAGCGAGGGAGGCTTGGACAATATGTTTCCTGCCTTGGGAGGTGCTAGCACCACCCCAGACAGGCTATAGTGTATTGGGGCAGGGAGGGCTGAATGAAATGAGACACTGCCTGGGGCACACAAGGTGTCCCATGCATAGTCCAGTTCAAATCGGTGCTGGGGCACTCCAGCCCCAGCTCTGGCGCGAAACTGGACAAAGGGAAAGGGGTGTAACCACCCCCTTCCTGGGTCCCACCCATAGGAGGGACCTAGCAGGTAATCCAGCCCCTAAATATGGTATATAGGTAGGAGCTGAGTCCCAAGACTTTAGATTTTTCCTGACTGAAACTTTGAAACAAAACTCTGGACCTTCGACGATCTACTTTGCAAGAAGATGACTGAAGAATCTCCCTTGTGGTCAAGGAGTGACCACCCTGTGCAAGCAGGCACCATCAGCGATCAACAGTTTGCTTTGTCGATGCTCCCGCCGGAGCACAAGCACAGAGCCTGACAAGACCCAGACTTCCAGACTTCCAACAGCCCGATCCACAGTCACAGCAGAGCTGAGACCTGTGGAGGCGACCAGAGACTTGGGACTGGCCATCTTGGAAAGCCAGCGAGTTTCTTTCCGTGCAACTTCTGAGGCACCCTCTAAGTTGTGCATTGGGGATTGAGAAGCCCCAGCCCCGAGCACCAACTGCACTGAAGATCAGCCCTCCATACTCCACGAGTTCTGCGTGGGGCCCTTCTGCATTTTCCTGCTCAACGAATCTGTCCAGTCACTTGCCCGTTGGCTAGTGGCCTCTGTGACGACGAACCTTTGAAATTAAAATGCTGGTCTGGTTCCTCCAGACTGGCCCCTGCTTGCCTGAAAAGGAGAAGCTCATCAGACCTTGCTGGTCTGATCAAGAAGCCATCTTTGATTCCTGACTGGGTTGCCTTTTGCCAAGGCTTGTTGACTCCAATCCAGAAGCTAACACCGCCGACAGCGAGAGCCTTTGTGGGACAGTCCGTATTCAGCTCGTGGTTGTCGTCGACACCTCCTGGTCCACGTGGCTGCAGAGACAAGCTTCACAACATCATCTGATTGCTTCGTGACATCGCCTGGTTCCTTCCTGATTCCTTCCTGGTCACTGGCTAGTGACCCAGACTCTGTCCCCTCTGCTTTCAGGTACTCTTCATTCTCGATCCGCCCTTAGATCCACCCGGACACTTCTCTCCTGGTCGCCTGCAGCATCTTTCTCCAAGGCTCCATAGGAATCAGCGACGAAACCCGACACACTTTGACACCTATGCACCCGCTTCCTGTGGGTGAGGTAACGCGAGTTTTTCGGTACTCCTGTGGGTATTGACTATCCTAGTGTCCTAGTTTCAAGTAGCTTTTCCCTAGTACATCTGGAAGTGTCCTAAAAGAATTAGTTTCCAATTCTATTGTTTCCATTCTAACTCTATGGTAACTTGCGTGCGTGTAAAGACACTGCACGCGCATCCCGTGGGCCTCCTGCTCCCCATCCTTTGGTAGTACAGTGTAGCCCCAGCGATTCTCCAAGCCCTAGGCCTATCCTTTGTTCGTGACGTGGTTCTTATACCACTATTTTAGTATATGGTTCGAAGTTCCCCAAGGGAATTACTGTATTTTGTGCAACTTTTTGTATTTTAATTAAGTATCTTGTTATGTGCTGGTGCCTCTGACCTCATAAAGAGTTCAGAGGATTGTGTTAGAAATAAATACATATATAGTTTGATATACAACCTGTGTGGTGTCCTTTTACTTGGTATTAAAGGGGTTACATATGGTAAAACAGCTGGCTTCACATGCCCTCTTGAGTTTAGTCTAAGACTGATTTGTCCTTGCTACCACTAGGATAGCTGGTCTATAAGGTTGACTTTACAACCATCACCATAAGGGTTGTTTGGACTGGTGCAAGGTGCTCACTAGAATAGTGAACATCATATACCAGGCCAACTTCTCACAGATCCAACAGAGGAACGCTTCTAGTTTTAGAGTTTCTGGTCGAGCCTTTGTTTCTGGTTACATACCTGCTGCTCTTCCGGGTCTCAGTTGGGTGTAGGTGTTCATGTTCAGTGGCTCCTTTGGCGCTCAGCATCTCCTCCTGTCTTTACTGCTCTACTGTCATCGTCCTTAGAATCCCTCAGCAGTGCTGGCAGTCTTTTTTGGCGGCTCCTTCGGCACTGCACACCTGGATCCATATTCCTCTAAAACAACGAGATGTATAAGGCCTGCAATACGGTAACAGCGCTGTCATGCTGCACGCAAATATAATCTATCTTTAATCCTATTGCTTACCTGTGGAAATCCACGTCCTTGGAGATTTGTTTCTTTGCTTAACTTATTTAACCCAGAGTGTCCCTGAAAAGATAAGGAATCCTATGTTACACATTTCCTGACTGTAAGAAGGTTTTATGTTGTTCTAAATGCATGATTTGTCCAGATACTAAGGAGAGAATATTCTACTCTAAGATCCATCTCAGAGGTCATTAGGTAGGTGTAGAGTGCTCCCCCTCCTTGACAATAGTTCACCACCCCTATATGCACTTAATTGATATATATATCTTTTCTAGTTTGCAGCTAAGGCTATAAAATCACTTGAAATATTTCCAAAGAAGAGAGTATAAACTATAACACAAGCAATTGAATTGATATCAAAATCAGTTTGTTTTAATAAAAAGAGGATACATTTTTACAGTAGAGTTTTGTAAACATGATGAATTGATATTAAAAAGTGATATACTTTATAAAAAACACATAAATTAAAAACATTTAAGAAGATCTCTTTAAAATCGAGTGTCTTGATATATCAGAACATAAACAAAAATTTGTTTTGGGGTAAAATGAATGTGTGATCACTAGACCCACAAACTTCTCTTTGAGAAAGGACTTCTTGCTACAAAGTAACTTATAAGAAGTATCAATTTATTTACAAAGTGAAAAGTCATTCTGTAGCAATAAAGCAAGACAAGATTCTCCATTGAGTTTTTTTTTTTAAAAACGGGATACCTATTAGAAATACTATAGCTTTAAATAGGGGTGGAGTGTCAGAGACGTGATGTCATAAAAACACAGCATAAATACCAATGACATTGCGGGTTACTAATCCCTTCGTTTTCACAAGAACCGCCGTCCTCTGATGCGATCACTACGAGAGAGAGCGCCAAATAGGTAAGAACAAAAGGAATCCCCTTGGCCCCCTTTCTGCTAGTTTGATAGCTTTGATAGTTTGTATACTTACAACACTATCGCTTAATCTCCATAGACTCCGGCAAAGACTAAGAGAATAGAGTCTTGGTAGAAGCACGCGCCACGTGAAGCTAATTGCTGCTCTCCGCGTTTTCCAAAGAAAACCGACCGATTCGCCCTGCGACAGTCTTCCTGCAGGAATGAAAGACTGAACGGCGTGTTTCTCTCAGAGAAAGATTTTAAAAGGTATGAATTTGCGTCGCCTTTTCAATCGATGTAGCAGAGATAGGATTTTGTTAAAAAAAAGAAGCATAGAATAGTAACAAGAGCCATTTATATCCTTCTTGTAGCTACGTGTAAACATCGACTCCGCTCGCGGGAGTTTTGAAACTTCCATCGGCTCCGCTCGCGGGAGTTTGGGAATCTCCACCGGCATCAGTTACCGGCTCTAAGTGTGTCGCCTTGAATATTCGGAAAACTTTTCCGAAAATGGTGAGAAATATAATACCTACAAACCCTTAACAACTTACCTTTGAAAAATTTCTCGCTAGAATATAACGCATAGTTATGCTGATTCTTTAATAGATTGCAAGAAAACTTCGAAACCAAGAAAATCCATGAAAAATTGAGAATACGTTAAGTGAGAAGGGAGCAGTGAAATCCTAAATCAAAGGTATGTGATATCATACGAACAGGGCAGGATAATCATGTTAATTAGATGCCTAACTTCATTATGATAAAAAAATAAATCGGTTAGTATTAAGAAATGCAAATTATGTTTTCTCTAGGTTTCACATGCCATATTAGAAATAGAGGTGCCTCACTTAACCTGTCCCTAGCTGAAGAACTAAAAGACCTTTCTAATAAAAGTCTAACCAGGTAAAAGAATAGAAAATACAATACCTTCACATGATATGAATGGATATATATATATATTAAAATTTAATGTAATGTTAAGGAACATAAGAGCGCATAAACAGCAATAGGGAATAATACAGATCATTATTCGAGATATGTGTGCCCTGCGGGAATTTCTAGTCACACTGAAAATATGACTGAACTTGTGCATCTCTGCAATTTGTCACTCTTTCCTTTCATTCTGCATTTCTCTATACCTATGATCTCTCTTTAGATAGAAGGATAAGGAATTGATGATCTATGATAGAACAGAGACATGAAATACGATGTATAACAATAACGAAAGAACTGTATGTTATGGACGAAATAGAATTTGATTAAAATAATGCTGTCTATGCCTGTTCGTCCTTAGGTACCTCCATGAAAAAATAATATACCGTGTTGACACTAAGCTATGTATAAGGAGATGTAATATGGGTATAATAACCCGAATGAAAATAAGAATTGCACTGGAAGTCTCAATGTTAGCAAAAATGAAATTAATCATTGCATTGGGATCTATCCTTGTTACCATAAATAGACATAATGAGACTATGAGCAATAACACTGTTTTATGTAAAAATGAGAACTAAAACTGTCCTGTTTCTTTTAGATAAACTGGCTGTAAATATAATTGTCCTGATGAAGACACCACGACGTGTCGAAACGCGTTGACTGACATACAACAGCCACAGCAACAGTAGATAGGACATACATCATTGTCCCTTAAATGTTTTTAATTTATGTGTTTTTTATAAAGTATATCACTTTTTAATATCAATTCATCATGTTTACAAAACTCTACTGTAAAAATGTATCCTCTTTTTATTAAAACAAACTGGTTTTGATATCAATTCAATTGCTTGTGTTATAGTTTATACTCTCTTTTTTGGTAATAGTTTGTGCAAGTACATAGCGAGTGTTTTGTTGTAAAGATAGTCTGGGTGTTTACCTTCACATTGTATGTTTTCCCTGACCCAGGATCTTCATCCTTATCAGGGGGCCCTTGATACTTCACATAAATTATACCCACGGTTAATCCGTGTGGGGCTCTTGTTCCTAAATAGTCTTGCATACTTGGAGGTTATCTAAGGATTGTACCCTTCTATCTTTGTTTATATATCCTTCCTGAGATCTCTCCTTTCCTTTTCCCCTATCCCCTATTTTCTTTCCTTTCTCTATCACCTATAAATTGCTTATTACTGATCGAGTATCTAATAAAATTGATGGCCCAATTTCAGACCTTTGGGTTCTCAGACGACGATTTTGCCACATTAGTAGGCACCAGTGCATCGTTTGGGAATGGCTCCACGAGCAATCCTCTTAATAATAGTGACACAAATAAACTGCTAGATCTACAAAAGAAACTAATAAGGATAGAAGCCCATGGGGAGTTTATGTTGAATTACCTCAAGCATGGCATAATCCCCTTAGGGTTGAGGGTTAGAAATATTCCAGGCCTATTTGTCGATACCAAGACCTTTCTTACTAAATGGAGCATGATTGCTACTCGCTGCTCCAGAGATTTAATGATCCTGATAATATCTACAGCCAAGGATCTAGCAATAGAAATAAGAAAGGAGATAGAAGAACTAGAAGATAAGATCAAGAAATCAACAACGGTGGAAGAAGCAAACAAACAACTTGAGACCATAAAGAAGGACATAGCTTCTTTCTCAGATTATCTTAAAAAAAGAAAGGAAGAAACGTTTGTCAAAGATAAGAGGTTCTACACCTTAGAACGGACCTACCCATACATTGTAGAAGGTTTTTTTAAATCAGACTATCAATACGGTACACCCAGATATGAAACCCAACAAAGAATTAATACGTTCTCTGATTCATCAGACCCAGAATCAGAAGAAGAAAGTGGAATGGGTTTCCATGATGAAAGATCCTTTGACCCTGGAAACAACCAAAGAGGTAATCGCCGACCTTTTTTAGGGAACCGAGGGGGGAGAGGAGGACGGAGGAGAGTAAGATTTCAGAATCCAACGAGAGGCAACTACCAGAATCACCAATATGCCCAGGAACCTCAACAATACCTGGAAACAAGGAGCAAGCAATATTGGAGGAACGGGATGTAATCCCGATATTTAATCTATCCTCTTATAATTTAGCTCCCTCCGACCTTTCAATCTTATCAAAAGGATTATCTTTTGTCCCCCATGCTCAGGTTAACATCTTCGAATTGTATCGAGATATCCATGCTTTCTTCCAAAAGATTAGATTAAAACGTTTCTTTACAGACAATGATCCTCTAACATTAGAGAACATATCCCCCAACATAGTATCCCTACCATCTACTTTTACACCAACGCTGGAACAGGTAGGTCCAGAAATAGCGATCTTCGAAAAAGCGGTGTTAAATAAACTAGATCAAACTTTAAGGTTTGTCCCTAAACCAACTTATAACATTACAAAGGAAGAACATGACTCAATAAATAAGTTCAAAAATGATAAAACAGTCACTGTTAAAAGTAGCGATAAAGGTGGTGGAATAGTTTTGATTGACACGGCAAGATATGAAAGTAAAATGTTGGAGATGCTCAATGATCCGACGTTCTACAAAAAGATTAAGCTGAACCCCACAGATAGGATAGTGAGAACCATTACCAAGATAACAAATAAAGCCTTGGATGCAGGAATTATAAATAATAAAGAATTTGACTTTTTAAACAAATCTGAGAGAAAAGTATCATGTATATATGGACTACCCAAAGTCCATAAGGACCAAGAAGATCCTCCGTATCGCCCTATCGTATCAACAATAGGTACCCCTCTGGAAGCGATCTCTAAATATCTAGACAATATATTGCGCCCATATATCTCTCTGTCACCCTCCTATATTAAGGATACAGGTGATATCATAAAAAAAGTTGAGAATCTCCAGTTCAACCCACAGAGAGACATTTTAGTGACTCTTGATATCGAGTCCTTATACAGTAACATACCACAAACAGGAGCCATAGAAACAACAATGTGGTTTATTGAGAAACACCAGATCCCATGTTGTAGTAACTTTATAAAGGAATGTCTAACCCTAGTGCTGAAAGAGAACTTTTTTGAATTCGGAGAACATCTATTTCTCCAAACTAAGGGGGTCAGCATGGGAGCTTCCATGGCTCCTTCAATAGCTAATATATATATGATCGCCTTTGAGACCAAACACATTTTTAATGAAATGGCCCCCTTCTTCGAGTCTGTTTCCCATTGGTACCGCTACATAGATGACATCTTCTTTGTGTGGACCAATGGGGAACAGACTCTTGAGGAATTTCTCCTGTGGCTGAACGAAGCAGATGAAAATCTGAGGTTCACTGCTCACACCAACAAGAATAAGGTAGAGTTCCTTGATATCTTTATTAAGAACAATGAAGGTACCCTAGGGGTAGATTTATATACTAAACCAACTGCTAGGAATACGATGTTACATTTCAAAAGTTTCCATCCAAAATGTCAGAAAGATAGTATTCCGTTTTCACAATTCCTTAGAGTCCGGCGCAATTGCACCGACCTAAGGGATTATGATTCACAATCAGAAACCATGAAAAGGAAATTCATTCAAAGAGGGTACCCTCATCGCCTGGTCAGAGAGGCATATAAAAGAGCGAGGTTTTATGATAGAGATGCTCTTCTGAATTCAAAAAAATTGAAGACAGCCCCGAGTTTGGTTTGTATAACCAAACATTCAACCTTAGATGGAACCATTAGGCAAATCATCAATTCCAATTGGCATCTGTTAAATTTGAACAACACTCAACAGAAGATGGCAAAACCCATGTATGCGCATAGGCGCAATAAGAACCTTAAGGATCAGATTGTCCGCTCCAGATTTCTTAAAACAACTGAAAATCCACCTTTTTTGCAGAGGTCCTTTGAAAATAAGAACCCGATAAAAGGTACCTCGAGTTGTGGCTCACGTAAGTCATGTAAGAGCATTCACTTTGGAGACACAATGACCTTGAATAATGTCAAAATACAAGCAAAAGACTTATGGACATGTAACACACAAAACGTAGTCTATTTAATCACATGTCCCTGTCTCTTGGGATATGTTGGTGGGACAGGAAGAGCAATAAAAACGAGACTTACTGAACATAGGTCAGCGATAAAAACTAAAAAAGTCACAGCACCTTTGGTTAATCACTTCTTGGATTTTGGACATTCCCCTGAGGAAATAAAATGGCGAATCCTAGAAAAAATACATTTACCAAATGACAGAGGCGGTGAAAAAATTAGGAAAAAACGAGAACTATACTGGATTTTTACCCTTGATACATATGAACGTGGCCTGAACCAAGAATGTCCTTGGGAAAATGCTATAATATGATAACTCATAGTAAGTCAAGAAGATCTCTTTAAAATCGAGTGTCTTGATATATCAGAACATAAACAAAAATTTGTTTTGGGGTAAAATGAATGTGTGATCACTAGACCCACAAACTTCTCTTTGAGAAAGGACTTCTTGCTACAAAGTAACTTATAAGAAGTATCAATTTATTTACAAAGTGAAAAGTCATTCTGTAGCAATAAAGCAAGACAAGATTCTCCATTGAGTTTTTTTTTTAAAAAAACGGAATACCTATTAGAAATGCTATAGCTTTAAATAGGGGTGGAGTGTCAGAGACGTGATGTCATGAAAACACAGCATAAATACCAATGACATTGCGGGTTACTAATCCCTTCGTTTTCACAAGAACCGCCGTCCTCTGATGCGATCACTACGAGAGAGAGCGCCAAATAGGTAAGAACAAAAGGAATCCCCTTGGCCCCCTTTCTGCTAGTTTGATAGCTTTGATAGTTTGTATACTTACAACACTATCGCTTAATCTCCATAGACTCCGGCAAAGACTAAGAGAATAGAGTCTTGGTAGAAGCACGCGCCACGTGAAGCTAATTGCTGCTCTCCGCGTTTTCCAAAGCAAACCGACCGATTCGCCCTGCGACAGTCTTCCTGCAGGAATGAAAGACTGAACGGCGTGTTTCTCTCAGAGAAAGATTTTAAAAGGTATGAATTTGCGTCGCCTTTTCAATCGATGTAGCAGAGATAGGATTTTGTTAAAAAAAAGAAGCATAGAATAGTAACAAGAGCCATTTATATCCTTCTTGTAGCTACGTGTAAACATCGACTCCGCTCGCGGGAGTTTTGAAACTTCCATCGGCTCCGCTCGCGGGAGTTTGGGAATCTCCACCGGCATCAGTTACCGGCTCTAAGTGTGTCGCCTTGAATATTCGGAAAACTTTTCCGAAAATGGTGAGAAATATAATACCTACAAACCCTTAACAACTTACCTTTGAAAAATTTCTCGCTAGAATATAACGCATAGTTATGCTGATTCTTTAATAGATTGCAAGAAAACTTCGAAACCAAGAAAATCCATGAAAAATTGAGAATACGTTAAGTGAGAAGGGAGCAGTGAAATCCTAAATCAAAGGTATGTGATATCATACGAACAGGGCAGGATAATCATGTTAATTAGATGCCTAACTTCATTATGATAAAAAAATAAATCGGTTAGTATTAAGAAATGCTAATTATGTTTTCTCTAGGTTTCACATGCCATATTAGAAATAGAGGTGCCTCACTTAACCTGTCCCTAGCTGAAGAACTAAAAGACCTTTCTAATAAAAGTCTAACCAGGTAAAAGAATAGAAAATACAATACCTTCACATGATATGAATGGATATATATATATTAAAATTTAATGTAATGTTAAGGAACATAAGAGCGCATAAACAGCAATAGGGAATAATACAGATCATTATTCGAGATATGTGTGCCCTGCGGGAATTTCTAGTCACACTGAAAATATGACTGAACTTGTGCATCTCTGCAATTTATCACTCTTTCCTTTCATTCTGCATTTCTCTACACCTATGATCTCTCTTTAGATAGAAGGATAAGGAATTGATGATCTATGATAGAACAGAGACATGAAATACGATGTATAACAATAACGAAAGAACTGTATGTTATGGACGAAATAGAATTTGATTAAAATAATGCTGTCTATGCCTGTTCGTCCTTAGGTACCTCCATGAAAAAATAATATACCGTGTTGACACTAAGCTATGTATAAGGAGATGTAATATGGGTATAATAACCCAAATGAAAATAAGAATTGCACTGGAAGTCTCAATGTTAGCAAAAATGAAATTAATCATTGCATTGGGATCTATCCTTGTTACCATAAATAGACATAATGAGACTATGAGCAATAACACTGTTTTATGTAAAAATGAGAACTAAAACTGTCCTGTTTCTTTTAGATAAACTGGCTGTAAATATAATTGTCCTGATGAAGACACCACGACGTGTCGAAACGCGTTGACTGACATACAACAGCCACAGCAACAGTAGATAGGACATACATCATTGTCCCTTAAATGTTTTTAATTTATGTGTTTTTTATAAAGTATATCACTTTTTAATATCAATTCATCATGTTTACAAAACTCTACTGTAAAAATGTATCCTCTTTTTATTAAAACAAACTGGTTTTGATATCAATTCAATTGCTTGTGTTATAGTTTATACTCTCTTCTTTGGTAATAGTTTGTGCAAGTACATAGCGAGTGTTTTGTTGTAAAGATAATCTGGGTGTTTACCTTCACATTGTATGTTTTCCCTGACCCAGGATCTTCATCCTTATCAGGGGGCCCTTGATACTTCACATAAAATATAAAATCACTTGAACCTTTTCTATTTCCTTTGCAGAAGAAGGGAATAATTAGGTACTTTATACTCCTACACGCTTCTCATTATAAATCTTTCACACTTGGTAAAAATCTTTACTGACTACTCTATCTCTTTTTAGGTAGAGTTATCGCCTGGTTGCCTGGTTCATTTTATATGTGAGGGACGACGTGGGACATTATTTATCCATCCCTGTTTTTCCCTGCTTCCCCTGGTTCATTGCCATTTACTTTGACTTGGTTAGGTATATCGGTGACCAGGGGGAAGTAGGGATCTCACTTCTTTGCATGGCGTTCCTGCAGAAATGTGAGTAAAGTCTGACAGAACGCGAAGCCCACGCTTTATTTTTCCACCCGAACTTCATGGAAGTTGGACAGGTAACACTTGCGGACCTAGCCCATATGATTTGTAACCTCCATAAGGAAACCCAAGCCTTAGCAATACGAGTAGATTACCTGCCATGAGGCACCATTCCCGACTATCATACAGCCGGTCCATCCATGCCCCTCCACCCCTCCTCTCTTAACCCCTTCGCTGCTAGGCCTTTTCCCCTCCTGTGCTAAGGCTTTTTTTGGCGTTTTGGAGTAGTGCGCGCTTAGGCCCTTGTAACTTTTTGACCACATAAGGTATCCACGCCAATTTTGCGTCCTTTTCTTCCAACATCATGTGGATTCTAAAGGCACCCGGGGTTTGTGGATTCCCTTGGAGGGGTCCCAGAAATTAACCAAAATATAGTGATTTTTTTGTTTTTTTCCGAAAAATGGGAAAAACGGGCTGCAAATGAAAGCCTCTGGGTTTTTCCCTGAAAATGGTATCAAAAAAGGGTTTGTGGGGCTGAAATCTCCATTTTCTCAGCTTTTAGGGAATAACAGTCTTTTGTCAGAGAACCGAAATTTTTCACTCAGTTTTGGCATTTTTCTGGGACATAGCCTATTTTTGCTATTTTTAGAGCTTTCCACCTCCTTCCAGTTAAAGGTAGAAATGAGTTTAAAAGCAATAATGGATCCTAGAAAGCTTTACATTTTCGAAAAGTAGACACAATTCTGAATTTAGAAAGGGGTCATTTGTCTAAATCCATTAAGGTTTCGTTATAGAAACTAACAGTTAGATATTGGAATAATTGAAAATTTGTTGAAAAAAACAGCCTTTTGTCTCAACGTTTTCACCTATAACTTTTTCTAATTTTGACAGCTCTTGGAAAGCAATATACCGTTACATCCGTTAGATCTTCCTGGTTGTGGGGATATATAAGACTTGTAGTTTCACCAAGAGTCCGACGAACCCAGATCCAAAAACTGAGCAGCAACTTGCAATGGTATTTTTTCATTTACTGGGTATAGAGCACTTTGTCTTGGAAAATGTATACATGGAATAATCTGTATGAAAGACACCTATGTATTTCTGAATTGGGTACAAATTATAGAGTTCAGAAACAGTATATAATTGCACATTTTCAAAATTGGGAATACTCATACTAGCATGAGAATTATTGGTCATTTTTCAAAAAGATTTTTTTTTTACACAATGTCTTTCATTGAAAGGGAGAAATGCATGAAAGCTCAATTGGTAATAACAGTTGATTTACAAATCTGAATTACCCCAAGTGTCCCGATAAAAACGGTACCTCACTTGTGTGGGTCGGCCTTGTGCCTGCGACAGGAAACGGCGCAAAATGCAACGTGGTCACACCTAAATTTTGCAGTTACAAATTGACCCTTTTTTGGCAAAGTGCCTACCTGTAGTTTTTGCACCCTAGCTCTGCCGGCACCCAGGGAAACCTACCAAACCTATACATTTTTGAAAAGTAGACACCCTGGGAAATTCAGGATGGGGTGACTCGACTGCCTACCACCAAGTTTTGCTACCCAGAATCCCTTGCAAAGCTAAGATTTTGACAAAAAAAACAAATTTTCATCACATTTCTGTGGTGGAAAGTTCTGGAATCTGCGTGGATCAACAAATTTCCACCCACCCAGCGTTTCCCCAGGTCTCCCGATAAAAACGGTACCTCACTTGTGTGGGTCGGCCTTGTGCCTACGAAAGGAAACGGCACAAAGTGCAACGTGGTCGCACCTCAATTTCCCAGTGAAATCTTGCGCTCTTTGGACAAAGAAACTACCTTCTGTTTTTGAGCCCTAGCTCAGCCGGCACTTAGGGAAACCTAGCAAACCTATACATTTTTGAAAAGTAGACAACCAGGGGAATTCAGGATGGGGTGACTCGACTGCCTATCACCAGGTTTTGTTACCCAGAATCCCTTGCAAAGCTAAGAATTTGACAAAAAAAACACATTTTCCTCACATTTCTGTGGTGGAAAGTTCTGGAATCTGCGTGGATCAACAAATTTCCACTCACCCATCGTTCCCCCAGGTCTCCCAATAAAAACGGTACCTCACTTGCGTGGGTAGGCATAGTGGCTGCGACACGAAACAGCGCAAAATGCAACATGGTCGCACCTCAATTTCCCAGTGAAATTTAGCACGTTTTGGACAAAAAGACTACCTTTTGTTTTTGCGCCGTAGCTCTGCCAGCACCTAGGGAAACCTAGCAAACCTATACATTTTTGAAAACTAGACACCCAGGGGAATTCAGGATGGGGTGACTCCTCTGCTTACCCCCAGGTTTTGTTACCCAGAATTCCTTGCAAACCTAAAAATTTGACAAAAAAACACATTTTCCTCACATTTCTGTGGTGGAAAGTTCTGGAATCTGTGTGGATCAACAAATTTCCACCCACCCAGCGTGCCCCCAGGTCTCCCGAAAAAAATGGTACCTCACTTGCGTGGGTAGGCATAGTGGCTGCGACATGAAACAGCGCAAAACGCAGCATGGTCGCACCTCAATTTCCCAGTGAAATTTAGCACGTTTTGGACAAAAATACTACCTTTTGTTTTTGCGCCGTAGCTCTTCCAGCACCTAGGGAAACCTAGCAAACCTATACATTTTTGAAAACTAGACACCCAGGGGAATTCAGGATGGGGTGACTCGTCTGCCTACCCCCAGGTTTTGTTACCCAGAATCCCTTGCAAACCTAACAATTTGACAAAAAAAACACATTTTCCTCACATTTCTGTCGTGGAAAGTTCTGGAATCTGCGTGGATCAACAAATTTCCACCCACCCAGCGTGCCCCCAGGTCTCCCGAAAAAAATGGTACCTCACTTGCGTGGGTAGGCATAGTGGCTGCGACATGAAACAGCGCAAAACGCAGCATGGACGCACCTCAATTTCCCAGTGAAATCTAGCACGTTTTGGACAAAAATACTACCCTTTGTTTTTGCTCCGTAGCTCTTCCAGCACCTAGGGAAACCTAGCAAACCTATACATTTTTGAAAACTAGATACCCAGGGGAATTCAGGATGGGGTGACTCGTCTGCCTACCCCCAGGTTTTGTTACCCAGAATCCCTTGCAAACATAAAAATTTGACAAAAAAAACACATTTTCCTCACATTTCTGTGGTGGAAAGTTCTGGAATCTGCGTGGATCAACAGATTTCCACCCACCCAGCGTGCCCCCTGGTCTCCAGAAATAAATGGTACCTCACTTGCGTGGGTAGGCATAGTGGCTGCGACATGAAACAGCGCAAAACGCAGCATGGTCGCACCTCAATTTCCCAGTGAAATTTAGCACGTTTTGGACAAAAAGACTACCTTTTGTTTTTGCGCCGTAGCTCTGCCAGCACCTAGGGGAACCTAGCAAACCTATACATTTTTGAAAACTAGACACCCAGGGGAGTTTAGGATGGATTGACTCGTCTGCCTACCCCCAGGTTTTGTTACCCAGAATCCATTGCAAACATAAAAATTTGACAAAAAAACATTTTCCTCACATTTCTGTGGTGGAAAGTTCTGGAATCTGCGTGGATCAACAAATTTCCACACACCCAGCGTGCCCCCAGGTCTCCCGAAAAAAATGGTACCTCACTTGCGTGGGTAGGCATAGTGGCTGCGACATGAAACAGCGCAAAACGCAGCATGGTCGCACCTCAATTTCTCAGTGAAATTTAGCATGTTTTGGACAAAAAGACTACCTTTTGTTTTTGCGCCGTAGCTCTGCCAGCACCTAGGGAAACCTAGCAAACCTATACATTTTTGAAAACTAGACACCCAGGGAAATTCAGGATGGGGTGACTCGTCTGTCTACCCCCAGGTTTTGTTATCCAGAATCCCTTGCAAACATACAAATTTGACCAAAAAAACACATTTTCCTCACATTTCTGTGGTGGAAAGTTCTGGAATCTGCGTGGATCAACAAATTTCCACCCACCCAGCGTGCCCCCAGGTCTCCCGAAAAAAATGGTACCTCACTTGCGTGGGTAGGCATAGTGGCTGCGACATGAAACAGCGCAAAATGCAGCATGGTCGCACCTCAATTTCCCAGTGAAATTTAGCACGTTTTGGACAAAAAGACTACCTTTTGTTTTTGCGCCGTAGCTCTGCCAGCACCTAGGGAAACCTAGCAAACCTATACATTTTTGAAAACTAGACACCCAGGGAAATTCAGGATGCGGTGACTCGTCTGCCTACCCCCAGGTTTTGTTACCCAGAATCCCTTGCAAACATAAAAATTTGACAAAAAAAACAAATTTTCCTCACATTTCTGTGGTGGAAAGTTCTGGAATCTGTGTGGATCAACAAATTTCCACACACCCAGCGTGCCCTCACGCCTCCCGAAAAAAATGGTACCTCACTTGTGTGGGTAGGCATAGTGGCTGCGACATGAAACAGCGCAAAACGCAGCATGGTCGCACCTCAATTTCCCAGTGAAATTTAGCACGTTTTGGACAAAAAGACTACCTTTTGTTTTTGCGCCGTAGCTCTGCCAGCACCTAGGGAAACCTAGCAAACCTATACATTTTTGGAAACTAGACACCCAGGGGAATTCAGGTTGGGGTGACTCGTCTGCCTACCCCCAGGTTTTGTTACACAGAATCCCTTGCAAACATACAAATGTGACAAAAAAACACATTTTCCTCACATTTCTGTGGTGGAAAGTTCTGGAATCTGTGTGGATCAACAAATTTCCACCCACCCAGCGTGCCCCCAGGTCTCCCAAAAAAAATGGTACCTCACTTGCGTGGGTAGGCATAGTGGCTGCGACATGAAACAGCGTAAAATGCAGCATGGTTGCACCTCAATTTCCCAGTGAAATTTAGCACGTTTTGGACAAAAAGACTACCATTTGTTTTTGCGCCATAGCTCTGCCAGCACCTAGGGAAACCTAGCAAACCTATACATTTTTGAAAACTAGACACCCAGGGAAATTCAGGATGGGGTGACTCGTCTTCCTACCCCCAGGTTTTGTTACCCAGAATCCCTTGCAAACATACAAATTTGACAAAAAAACACATTTCCTCACATTTCTGTGGTGGAAATTTCTGGAATCTGTGTGGATCAACAAATTTCCACCCACCCAGCGTGCCCCCAAGTCTTCCGAAAGAAATGGTACCTCACTTGCGTGGGTAGGCATAGTGGCTGCGACATGAAACAGCGCAATACGCAACATGGCTGCACCTCAATTTCCCAGTGAAATCTAGCACGTTTTGGCCAAAAAGACTACCTTTTGTTTTTGCGCCGTAGCTCTGCCAGCACCTAGGGAAACCTAGCAAACCTATACATTTTTGAAAACTAGACACCCAGGGGAATTCAGGATGGGGAGACTCGTCTGCCTACCCCCAGGTTTTGTTACCCAGAATCCCTTGCAAACCTAAAAATTTGACCAAAAAAACACATTTTCCTCACATTTCTGTGGTGGAAAGTTCCGGAATCTGTGTGGATCAACAAATTTCCACCCACCCAGCGTGCCCCCAGGTCTCCAGAAAAAAATGTTACCTCACTTGCGTGGGTAGGCATAGTGGCTGCGACATGAAACAGCGCAATACGCAACATGGCTGCACCTCAATTTCCCAGTGAAATCTAGCACGTTTTGGCCAAAAAGACTACCTTTTGTTTTTGCGCCGTAGCTCTGCCAGCACCTAGGGAAACCTAGCAAACCTATACATTTTTGAAAACTAGACACCCAGGGAAATTCAGGATGGAGTGACTCGTCTGCCTACCCCCAAGTTTTGTTACCCAGAATCCCTTGCAAACATAAAAATTTGACAAAAAAAACAAATTTTCCTCACATTTCTGTGGTAAAAAGTTCTGGAATCTGTGTGGATCAACAAATTTCCACCCACCCAGCGTGCCCCCACGCCTCCCGAAAAAAATGGTACCTCACTTGCATGGGTAGGCATAGTGGCTGTGACATGAAACAGCGCAAAACGCAGCATGGTCGCTCCTCAATTTCCCAGTGAAATTTAGCACGTTTTGGACAAAAAGACTACCTTTTGTTTTTGCGCTGTAGCTCTGCCAGCACCTAGGGAAACCTAGCAAACCTATACATTTTTGGAAACTAGACACCCAGGGGAATTCAGGTTGGGGTGACTCGTCTGCCTACCCCCAGGTTTTGTTACACAGAATCCCTTGCAAACATACAAATGTGACAAAAAACACATTTTCCTCACATTTCTGTGGTGGAAAGTTCTGGAATCTGTGTGGATCAACAAATTTCCACCCACCCAGCGTGCCCCCAGGTCTCCCAAAAAAAATGGTACCTCACTTGCGTGGGTAGGCATAGTGGCTGCGACATGAAACAGCGCAAAATGCAGCATGGTTGCACCTCAATTTCCCAGTGAAATTTAGCACGTTTTGGACAAAAAGACTACCATTTGTTTTTGCGCCGTAGCTCTGCCAGCACCTAGGGAAACCTAGCAAACCTATACATTTTTGAAAACTAGACACCCAGGGAAATTCAGGATGGGGTGACTCGTCTGTCTACCCCCAGGTTTTGTTATCCAGAATCCCTTGCAAACATACAAATTTGACTAAAAAACCACATTTTCCTCACATTTCTGTGGTGGAAAGTTCTGGAATCTGCGTGGATCAACAAATTTCCACCCACCCAGCGTGCCCCCAGGTCTCCCAAAAAAAATGGTACCTCACTTGCGTGGGTAGGCATAGTGGCTGCGACATGAAACAGCTCAAAATGCAGCATGGTTGCACCTCAATTTCCCAGTGAAATTTAGCACGTTTTGGACAAAAAGACTACCATTTGTTTTTGCGCCGTAGCTCTGCCAGCACCTAGGGAAACCTAGCAAACCTATACATTTTTGAAAACTAGACACCCAGGGAAATTCAGGATGGGGTGACTCGTCTTCCTACCCCCAGGTTTTGTTACCCAGAATCCCTTGCAAACATACAAATTTGACAAAAAAACACATTTCCATACATTTCTGTGGTGGAAAGTTCTGGAATCTGTGTGGATCAACAAATTTCCACCCACCCAGCGTGCCCCCAAGTCTCCCGAAAGAAATGGTACCTCACTTGCGTGGGTAGGCATAGTGGCTGCGACATGAAACAGCGCAATACGCAACATGGCTGCACCTCAATTTCCCAGTGAAATCTAGCACGTTTTGGCCAAAAAGACTACCTTTTGTTTTTGCGCCGTAGCTCTGCCAGCACCTAGGGAAAAGCTAGCAAACCTATACATTTTTGAAAACTAGACACCCAGGGGAATTCAGGATGGGGTGACTCGTCTGCCTACCCCCAGGTTTTGTTACTCAGATTCCCTTGCAAACCTAAAAATTTGACCAAAAAAACACATTTTCCTCACATTTCTGTGGTGGAAAGTTCCGGAATCTGTGTGGATCAACAAATTTCCACCCACCCAGCGTGCCCCACGCCTCCCGAAAAAAATGGTACCTCACTTGCGTGGGTAGGCATAGTGGCTGCGACATGAAACAGCGCAAAACGCAGCATGGTCGCACCTCAATTTCCCAGTGAAATTTAGCACGTTTTGGACAAAAAGACTACCTTTTGTTTTTGCGCCGTAGCTCTGCCAGCACCTAGGGAAACCTAGCAAACCTATACATTTTTGAAAACTAGACACCCAGGGAAATTCAGGATGCGGTGACTCGTCTGCCTACCCCCAGGTTTTGTTACCCAGAATCCCTTGCAAACATAAAAATTTGACAAAAAAAACAAATTTTCCTCACATTTCTGTGGTGGAAAGTTCTGGAATCTGTGTGGATCAACAAATTTCCACTCACCCAGCGTGCCCTCACGCCTCCCGAAAAAAATGGTACCTCACTTGTGTGGGTAGGCATAGTGGCTGCGACATGAAACAGCGCAAAACGCAGCATGGTCGCACCTCAATTTCCCAGTGAAATTTAGCACGTTTTGGACAAAAAGACTACCATTTGTTTTTGCGCCTTAGCTCTGCCAGCACCTAGGGAAACCTAGCAAACCTATACATTTTTGAAAACTAGACACCCAGGGAAATTCAGGATGGGGTGACTCGTCTTCCTACCCCCAGGTTTTGTTACCCAGAATCCCTTGCAAACATACAAATTTGACAAAAAAACACATTTCCTCACATTTCTGTGGTGGAAAGTTCTGGAATCTGTGTGGATCAACACATTTCTACCCACCCAGCGTGCCCCCAAGTCTCCCGAAAGAAATGGTACCTCACTTGCGTGGGTAGGCATAGTGGCTGCGACATGAAACAGCGCAATATGCAACATGGCTGCACCTCAATTTCCCAGTGAAATCTAGCACGTTTTGGCCAAAAAGACTACCTTTTGTTTTTGCGCCGTAGCTCTGCCAGCACCGAGGGAAACCTAGCAAACCTATACATTTTTGAAAACTAGACACCCAGGGGAATTCAGGATGGGGTGACTCGTCTGTCTACCCCCAGGTTTTGTTACCCAGAATCCCTTGCAAACCTAAAAATGTGACCAAAAAAACACATTTTCCTCACATTTCTGTGGTGGAAAGTTCCGGAATCTGTGTGGATCAACAAATTTCCACCCACCCAGCGTGCCCCCACGCCTCCCGAAAAAAATGGTACCTCACTTGCGTGGGTAGGCATAGTAGCTGCGACATGAAACAGCGCAAAACGCAGCATGGTCGCTCCTCAATTTCCCAGTGAAATTTAGCACGTTTTGGACAAAAAGACTACCTTTTGTTTTTGCACTGTAGCTCTGCCAGCACCTAGGGAAACCTAGCAAACCTATACATTTTTGGAAACTAGACACCCAGGGGAATTCAGGTTGGGGTGACTCGTCTGCCTACCCCCAGGTTTTGTTACACAGAATCCCTTGCAAACATACAAATGTGACAAAAAAACACATTTTCCTCACATTTCTGTGGTGGAAAGTTCTGGAATCTGTGTGGATCAACAAATTTCCACCCGCGCAGCGTGCCCCCACGTCTCCCAAAAAAAATGGTACCTCACTTGCGTGGGTAGGCATAGTGGCTGCGACATGAAACAGCGCAAAATGCAGCATGGTTGCACCTCAATTTCCCAGTGAAATTTAGCACGTTTTGGACAAAAGACTACCATTTGTTTTTGCGCCGTAGCTCTGCCAGCACCTAGGGAAACCTAGCAAACCTATACATTTTTGAAAACTAGACACCCAGGGAAATTCAGGATGGGGTGACTCGTCTTCCTACCCCCAGGTTTTGTTACCCAGAATCCCTTGCAAACATACAAATTTGACAAAAAAACACATTTCCTCACATTTCTGTGGTGGAAAGTTCTGGAATCTGTGTGGATCAACAAATTTCCACCCACCCAGCGTGCCCCCAAGTCTCCCGAAAGAAATGGTACCTCACTTGCGTGGGTAGGCATAGTGGCTGCGACATGAAACAGCGCAATACGCAACAGGCTGCACCTCAATTTCCCAGTGAAATCTTGCACGTTTTGGCCAAAAAGACTACCTTTTGTTTTTGCGCCGTAGCTCTGCCAGCACCTAGGGAAACCTAGCAAACCTATACATTTTTGAAAACTAGACACCCAGGGGAATTCAGGATGGGGTGACTCGTCTGCCTACCCCCAGGTTTTGTTACCCAGAATCCCTTGCAAACCTAAAAATTTGACCAAAAAACACATTTTCCTCACATTTCTGTGGTGGAAAGTTCCGGAATCTGTGTGGATCAACAAATTTCCACCCACCCAGCGTGCCCCCAGGTCTCCAGAAAAAAATGGTACCTCACTTGCGTGGGTAGGCATAGTGGCTGCGACATGAAACAGAGCAATACGCAACATGGCTGCACCTCAATTTCCCAGTGAAATCTAGCACGTTTTGGCCAAAAAGACTACCTTTTGTTTTTGCGCCGTAGCTCTGCCAGCACCTAGGGAAACCTAGCAAACCTATACATTTTTGAAAACTAGACACCCAGGGGAATTCAGGATGGGGTGACTCCTCTGCTTACCCCCAGGTTTTGTTACCCAGAATTCCTTGCAAACCTAAAAATTTGACAAAAAAACACATTTTCCTCACATTTCTGTGGTGGAAAGTTCTGGAGTCTGTGTGGATCAAAAAATTTCCACCTACCCAGCGTGCCCCCAGGTCTCCCGAAAAAAATGGTACCTCACTTGCGTGGGTAGGCATAGTGGCTGCGACATGAAACAGCGCAAAACGCAGCATGGTCGCACCTCAATTTCCTAGTGAAATTTAGCACGTTTTGGACAAAAATACTACCTTTTGTTTTTGCGCCGTAGCTCTTCCAGCACCTAGGGAAACCTAGCAAACCTATACATTTTTGAAAACTAGACACCCAGGGGAATTCAGGATGGGGTGACTCGTCTGCCTACCCCCAGGTTTTGTTACCCAGAATCCCTTGCAAACCTAAAAATTTGACAAAAAAAACACATTTTCCTCACATTTCTGTTGTGGAAAGTTCTGGAATCTGCGTGGATCAACAAATTTCCACCCACCCAGCGTGCCCCCAGGTCTCCCGAAAAAAATGGTACCTCACTTGCGTGGGTAGGCATAGTGGCTGCGACATGAAACAGCGCAAAACGCAGCATGGACGCACCTCAATTTCCCAGTGAAATCTAGCACGTTTTGGACAAAAATACTACCTTTTGTTTTTGCGCCGTAGCTCTTCCAGCACCTAGGGAAACCTAGCAAACCTATACATTTTTGAAAACTAGACACCCAGGGGAATTCAGGATGGGGTGACTCAACTGCCTACCCCCAGGTTTTGTTACCCAGAATCCCTTGCAAACATACAAATTTGACAAAAAAAACACATTTATCTCACATTTCTGTGGTGGAAAGTTCTGGAATCTGCGTGGATCAACAAATTTCCACCCACACAGCGTGCCCCCTGGTCTCCCGAAAAAAATGGTACCTCACTTGCGTGGGTAGGCATAGTGGCTGCGACATGAAACAGCGCAAAATGCAGCATGGTCGCACCTCAATTTCCCAGTGAAATTTAGCACGTTTTGGACAAAAAGACTACCTTTAGTTTTGCGCCGTAGCTCTGCCAGCACCTAGGGAAACCTAGCAAACCTATACATTTTTGAAAACTAGACACCCAGGGGAATTTAGGATGGATTGACTCGTCTGCCTACCCCCAGGTTTTGTTACCCAGAATCCATTGCAAACGTAAAAATTTGACAAAAAAAACACATTTCCCTCACATTTCTGTGGTGGAAAGTTCTGGAATCTGCGTGGATCAACAAATTTCCACACACCCAGCGTGCCCCCAGGTCTCCCGAAAAAAATGGTACCTCACTTGCGTGGGTAGGCATAGTGGCTGCGACATGAAACAGCGCAAAACGCAGCATGGTCGCACCTCAATTTCTCGGTAAAATTTAGCACGTTTTGGACAAAAAGACTACCTTTTGTTTTTGCGCTGTAGCTCTGCCAGCACCTAAGGAAACCTAGCAAACCTATACATTTTTGAAAACTAAACACCCAGGGAAATTCAGGATGGGGTAACTCGTCTGTCTACCCCCAGGTTTTGTTATCCAGAATCCCTTGCAAACATACAAATTTGACAAAAAAAACACATTTTCCTCACATTTCTGTGGTGGAAAGTTCTGGAATCTGCGTGGATCAACAAATTTCCACCCACTCTGCGTGCCCCCAGGTCTCCCGAAAAAAATGGTACCTCACTTGCGTGGGTAGGCATAGTGGCTGCGACATGAAACAGCGCAAAACGCAGCATGGTCGCACCTCAATTTCCCAGTGAAATTTAGCACGTTTTGGACAAAAAGACTACCTTTTGTTTTTGCGCCGTAGCTCTGCCAGCACCTAGGGAAACCTAGCAAACCTATACATTTTTGAAAACTAGACACCCAGGGAAATTCAGGATGCGGTGACTCATCTGCCTACCCCCAGGTTTTGTTACCCAGAATCCCTTGCAAACATAAAAATTTGACAAAAAAAACAAATTTTCCTCACATTTCTGTCGTGGAAAGTTCTGGAATCTGTGTGGATCAACAAATTTCCACCCACCCAGCGTGCCCTCACGCCTCCTGAAAAAAATGGTACCTCACTTGCGTGGGTAGGCATAGTGGCTGCGACATGAAACAGCGCAAAACGCAGCATGGTCGCTCCTCAATTTCCCAGTGAAATTTAGCACGTTTTGGACAAAAAGACTACCTTTTGTTTTTGCGCTGTAGCTCTGCCAGCACCTAGGGAAACCTAGCAAACCTATACATTTTTGGAAACTAGACACCCAGGGGAATTCAGGTTGGGGTGACTCATCTGCCTACCCCCAGGTTTTGTTACACAGAATCCCTTGCAAACATACAAATGTGACAAAAAAACACATTTTCCTCACATTTCTGTGGTGGAAAGTTCTGGAATCTGTGTGGATCAACAAATTTCCACCCACCCAGCATGCCCCCAGGTCTCCCGAAAAAAATGGTACCTCACTTGTGTGGGTAGGCATAGTGGCTGCGACATGAAACAGCGCAAAACGCAGCATGGTCGCACCTCAATTTCCCAGTGAAATTTAGCACGTTTTGGACAAAAAGATTACCTTTTGTTTTTGCGCCGTAGCTCTGCCAGCACCTAGGGAAACCTAGCAAACCTATACATTTTTGGAAACTAGACACCCAGGGGAATTCAGGTTGGGGTGACTCGTCTGCCTACCCCCAGGTTTTGTTAACCAGAATCCCTTGCAAACATACAAATGTGACAAAAACACACATTTTCCTCACATTTCTGTGGTGGAAAGTTCTGGAATCTGTGTGGATCAACAAATTTCCACCCACCCAGCGTGCCCCCAGGTCTCCCAAAAAAAATGGTACCTCACTTGCGTGGGTAGGCATAGTGGCTGCGACATGAAACAGCGCAAAATGCAGCATGGTTGCACCTCAATTTCCCAGTGAAATTTAGCACGTTTTGGACAAAAAGACTACCATTTGTTTTTGCGCCGTGGCTCTGCCAGCACCTAGGGAAACCTAGCAAACCTATACATTTTTGGAAACTAGACACCCAGGGGAATTCAGGTTGGGGTGACTCGTCTGCCTACCCCCAGGTTTTGTTACACAGAATCCCTTGCAAACATAAAAATTTGACAAAAAAAACAAATTTTCCTCACATTTCTGTCGTGGAAAGTTCTGGAATCTGTGTGGATCAACAAATTTCCACCCACCCAGCGTGCCCTCACGCCTCCCGAAAAAAATGGTACCTCACTTGCGTGGGTAGGCATAGTGGCTGCGACATGAAACAGCGCAAAACGCAGCATGGTCGCTCCTCAATTTCCCAGTGAAATTTAGCACGTTTTGGACAAAAAGACTACCTTTTGTTTTTGCGCTGTAGCTCTGCCAGCACCTAGGGAAACCTAGCAAACCTATACATTTTTGGAAACTAGGCACCCAGGGGAATTCAGGTTGGGGTGACTCGTCTGCCTACCCCTAGGTTTTGTTACACAGAATCCCTTGCAAACATACAAATGTGACAAAAAAACACATTTTCCTCACATTTCTGTGGTGGAAAGTTCTGGAATCTGTGTGGATCAACACATTTCCACCCACCCAGCATGCCCCCAGGTCTCCCGAAAAAAATGGTACCTCACTTGTGTGGGTAGGCATAGTGGCTGCGACATGAAACAGCGCAAAACGCAGCATGGTCGCACCTCAATTTCCCAGTGAAATTTAGCACGTTTTGGACAAAAAGACTACCTTTTGTTTTTGCGCCGTAGCTCTGCCAGCACCTAGGGACACCTAGCAAACCTATACATTTTTGGAAACTAGACACCCAGGGGAATTCAGGTTGGGGTGACTCGTCTGCCTACCCCCAGGTTTTGTTACACAGAATCCCTTGCAAACATACAAATGTGACAAAAACACACATTTTCCTCACATTTCTGTGGTGGAAAGTTCTGGAATCTGTGTGGATCAACAAATTTCCACCCACCCAGCGTGCCCCCAGGTCTCCCAAAAAAAATGGTACCTCACTTGCGTGGGTAGGCATAGTGGCTGCGACATGAAACAGCGCAAAATGCAGCATGGTTGCACCTCAATTTCCCAGTGAAATTTAGCACGTTTTGGACAAAAACACTACCATTTGTTTTTGCGCCGTAGCTCTGCCAGCACCTAGGGAAACCTAGCAAACCTATACATTTTTGAAAACTAGACACCCAGGGAAATTCAGGATGGGGTGACTCGTCTTCCTACCCCCAGGTTTTGTTACCCAGAATCCCTTGCAAAAATACAAATTTGACAAAAAAACACATTTCCTCACATTTCTGTGGTGGAAAGTTCTGGAATCTGTGTGGATCAACAAATCTCCACCCACCCAGCGTGCCCCCAAGTCTCCCGAAAGAAATGGTACCTCACTTGCGTGGGTAGGCATAGTGGCTGCGACATGAAACAGCGCAATACGCAACATGGCTGCACCTCAATTTCCCAGTGAAATCCAGCACGTTTTGGCCAAAAAGACTACCTTTTGTTTTTGCGCCGTAGCTCAGCCAGCACCTAGGGAAACCTAGCAAACCTATACATTTTTGAAAACCAGACACCCAGGGGAATTCAGGATGGGGTGACTCGTCTGCCTACCCCCAGGTTTTGTTACCCAGAATCCCTTGCAAACCTAAAAATTTGACCAAAAAAACACATTTTCCTCACATTTCTGTGGTGGAAAGTTCCGGAATCTGTGTGGATCAACAAATTTCCACCCACCCAGCGTGCCCCCAGGTCTCCAGAAAAAAATGGTACCTCACTTGCGTGGGTAGGCATAGTGGCTGCGACATGAAACAGAGCAATACACAACATGGTCGCTCCTCAATTTCCCAGTGAAATTTAGCACGTTTTGGACAAAAAGACTACCTTTTGTTTTTGCGCTGTAGCTCTGCCAGCACCTAGGGAAACCTAGCAAACCTATACATTTTTGAAAACTAGACACCCAGGGGAATTCAGGATGGGGTGACTCGTCTGCCTACCCCCAAGTTTTGTTACCCAGAATCCCTTACAAACATAACAATTTGACAAAAAAAACAAATTTTCCTCACATTTCTGTGGTAAAAAGTTCTGGAATCTGTGTGGATCAACAAATTTCCACCCACCCAGCGTGCCCCCACGCCTCCTGAAAAAAATGGTACCTCACTTGCGTGGGTAGGCATGGTGGCTGCGACATGAAACAGCGCAAAACGCAGCATGGTCGCTCCTCAATTTCCCAGTGAAATTTAGCACGTTTTGGACAAAAAGACTACCTTTTGTTTTTGCGCTGTAGCTCTGCCAGCACCTAGGGAAACCTAGCAAACCTATACATTTTTGGAAACTAGACACCCAGGGGAATTCAGGTTGGGGTGACTCGTCTGCCTACCCCCAGGTTTTGTTACACAGAATCCCTTGCAAACATACAAATGTGACAAAAAAACACATTTTCCTCACATTTCTGTGGTGGAAAGTTCTGGAATCTGTGTGGATCAACAAATTTCCACCCACCCAGCGTGCCCCCAGGTCTCCCGAAAAAAATGGTACCTCACTTGTGTGGGTAGGCATAGTGGCTGCGACATGAAACAGCGCAAAACGCAGCATGGTCGCACCTCAATTTCCCAGTGAAATTTAGCACGTTTTGGACAAAAAGACTACCTTTTGTTTTTGCGCCGTAGCTCTGCCAGCACCTAGGGAAACCTAGCAAACCTATACATTTTTGGAAACTAGACACCCAGGGGAATTCAGGTTGGGGTGACTCGTCTGCCTACCCCCAGGTTTTGTTACACAGAATCCCTTGCAAACATACAAATGTGACAAAAACACACATTTTCCTCACATTTCTGTGGTGGAAAGTTCTGGAATCTGTGTGGATCAACAAATTTCCACCCACCCAGCGTGCCCCCAGGTCTCCCCAAAAAAATGGTACCTCACTTGCGTGGGTAGGCATAGTGGCTGCGACATGAAACAGCGCAAAATGCAGCATGGTTGCACCTCAATTTCCCAGTGAAATTTAGCACGTTTTGGACAAAAAGACTACCATTTGTTTTTGCGCCGTAGCTCCGCCAGCACCTAGGGAAACCTAGCAAACCTATACATTTTTGAAAACTAGACACCCAGGGAAATTCAGGATGGGGTGACTCGTCTTCCTACCCCCAGGTTTTGTTACCCAGAATCCCTTGCAAACATACAAATTTGACAAAAAAACACATTTCCTCACATTTCTGTGGTGGAAAGTTCTGGAATCTGTGTGGATCAACAAATCTCCACCCACCCAGCGTGCCCCCAAGTCTCCCGAAAGAAATGGTACCTCACTTGCGTGGGTAGGCATAGTGGCTGCGACATGAAACAGCGCAATACACAACATGGCTGCACCTCAATTTCCCAGTGAAATCTAGCACGTTTCTGCCAAAAAGACTACCTTTTGTTTTTGCGCCGTAGCTCTGCCAGCACCTAGGGAAACCTAGCAAACCTATACATTTTTGAAAACTAGACACCCAGGGGAATTCAGGATGAAGTGACTCGTCTGCCTACCCCCAGGTTTTGTTACCCAGAATCCCTTGCAAACCTAAAAATTTGACCAAAAAAAAACATTTTCCTCACATTTCTGTGGTAAAAAGTTCTGGAATCTGTGTGGATCAACAAATTTCCACCCACCCAGCGTGCCCCCACGCCTCCCGAAAAAAATGGTACCTCACTTGCGTGGGTAGGCATAGTGGCTGCGACATGAAACAGCGCAAAACGCAGCATGGTCGCTCTTCAATTTCCCAGTGAAATTTAGCACGTTTTGGACAAAAAGACTACCTTTTGTTTTTGCGCTGTAGCTCTGCCAGCACCTAGGGAAACCTAGCAAACCTATACATTTTTGGAAACTAGACACCCAGGGGAATTCAGGTTGGGGTGACTCGTCTGCCTACCCCCAGGTTTTGTTACACAGAATCCCTTGCAAACATACAAATGTGACAAAAAAACACATTTTCCTCACATTTCTGTGGTGGAAAGTTCTGGAATCTGTGTGGATCAACAAATTTCCACCCACCCAGCGTGCCCCCAGGTCTCCCGAAAAAAATGGTACCTCACTTGTGTGGGTAGGCATAGTGGCTGCGACATGAAACAGCGCAATACACAACATGGCTGCACCTCAATTTCCCAGTGAAATCTAGCACGTTTCTGCCAAAAAGACTACCTTTTGTTTTTGCGCCGTAGCTCTGCCAGCACCTAGGGAAACCTAGCAAACCTATACATTTTTGAAAACTAGACACCCAGGGGAATTCAGGATGAAGTGACTCGTCTGCCTACCCCCAGGTTTTGTTACCCAGAATCCCTTGCAAACCTAAAAATTTGACCAAAAAAAAACATTTTCCTCACATTTCTGTGGTAAAAAGTTCTGGAATCTGTGTGGATCAACAAATTTACACCCACCCAGCGTGCCCCCACGCCTCCCGAAAAAAATGGTACCTCACTTGCGTGGGTAGGCATAGTGGCTGCGACATGAAACAGCGCAAAACGCAGCATGGTCGCTCCTCAATTTCCCAGTGAAATTTAGCACGTTTTGGACAAAAAGACTACCTTTTGTTTTTGCGCTGTAGCTCTGCCAGCACCTAGGGAAACCTAGCAAACCTATACATTTTTGGAAACTAGACACCCAGGGGAATTCAGGTTGGGGTGACTCGTCTGCCTACCCCCAGGTTTTGTTACACAGAATCCCTTGCAAACATACAAATGTGACAAAAAAACACATTTTCCTCACATTTCTGTGGTGGAAAGTTCTGGAATCTGTGTGGATCAACAAATTTCCACCCACCCAGCGTGCCCCCAGGTCTCCCGAAAAAAATGGTACCTCACTTGTGTGGGTAGGCATAGTGGCTGCAACATGAAATAGCGCAAAACGCAGCATGGTCGCACCTCAATTTCCCAGTGAAATTTAGCACGTTTTGGACAAAAAGACTACCTTTTGTTTTTGCGCCGTAGCTCTGCCAGCACCTAGGGAAACCTAGCAAACCTATACATTTTTGGAAACTAGACACCCAGGGGAATTCAGGTTGGGGTGACTCGTCTGCCTACCCCCAGGTTTTGTTACACAGAATCCCTTGCAAACATACAAATGTGACAAAAACACACATTTTCCTCACATTTCTGTGGTGGAAAGTTCTGGAATCTGTGTGGATCAACAAATTTCCACCCACCCAGCGTGCCCCCAGGTCTCCCAAAAAAAATGGTACCTCACTTGCGTGGGTAGGCATAGTGGCTGCGACATGAAACAGCGCAAAATGCAGCATGGTTGCACCTCAATTTCCCAGTGAAATTTAGCACGTTTTGGACAAAAAGACTACCATTTGTTTTTGCGCCGTAGCTCTGCCAGCACCTAGGGAAACCTAGCAAACCTATACATTTTTGAAAACTAGACACCCAGGGAAATTCAGGATGGGGTGACTCGTCTTCCTACCCCCAGGTTTTGTTACCCAGAATCCCTTGCAAACATACAAATTTGACAAAAAAACACATTTCCTCACATTTCTGTGGTGGAAAGTTCTGGAATCTGTGTGGATCAACAAATCTCCACCCACCCAGCGTGCCCCCAAGTCTCCCGAAAGAAATGGTACCTCACTTGCGTGGGTAGGCATAGTGGCTGCGACATGAAACAGCACAATACGCAACATGGCTGCACCTCAATTTCCCAGTAAAATCTAGCACGTTTTGGCCAAAAAGACTACCTTTTGTTTTTGCGCCGTAGCTCTGCCAGCACCTAGGCAAACCTAGCAAACCTATACATTTTTGAAAACTAGACACCCAGGGGAATTCAGGATGGGGTGACTCGTCTGCCTACCCCCAGGTTTTGTTACACAGAATCCCTTGCAAACATACAAATGTGACAAAAAAACACATTTTCCTCACATTTCTGTGGTGGAAAGTTCTGGAATCTGTGTGGATCAACAAATTTCCACCCACCCAGCGTGCCCCCAGGTCTCCCGAAAAAAATTGTACCTCACTTGTGTGGGTAGGCATCGTGGCTGCGACATGAAACAGCGCAAAACGCAGCATGGTCGCACCTCAATTTCCCAGTGAAATTTAGCACGTTTTGGACAAAAAGACTACCTTTTGTTTTTGCGCCGTAGCTCTGCCAGCACCTAGGGAAACCTAGCAAACCTATACATTTTTGGAAACTAGACACCCAGGGGAATTCAGGTTGGGGTGACTCGTCTGCCTACCCCCAGGTTTTGTTACACAGAATCCCTTGCAAACATACAAATGTGACAAAAACACACATTTTCCTCACATTTCTGTGGTGGAAAGTTCTGGAATCTGTGTGGATCAACAAATTTCCACCCACCCAGCGTGCCCCCAGGTCTCCCCAAAAAAATGGTACCTCACTTGCGTGGGTAGGCATAGTGGCTGCGACATGAAACAGCGCAAAATGCAGCATGGTTGCACCTCAATTTCCCAGTGAAATTTAGCACGTTTTGGACAAAAAGACTACCATTTGTTTTTGCGCCGTAGCTCCGCCAGCACCTAGGGAAACCTAGCAAACCTATACATTTTTGAACACTAGACACCCAGGGAAATTCAGGATGGGGTGACTCGTCTTCCTAGCCCCAGGTTTTGTTACCCAGAATCCCTTGCAAACATACAAATTTGACAAAAAAACACATTTCCTCACATTTCTGTGGTGGAAAGTTCTGGAATCTGTGTGGATCAACAAATCTCCACCCACCCAGCGTGCCCCCAAGTCTCCCGAAAGAAATGGTACCTCACTTGCGTGGGTAGGCATAGTGGCTGCGACATGAAACAGCGCAATACACAACATGGCTGCACCTCAATTTCCCAGTGAAATCTAGCACGTTTCTGCCAAAAAGACTACCTTTTGTTTTTGCGCCGTAGCTCTGCCAGCACCTAGGGAAACCTAGCAAACCTATACATTTTTGAAAACTAGACACCCAGGGGAATTCAGGATGAAGTGACTCGTCTGCCTACCCCCAGGTTTTGTTACCCAGAATCCCTTGCAAACCTAAAAATTTGACCAAAAAAAAACATTTTCCTCACATTTCTGTGGTGGAAAGTTCCGGAATCTGTGTGGATCAACAAATTTCCACCCACCCAGCGTGCCCCCAGGTCTCCAGAAAAAAATGGTACCTCACTTGCGTGGGTAGGCATAGTGGCTGCGACATGAAACAGAGCAATACGCAACATGGCTGCACCTCAATTTCCCAGTGAAATCTAGCACGTTTTGGCCAAAGAGACTACTTTTTGTTTTTGCACCGTAGCTCTGCCAGCACCTAGGCAAACCTAGCAAACCTATACATTTTTGAAAACTAGACACCCAGGGGAATTCAGGATGGGGTGACTCGTCTGCCTACCCCCAAGTTTTGTTACCCAGAATCCCTTGCAAACATAAAAATTTGACAAAAAAACAAATTTTCCTCACATTTCTGTGGTAAAAAGTTCTGGAATCTGTGTGGATCAACAAATTTCCACCCACCCAGCGTGCCCCCACGCCTCCCGAAAAAAATGGTACCTCACTTGCGTGGGTAGGCATAGTGGCTGCGACATGAAACAGCGCAAAACGCAGCATGGTCGCACCTCAATTTCCCAGTGAAATTTAGCACGTTTAGACAAAAAGACTACCTTTTGTTTTTGCGCTGTAGCTCTGCCAGCACCTAGGGAAACCTAGCAAACCTAAACATTTTTGGAAACTAGACACCCAGGGGAATTCAGGTTGGGGTGACTCGTCTGCCTACCCCCAGGTTTTGTTACACAGAATCCCTTGCAAACATACAAATGTGACAAAAAAACACATTTTCCTCACATTTCTGTGGTGGAAAGTTCTGGAATCTGTGTGGATCAACAAATCTCCACCCACCCAGCGTGCCCCCAAGTCTCCCGAAAGAAATGGTACCTCACTTGCGTGGGTAGGCATAGTGGCTGCGACATGAAACAGCGCAATACGCAACATGGCTGCACCTCAATTTCCCAGTGAAATCTAGCACGTTTTGGCCAAAAAGACTACTTTTTGTTTTTGCACCGTAGCTCTGCCAGCACCTAGGGAAACCTAGCAAGCCTATACATTTTTGAAAACTAGACACCCAGGGGAATTCAGGATGGGGTGACTCGTCTGCCTACCCCCAAGTTTTGTTACCCAGAATCCCTTGCAAACATAACAATTTGACAAAAAAAACAAATTTTCCTCACATTTCTGTGGTGGAAAGTTCCGGAATCTGTGTGGATCAACAAATTTCCACCCACCCAGCGTGCCCCCAGGTCTCCAGAAAAAAATGGTACCTCACTTGCGTGGGTAGGCATAGTGGCTGCGACATGAAACAGAGCAATACGCAACATGGCTGCACCTCAATTTCCCAGTGAAATCTAGCACGTTTTGGCCAAAGAGACTACTTTTTGTTTTTGCACCGTAGCTCTGCCAGCACCTAGGCAAACCTAGCAAACCTATACATTTTTGAAAACTAGACACCCAGGGGAATTCAGGATGGGGTGACTCGTCTGCCTACCCCCAAGTTTTGTTACCCAGAATCCCTTGCAAACATAAAAATTTGACAAAAAAAACAAATTTTCCTCACATTTCTGTGGTAAAAAGTTCTGGAATCTGTGTGGATCAACAAATTTCCACCCACCCAGCGTGCCCCCACGCCTCCCGAAAAAAATGGTACCTCACTTGCGTGGGTAGGCATAGTGGCTGCGACATGAAACAGCGCAAAACGCAGCATGGTCGCACCTCAATTTCCCAGTGAAATTTAGCACGTTTAGACAAAAAGACTACCTTTTGTTTTTGCGCTGTAGCTCTGCCAGCACCTAGGGAAACCTAGCAAACCTAAACATTTTTGGAAACTAGACACCCAGGGGAATTCAGGTTGGGGTGACTCGTCTGCCTACCCCCAGGTTTTGTTACACAGAATCCCTTGCAAACATACAAATGTGACAAAAAAACACATTTTCCTCACATTTCTGTGGTGGAAAGTTCTGGAATCTGTGTGGATCAACAAATTTCCACCCACCCAGCGTGCCCCCAAGTCTCCCGAAAGAAATGGTACCTCACTTGCGTGGGTAGGCATAGTGGCTGTGACATGAAACAGCGCAATACGCAACATGGCTGCACCTCAATTTCCCAGTGAAATCTAGCACGTTTTGGCCAAAAAGACTATCTTTTGTTTTTGCGCCCTAGCTCTGCCAGCACCTAGGGAAACCTAGCAAACCTATACAGTTTTGAAAACTAGACACCCAGGGGAATTCAGGATGGGGTGACTCGTCTGCCTACCCCCAGGTTTTGTTACCCAGAATCCCTTGCAAACCTAAACATTTGACAAAAAAACCACATTTTCCTCACATTTCTGTGGTGGAAAGTTCCGGAAACTGTGTGGATCAACAAATTTCCACCCACCCAGCGTGCCCCCAGGTCTCCAGAAAAAAATGGTACCTCACTTGCGTGGGTAGGCATAGTGGCTGCGACATGAAACAGCGCAATACGCAACATGGCTGCACCTCAATTTCCCAGTGAAATCTAGCACGTTTTGGCCAAAAAGACTACCTTTTGTTTTTGCACCGTAGCTCTGCCAGCACCTAGGGAAACCTAGCAAACCTATACATTTTTGAAACCTAGACACCCAGGGGAATTCAGGATGGGGTGACTCGTCTGCCTACCCCCAGGTTTTGTTACCCAGAATCCCTTGCAAACCTAAAAATTTGACAAAAAAAACACATTTTCCTCACATTTCTGTGGTGGAAAGTTCTGGAATCTGTGTGGATCAATAAATTTCCGCCCACCCAGCGTGCTCCCAGGTCTCCCAAAAAAAATGGTACCTCACTTGCATGGGTAGGCATAGTGGCTGCGACATGAAACAGCGCAATACGCAACATGGCTGCACCTCAATTTCCCAGTGAAATCTAGCACGTTTTGGCCAAAAAGACTACCTTTTGTTTTTGCGCCGTAGCTCTGCCAGCACCTAGGGAAACCTAGCAAACCTATACATTTTTGAAAACTGGACACCCAGGGGAATTCAGGATGGGGTGACTCGACTGCCTCCCCCCAGGTTCTGTTACCCAGAATCCCTTGCAAACTGAAAAATTTGACCAAAAAAACACATTTTCGTCACATTTCTGTGGTGGAAAGTTCTGGAATCTGCGTGGATCCACAAAATTCCACTCACCCAGCGTTCCCCTAGGTCTCCTGAAAAAAATGGTACCTCACTTGCGTGGATAGACATAGTGGCTGCAACAGGAAACGGTTCAAATCGTACGGTGGTGAAATTACATTACCCTATTGCAAAACTACCTTGATTTTGGGGGGGGCATCTGAGTTTGTGGCCCGGGGCTCGGTGGTATTCTTTGCAAAGTAGCAAACCCACACATTTCTGAAAACTAGACACCCGGGGGCTTCCAAGGAGGTATGGCTTGCGTGGATCCTCCAACGTTCCTTTACCCAGAATCCCTTGCAAACCTCATTTTTAGCTGGAAAAAATCAATGTTTTCACACGTTTTAGTGTGGGAAAGCGTGGCATCACTGGGCTCACACAAATTACCTCCCACCCAGCGTGCCTCCAGGTCTCCCAATAAAAACGGTACCTCACTTGCGTGGGTAGCCATAGTGGCTGCAACAGGAAAAGGTCCAAAACGTACGGTGGTGAATTCAAAATACCCTGAAGCAATATAACTTTGATTTTTGGGGGGGGCACCTGAGTTTTTGGCCCGGGGCTGGGTGGTATTCTTTGGAAAGTAGCAAACCCAAACAGTTCTGAAAACTAGACACCCAGGCGAGTCCAGGGAGGTATGGCATGCGTGGGTCCCCCAATGTTTTCCTACCCAGAACTCCTTGCAAACCTTAAAATTAGGTAAAAATAGCACTTTTCCAAACTTTTTGGCGTGGGATCGCCGTGCCGGCAAAAATGTCCTACCACCCTGCGTTCCCCTTGTTCTCCCGAGTAAAAGGATACATCACTTGTGTGGGTGCCCCAAAGCAGAACACGCCAAAAATGTATTTTGAAAAAAGTAGTATTTAGACGTATTTAAGTTTTACAAATTAAGCCCCCCAGCCTGAGTCACATGCCTTGGGCCCACCCACACAAGTGAGGTATCATTTTACTCGGGAGAACAAGGGAAACGCTGGGTGGTAGGACATTTGGGCCGGCAGCGAGATCCCACCCAAAAAAGTACGGAAAAGTGGGTTTTTTACCAAAATTTAAGGTTTGCAGGGGCTTCTGGGTAGGAAAACATTGGGGGACCCACGCATGCCATACCTCCCTGGACTCCCCCGGGTGTCTAGTTCTCAGAACTGTTTGGGTTTGGTAGTTTCCAAAGATGCCCGCCAAGCCAAAAAAATGAAATGCTCTGTCAATAAATAAATGCATAAAAACCGAACCAGTGACTCGCAACTCGTGAGCTGTAAAGCCACGACAAGGCACCAACCGTTTTACAGGCCATTCACGCACCTTTCATACCTGATACAAACCAGACCATTGACACCATCCGAATGGAAAAGCAACACATAACACCAATCACAATAAGGGACAAGGTACACCCTACTGCAGAAAGAGAAAAAAAACAATTATTACTGCACACCCATCTAATCCGCAAGCACACACACATACTGGTTGGATTTGGCACGAGGGTGAGTGATGATTCAGTACATACAATTGGATATGCAAGTAATTTCATCAAAAATGAAATACACTGCGTATAATTGAAAGTATGATAAACTGAACCACTGACTCACAGCTCATGAGCTGTAAAGCCACGTCAAGGCACCAACCTCTTTACAGGCCATTCATACACCTTTCGTACGCGTGACACATACAAAACATTCACACCGCCAGCCGCGGACCCATCACATTTAAACACTCACACCAGCAAACAGCGCCATTCAAGGGCCCATCACTTTCACACGCCCACATTTCTGACACTGCAACTACACAAAATGATGGACTGTGTGTAGTGTCACTCAACTAGCAGTGTGTGTAGTGACCAACAGAAAGTAACTACTCACACACCGCCTGCCGAGCGCCAGTCCACCCACACCACCATCCAAGCACCAGACCATGTACACCGCCAGCCAAACACCACTCAGCGCACACCGACAGCCAAGTACCACTCCACACACACCACCAGCCAAGCATCACTCCACGCACACCACCAGCCACGCGCCACTCCACAAACACAACACCAGCCAAGCACCACTCCGTGCACAGACAGCCAAGTACCACTCCACGCACACCGTCCAGCCAAGCGCCACTCCACACACACCGCCAGCCAAGCGCCACTCCACACACACCGCCAGCCAAGCACCACTCCGTGCACAGACAGCCAAGTACCACTCCATGCACACCACCAGCCAAGCGCCCCTCCACACACACCACCAGCCAAGCACCACTCCACAAACACAACACCAGCCAAGCACCACTCCACAAACACAACACCAGCCAGGCACCACTCCGTGCACAGACAGCCAAGTACCACTCCACGCACACCACCAGCCAAGCGCCACTCCACACACACGACCAGCCAAGCGTCACTCAACACACACCACCAGCCAAGCACAACTCCACACACACCGCCAGCCAAGCACCACTCCAGGAACACCACCAGCCAAAGACAAATCCAAACACAACACCAGGCAAGCGCAAGAGCACGCACACCGCCAACCAAGCACCAGACCACGCACACCGCCAGTCAAGCACCAGTCCGCAGACACCGCCAGACAAGCACCAGTCCACAGACACCGGCAGCCAAGCGCCAAACCATGCACACAGTCAGACAATGGACACTACACAACCAAACCAACATCATACTTTAGTTTTTTTTTTTTAAATAAAAGAGAAACAAAAGCAAATTGCAAATTGATACAAATCTACTAACTCGACAACTAAATCTAAAAAGACTACACAAATACAAACTTTGAAACTGAACAATAAGTTTTACAGAATAAAGACCAACCAGTTCACTTTACCACTCATTGATACTACCAAAAATTCTTTTGCGTGTGGTACAATCTAAAACAAGCAGGTACACACAGCCCGGGGTTTGAAGGGCAGTCGGGGCAGTACATGCGAACCTCCTTCCGCAAACCTCTTCGCCAACAGACTCTACATCTCCGACTGGGAAAGTCTTTTGAGGTTGTAGGAGGAATTGTATCAGGAAAGTGGCGATCTTTCAATCTGGCAACATCCTCCACCACTCCAACTCTAGGAACACTTGCCTGTTCCACTAAAACAAGGCTGCCTATTACAGACTCCTGAAACTTTACAAAAGTCATCTTTGACTGGGGACAAGATTTCTGGAACACAACAAAAGCATTAAAGGTTGCCAAGTGGAAAAGATGGATAGCCAACTTCTTGTACCAAATGTAAGCCTTACGAAGAGCAGCATACGGTTCCAACCTCTGATCTACTCTGTCAACACCACCCATGTACTTATTGTAGTGCAGTATGCACACAGGTTTGCGCACTTCTGCAACCTGACCCCAAACAGTCACCGGTTCAGTGCTTTCATCATGTATTGTAGTCAACATGTAGACATCTCTCCTGTCTGAAAACTTCACAGCTAGAAGCTCCTCACAAAGCAATGCACTGCACTGTCCCCGAGCAAGCTTTCGACAAACAAGTTCTTTTGGGAAACCTTTACGGTTTGAGCGGATTGTGCCACAAGCAACAGTGTCCACTTTGGCCAATTCCCTGAACAACCGCACACCAGTGTAGAAGTTATCGACATACAAATGATGGCCTTTGTTAAACAATCAACAACCAAGTTCCCACACAATTTTCTCAGTCACTCCAAAAGTCGACGGACAACCAGGGGGGTTAATCCTGGATTCCTTACCAGTGTACACCCTGAAATTATATACATATCCAGTCTCACTATCACACAGCATATACAGTTTGATTCCATAGCGTGCCCTCTTACTAGGAATGTATTGCCGAAATACCAAGCGGCCCTTGAACAACAGCAAAGACTCATCCACTGCAATTTCTCTCCCAGGATAAAAGATCTCAGAAAATCGATCAACCAAATGATCAATGACAGGCCGAATCTTGAAAAGACGGTCACAATCAGGGTGATCTCGTGGCAAAGCAAGACTATTGTCAACAAAATGCATCATCCGCAGCAGAAGCAAATACCTATCATGACTCATGACTGCCGGAAATATAGCTGTTGCCATCAAGGGACTAGTAGACCAATATGAAGCCATTGATGGTTTCATAAGCAAGCCCATCAAAAAAGTTAAACCCAAAAACTTTTTCATCTCCTCCAAATTTGTGGGAGTCCACCCCCTAGCTCTAGCGTGGGGCTTAAGGCTGGCACTGTTCACCCTCAAAAAAATTTCAGCATACAAATTAGTCTGCTCTACAATCTCTGCCAAAAACACATCATCCATAAACAACTTGAAAAAATCAATAGGCAAAAAGTTTTCAGTGTTCACCCTACACCCTGGTACACCAGTAAATTCAGGCAATGCCGGCTGCACCATGCCTGGTGCAACCCAGAGGTCAGAACTTTCATCGTCAAGTCTTGCAGCCGCAGGCCGCCGCCCAGCTGCCTCTTGTCTCACTACACAAACTGGAAGTCTAGCAGCACCAGGCTGCAGCCCAGATGTCTCTTGCCGCACTATTGGCACAGCAATGTCCTCCGTAACCACAGGCACAACAATGTCCTCCCCAACCACAACCACAGCAATGTCCTCCCCAACCACAGGCACATCATCCACACCAAAAGTAGCTTCATCAGCACTCAAAGTGTCTTCATCATCAGATGAAGCCATGTGTAGAGAAAACTCACTACCTGAATCTTCACCTCCCACCTCTGGCTCAGAATCAGACTCAGACTCTGGACCATGGTCAGAGGAAGAATCAAAAAGCATTCCAACAACTTGCTGAGCAGTAATCCGGTGGCTAGCCATTATCCTTACAAATAAAGGAGTCTGCACAAACAACTCAACAACCCCAACACTGCGCAAAGTAAGATAAAAAATGTAAGACTTTTTAACAAAAAACTATATTTAGAAAAAATATACAATTCACTTACAAGACACAACTACACTCACCAGCACCTACTCTGCAAAGACACAGCAAATAGGCAACGATATCCCACTAGAAAGAAGAAAAAAAAACTTACATCTACAGAAGGACACATCAAAAACAAATGCAAAACATGTTTTACAATCACAACAAACAGAAACAAAACATACTCGTATTACTACACACTTTGCAAAATAAACAATTACATTACAATTGAACAAAAAAAAGGTCTCTTACCAAACACATGCAACTACAGAAACAGCAGAACAACAGAACCACCAGTAACAGAACCGCACACTGCAACAATCTAAAGAGAAAAAAAACAATACACATTAGAAGAAACAAAAACAACGCACATTACAACAGGCTATGTCACAGGGTATGTCAAAAATGAGGTGTCTGTCCCCAAGGGGGGGAAGATTATAAATCATTATGGGTGGGATCGAGGATGGGGAAGTTTTGGAATTCTCCCTGGCCCTGTCCCCTCAATTTACCTTAGGGGGTCTGCTGATTTACCGCCCACCTGGTCCTTTGGGCACCTTTATCAAATCCCTGGAGGAGGTTGTTATCCAGAGGGCGCTTAGATTCCCAAGTTTTTTAATGTTGGGAGATTTTAATTTACACATGGATAAGAGCCTAGCACCCGGAGTAAAAGACCTGGAGGAGATCTGTAATCTTGGTCAGTTGGTGCAACAGGTGCGCTCTGCCACTCATGTAGGGGGTCATTGTTTGGATTTGGTGTACTCTAATTTTAATATTTTAATTGACCCACCCCTTCCTGTCACTTGGTCAGACCACTTTCCAGTTCATTTTTCATGGGACATTAACAAAACTTGTGTGCCGTCTATCACCCAGTTGGAGGAATACCCAAAAAGATTTAATATTCCTGATTTGGTGGAGGCCCTCAAGGACACCGCCCCATTGAAAGCCCATAATTTGAATGATGCTGTTGATAGCTTTTCATCCTGGATAGACTCTACCATTAGATCACTACCAGAGTGTAAAGGAAAAAAGAACCGTAGGGCCATCCCCACATCCCCCTAGTATACTGACCAATTAAAGATTTTAAAATTAGGATGTAAGGAGAAAGAGCGAGTATGGAGAAGGGATTATTGCCCCATTGCTAAATCGGAGCTCCGAGGAGCACAACAAAATTAATATGCGGCGATTAATACGGCCAAGGGGGAATTTTACGCGGCCAGAATTCTCAAAGCCAGGAATAATAGTCGCGAAATTTCCTCCATTGTTAAGAGTTTTACAGCCCCGGTGGCAGAGAAGATGTCAGCCCCGATCTCCACAGATTGGTGTGAGCAACTATCAATTTATTTTATTGATAAAATACAAAAAATCCAACATAGTCTCAAACCCTCTGACCAGCCATCTCCCCTGCAAGCCGATCAACCCTTACGCGATCGACTACCCTCGCCTTCACTATTTCAAGAATTAGAGGTTAAAGCCGAGTTGTCTAAATTTGTTTATGTTGAAGAGATGGATATGTTGGCTATATTAAAAGCCCTGAAATCGGGGTCCCCAGCAGATCCATGCCCGGCAAGGGTTTTGAGTGGAGTGGCCGAGGTAATTACCCCTATGGTTACTGCTTTGGTCAACGAGTCACTAGTTTCAGGAACGGTTCCCTCTCAGTGGAAACAAGCCAAACTCCTCCCTCTGATAAAAAAACCTACAGCAGATCCGCTGATTACATCTAACTACCGGCCCATATCCCTTCTCCCGGCCCTTGCCAAAGTATGCGAGAAGGCCGCATTTCGGCAGCTGGAGAGGTTCGTGGAATCCTCGGGGGCACTTCATCCAGCCCAGTCGGGCTTCCGTACCTCCTTCAGCACCGAGACTGCGCTTGTAGAGGTGACAGAGGCCATTAGGGAGTGTTTGGACGGAGGCGGCAGAGCGGCTCTGATTTTATTGGACCTCTCTGCCGCGTTCGATACGGTGCCCCACCTCCAGCTTCTGTCTAGGCTGGAGGATATTGGCATCTCGGGCTCAGTCCTCGGGTGGATCCGTTCTTTCCTCTCAGACAGGTCTCAACAAATCTGGTTACCCCCCTTCCACTCTTCTAACCGCAGGGTAGGGACTGGAGTTCCACAGGGGTCAACCTTGAGTCCCCTTTTATTTAATGTTTATTTAACCCCGTTGATTCTGCTGGCAGAGAATTTGGGTGCGAAGATAATGGCATACGCCAACGACACCCAACTCCTCTTTACCTGGAACAAGGATAACATCTGCACATTGGGAGTCCGTCAATGTTTGTCCTCTGTATTTGCTTGGCTGGCAGGAGCCAGCCTCAAGTGCAATGAGGACAAATCGGAAATCTTACTTTACGGCCAGTTCCCAACTGACTTTAGGGTTTCCATTTGGCCCTGCGGATTACCTTGCCCCAAGGGAGAAGGTGGGATAGCTAAGAATCTAGGAGTCTGGTTTGGTGCCGACTTAGGTTTCCGTGACCAGATTTCTAGACTGGCCGGGACCTGTTTTGGCTTCCTGACCACCCTTCGAAGATTCTTTCCCCTCCTCCCTCAAGCGGCCAAAGAAACGGTAGCCAGAGCACTCGTGCTCTCCCGCCTGGACTATGCAAATGCCCTTTACATCGGGGCACCTGACTTTCTGATTAGAAAGTTACAGGTAGTCCAGAATGCGACGGTGAGACTCCTTTTTAACATTCCAAGGAGGCTCAGCGTTCGCAAGCAACTGAGGGAGCTTCATTGGCTTCCAGTTGCCCAAAGAGTGCGTTTTAAGGCTCTGGTACTCGTTTACAAAGCCCTCCATGGACCTTGTCCATCCTACCTCGCAAAAAGATTTGCCTTTTACCAGCCAACCCGCCAGCTGCGATCTGCCTCCCGAAGGCAGGTGGTTGTCCCCAGATTTAAGAGAGTCCGCCTGGGGGGGGCAATCTCTGACGGTACGGGGAGCCCAGATGTGGAACGCTCTACCGGATGCTCTAAGAAACTCCCCCAATTTGATCATTTTTAAAAAACTGTTAAAAACCCACCTTTTTTCACATTCTGAATAGCTGTCTTCTCGATCCCTCTGACACCGCTTCCTCACCGCGCCAGGACAGTCCCGACTAACAGAGCGCGTTACAAATCAATATATAACATATAACATAACATAACATATAACATTATAAATGTGGGCCCCCTGGAAGCAACCCTACGGAGGGCAGAGAGGCCAAATAAAGACACAGCAGAACATACTGAAAACAAATGGGCCCAAGGAAGCAACCCTTGGCCAAGGGGTCGCTCCCTATAAAAAAAAATAACCCTGGAGTCTAGTGGGCTTTTCTATTCTCCCCCCCGGGTCCAGAAACGGTAAAAAAAAACAGCCAATCTGCCCCCAGGGGGAGCAGAAAAGTCTATAAAAAAATTAGGGCCACTAGGAAGCGACCCTTCCCCAAGGGGTCGCTTCCTTTTCAAATCCAAACAAATCCCTGGTGACTAGTGGGTTTTTCTGCCCCCCCCCTGGGTGCAGATCAGCCAAAAAAAACGCCGATCTGCCCCAGGGGGGGCAGAAAAATCTGAAAAATATTACATCCCTCTAAGGAAGCGACCCTTGCCCAAGGGGTCGCTTCCTTTATAAATATAAATCAATCCCTGGTGTCTAGTGGGCTTTTCTGCACCCCCCTGGGTCCAGATGCGGCCCAAAAAACGGCCGATCTGCCCCCAGGGGGGGGGGCAGAAAAGTCTAAAAAAAATATTAGGGCCACTCGGAAGCGACCCTTCCCCAAGGGGTCGCTTCCTTTTCAAATAAAAAACAAATCCCTGGTGACTAGTGGGCTTTTCTGCTTCCCCTGGGTGCAGATCGGCCGAAAAAACGGCCGATCTGCCCCAGGGGGGGCAGAAAAGTCTGTAAATTATTTTATCCCCCTAAGGAAGCGACCCTTGCCCAAGGGGTCGCTTCCTTTATAAATAAAAATCAATCCCTGGTGTCTAGTGGGCTTTTCTGCCCCCCCTGGGTGCAGATCGGCCAAAAAAAAGGCCGATCTGCCCCAGGGGGGGGCAGAAAAGTCTGAGAAACATTATAGCCCCCAAAGGAAGCGACCCTTGCCCAAGGGGTCACTTCCTGCACAAATATTTATTGTCAAATACAATCCCTGGTGTCTAGTGGGGCATTCCTGGTACACGATCGCGACACTGTGCGCGATCGTGCACCAGGAATGCCCTGCATTGGGACATCAGGGGAGAGGAAACACAGTTTCCTCCCCCCCCGATGCCTCAAGGCACCGAAAACCGCCCCCCGCCCCACCGGAGCACAAAACACGCACCTCTTTGCTGGACGCGCTGGAAAGAAATGGATTCCAGCGCGTCCAGCGCTTCCTGATGACGTCGGCGCGCGCTGTGCGCGCTGACGTCACCAGGAAGCGTGGGGGGGCCAGGGGGTGGCAGCGGAAAGTCTTCCCCTGCCACCCCTGCAAAAAAACACAAGATCGCTGCACAGGGGGGGGGGGCGCCAGCTCTCCCCCCCAGTGCTGTACTGATGACGGAACGGTTCCGTCATCAGCACAGCTCAACCGATGCTGATGACAGAACCGCTCCGTCATCAGCATCGAAGGGGTTAACTCCCAGGGGGTAACATCACCTTCCAGCTCAGCCCACTCACAGCCCTCCGTCCCCTCGTCACTCGGAACCCGTCACCTGCCTTGAGGCAGCATTGCCTACACCCTTGAACCCCACTATAAATTATCCAGGCAGCCCCTACCACAAGAACCATCACGATCAGGACTCTCCTCCCTCATCAAACTACCATCAAGTCAGGGACCCATCCCCCTTCGTCAAGGACAATGCGGCCCCTGACACCCTTCCACACCCCTTGGTCCCTCCTCCCTTACCCAAGAACAATCTTGCTACAGACACCCATCCTCCCTCCATAGACAACACAACGCAGAAACACAGTTGGAGATCCTGCTTCGAGGCTTGAATGAAACCCTATCCATCCTAGCCCTGACCCGAAAGTCCTCCCAGCCACCCTTAGAGCTAGTTAGTCTCATCCAACCCAGCCTAGGTGAGGTAACACCCCCCACCGAGCCTCACGTCCCCCCAGACCTAAACCCGGGTCCCTCATAAAAGGGAAGAGCAGCTCCTTGGAAAGACCTAGAAGAGCAACCACCTCACTTTCCCCGCAGGGAATTATACACCCAGCGGCACCATTCGACCCTCCGTTGAATTCTTCCCCTAAATCCACGATCCAAGTAATCACTGGATTCAGAAGTAAACACCCTCCTCCGAGAGCCCCCAGACCCCCTTCTCACCTTGCCCTCCTTCCAAAAGTCCAACTGAACGAATTCAAAGAACAACCCCCATCAACTGCATGCTCATAAACTGCAGATCAGCCTCTAAACATACATCTGAACTAGCGGAAGACATACTCTCCCATGACATAGACATAGCATTCATAACAGAAACCTGGCTCAACAACTTCTCCTACCCTAACATGGACATGCTAGTACCTCCTGGATTCACGATGATCAATAAAGACAGGCAAGCGAAAAGAGGCGGGCACAGCAATCATCCACAAGAGCAACATCTCCATCACGGAAATTTCCTCTTGTGCTTACAGCTCCTTTGAATGCCTCTCAGTCAACATCACAACTCAAGATACCAGACCTACACTCTGCCATCTTCTATAGCACCCCAGGCAACTCTTCAAAATTCGGGGTTCACCTTTCCGACTTGATTGCCCATTGTGCACTAGGCAACTCTAACAACATAATTCTGGGCGACCTCAATCTAAGGTGGAATGAAACAAAGAACCCGCTCATTCAAACCTTAAATAACCTACTTCTAGCTAACACTCCGACCCAACACTGCTTAGAAGAAACTCATCACATAGGAGCTATCCTTGATACCATTATAGCTGAAAGCAAGGCTATCTCCATCGACCACATCCTCCCTGTTGACTGGTCCGACCATCACATAGTCCTCTTTCACATCAACCATTCGTTATTGCACAAGAAAATGTGTCACACTGTCCAGGGGATCAAAGAAGAGAGCGTCGACGTTTCGACTCGTCTTAAAGCCTTAAGGTGAGTTGGACCGTGGCCATGCGAGTCTTCATCAGGACTAAAACAATGGGCAACCAGAAAAGTAGTAAGGCCCCAAGTAGAATTGTTTATCTCATGCACGCTCGTTTTGGGCAACTTCTAAATCTGTTTACATTAAGATAGTCATGAATGTAATGAATTAAACATGTTCCTGAAATTGTAATTATTGCTGTTGCACTCTGTGGTTTTGACTCTTGATTAGTTATAATACATTGAATGTACAGGATTGATCTATTAGACGTATCCCGGGACTAAGTAAAAATGCTCGTAATGTTTTGATTTAATTCCAGTGAAAGTAATGGTTAAAGACCACTGTATTTGAATAGCGTTCTAACACCCAGGTCTTTGACTTGTTGGGTCACCCCATTTCTGATAATGGTCAGAAAGGGATGCAGCACTGAATCAGCAATCCTCAATGTCATAGATGACCTACTCAAGTCACTCGACTCAGATCAATGCTGCCTTCTCATCCTCCTTGACTTATTGGCTGCATTCGATACTGTCAACCACAATCTGCTCTTAAGGGTTCTTCAAGAAAGGGCTGGTCTACAAGAGACGGTCCTTCACTGGTACTCTTCCTTTCTTCACAACCGATCACAGAGAATAAAAATCCAAAAACTTTGAATCCGACCTACACCATGTCATCAGAGGTGTTCCACAAGGGTCTGTACTCTCCCCCCAGCTCTTCAACATCTACATCGAACCCCTAACTTCTCTACTCAAAAAATCCAACATCCCCTTTCATCTATAAACTGACGACACCCAGCTCTATCTAGAAACCACCTCAATTGATGACATCCAAAGAGTAAACAACACGCTCAAGGAGGTCCAACACTGGCTCACAACCAATCACTTGAAACTGAACCAAGAAAAACAGAAATACTACTCATTTCCAACAAAGATGATAACCCTCAAATCGAAGAATGTCTCAAAGCCATTGATGCCCTCAATGGTAACCTCTCCTTGGCAGACTCTGTGAAATCTCTTGGTTATCCCTAGACCCAAAACTTGACATGAAGAAACACATCACAAGATCCGCGAAAAGTGCCTTTCTCAACCTAAAATTACTATACAAAATAAAACCCTTGCTCCCACCCAAGGACCTTGCACAAGCCACCCAAGCATTAGACGTACCTTGACGGGGACAGCAAAAACCCACCTTGCCCCCTTGAAGACTACACTCAATGCAGCAGCAAGAATAGTCACCGGAATTCAGAAATCCGAGCACATCTCTCCAGCCCTCAGAGAACTCAGATGGCTCCCAGTGGAATTGCGAGCCAGCTTTAGAACAGCCCGTCCCATGCACAAAGCCATGCATACAGGTAAACCAGAATACCTGGCCATCACCTCAAAAGGGCAGGCCAGTCGAGAAACCTCAGGAGCTCCAGCTCTCTACTGCTCATCCTACCAAAAACTCGCAAGAACAGAACCACAGCAAAATCTTTTGATGGAAACGCACCTAAAATCTGGAACTCCATCCCACCCCACATCAGAACAATCCACTAATTTCCAAAATTCAAGAGCCTGCTCAAAGACCTCTTCCTCGACCGCACTCGAGGAAACTGACAGACCCTGGACAGTACCTCAACGGACACTCCCTCTTTACTAAAATTCGAGTCTGATAACACGGTCGCAGCTCAAGAAATCCTTCTGTGTATAAACATTTTGAATGCCGATTATGTATCGTTGAATATCAGACCCTACCTTATGATGCAGTTCAAGAAAGCCTTGTGTGTATAAACTTTTTGATTGCCGATTATGTATGGTTGAATATCAGATCCTACCACCTGCCTGCCCTAACCCACATGTTCCCCCACTCTCCTGGATCACAAGTCTGTTCATTATTGTATATGTTGTGAAGCGCTCTGATACCCTTTGGTCCAGCTAGCGCTATACAAAACTACTAAAATAAGATAAATAAATAAATAAATAAATAATTCCTACTTCAATCCCAATCTCCCAGTCAAAATGTCCCAGTTATACAAGTGACCACACTGCCTTCTATTCCTTTGGCGCTTGCAGAGAGGTTTTTTTGAGATCTTACCAAGTTTGCTACTTTTATTAGCCAATGTCAACTCCATTTTATGTGTAAAGCGTCTTGTTTTCCTACCGAGCAAGCCAAAGTGGCATTTGTGCTTTCATATTTGGGTGAGACGGTAGCAAATTGGTGCATTCCTCTCATAGAAAAGAACTATTCATTATCGTACAATTATGCAGCCTTTAAGGAAGCATTAGGAAAACTGCCCAGTAGGCACTCTTTCATGCATTCGGTAGACACTTAAATATTGCATTTGAGGCACGGGACAAAAGATTTAATGACCTATATTTCTACCTTTAACAGACTGGTAGCTGAAGCTGGGTGGCCAGAGGAAAAACACAGCGCTTTATTCAATCTAGGGTTAAATGATGAACTAAAAGACCTGTTGGCACAGGTGTGGATCCTACCGAGTCATGCAGTGCCCTTATTGATTTAGTGATGAAATTAGATCACAGTATGAATGAAAAAAGAGAGAAGGGATGCTGATAAGTGCACATTATACACTATAAAGAGAAAAGGGAGGGTCCTGAGAAGATAGTAGAAGAATATGAACCAATGTAGATAGGAAGCATACAGGGCTCTACTAGTAAGAAAGAAAGACAGTGAAGATGTGACAGAGAGCTATGTGTATATTGCGGAAAGCAGGGAGATTTTCTTAGAGAATGTCCTGTGAAACCTAAGAAAAGAGGCACCCCGGAAAACTACCAAGCCCGAAGTCTGCAGAGACAACAATTTCAGGTGGGTCAGGTTTAATTGTCTCACAACATTCTGTTGAAAAGGAAGTTATCTCTTCGTTTTCACAACACCTTTTTCTTCCTTCCCGGCTGGAATGAGGTCAACAAGTTTCAAGAGTACAGATAATGATAGATTCAGGTGCCACAGTGAAGAACCCGGTTTTAGAACCCAGCGGCGCCAGGGGAATGCCCAAAGTCTTCGGATTCACCTGTCTTGGTATACAGAGACACGAAATACTTCTGGATGGAGTCAATGATCAAATATATTAGCTGCAGCTAGTAACAGTAATCCCAGCAATACAGCACGGTGTACAACTCAGGAGACTGTTCAACTTTCATAGAGCAAGAACTCACTTTTTATCCACATTTTGCTCATTATAAATGCACACCCACTGCGACAAATACTGACGAATGAAATACATTTTCCCACACATTATTACATCGTAAAAGCTCGATTTACATTGTACCAACCCACAAGTTAGTTATTAGGAATGTCCCAAATTCGATTTCTACAAGCCTGACAAACCCATAATTGAAAGCACTACCCATGTAATGAAAAGTCATAAGAAAAGGAAACAGTTCAGATGCTGAATAGGATAAGATATGTACAAGGGCACTAAAGTTAACGATATCCTAAACATTGATTGGCAATCTCAGACAACGATCAGCCAGGGAAATTGGCTTCGCAAAGGGTCAGTTTTCAGGTGACGGGGTCAGCGTCCTGCAGTTCACTCACAAGTCTAGGTAATGCGTACATGAACATCAAAGCCCATGCAACTTTGTTAGTTCGGTTACCTCCACGGGCCTATGTGAAGGCAACACATAATGGCATCACAAACGACTCGAACAAAATGGAGTCTGGTTCGAGAATCACAGAACCTCACACCCTACTTTTGCAATTAAGTAGGCAATAACCTTAACCACACTGGATGCACAAACAACACGAGAAGAGGATAGCTAAAGCCATACCAAGGAACATCAGAATCTTCCATCCCATCTGGACAACAGTCCCCAAATCCATCCAGTCAATGACCAGTTCCCTTCGTTTAAATGTATAGACTCAGCGGACTTATATAACTTCATCATGGCTTGGTACACTGTCGGGGCATTATCTGGTATGAAAACACAGCAACTAGACCCGATCAATTTACATACCCCACCTCTATCTGCAAGTATAATATCTAAAACCATACGGTTTTGTAACGTCATAAGACGATCCGCCTGAAGCTAAGCTGTAATATTGCAAAGAGCACCTGCAGTTTAATTTATAGTTGCCTCAACCACTCTCGTAAGCTGTCGAATATTCCTACTATTGGCCATAGGACCCCAAAAGGGCACGAAACCCTTAAAGAAGTCTCCAGCTTCTTGTGCGACAGTATCTTTCGCATCGATCACACCTCTACCATATCTTGTCTTATGGTAATTGAAAACAGCAGTGTATGTAGGAGGAAGCAAAAATGCCACATAACATGTACCTGAAAAATCAGGTGGCAACCATGTGTAGGCTCTATCGTGACAAACAAAATATGTGCCTTTAGCTGGAACGAACGGTGGAGAACTCTGGGATGCATAGACATAGGTGTGAACACACACTCTATTACCAAGCTGAGCTCTCGGATTCTGACCATTACCTTGCAGACAAAAATGACCTTGGTGGGGTACAATCCAAATAGGGGGAGACCTTTTTCGTCTCTCCTTCTCTGTCAGGCTAATGCTATATCCAGTCTTGTTCCAACCAATATATGCTCGTACTTCATCCTTAGGGATAGCATTATACGCATCGATATCTCTGATCATATCTACTATTCCCTGTTCAAGGCATTATTACTCGCATTATCTTTGACGGAACGTAAAGGAGATGCTTCATTCGCATAAATAAACATCGCTTGGAGTGCCCACACTGACCCATTGGGCGAAAAAGGCAAAACCAAATATGGCATTCCCTTATCTGTCGTATGCGGCATAAGACCACATACCCAGCAATTCGTGGTATTTACTACTAACTGATGCTGATGCAACAACTGTATAAATGAATTGTTAACAAATTCTGATCTTCGTGTCTGCTCATGTTCAGGTAAAGTGTGAAACTCATACGCAGGAACAGTAGGAAAAGAAAGAGTAGGTTGGGACATAGGTACAAGCGTCTGTTGTGTAATATAGACAACCCACACAAGCCAATGTAATATTCAAAAGCATCAAGAAACACAATATTAAAAAACATTTGCTATGAACCAATGTACACATTTTCATTTTAGAATCAATTCTCTCAACACCTTTTTCAGATCCAAAAGACTCCATCCTCTAACGTGCTGCTCACGGCTATTACCTTCTTCACTTAAGTGTGCGTCAAGATCGTACTAACGACCAAGTACCACAGACCTTTCGTCAATTCGCGGCTCACCCCTTAAGGCTGTACCGCGACCCTGCAGCTGAGTCCGGATGGTGACTCGAAAAGGAAAAAGAAAAATAGTCTCTTGTCTGAAAAGGGTGTAACTCACAACAAAAATTCTAATTTTATTTGTCCTTTCTCAAACTTTATTTGTCCTTTGTCGGTCTAAGGTTGTAGCTCTCTCAGCTAGGCACAGTTTTCTCTTGAAAGAGTGTTTCCGGATCAGCTGTGTCCAATCTTAAATGCGGTGGCACAGCAGTTTGCAAAATGTCATCGTCCGCACGTTCTGACTGAGTCCATTCCAAATGTGCGTCACTAAAAGGTACGAATCTAGGAACTCTTTCACATTCAGAATCAGCTATACCTCCCCGCACCCACTTGTCATACGGTAAGGGGAATGGAACCTTTTTACCATGTACCCAATTATTTTTACCAGCTACCCTAACTGCAGTCCGAGTCGACAACAATAGTACACGCGGTCCAGTCCCCCTTGGCTCCAAGTTCAAAGTTCGTTGGAAGTTCTTGGTAAGCACATAGTCACCAGGTTGAATTGTGTGGCCTGGATCCGCAGTCGCTGTCAGTAAACTGTCATAGACCTGTTGGTGGAGAACACGTAATTTAGCAGTCAAGTCATGTAAGTAATCCACCAACATAGGGTACTCGATGTCACTGTATTTCTTAGGCCTTCGCACACCCCAAACATTGGCCGGACGACCAAAAACAATTTCATATGGGCTAAGTCCCACACGAGAATGTACTGTCGTCCTTGTTGACAAAAGGGCCAATGGCAAGGCATCTGGCCATGTAAGACCAGAGCTCGCTTGTATTTGAGCTAACTTCAATTTCAGAGTGCCATTATAGCACTCGACAAGTCCAGCGGACTGGGGGTGATTCGCAGCATGAAATTTCTGATTGATACCCAAACCCGCACACACTTTCTTCATGATCTGACCCACGAATTCACTTCCATTGTCGCTCCATACCATTCTCTGCAAACCATACCTAGGGAAATACTCTTTAAACAAAACCTTGGCTGTAGACAAGGCAGTATTATCCTTTAGGGGGTAGGCCTCTGTCCACCTGGAAAAGGCACAAACGACCACAAGGACATACTTTAAGTTATTGCATCTCTCCATGTGAATGTAATCTAGCTGTATCACTTCAAACGGATGCGTTGGAGGAGCAAAATGACCAGCTGGAGTTGGAGTTCCCTTTCCAGGATTATACATCAGACAAATCATACAATGCTTCACCAAATTCTCAGCACATTTAGGAATTCCAGCATTCTGCCATACTGGAGCCAACAACTTGCATATACCTTTCGAACTAATGTGAGCCATTCCATGAGCCATAGTGACCACTGGGAGCACATACGCATCAGCCAACAACCATCGCTGGTGCTCCGACAACTCAACCCAACAACCTGTCGAATCCAACATACCCGTAGTTTCTCTCCACACACTCACTTCTTTTTCCATAGCTTCAGCCTGAATCAACTTCACGCTTTCTATTGTGTCTTCACACATTCCACCAGCCATAACCCAATTAGCAGGGCCCGCAACATACATTTGACTCGTCATATCCTTTGCCGTTTCTTTCGCAACTTCATCCGCAAACGCATTCCCTCGACCCACATCATCCACAACCTTTCTATGCGCACTACACTTCACAATTGCAATCTGCTTTGTCAAGGTTAGTGATTCAAGAAGTTCATTCACTAATTGCCCATGCTGAATTTTCGTACCATGGGAAGTAAGAAATCCTCTCTCTCTCCACAAACGGCCGAAGCTATTCGCCACACCAAACGCATACTGACTATCACTATAAACATTCACTCGCTTTCCTTCTGACAACACACACGCTCTAGTCGGAGGCGCTAGGGGGCGCACAGAGGAATGGCTGTCTAGCTGTGCAGCTCCACCGGGCGAATCTCAAAATCGCCAGTAATATGCGTTAAATCGGATCACCGTGGGTCAGCAGGCACACCATCCAGCGTGTGAACAAGTCATACATGCGAGGGACATCGGGAGAAGAGCCTTGCCACGCTAGAATCGCAACACAAGCCGTGAGTCCCGGCGAGCTCGGCGATCCATCATGGTGGACGGCGATCGGCTGGCGACTCTTGGAGACTGAGCGTGCCGGCGCCACCGAGAGTGAGCGTGCACACTAGATGGTGGAACGGGAGACGTGGCGCTTGCTCCGAGAGGGTGCCGCCCGTGACAAGTATCCGGCAAGACCTGCACAGCACTACGGAGGGGAAAAGGCGACAATGGAGGTACAGGGCTGGAACGACGTGGCAGTACGCCTCCGGTCATGAATGTCTGCGTAGGCGCTTAAACTAGTAACGCGGTCCACACTGTGCATGCAAAGGGACACTTAGCGAGGGGGGGGAACAGAACTAACTCGAACTTCAAAAACGGAATGGTATTGCAGTGCCATCAACAACAGCACTCCCCCCCCAAAATACCCTTTGGACTATTACTAACTGCCGAGAATTGGCGGGAAGCAAAATGGCGGCGCCCCTGCACAAGTAAGATCGGAACGCGCCTCAAACGAAACTGAGCGTAGGGGGTTATCCTGCACACCGGGGAGCGTGGTGCTTGCTGCCGTTTAGCCCTACGAACCACGAGGGAATAAAAGTGCCATATTTCTGCCTGCATGCGGTGGTAGACCTCGTGAGGAGAGCACGGATCTCCGAGTGTCAGGCGTCCCACACTGGATCCCCTCGCGGGCGGCTAACACCGACACCATTTCACCAAGAGAACGGAGGGGTGACTACTGCTGATGCCAAGTGCCCTTTCCGTAGATGTGTAAACAGCGGCGCACATTACAGTCACTGCGTGTGGAGCCATAGAGTGGTGTGCCTCGCCGGCCAGTACCGGTCCCTGCTCTTAATTCTCTAGTGGCAATCGGTGACAACCTGATACACTCCTGAGACAACTAATCAGCCACGAGACGCATTCAGGTTGTGGGGTCTGATCTATGCAACAAGTACCGTGCATTGGGGATAGGTGCCGCGTTCCCTCCTTTCGGATCCAGGCGCTGCACAACAGATTAAAGAGGCATATGACCCAAGGGAATACCGGCTCAGCACCCCCCTATCACACAACATGGGCAAACCAGATAGACAACAGCCCAAACTAACGTTTGAAGCGCGGAAGACGCCCAAAAACCAGACTGATGCTACAGAGGAGGACCCGGAAACTGACTCCCAAGATGGAAGTGTCATGGAAAGCATATTAAAATCCATACAAGCAAACCTGCAGGATATAAATAGCAAACTTGATCATTTGACGGGCCGAGTGGACAACATGGAGGCCAAACTCGACAAACAGGGCGAACGCTTGGATACGGCGGAAAACAGGATCTCGACGGTGGAGGACGAATCGCGAACCACGGCGGCCAAATGTACAGGAATGGAGAAAGTCCTTGACGAGATCAAAGCCAAGGCTGAGGAGTTGGAAGCCAGGTCGAGACGTAACAACATACGTATCTCAGGTCTACCAGAATCAACCAACACTAGCCGAATGTAGACCTATGTGGAACAACTATGCAAAGACCTGTTTGGCCCTGAAAATCTATCGCCGATATTCATTATTGAAAGAGCGCATCGATCCTTGGCGCCAAAGCCAAAACCGGGAGCCATGCCTAGACCGATTGTGGCAAGAGTCCTGAATTACCGCGACAGGGACACCGTGCTCAGGCTGGCGAGGGAAAAAGGTGAGATCCATCTTCAGGGAAACAAACTTGAATTTTTCCCAGATTTCACGGTCGCAGTACAACAGGTGCGCAAAGAGTTCAACGAGGTTAAAATCAAACTTCGGAATTTGCAGATCCCGTATGCCATGCTGTACCCCGCTCGCCTGCGGATCACGTGGGAGGACAAACCAATTTTCTTATCGACCCCGAAAGCTGCAATGGATTTCATCAAAACGGCGGTTGCCAAAGGCAAACGGTCCAATCGCAAAGACAGACACACCGAGTCAGATTGAAAGGTAAGACCTTCTGATGAACGCTGCGCTGAATTTACCCAACTGACAGGCCTACGGTTGTAGGAGGGTAAAGCTTGACTCCACATGAACTACGGCACCTAACATGTGACTCCTATCTATACAGGGTGAAATGTATAATGAGACAATGTTAGATATGGGTATCACGTAGTGGAAAGGCGTGGCTTGGATACTTGTGGTGAAATTCAATATGGTACGCTTGGCAGCAGAACATACCAAGCTGTCAGAGTATAGACTTTTTTGATATACCGTAGTATACCACATCTATGAACTTCAGGGAAAGACTACATACTTTATGTCACATACTATAAGATTGTTATGAGCGCCTATCGCTCCAGAGATGCACAATGAGAATGGTGTTGCTTCAGGGCTCAGGCGATCTGCTTACAGAACACAGATTTGCCCACATCCTTTCACTAGGATGGAGAAATGCGTCCTCGGCGGACCTCCACTAGGGCAGTCCCCGACAAGTTGTGTTGACAATCACAGTTCTAAGGGTACAATGGCTTCAGCAGAATTGGGTTGCTGAAGTGGGTGGGTACTGGGGAAGTTGGGGTTTGATGTTTTTTGAACTACCTGGGCGATCGAGATGCACTGCTGCACGCCGACGTGTGGTCATTGTTCACAGGTCGATATCCAACATCATGATATTGTGTAATATTGAGCTGAAACCTGAGGGGAGGGTAGGTTACCTGTGGTCCAAGCAGAATGTCACGTTGTAAATATGAGTAGAAATAGCCTGAAATTACTAACGTGGAATGTGAGAGGCCTCACCAATCCCAAAAAGGTCAGACAAATATTTGCATGTCTTGATAGGCACCACATGCTTCAAGAGACCCACATGGACCCCAAAGTGCACAGAACTATTGGTACACGCTGGGCGGAGTCGAACCATTCGGCGGCATACTCATCCTATTCCAGAGGGGTTATGACACTGGTCAAAAAGGGCACTAATTATAGAATAGCACGTACAATTGTTGATACAAAGGGAAGATATGTAATTGTGTCGGGAGTGCTGCGAGGGCAAGATGTGACGATAGTAAATGTATATGGTCCGAATGTTGATTCTCCAGAATTTTTTCAGGAATTGTGGGATCACTTGCTGGAATTTACTGATACGACGATACTCTGGGGAGGGGATTTTAATGTAGCATTATGAGACACTGTTGATCGTTCTACTGCTTCCATTGAGCCACACAAGAAAGACAGGGACAAATTGGGAGACATACTGATAGAACTAGCACTCAAGGATATTTGGAGGGTCAAACATCCATCAACACCGGGTGCAACACATGTGAATATGTCACACGGCAGCTGGTCGAGGATAGATTACTGGCTGGGGACAGATAGCGCGGTGCTATGGGCTACACAGATAATGACGCTCCCACGTACGCTGTCCGACCACAACCCAGTAGAACTTACACTACAGATACCGCACTATACACCCCCTCCATTCAGTTGGCGCTTCCATGCACAGGCACTATTGGACCCCTTATACGTGACTGCCATAACGAAAGCCATAAAGGAGTACTTCCAGTTAAATGAGGACTCAGTTGATGACCCATGCATTTTATGGGAGGCATTCAAGGCGACGCTTAGGGGCACTTGCATTAGCACGACAGCTGGGATACTTAAAGACATACGGGCGCAGATAACCAGGCTTGAACGTGAGGTAGCAGTCCTAGAGAGGGAGTACGCACACACTGGTAACGTGGAACTACTGGGAGAAATTAAGCTTATCCTAATAGAACATCAAAAATATGCGGAAGACGAACTGAAATATGTGAACAAACGGCCACTAGCCAGACGGTTTGGGGAGGGCGGGCGACCTGGCAGGATGTTAGCGAGGAAAATATGTAAAGGGCGGGAGTCGCAGTTAATCACACAAGTGCGAGATGGGGACGGCACCTTATATACACAACCTGCGGGAATACTTGATAGCTTTGTTCGTAACCATGCAGACTTGTACACTTCCCGTCAACCTGCTCCACCACAGGAAACGCGTGATTACCTACATGATATAGCAATAGCGTGGTTGTCCGACAACCAGCGTGCATACCTGGCACAACCGATTACAGTAGAAGAGGTGACCGCCATTATACATGCATTGCCAAACGGGAAAGCACCGGGGCCTGATGGCTATACATGTGAATTCTATAAGACATTCGTTGACATCCTTGCCCCTCACATGGTTGAGATGTACGGCTCGGCCTTTGACCAGAAGGTGCTACTGCCGTCGCTACGTGAGGCGGTGATCATTACTCTCCTAAAGCCTGGTAAGCAACCAGAACTCTGCGAATCATATCGTCCTCTGTCCCTTTTAAATGTAGACTCTAAAATTTTAGCGAAACTCTTAGCTGAACGCTTGCAGCCCCTAATGACGAACCTGATACTTCCAGATCAGGCAGGGTTCATCCCAACGCGAGCCACATCCCACAATACGAGAACGTTATTTGCACTATCTCACTATCTCAACCCCCAGACAAAAGCGGCGGCCGTCATGCTTGATGCAGCCAAAGCATTCGACTCTATCGAATGGTCCTACATACACACGATATTGCAGAAAATGGGGTTTCTGGTACGGTATATATCCTGGGTGTCTCTGCTATATACGAGGCCGGTAGCGAGAGTAAGGGTAAATGGATACATATCGGCACCTTTTAATATTGCAAGAGGGACTAGACAGGGTTGTCCACTGTCGCCTTTAATATTTGCCTTAGCCCTGGAACCACTTGCGTGCACAATTAGGCAGACCCATAACCACTCAGCTCTGCATTTCCCCGGGAGGAACCTGCATATTTCGCTGTATGCGGATGACATGCTTCTCTATGTGCGGGACCCTGAACAGAATCTTAGCCCATTATTGCGTGAGTATGTGAAATTCGGACGCCATTCTGGGCTACAGATTAACTGGGAGAAATCGCTAATCATTCCACTCACTGATTCCACCACACCGCATTCACCTGACTTTCCGCTGGACTGGCAGACTGACCCCACGCGCTACCTGGGAATATGGTACAGCCGGGACCCCGAAGAAGTGATCAGGACAAACTATGGAAGGGTGCTTACAGAATTGCAGGGTAAAGTAGCAAGATGGATACATCTACCTCTGTCCTTGGCGGACAGAATCGCAATAGTCAAGATGAATGTCCTTCCGAAGTTTTTGTATTTATTCAATAATATACCAATCACACCGCCTAAAGCGGTCTTCACGCACATAACATCACTGGTGCTTAAGCTTATATGGGCAGGTAAACAGGCACGCATAGACCTGCACACATTAACGCTGCCCTATGAAAAAGGTGGGTTTTGTGTGCCAGACTTTCGGCTCTACTATCTGTGTGCACAGGCCCAATATGCGGCACACTGGTATCATCCCACCCCATATATCACGCATACAGCGGTGGAAGAGGGCGATACGGCACCGGTTCCATTGAATGCGATAGTAACGCACAAGCGACCGCCGCTACACTCAAAAGATATTAACATGGTTGATACCACGGCTCACGCATGGAGAACACTAGGGAGGATGACTCACAAGTTACCGCTATATGCCCCGGCACTCCCACTGCATTTCCACCCGAACATATCGGTGACTAACGAAAAAGTTGGAATGGACATACTGAAAAATATAGGATAGACACATTAGGGGATCTATATCACGAGGGGACTTTTCGCAAAGCCGACGATCTGACCTATGTAAGTAACCCGACCCTACTTTTCAGATTCACACACTTTAGGTTACAGAGGGCAATTCAGGAATTGAACCCAAACTACCCGGAAGAACCACCAACTTTGCAATCACTGCAATTTATAATTACCTCATCGAACACATCCCATCTGGTCTCTAGATTATACAGGGTGGCACAAAGTGAAATCCCACATAACACTGACAAGGCCCTGCAAAGATGGAACGACTCGCTACCGGAAGCGCTTACAGAGCGTGAATGGTCTATTGCTTGCACGCTCCTCAAACTGCTCACTTCAAATGGAAACCTGCGCATTACACACCTTAAATACCTACATCAAACATACCATACACCACATAGGTTGCATAAATATGGGTTACGGGAGGATGCCAGGTGTAGACGTTGTGGATATGATGGGGCGGATTTTGTCCATTTAGCGTGGTACTGTCAAAAGATAAACGCGTATTGGGGTGCGATCACAACCACTCTGAGTAAAATGGTAGGGATCGAGGTGGAGTGTACTATAAAAAATTGTCTACTGGGTCTGTTGCCCAATGTTAAAGCGGGGAAACGGAAGTTTTGTGCTGTGGCGCTGTTAATTGCTAAAAGACAAGTATCCAGGTGTTGGGAAGGGAAAAGGGTCCCAGATTCTAAAGCATGGCTAACGGATCTGACGTATTGTAGGGACATGCTGCTAACATACGAAGAGGAATTGCCCAGAAGCTCGCGTTCAAAGAACTATTGGTGTTATTTGACAGACTATCTATTGACAATTGAAGGGGAAGAAGTGGAGATATAGATCGGCATTGCCTTATTCGACTCGCCCTTGCAACAACAGGTCTGGTATGTTATCTACACTGCTCAACAACTTAGGCCTGTATTTAACACACATACACCATGCTACGCACGAAGGGTGTCAGAGTGTAGAATTTGCCCAGGGGTTCCTAGGTTTATTGTTCTGAATGTTCTACAGAAAGGGGCTAAACACCCCCCAAAAATGAAGTTGCATGTACAGTAGCAGTCAGCTGGCTCCGCACAAATACGATATATCACTGTTGTGTTGCTGAAGATACGCCGCTGGACCTCCGGGTTGCCAGCTGAAAGGCTGTGTTGTTTGCTGATACTAAGATTCTACAGATCGCGGCCGGCCCCAGGGTTGTAGGCCAAAGGCTGTGTCAACTATGCCTAAGTCACGACAATAAAGATTTTGTTGAACTTCAAAAAAAAAAAAAAAACACACACGCTCTAGTCAATGCTATTAACTCTGCTGCTTGCGCTGAATTCTGTGCTATATGTGCTGTTTCAACAATTGTATGTAAAGTTGTGACAGCATATGCTGCAGTCGACTCTCCATTCGAAAGCTTAAAACACAAACCATCTACCCATAGGGTACCATCAGCGTTCGAAAGAGGAGTATCTTTTAAATCAACTCTAGCCTTCGTTTCCTCCTCTGTCCGGAGAAGACAATCATGCTGTTCCTGAACATCTGTCTCTACAGAAATCGGGAACAACGTAGCTGGATTCAGCACATTGCACCTTTTGATGTGCACATGGCTAGCAAAAGCGTCAACTCATAACCTGACAAACGCGCACTAGTAAGATGCTGAGTCTTCGTCCTATTCAATAAGGTATCCACTGTATGTGGGACCATCACAATCAACGTATTATCCAATACCAAACCAGCAGACTGTCGAATAAAAATAGCTGCTGCCGCAGTAGCTCTCAGACAACTCGGCAACGCCCTAGCTACTGGATCTAACGTAGCTGAAAAATACGCACATGGGCGCTGCTTGTCTCCAAATCGTTGCGTCAACACTGACAATGCACAACCTTCTCTCTCGTGTACATACAGTGTAAAAGGTTTACTGTAGTCCGGGGTACCCAATACCGGAGCAGAACACAATGCATCACGTAATTCAGAAAAACTTTTCTGACATTCGTCAGACCAAGGGAGAGGATACGGAGTATCTTTAAGAGTCAATGCCAACAGAGGTTTTGCTAACAAAGAAAAATTCGGGATCCACTGTCTACAATACGAGGTGATACTTAAAAAGGCACGCACCGTCATTTGGGCAATCGCTTGAATTCATTCTGGGGTCAATCGTCTTACCTCCTTCGACAAGAGATGACCTAAATAGGTTACTTCTTGGCGGCAATACTGTAACTTTGAAGGTGACACTTTATGATGAAGGTCAGACAAATGTCGTAACAAGGAAAGAGTAGCTTCTTTACAAATCTCTTCGTCATCAGCAGCGACCAGCAGATCATCAACATACTGGATAAGAGTAGCACCAGAAGGCAACACAAAATTATCAAGCTGAGTTTTCAACGCCTGACTATAGATGGAGGGACTTTCACAATAACCTTGAGGAGCATGTTTGAACCAGAAGCTGCGACCTCCTAAAGAGAAGCCAAAAATATCTCTACTTTCCTTAGTGATCTGAATACTAAAGAAAGCATTCTTGAAATCGATAACTGAAAACCAAGCAGCTGAAGCAGGGATCAGAGTCAACAAAGCAGTGATATCCGGGACAACAGGAAACTGTGGCACAACAATCTTATTGACCTCTCGAAGATCGATCACAAACCGATACACAGGTGGCTGAGAAGCATCAGTACGCTTAAGGACAGGCAGAACAGGACTGTTACACACATTACCTCTCGTTTCTTAAACTACACCCTTCTCAACCATATCATTAATAATCGCTAAAAGAGCTCTCTCGCCATCACTAGATATTTTATATTGAGGAATACAAGGTAGCCTAGCATTTGACCTAAGGGTGACAACATAGGGTGGAATCTGCAAGAGACCAACATCATTCGGACCTGTAGCCCAAAGTGTATCAGGAAGAGAACGCAATTCCAGTGGAAGGCAATCTTTAGACAAATACATCGGGGAAATCACTTTCTTACCCATCGTGAGATGTACTCCCGAAGGAGAGCAATGTAGTGTCGCGTGCAATCTTTTCAGCAAGTCCAAACCCAACAGATTCTCACCACAACCAGTCATTAGAATAAGGGGAGCTTCCAATTCACAAGGACCAATAGAAAAGGGCAAAGGATTAGAAACCGGATTACAAACTGGGGCGCCAGAAAATCCTACTGAAACGTTGGTCAAGCCAGACAAAGGTGCGCCAGGAAGTTTAGAGTGCATAATAGAACTCTTTGTCACACCAGTATCCAAAAGAAAAGGTTCTGCCACACCTAATGTAATCACTTCAACATAAGGTCCACTCTGGTCTACTGGAACTGACACTACTCCCTCTCTTTGCCCATGGCTGTCCTAACTATCATTATAACCAGCACTCTCACTCTCGACATAATACTCATCAGTGAACAGTCGGAACATTCTGTCTGTCAAAACAATTCGTAGAATTCTGAGGGGGAAAGGAACGCTCATTCCGGGGAAACACGCCACATCCCCTACCCCTAGGAGCTTGTTGGAAACCACCACGACCTCTCTGACCAGATACACCATTTGCACGCTGTAACAAAATCTGACAACTACTCTTGAAGTGACCTTCTTCTCTGCAATAAGCACACTGATTAGGTCTTGGCGGCAATGGCGGAGCGAAAAACTCGGGCTTCTGTATCAATCTCTGAAACTGTGGGGATTGCTGAAACTGAGGCTGATTCGGACGAGGCGGATAAGCTTGCTGCAAAAGAACTTTCGTCTTTAGGTCTCTAGTCCTCTTCTCTACTTTATCCTTCTCATCTTTATCCCTATTCTCATAATATTGTGCAGTAGCCAATATCTGGGCCGACGAGAACACAGCCCATGAACTCTCAGAGTCCTTTAACTTATTAGAAAGTACGGGAAGCAAATTAAAGACAAATTTGTCCACGAACAACCTTTGACCACCTTCAGTGCTCATGTCCTGACCACTATGATCGATAAACGTTTCCTAAAACCTAGTGAAGAAATCAGATACACTCTCGTCTTTCTTTTGTTTGCATGCTGCTAACTTATCCCAATTCACTCGCAAAGGAGGCGTCATAGTTTTCATTAAATTAATAATCCTTCTAGGTAATTCTGCAACCAAGGGCTCAGGTTTGGCACCTCCTACCTGCCGACCATCTGCAGCAGTAATATTAACCCACGTATCTCCTAATTCTGGCGCATGATCCTCATGATGGATCTTCGCCCACAAAGGTTGAGGAACTACATTACCCATCAACATATCTATGTCAGCTAAATTCATAATACACGCATCAACTGTCTGGGACAACTCTTTGTAATAAGCAGCAGGATTTTTACGGGGGTCAGGCAAGGTCTGCTTAAAAGCCAAGATCTCTGCTCTTTTCCAAGGGACATGTACCCACACGTGCTGAAAATGAGCCGGTGCAGCCTGAACCCCCAAATTAGCATCAGCAACAACTGCCTCTCTACATACAGGGGGAACCTCTCTCATAGGATACTGCTTCACTTTCCTCCTAACAGAAGAATCAGGTTCGTACAATGTCTGAGGCGGTAGCCTAGACCTAAAAACAAGTATTGTCTCTACGGCGTCTGCAACATCATACTCCACTATCGTCCCTTTAGCAAATTCGGACTGAACATCAAGCACTTCCTGCGGAATCGGACCCAACTCATTATTTTCCCATTCCTGACGGAGAAAAGTACACATTACATCAAAAACATACCTTTGCGTAGGCGGCTCCCACTGTAAGAAAACATCCAGAACCGCTTGTAAATTATACCTAGAAGCATTTAAAACCCATCTACGAGCCAAAAGATCCAACACTGCCCGCTCTTCGGGACCAGGAAGCTGACTACCACTCTGCTTACGTTCCGAAACAGGGGTCATATTCAGTGACCCAAAGAGTGGAGACAAAAGACTAGCAACAGTCTCAGTCATTCGTTTTTGAGCAGAAGGAGAAGAAGTTGCCATAAGGGCAAGAGAAAGAGTGTTTTGAGGTGACAAAGGTATAGGGACAGAAGCAGCAGGAGTCGGAGATACAGGAATGTAAGGTACAAGAGCTTGAGGCAAAGCTGATAGCAAAGCTGGCGGCCCAGGAGGGGGTGCACCGTAGGAGGGAGAACCATCTGTGAAGCAACGGGTGGCTGAACAACAGCAGGGGGCTGAACAACAAAGGGTGCAACAACCGGGGGTAATGGAGGTGCAGTAGCACCTTGCACATAAGGGGGTGGTAATCTCAGTAAATGAGACATCAAAGGATCTTTTTCAGGGTCTTCAGTCACTTTTGAAAGGCAAGGCGGCAAGGCTGGATAACATTTATCGATGGCCATGCAACGTCGTCTATCTGAGACTTCACTCGCACGATCTTCTGCGTCTTCCTTCAACTGCCTAGCAGCTTGTAGTACTGACATATTCTTATCTTTCCTATCTCTCTTTGCTCGCCTAATTTCTCGCTGTTTGGCTTCCTTACGCCAAAGGCGGAAAGAGTCAAACATTTCCGGCCGGGCTTTCTTCTTAAATAACGCAACTTCCAAATTATCTAAAATATTTAATTCAAAACTACCATGTTGGGGCCACCGTAAAACACCATCTTTCTTTGTATAGCAAACCCATACTTCATTATAAGTAATAGGACCCACTCCGTGTTTTGAATAGAGCTCATAAGTCGGAGTTCCAACTGGAGGTATCGGACACGAATCCTCCAATCGGGAATCCCTATTGCAACCACAACTAAACCATTTCCTAATTTTGCTAAGACCAGGCATCTTATAGCTCAGTAGTCTAGCTTCAAACTTCAAGGGGTTATCAACTATCGATATACTCGTAAATATACGAGCCCCTTGGCTTCGACTATTGCAATAACCAAATCAAAACCAAGAAACAAAACAAAGTCGTGGGAGCGACCCACTTGTACTTAACCAAAATATCTGTCACGCCACCAGAAGACCGTCTATCGTCTCGCTCTACAAATCATCAATCGAGGGTCCAAGACAGGGTGACAGTCAGGGCAGCAGTCCTTCGTAGCCGTCAGAAAGCGGGAAGCCTTGCAGCAAAAGCTTTCGGTCCACGTCGACATACAGGGGTCGATGAAGTGGCGGCCGTCCTCCAGATTTTCCTCACGGGGCTCCTCACGATCCTCGGGCTTGGAACGGTACCCCTTAAGTCGCCCCACATTGGACGTCAACTGAGGAACCGGGTTTTAGAACCCAGCGGCGCCTGGGGCACGCCCAAAGTCTTCGGATTCACCTGTCTTGGTATACAGAGACACGGAATACTTCTGGATGTCGTCAAAGATCAAATTTATTAGCTGCAGCTAGTAACAGTAATCCCAGCAATACAACACGGTGTACAACTCAGGAGACTGTTCAACTTTCATAGAGCAAGACATCACTTTTTATCCACATTTTGCTCATTATAAATGCACACCCACTGTGACAAATACTGACAAATTAAATAAATTTTCCCACGCATTATTACATCGTAAAAGCTCGATTTACATTGTACCAACCCACAAGTTAATTATTAGGAATGTCCCAAATTCGATTTCTACAAGCCGGACAAACCCATAATTGAAAGCACTACCCATGTAATGAAAAGTCATAAGAAAAGGAAACAATTCAGATGCTGAATAGGATAAGATATGCACAAGAGCACTAAAGTTAACAATATCCTAAACATTGATTGCCAATCTCAGACAACGATCAGCCAGGGAAATTGGCTTCGCAAAGGGTCAGTTTTCAGGTGACGGGGTCAGCGTCCTGCAGTTCACTCACAAGTCTAGTTAATGCGTACATGAACATCGAAGCCCATGCAACTTTGTTCGTTCGGTTACCTCCACAGGCCTACGTGCAGGCAACATAAAATGGTGTCACGAACGACTCGAACAAAATGGAGTCTGGTTCGAGAATCACAGAACCTCAACAGGCAATTTTATGGATCTTTGCTAGGCAAAAAGCAAAAACATTTTACTGAAAACTTCTCTGACTTAGCCTCCTCCTTAACTAAACTGCTGCAGAAAGGAGCTAAGTTCCTATGGACTCCGGCAGCTAAGGAGGCCTTTCATAAAATTAAAGAAGCTCTACTCAAGCACCCCTTCTGAGATATTCCGATCCCTCATGTCCTTTTGTGGTTGAGGCAGGTGCCTCACAATAGCAGTAGGAGGAATTATTTCTCAAATAAATCCCAGTATAGGGTGTCATCATCCAGTAGCATACTACTCACACAAATAAACTCCTGCTGAACAGAATTACGCTGTAGGTAACAAGGAACTTTTAGCCATCAAAAAGGTTTTTGATTAATGCCACCAATACCTATTAGGAGCAAATCACAGTGTCACTGTACTCACTGACCATCGGACTTTGTAGTTCCTCAAATCAGCTCAAGCTTTATAAATGAGGCAACTGGCCTGGACACAATTCTTTAGTGACTATGATTTCAGCATTCAAAATCAGGAGGGCAAGAAGAATGGGAAAGCAGATGCCCGCTCCAATTTAGGTTTTGAAGTAGAAGAACCTCAATGCGATCATCCCCCTTTAATAGCTAGGGTATTAGAGGCACCATCTGTTCTGAAGAGGAATACCTGAAAGCAGTCGAGGATGCACAAAATACAACAGAAGTGGTAGAGCTAGCGCGTACTCATAGTGCCACTAAGATTCAAAATGTATTATACATTCAAGGGGGATTGGTGATCCCTACACAACAGCTACAGTTACAAGCCTTAGACTGGTGTCATGCTTATCCCCTTTCAGGACATCTAGGGTACAGAAACACTACAGAATTACTAAACCGACATTTCTGGTGGCCCAATATGGCTAGTGATGCCAAACATTACATTCAAACCTATCACGTATGCGCACATGCGAAAACGTCACATCAGACTCCTGTAGGATTATTGAATCAATTACCTACTCATCCGAGTCCATGGCATACTATGTCTATGGATTTCATTGTCGAATTGCCAAAAACTTCACAAGGTAATACTACACTCCTTGTTGTTGTAGACCTATTGACCTTGATAGCCCATTTTATTCCGTTAAAAGCAATCCATACATCTAAATTCCTGGTTTCCTTATTTGTACAACATTGCCTCCCTTCTGTTATGGTGTCAGATTGGGATTCTCAGTTTATCTCTAAATTTTGGAAAGGAATGGGGACCTTACTGCAGATTGACATTAGATTCTCCTCTAGTCATCATCCACAAACCGATGGCCAGATCGAAAGGGTAAATCAAAGTTCACAACAATACTTAGGAGGCCAACTTCTGCATTCCACTTCACACTGTAATTTCTTTTGCAAAACGAGAAAAAAACAGAAGACTTTTTTTAGTACTCTCTGACTATGTATGTATTAGTGAGTCCATCCCTAGTCCTGCTAGTGGAATGGATGTATGACATTACAACGCATGCTATTACAACGCATGCCTTTACGGCGCAAGTTTTACAATGCAACTTTTACAACGACTTGCGTTGGGGGGCGCTGGTTAGTGAATAGTTTAATTTACTATTGCAACTCCAGTCCCCGTGGATAGTAGGGAAGGTGTTGGAAACTATTCCCTATCCTAGAGCGCCCCCCAGCGCAAGTCGTTGTAAAAGTTGCGTTGTAATAGTTGCCTCGTAAAGGTACTTCGCTGTAACATTTGCATTGTAAAGGGTGTTTACCAGTGGAATTCCTGACACTCCCAGTAAAGACGGCGGAAAGATACATGTCAAAATGTTATACTGTGTTTGCTTCTTGCTGGTGTTACTGAGAGTCAACTTTCGTTGAATTATTTTGACTTTACGTTATGTTAAAGAATATTGGCTACAGTATTTTTCTTTCTTTCTTCATATAGATGCTACTCCGAAAAAGCTCACCTGAAAGGAGATGGCTGTCCGGGGCAGGGCCCGTAAGCTGGAGGCTATTTGTGCCGAGTATCGGCGGCTGTGGGCTCAGGAGCAGGAGAAGGAGACAGCAACCACTGCATCCTCCTCCAGTGCCCCCGTGTCTACCAGCCAGAAGCCTCCAGCCAAACGGAGCCGCGGCCCGACAGCCTCCCGCCGCCGCACAGCAGCAACAAAATCAGCTGCCCCCCCAGAGCCTGGATGGTACGTCAGCGCCGCCTCCGTAAAAGAGTGGAGTACCTGGAGCGGTTGGCCGAAAAACATCAGCGCCAGCTCCGGGACCTCCGCAAAGAGCGGCGGGACGTGCAGCAACAGCTATCCACACCACGCCACCGGAGGAAGTGACTGTCCCTTGCCCCTTTTTTAAAGACTGTTGGGGGGTGGGAATTGGGTGTTTGGGAAAGGGGACTTTTGGACTTTTGGACGGTGGTTGGGGTTAGGCAAGGGGGTGAGTTGGGGTAATTTATTTTATTTTTGGACTACATGAATATATTTCTTAATAATTATTTTTCATACCAAAACATAGTATACGCGTTCATATTATTTTGTGTGGGGGTGGGCGGTGGTTACTGGACGTTTGGTTTCTTCCAACTTACCAGCATCAATGAAACATCTAGTCCTGAAATGTACCAAAGTGCCAGTAACCGAGTTAGTGAATTCAGTAGCCCTACTAGTACTTTACAAGTAGTACTGGCAGTCTCTGCTCTCCTCCCAGTCCTAGCCCATTATTCTACCTCTCCAAAATGCTTATCTTACCTGTGATTCGTGTTTGAGAATAGGGGTAGCCACAGGGCTGCCTGCATGCAAATGGTGATTAAGGTTGGTTGTTGACTTGAATCCTCGACGGATGAAATATCATTGTTGTGCTGGTAGTAGTAGTGGTACACACTGGCAGTAGCAGCATATGAAAAAAAAGGAAATGAAACATTGAGTGGCCTGAGCATAGCATTAGAAACAGTACGATAGATAGTACGCTACAGAACAGTGCCATAAATTGTAGCCTAAGCAGTGCTAAAGTATTCTAAATATAAGTACTACTTTCGTGGACTATGGCTACTATAAGAAATATTATGAAGGCAAAGGATACTTAAACATAAGAATTAACCATTTGATTCGTCATGTGTACGAGCATGATGTTTGATTCTCAATCCACGATGTTGCTCATGATGAAATTCCAACATTTTTCTGGTGCCTAGACCTTATCCTCCCCTGCAAGTGTGTAGAATTTCTTGTTGTCATTTAGTCATACCTCAATGAAAAACCACACAGACCGGGGAAGAGGGTTAGGGTTTTTGAAGATTGGATGGGAATGGGGTTTTTTGGGAATAGTTTTGTGGAGAGAAGAAAAGAAACACTGCATGGGCAAACAACAAATGAAGAGAAACATATTTTTGGATTAAAAGATAACCATAAATCTTTTAAGGGACATAAAGGTAGTGCACTACTGCATGCATGAACTTGTTTGCTAAACGGATGGTTAGGTTACTGAAAAGTTGTACATACTACATCTTATTAGTAAGTATGAGGACACAATTTGACTTTGACACTAGTACAGGGCTGCATTAATTACGCAATTTCACTTGCCTTTCTGCCCTCATAGAGAATAAACACTTATTATTAGTACATTAAGTTAGTTATAAAAATAGCAAAGAAACGTATGAAATAGCTGGAGAGATGACTTTGAAGCAGAGAACAAAGAAACGCACCTAGTCACATTCGTAGAAGTTCAAGTTTACAACAATAACATTTAAAAGATAAGGAGAAGTTAAGAGAGAATACTGTAACTTTATGTTGTAGTTGTCCTGTTGAATTGGTGAAGTTGCATGCATCCAGCCATTCCTCTTATTCGCGATATACTCCTCCATTCCATCTTACTCTCCGTCGATCAATATTGGTGACCAGACACACTGTCCACTGGCTGCCTGATGAGTAATTGCGGATTGCGTCTGAGTTCAGCGTTTGTTCCATGGCACATTGTAAAAGCCGTCCTGTAATTTTTGATGGGAAAAAACAGGAAGTGAACCAGTTAAAAAAATCTAAGGTACGCTGTGTAGTGCAAAAATAACACTTTCAGTTTTCAGAGCTGACATTATTATTATATACAATCATCACATCAACAGTGCGTAACCAGGTTCTCCTTTACAAGGATAGTAATAGTAACTATGGTTGAATTCTGCGGATCCACCATGGATTTCCTTAAAGAAAATTGCAAACAAAATTAGACATTCCCAGGAGTGCTCCCAGACCCCTGAACCCAGTCGGCAAAATGTAGAACACCGCCAAGTAGCCCCCTAAAAACATGCGATACTGCTACCAGGTTGAACCCTAACTTCAAAACGTGCCAAAACGCACTCTGCTAGTAGGCCCAAACCCTCCTTTTACACCGTGGATTTTCTGCTAACCACTTGCAATCAAAATTAGACATTCCCAGGAGTGCCCCTAGACCCCGTAACCCAGGCGCAAAACTGTAGAACCCCCCAAGTAGCCCCCCGAAAAAATGCGAAAGTGCTAACCCTAACTCCAAATCGTGCTAAAATGCACTCTGCAACTAGGCCCAAACCCCCCTTTTCCACCATGGATTTTCTTCAAAACACTTGCATTCAAAATTAGACATTACCAGTAGTGCTCCCAGACCCCTGAACCCATTCGCAGCAATCTAGAACACCCCCAAGTAGCCCCCTAAAAACATGCAATACTGCTACCAGGTTGAACCCTAACTCCAAATCGTGCCAAAACGCACTCTGCAGCTAGGCCCTAACTCCCCTTTCCCATCATGGATTTTCTTCAAACCACTCGAAATCAAAATTAGACTATCCCAGCAGTGCTCCCAGACCCCCAGACCCCCCCCCAAAAAACCTACAACCCACACAAAACAGCCCCCCAAAAACAGGCAAGTGAGCAAAATCGGAAAAACTTTTTCACCATGGATTTTCTCCAAACTACTTGCGCCCGATATTAGACCTTCCCAGCAATGCCCCCAGACCCGTCAACCCACCCGCAAAAAAGTAGAACACCCCCAAACAGGCCAAAAGCAAAAATGGAAAATGTGACACTTAGAAAATTTTCGGCCTACCAGTCAACATCACTCCAAACGCACTCTGCAGCTAGGCCCTAACTCCCCTTTCCCACCATGGATTTTCTTCAAACCACTCGCAATCAAAATTAGACTATCCCAGCAGTGCTCCCAGACCCCTCCAAAAACCTACAACCTACCCAACCAGCCCCCCAAAAACAGGCAAGTGAGCAAAAACTGAACACTTTTTCACCATGGATTTTCTCCAAACCACTTGCGCCCGATATTAGACCTTCCCAGCAATGCCCCCAGACCCGTCAACCCACCTGCAAAAAAGTAGAACACCTCCAAACAAGCAAAAATGTAAAAACTCACACTTAGAAAATTTAGGGCCTACCTTCAATTCAGTCCAAACGCGCTCTGCAGCTAGGGCCTAACTCCCCTTTTCCACCATGGATTTTCTTAAAAACAAATGCAATCAAAATTAGACTGTGCCAGCAGTGCTCCCAGACCCCAAAACCCACCCCCAAAAACCTGTAAGCCCCCCAAACAGCCCCCCCAAACAGGCAAGTGAGCAAAAATTGAAAAACTTTTTCACCATGGATTTTCTCCAAACCACTTGCGCCCGATATTAGACCTTCCCAGCAATGCCCCCAGACCCGTCAACCCACCCGCAAAAAAGTAGAACACCTCCAAACAGGCCAAAAGCAAAAATGTAAAAACTCACACTTAGAAAATTTAGGGCCTACCTTCAATTCAGTCCAAACGCGCTCTGCAGCTGGGCCCTAACTCCCCTTTTCCACCATGGATTTTCTTCAAACCACTTGCAATCAAAATTAGACCTTCCCAGCAGTGCTCCAAGACCCCCCGACCCACCCCCCACAAATCTAAAACACCCCTAAACAGCCCCCCAAAAACATGCAATACTGGTATATATTTAAAACATGGCAAATTGCGCTGTTCAACTTTTCAGCACTTCCACTACTTCGATCCTCTTGAAACTTACCTGGACACTTGTTCCTGCGAATCCCAAGAATCTCAGCAAGGCAGAACAAAATCGAACCACTGCGCTCTTTGAAGAAGAAGAAGAAGAAGAAGAAGATCTATGACTAGTTTTCACTTAGTTTTCACCCAAACACACGTGCCCGTAAAACACCGAAAAAGGCCCAAATTATGCCAATTCTGGACCAAAGAACGCCAAACCCCCCTAAAACCCTGCAAACATCATTATGAAGGAGCCTGCATCGGACCCTGAGCCCTAGACTCAGCGTGAACCCTACCAACTTAAACCCAAAAACCCTAGTAAATCGCACTGAACCCTAAACCCTAGATATGCTTTGTCTGTCTGTGTCAAAGAGCCTAGGTATTCTACATCAGGATGCTTCACTCAGTGGTGCCTGCCTTGACCGTCTGCATGGCCCTGCCGCAAGCATGGGCCAAAAATCCGTTCCGCCCAAGAATTTGCGATTTTTAGGTAATTTCGCGAGATTCGCAGAAAACCGAAAAACAGCAAATTTCGCAAACATAACGGATGTTTGGCCCAAGCTTGAGGCAGTGCCATGCAGACGGTCAAGGCAGGCACCACTGAGTGAAGCAACCTGATGTAGCATACCTAGGCTATTTGTCAGACAGACAAAACATATCTAATTGTATGCAGCAAGCCACATAGCCCCAATTTTACATGAAATGCTGCCTGGAGTGGACTCTGCCTGGCAAAACAACAACAGTACACTGCCTCGCCCTCGACCACTACATACCACGAATAGACAGACATGTAGTTCTGCTGTAGTAGTTGTTGTAGACTGGTTTACCTGTTTGCCACTCACGAATTGGCCATAGTTCTTCCGTAAACCGACGCTGATGATCCATCCATCCCAGTGAGTGACTGTAAATAAAAAAGATATATTACTTAATCAATTATCATGGTATATTGGCAAGTGAGTCCACTCCAAGGACATTTAGCATATTGTAAAATGCAACATAGTGACCCCTGAATTTGAAGTACAATTTGAATTAAACAAGGTAAAAAAAAACAGTAGTTGACGTGAGTTACAATTACTGTATAAAAGATTAAATAATAACTAGGACAATACATATGATTCATTTCATGCACAAAAAACAAACAGCAATTGGTTTAATCAGAGCCAGACAGCCATTGCTGTCCACTGCATGCCATCTTGTCAATTATTCATTACCTGTTCTACTTTTTGTCCGTATCTTCTTCGGAAAGTGAGGGCCCACAGGGCAGCCTCTCCTGCCAATTTCAGAAGTAACTCTGTCAGCAATCAGCAAGCATGTAGTCAGTCAGTAATTTCTGTCTCATTTGAGGGGACTTGTCCATGAAAACAAAGTTTCTTTATTTATTTCTTCGTAATCCATCTGCCTTGAGGGAAATGGATAGGTGGAGTCTGGAGGAGGAGGATAGAGGAGCATGATTGAGTTGTGAACTTGTGAACCTCAGGAATGCAGACTGCGGCACTTTCAAATCAATAAAGAAAATAAAGATGAAGACAATGCTGCTGATGGACTTGTTGTGAGAGTTTTGTTGTGGTAAAAGTTGCAAAACAAAGAAAAACACACAGGAATAAAAGTGAATAAGGACGAAAAAAAAGGAAGTCATTTTCAGGCCTCGGTGTCAGGGAAGTAGAGCTCGTCCTCAAACTCTATGAATTGAGACGGGAGTAGGTCAGCTAACAGAGAAGAACTTCCGTCACCTAAGTCGGTGTCCTCTTCTTCCTGCGTGCATTCGCGTATTTTGTAATCTGGTGGTATGTAGTGCTGATTCATCTTGATCAGTGTTAACCTCTCCACATTTTTGGGCGAGAGGCGGGTCCTTTTTAAAGTTACAATGGCACCAGCAGCACTGAAAACACGTCCAGAAGACACGCTTGCGAGTGGGCAAGACAAATAATTTAGAGCCAGGTTGGTGATCAGTGGCCATAGAGGCTTTTTCCTATATGAATACAGCAATGGGTTCTGATTAACAAAGACCTGTGTTGGGTCATCCAGATAGGCCTGCACCATCGACTCAAGGTTCTCCACGGTTGCTCCACTTTGCGTACCATCTGTGGCCTTTGCAGCACTGGAACGAGCAAACCCATGATGAGTTAGCTAATCCGCTTCCGACAATATTATGGCTGGGCCTGGTGCAGGTGAGGGTGATGATACGGTTGCTGCTGGTGTCGTTAATGTCTGTGAGGGAAAGTGACTCCCTTCGGCCACAGATTCAGAAGTTGAACTTGACACCGGATGGCCTGCTGATTCAGTTGTACTTCTGCCGGCTCCTTGAATTTTCTGCCGCTCTTTTTTTAACCGAGTGGCTGACACAGCTAGCCAATGTTTGTACGTTGAAACATCTGCTTCAACAAAAGAAATTAATGCTTTGCTGGCCACTGCCTTTTTGTACCGTGGATCCAGAATAGTGGCACAAATGTAATGTTGTTCTGTATGTATGTTTTTAAGCCTTTCATAGTCAACTAGGAGGCTTAATAACCTCTCCGCCAACTGATATGCGTCTTGCTTTTCAGCATCATCTCAGAACGTTGAAGACACCGCCTTCAGTTGGTGCTCTAGCATGACCAACAATGGGATAGCTTTGCCAAAGAACAGTCCTCCCTGCTGACTTCAGGCGTGAAGACCTCAAAAGGACGAAGCATGTCTGTCAGGCTTGCAATTAGCTTCCATTCCTCCAACTCTTGCCTAATGTTTTTCATAGTAGAACCCAGTTTATAGTCATAATCATTTATTACCCCCCACTGCTCAGACAGACGCTCAAGCATGTAAAAGGTTGAGTTCCAACGTGTTGCCACCTCCTGGATGAGTCCTTTGACTGGCAGTCTACGTTCATGTTGAATGCTCCTCAGCTCCTTCCGGGCCTTAAAAGAATGGCTGAAATGTGTGCAGATTCTTCGGCAGGTGGTCAGTAACTTGCTGACTGTGTTTTCTTTTTTCAAGAAATCTTGCAACACGATGTTAATACTGTGCGCCAAACACGGCACTCTGAAATAGCCACCTTGATGCATGGCCTTAACTATATTACTAATGTAAAGAAAAACTGGAAATTGGATAAAACACCCAGGGAGAGGTGACAAAGGGAAAGCACAACAATCAATTAAAAAACAAAGAATTATATTTATTTTTGAATGTACATATTCATAATAAAAGCATATTAATTCAAAAACATAAAAACCGAATATTTATGTGAACAATTAATTAAGTATAAACAATATATTTATAACACAATTATGCAAAAATTTATAAAACAGTGGCAGACAAATATAGTCATCGACGCGCGTTTCGGCGTATTAAAGACAACGCCTTCTTCAGGAGCCACCTTAAAATCTGACCCGAGAGAACACGTGATGAGGGTTCTCTTAGTATTCCTTATTAAAACATCAAGGCTGGATGGAAATCTTGTATCTTTACTTTCCTATCGCCTGGGTGGAGACATTCCTCACTCCACTGAGCTTGTTATCGAATGTGAAGCGAAAAGGAAAGTATGCCTGGATGCACAAAGAAGCCTTCGTCAATCGTCGGTACACAATGTTTAAAAATACACACGCGTATGTTGGCGTCCCGCAGCCGTTGGAAAAGATGATTAAAACCCTAACTTCGTTTTAATCATCTTTTCCAACGGCTGCGGGACGCCAACATACATCCTGAACGTGGCGCCCGCGGGTTGATGTTACCGTTCGTCCTCAGATTTATTCGTATCGATGACATTGTCAAGGGACGCCAGCTAATATCTGATATGCGGCTCCCGCGTTTTAACATTACCCACTAATTTCTGTACTGAAGATTGACGGAGGCTTTTTCGAGTACATAGACACATTGCCTGACACTGCACCACACTCGTATCGAAGAGTTAGTGAAGGGAGGCCGGTGAATACCCTGAATGTGGCCCCTTCGTGTGTGTATTTTTAAACATTGTGTACCGACGATTGACGAAGGCTTCTTTGTGCATCCAGGCATACTTTCCTTTTCGCTTCACATTCGATAACAAGCTCAGTGGAGTGAGGAATGTCTCCACCCAGGCGATAGGAAAGTAAAGATACAAGATTTCCATCCAGCCTTGATGTTTTAATAAGGAATACTAAGAGAACCCTCATCACGTGTTCTCTCGGGTCAGATTTTAAGGTGGCTCCTGAAGAAGGCGTTGTCTTTAATACGCCGAAACGCGCGTCGATGACTATATTTGTCTGCCACTGTTTTATAAATTTTTGCATAATTGTGTTATAAATATATTGTTTATACTTAATTAATTGTTCACATAAATATTCGTTTTTTATGTTTTTGAATTAATATGCTTTTATTATGAATATGTACATTCAAAAATAAATATAATTCTTTGTTTTTTAATTGATTGTTGTGCTTTCCCTTTGTCACCTCTCCCTGGGTGTTTTATCCAATTTCCAGTTTTTCTTTACATTGGTTATTTTCCCTGTATAACAAATTCAGTTACACAACAGGGGGTCCTTGTTACTTACGCTTAACTATATTACTGCCATTATCCGTGGAAACATAACCAACTATGCGATTTCTTGGATGCAGCCATTCAGAGACCTTCCTATCAAACTCGTCCAAAAGGTTAGGTGCAGTATGAGTTTTCTCCGTGGCAAACATGGCTAATGTTGCATGTTTCCGAGTAGCTTGAAAAACTGTGTCCGGGTCAACACCTGGATTTGTCTTGTCTCTAACCCCTGTAAAAGAGACACAGTGTGCAGTGATGCACATGTAATCAAGGGCTTGGCAACTGGTCCACGTGTCTGTTGTAAAGTGGATAGTGTGAACAGCACTCTTCTGCAAAGCTACCCCAATCACCTCCAGCACATCTTGATGTAGTGCTGGAACCGCAACTATGGCAAAATAGGACCGGCTAGGAACCTTCCATTTAGGGCAGACTGTTGCCACAAATTCTAGAAAATCCACCCCTTCCACGAAAAAAAAAGGGAGAAGGTCCAGCGCTAGCATTTTAGCTAGCTTTGCGTTATACAGACGTACCGTTGGGTGGTTGCGTTCAAATGGCGCCTCCGACCAAAACATGCTTCTAATGGTGGGCTGGACCGTTTTACGTGATGATGATGATGATGCAGACTTCAAACCAGTTAGGCTCATTTATGTACTTTTTTGCATTGGTGTCTGTCCCAGACTCTTAGTGTGCCTCATACATGTTGCAGGGGTAGAGGGTGTGGGCGCTACCACTGCAGTGCTGCTGCCAGGGGTACTGGGTGTACCAGAAAAAATGTCGGTCGGTTCTTGACTTCCCCCCTGCACATGAATCAGCCCCTCGTCAGCATCAGATGCAATGTGAATGGATACATTTGGATCAGTTCTACTTTGGTATTCCCGGATCTTCCTTAGGTGCGCCTCCCACCGGATAGTGTGGTGTTTTTGGAGATTACCTCTCTGGCCTCCGGTACCATAGTTGGTACCAAGCTTACTCCAACTAACTAATACTTTACAAATCGAACAAACGACCATGTTTTCCGCCTTTTGGATAACAGTAAAGAAGTCCCAAACTGGGGACTGGAAATGTCTGCTGGTGGTGGAGGTGCTACTTTGACTTTCAATGCCAGATGAAGTGGAGGATGGGCGTGGCTGAATTTGTTTCTGTTGTTCACTTACAGCACCACTGCTTGAGGTAATGGAGGTCGAGCTGGATGGAGGTCCCTGCCGGCCCTTCTGACTACAAAATATGGAAGCTGTAGGTCGTGTTGGTGTTGTAGTTGACTGCGTTGGTGGTGGTACCAGTGCCAGGGCGCCCACATCCCGCTCAGCAGCCATTCGGGATAGGGTGAAAATGTCTGTCTGCTGCATGCCCGCTGGGGCTGGAGTGACGACTGTGATGACTGGGTCATCGTCAGAATGTTCATCAGCAGCAGAAGACACCACTTCTTGTTTGTCGCCATCACCCATAAGTCGAAGCCTTGCGGGAACCTTCCTTTTAGGCTTAGCTACCTTTGTCGGCTCATGGAGTGCCTCACTCTCAGACTGCATTTGTGGGTTCCAGTCAGGATCAAGGTCATCAGAATGAAGGGGGCTTGAAGAAGAACTTGTAGTAGTAGTAGTAGCCATCCTTGACCTTTTTCTTGCTGGGGATCTGGAAGACAAAGGATCATCATCAGGAGGAGTGGCTTACTCGGATGATACCTCCGCTTGAATATACATTTCCTGATGTGCCCCTACTTCTGGAGGAACAAGTGTTGTAGGCAGTTGTGCTGCTCCATGAACCTCTAGTTGCACCTCTCCATGCGCCTCTCCATGCGCCTCTCCTTGCGCCTCTCCGTGCGCCTCTCCTTGCGCCTCTCCTTGCGCATGTACTTGCACTTGAACTAGTTGCACCTGTGGTTGTCGTTGCGGCTGTGGTTGTTGAACACTCATCAGCTGAGTTACACCCGGCGTGGATTGGATGGTACTTTCTTGTGATGAGCCAACATCACTGGTCGATGGTGATTGAGAAAGTAAAGTGGCTGCCACAGCAGCACTCATGGTCTTGGACCTAACTTGGCGTGGTGGCACTGAGCCCAATGAAGTGGAGGTGCTGCTTCCAGCTTGGTCCCCGGCAGACACCGCTGCTGCTGCAGGCGTAGTTTTTTTTCCCCAAAAAAGGTGTCGGTGGGCACACCAGTCTCCTTGGTAGGTGGTGCCACTTGCTTCTTCTGCTCCTTCTTACTGGCAGTGGCAATGGCAACTTTTTTCGCTGAGGCGCTACGGCCACCTTTCTTTGGGCCCATCTTCTTCAGATGTCAGAACAGCAGGCCGCAGTTGCACGAGTTACAGAGTTGTCTTGTCTGTGGCCACATGTGACGTCACGTGACGTTGTGCTGCACACACCGCTGCAGGACTTCTTCCTGGCACTGGTGGTTCTCTTGTGCACCTAAAAGCAAAGGAAGCCAGAGGAACATCTGTTAAACACCCCAATAAGTCAAAAACACACAAAAATCAACACAATCCAATGCCATCCATGCCCTCAATGATGCTTAAATTCAAGATGCCCCACACAAAGCCTTGGTCCATGCACCACTCACTACCCCTGGGCATAATGGGTGAAAGCAGGGCAGGCTGGGTGCAGGCCTATGGCTCAAAGCACACTGCCTGGCTCCAAAATGGCCCCTTGAGCCTTGACCCCCACCACATGGCCAGGCCCTGCCTGGACCAGGCCTCAAAATGGCCCCCACCCACATGGCCAGGCCCCAACAACACCCCAAAAAGTCGGAAATAATATAACAATCAGCACAATCCAATGCCATCCATACCCTCAATGATGTTTACATTCAAGAGACCCCACAGAAAGACTTGGTCCATGCACCACTGATTACCCCTGGGCATAATGGATGAAAGCAAGGCAAACTGGGTGCAGACCTGAGCACACTGGCTGGCTCCAAAATGGCCCCTTGAGCCTTGACCCCACCACATGGCTAGGCCCTGCCTGGACCAGGCCTCAAAATGGCCCCCACCCACATGACCAGGCCCCAACAACACCCGAAAAAGTAAAAAAACACATACAAATCACCAAAATCCTTTGCCATCCATGCCCTCAATGATGTCTAAATTCAAAACACCTCACAGAAAGACTTGGTCCATGCACCACTCACTACCCCTGGGTCTACTGGCTAGTGAGGCTTTTCAGGCACCCCAAAATTTAAAAAAAATCAACATATAACAGTGAGCTAAAATTCCATGACATAAATGAGAATTAAGTTAAATAAAATCACAGAAACAGTTGTATCATGCACCCATGACTAACCCTGGGCCTACTGGATACTGTGGCTACCCACAATATACATATTTTTTAAGTTGTGAAAAAAGTTTTACAACTGTAGTTGCAGCAACTGCAATGCCCCAAACAAACAACACTAACTTATTTGTATAATCTCAAGTCCAAAAGTGATCTAAACTCCAAAGTCCAAAAAGTCCTCAAATAAAAATATCCAGCAGCAGCCACAAAAAGTAATCCTTCCAGCTCCAGATCCAAATCAAAAGTGACCAGGGCATGGACAAAGCACTGGGAGGAGCCTGCTGGACAGGAACAGGAAGTTGGAGACTCTGGGGCACTTCCTCCCCCCCCCCAAAATGGACTCCTTGCACCAAAAAGTGCAGTCAAATGTCAATCTGAGGAGTTATTCTGATCAAAATAATCATTTTCAGAAGGTTTATGCTGCCTGCGGTGGATTTCTTGTGCAGAATTGCAATTTTTGCAATTTCGGGAAAGCGTGTTCAAATCTCCCGCCGGAAGTCAGCTGCGCGCCTCATCTACGTGTTCGGCATTGTTTACTCCCGCGATGCGTGATCGCGGGCCCTTATGACGTACTTGCGTTGTCAAACTCTCGCTGTGCAAGGCGGCGAGCCGCGATGACGTAATTGTGTTTGAAAAACTCTCGTGCGATCACGCAGCAAGATCCAAAATGGCGCAGCACACGCAAACCGGGAGAAAAACAACTCGGCGGACTCAGAATCATGGTAAGTCAATGCCGCGTGCGCGATATTGTATTTTTCAAGCGCGACCAAGCAAAAACAGCCGCAGCTTGAGAATTTGCGGATTTTGGGGCAAATTTGCACGATTCGCTGACCACAAATTTGCCAAAAATCCGCAAATTCCGCGAACTAAACAGATTTTACGCCCACACTTACTACTCTCCCGCATTGAGGATCTTTGGGGAGGGAACGGGGTGGTCTCATTCGCCTCACTCCAACAGACACATGAGCTAGCGGACACAGAATATTTTAGATACATACAAGTCAGACACTCCCTCCAGACTAACATCCCCACCGGATCCTCCCCATCTGAATCCTCTCCTCTGGAGGAGAGATTGCTGGATGGGTATCTGCCGGAGAAAGCCCTCTCCTTCACGTGCATAAATCTCATTATCAACACCCCGAACCTCCTAATATCATTGAGGGAACGATGGGGGCGAGACGGCCTCAAACTAGATGATGAAGAATGGCAGGAAGCACTGTCCTCTCCTAGGGAGGTTGCTATCGCATCCAAACTGCAGCTTTTCCAGTTAAAAAATTTGCACCGAACCTACATCTCCGGTCCTAGCCTGGTACTGATGGGCAGGGTTGTCGAAGGACTGTGTAAGAGACAATGTGGATTAGAGGGTTCCTTTATGCATATTATCTGGAAATGTGCAATGGTTCAAGAATATTGGAAAAGAGTACACAAATGTATGAGTGAAGTCTTGGGACTGGAAATTCAGCCTGGAGCCAAGAGGTGCTTCCTGAATGTGTGGGAGTCCACGGACCTTACCAGCAAAGGCAAACTTTGGGCGACTCTTGGCCAAATGGTGGCCAAACGGAACATTGCCCGTCTGTGGGGAGCAGCTGCTCCACCAACGCTTAGTGCCTGGAATGCAGATATGGACTGGAGTATGATTAGGGAAAAGACTGTGTATGTTGCACGTGGCTGCCCCCAAAAATGGATGGCTGTTTGGAATAACTGGAATGTGTATTGTGGCAATATCTGTGAACCCCCTCTTGTCCCCTCCCTAGATGAACCATCATTGCCTTGATGTGCATGACAATTTGAGCCTCTTATCCTGCTATATATAACATCAAATGCCATGCACTTATTCGACTTTAAAATGAGTGACACTGCTGAAACCAAAGATCAATTGTAAGTGACGACCAAAAATGTGTTTAATAAAAACAGTTTAAAAAATAAATGAGTTACTAGGTCAGTCCAAAATAAGGGGCATATATATCAAGCCCTTTTCCCGTTCGCAAATTGGCCAATTCTCAGAATCGGCCCGTTTGCGAACGGGAAAAAGCCTTTTGGGATGTATCATTCCAAAAGGGCACCGCAAATTAGAGAATCACAAACTTTGTGATTCTCTATTTTGTGATTGCATTTAAGGAATCACAAATTGCAATTCTTAAATGTGATGTAGAAAGCACCTAAGTAGTGCGAATTTGGCATAAGAAATCACAAATTACCACCAACTGACAGTTGGTGGTAATTTGTGAAGTCTTTGAAAAAAACACTTTTTTGCTTTTTTCAAAGAGCCATGTGGCACACATACATGCTCTTAGGGCATGTATGTGCACCAAATGTGCACACATGCTCTTTTCAGGTGTGCATCAGGGTGTCTTATGACACACTTGCACTCTTGAAATTGCATTCCCAATTTACGAGTACGTTTACTAGCAAATTGCAAATGTCTTCCCATTCAACCTATGGGCCTCTAGGCCCATAGGAATGAATGGGAAGCCATTTCTTAATTGCGACTCGCAATTTGCGAGTCGCAATTAAGGAATACCACGAAATCGCAAAATATTTGCACATTTTTTATTACATCTCGTTCTGCGATTCTCAAATAGCAATTCTCAAAAAATCGTTATTTGAGTATTGCAAATACAGTATTTGATATATATGTCCCTAAGTAACCCTAGTCTCTCATAGTTTAAATTAAAATTCGTTTGTAATCGGTCTCCTGTTTATTTATCTAATAGTAATCCTTTTTCCGGTGGCAGTGCTAATGATTGACAGTGTTCTGGTACAGCATTAGTTGATCTGGATGGAAGACAGCCAAAGATTTGAGCAAAGATCCTCCCCGCTACTTTTACAAGGCTAACTTCTTGATGCCTGGAAGAAAATGTTGACTGAAAGGCCAAGGACTTGCAAAAATGCAGTCATTACGTTCGTTTTGTGCACCAATGGGGCATCTTCCCACTAGAAAGGTGTAAGAGTCCGTACCATTGACAATGCCCAGGCCAAGCAGTGGTATGCAAGCTCTCTATCCCACAGAGGGGCCCAAATCGAGGTACCAATCTCTGCTAAACCAACAAAAGCAGAGGCTTTTAACACACATTGAACCTTCTGCAGACCATTGAACCCTCCACCAGTAAGTAGTGTTGACTGTGGTCACCCAAAAACACATGTCATAGAGGAATCAGTAGAAGCTACTACAGTCAGCACACACTGCATCTGAGGGTGTTATGCCTGCCGACAGAAAGACGGCTATATAATCCTAGCTCACCCCATAAATCATTATGGACACTACTTCATCACCCTGCGTGCCCTTGTGGTGCCTGTGGGTAGTACCAATGCCAATACAGAGAGGTGGAACAAGGGAAATGCTCCAAAGACCGACTCTCTCCAGGGAAGGATTCTTTCCCGAGAAAAGAAGGATGGACCAACATGGACAAGTATCAGAGGTGTGGGAGGTGCTGCAACACACCCTTCAAACTTGAGAGACTTTAGCTTAAAAATAAACAATAAGGGGTCTACTCAAAGGTTTTTTCTTCCGACAGCATTTTTGTGCCTTCAAAGACAGTCAATCATATATTCCTTATGCCTTTAGGGAGGAGACATTGCTGGTTAGGACCCCCATTCTAAAACGTGGCCGACACGGATCTGCTATTGAAACTCCCCTATGCAATCATGACGTTTGATGTGTCTGAAAGTGGCAGTTTGGAAGATGAAAAGACTCCCGGTGCCCATCAAGATATGCCAGAAGGATGGAAAATACGGGCAGACACAGAGAAGAATCTGTAACTGGTACAGAAGTTGTGCTTGTGGGAGGATGGCCTTTGACACCGGATGGGCATTCTGAGAATACACAACAGACACCAGAGCAGCCCAAAGCTTGCCTTGGTGTGGCTCATGGACCGCCCATTAGCACCAGGACTGGAGTGGTTGGTATTGTGAGCACTGCTTGCATATTACCAGCGTTTATGCTGGGGTGACTCCTTCATTAAGTTGGAGGAGCGTCGCCCCTACTGCTGTAAAACAGTGAAAGAGATAACAAATACAATGATAATAATTCGAGATTATTATTATTGTATTTGTTCTTGCTGCACAGCTTTGTGGGGCGGGCGTGCTGCTCTGCTCTCAGAGACGGGGAGGAGTGGTTTGCCCACTTCAAGTGCTCAATGACTGTTTGGCCGGCCCTCTCGCGTCGGTCAAACAGTCATGAGCAGTTCGCATGTTCTTCATGCAGGTTGCAATACAGCCTTCTTGGAGAACATGCCTAGGCCCCCATTCCCTGGCCGAGCGCCAATCCACGGCTCTCAGACCAATCACCACGCTTAAGGGAGAGAGCCTTGCTGCTTCCTGTTCTGGCCCCGGAGAAACTGAGATGAGTGGGAGAGAGCTGGAGAGCGTTGAGGAGGGACGTTTTTTCTCTTTCTTTTTTTACATCAATACCCGGTCACCCCACCACCGCCGATCCGTGCTGGCTGCTACTCCCCCTGCACTCATTTTTGGGGTCTCATTAATGAGACTTTGGCCCAGAACAAGCGAGATCAAGGCAGAACAGGAGGCAGGGGGAATAAGGGGGAAGGTGGGGATGGAAAACCAGAGAGAAGGGAAGAAAAGGAACCTGCAGGTGTGAGATAAGGGGTAAGACTGGGACTGGATGGCGGTGGATGAAAGTGGCAGGAGATGGAATGAAGACTAGTCACCTATAATATTCGGCTACTCTGACATTTGGCAGGGCCGGCCGCGGGCTTCTGAAAAAACACTTTGGGCGCTGGCACTAATTCCATTACAAATTAAGCATGGACCAGTAACAAGTGAACCGCTCCGCCTAATTGATCACCGCAGCTTGAAGGCTAGCGCTGCGCTGAACAGTTCCCAAAACTAACTGGTTCATCATCCTTTAGACAAATTAAACGGAAAACCTGGTGGCCGGGATGCACTGTTTTGCATTTCATTGCTTTCTATTGGAAACATTGCAGTACATTTTGAAATAAAAATATTGCTTTTTTCTAGAGCCAAAAATAGCTGGAGGTTCTGCCTGGGGTTGTAAAGAGTTGTGCAACTAGTCACTTCATCGCAAGGACTTGGCTTCTATGCTCCCAGCTCCTCGTTTATCAACCTGTCAAAGTTAAACCTTGCTCAGGACGCTAATACTCGAAAGGCAGGGAGTGCTGTCATTTCTTCAGTTTTTTTAAAACATCTGCATACTTGGCATGCTTTTGTCCATTGGGTGTGTTAACATTCTCATTATTCTGCTTTTCTAACCTTTTGACCCTCAGATTCTCCATTGTGAACACTCTCTAAACATCTCTGCGCCTTGAAGCGGCTTCACTGTGACATGCAGGATTGCGACACCCACACAGTGCATTTGCACTAGCGGGGCCTCACATTGGCATGTGTCACAGTTTCACTCAAAGTAGCTTGTGGCCCCGCTGAGACCTCACAACTGAACGTGGCACTGAAGAAGCCATCTGGTGGCATGTGGTACCACAGAGACCTTTCTGTGTCATGTGGCAAAGCTGGAGCCTCACAATGGCATGTGGAACTGCAGAGGTCTCATAGTGGCACTTGGCAGGACTGCAGCCTATTATGTTATATTTAATTTATACAGCGCACAGCTACTCGAAAGTGTCCCGACGCTTGCTTCAGAGAAAGAGAAATGCACACCCATCAGGATTAAAAGAGCAGCGTTTTTAGTTTTTTCTTAAACAACAGTGGGTCCTGGGTGCCCCGAAGAGCCAGGGGCAGCATGTTCCAGGCCAGACCTGCTTTACGCACAAAAGAGTTCCCGCCATGTCGTTGGCGATTAAACTTAGGGGTCTGAATCAGCAGCTGACCAGAAGAGCGCAGCTGTCTCCCTGGTATGTAGAAGGCAAACCTCTTCTGCAAATAGATAGGGCCTAGACCATAAAGGGCCCGGTGAGCAATCAACAACATTTTGAATTTAGGATGAGATTCAACTGGGAGCCAATGCAAGGAGCGCAAGTGGGTGCGAACACTATGCCTTGATGACAGACCCAAAAGAAGTCTGGCCGCCGAGTTTTGAACAACTTGCAACTTCTTAGCAAGAAAACCTGGACTGCCAACCAAAAGGGCGTTGGCATAATCTAAATGGGACAGAATCAATGCATGGACCACAGTTTCTCTGGCGCTGCTTGGCAGAAAGGGAAGAAACTTCCTCAAGGTTTACAGAGTGCCAAAGCAGGTACTGGCCAACTTCTTCACTTGTGTCAGAAAGTTCAGATTTTCATCGAACCAGATGCCAAGGTTTTTAATGGGGCCTTAGCTCGCAGTGAGACGTGGAAAACCAGGAGGCCAAAGCCTCTCTCTAAAATCCGTCAAGAAGGAGCCATACAGAAGCACTTTAGACTTTCCTTCATTGCATTTCAGCTGTGCTTTCGACAGCCAATGAAAGACTGAAGACAGACAATGTTGGGCTGTCACAACCGAATCGTCCTCCTTGCTCCAAGAAAACAACAACTGGGTATCTTCGGCATAGGCCATCACTTTAGCCCCCAATGACTCCGCAAGGTAGACCAGCGGAGTCACGTAGATGTTAAAATGGAGAGGGCTAAGTGACGACCCCTGAGGTACACCAGCAGTCACCTGCCTAGGCGCAGAGGCACACGGAGGGAGCCAGACCTGTTGCAAACTACCTTCCACGAAAGACCTGTTCCTTTGCAAAGCCATGCCAAAAATACCTATTTCTAATAAGCGGTCAAGAAGCAGGGAGTAGGGCCCAGTGTCGAATGCCGCCGAGAGATCTAACATAACCAAAGCTGCTCTCCTGCCGACATCCAAACACTCCCGAATCGCCTCTATCTCCTCTAGCAGTGCTGACTCCTGTCGTGTATTTCTATAGGTTCTGATTCGATCCCCCTATTCCTGACCCTATTCTGGTTAAACTTACTAGCTAGTTAACTAACAGTCAGCCCATGAGGCAAGAAATTCCCCATGATGCAGATACCGTTATCTGACGCAGTCACACTACGGCACAGGAACGTGTTATCTGATTAGGTCATAACGCTTGAGATCTAATTAGACAAGCGATATTCCTCCAGCCCCTGATAAGGCATACGACGTTCTCATAACAAATCAAACCTATGACAACCTGGATAATCCGTGCGGCCATTGTTTTGATTTCACAGAGAACTTTAGTAAAGAATGTGCTAACGAGCAAGTCGTATGACATCTTTATTGACGTACCTATGTCCATCCTTACGTCAATCCCGGCACCTTTAAGGTATAAATATTGCCGACCTTGCCCTATGCAAACACACGCGTGGTGACAAGACGGAGCAGCCATACTTGCCGAAGCCGAGAGCAGAAGCAGACCCCGCAGGCAGCAGCCCCGCCTTCCTGACGCGCTGAGAGACGCGCTGCTATCTCAAGCCGAGAGACCCAGCACCGGCGCTTCTGGGCAGCCCTCGCAGGCAGCCTGGAATATCGAGAGCAGAGAAAGAGATACCATTCCTCATTCATCCTAAATTCCAGGTACAGAACTGAATAACCCCTCCTAGAGAATTCTTTAGTTATTCACTTGGCAAAAACAAACTTAACTTAAACTGTAACTTTCTATTCCCGCCCACGCATTAGACTTAGGTCAGGTACACGGGGTAGGCGTATTTAGAAACACCAGTTGAGTACGTTTAGTCAAATGTATATGTGTATGTAAATATATTTTATTCATTTTAAACATCATATGGCTCAGAAACCATATCAATGTTTTTACAGTATTATTTTATACTATTGCTTCTAATGTATGCACTTTACTTAACTATAAGTATTGCAATAATATCGATCCATTTCTCTTGTACGAGAAAAGAGACTGATCAATAAATAACATCTTTTATTGAACACGCCCGTCTCTTCCTTTTCTCTACATTCTGATGAGACTAAGAATGCACGTACTGACTGAGTAAAATAATTGCCTTGTGCTCACACGACTCTCGAGATTGACTCTTGATTAGGGGAGAGCAAAGTTGTCATGTTCTATGGTTGTCAGAAACTAAATCCCTTCTTGTCTAATCAGGGGAGTTAATCCTTCCTTGAACATTCGAGAAAGTTTCTAGCGAACTCTGAGCTTAGCTGGCAAACCCAAAAATTAAGTCTAGTATCGACAGTAGTAGACCTAGTTAACGTCTGGCCTAGGCCTTTACTGCTGTAGACACTATTCCAATGCGCAGAGCCTATTGGGAAAATAGGAGCTACACTACATGGCGCCCAACGCGTTTGGAAAGGGCGATAAAACTAACGTAAGACATTTAGAGTAACTCAGTCGTGCTTTCTCACTCAGACCCCTTTTCCCAAATACTCCAAAGACGTCTGGAGTGGGTGAAAGGTTATAATATCCTCCAAAACCTCGCAGGAGGGAACTCCTATGTATGGTTCTTGGTCTAGTCAACGTTGAAGGATAAAACAGTTCCAAAATATTGTGCACCTAATCTCTGTTTCCATAAAGAAACCTGATCTGCAAATAAAAATAATACCATCCTGTCAATAAAATGGGAGACAGTGATGGAGAAAGAGAGGCAATTAGATTAGCTACTGAAATAGCAGCAGCTGATACTACAGCACTCGATGCAGACCCGGATATAATACTCATCCAGGTCGCCAAAAGGAGAGCTATAACTCTAAAACTTATAGAAAATGGACTGACACCTAGAGGTGGTACAGTCATATTCGTAATCGAGGCACACGAATATCGGCAGACAGAGGTATACTATACATGGATACATTTTCCAGCAGCAAATGCTGTAACAAAGTACTTCCACTATTACAAAGTAGAGGAACCTCCTAATGAGTACACTCCTTTCGAGGAGGTGGAAGTACCACTCAAATTCCAAGAGCATTTGCTCTTATTTGATGGCGCTCTAATACATAACAATCACATTAAGTGTGTCTTGTAAAGCGCACTGCTACCCGCACCGCAGGCCTCGTAGCGCTATAGACCGCTGGGGAACCCGTCCTGGCTTTCCCTGTAAGATAGTTCCTCCTTGGAGTCTCCAAGGTGAAACCAGGCATCCCTGGCGTTTGTGGGGGGCCGTTGTGGAGATGAGGCAAGCTTAATGCCCAGAGTTACCGAGTGTGGTCCCTCGATTGAGTAGGCACCAAGGCGAGAATTATCGAGTCCGCTGATCATTTTGGTCCGAGACCCTGCCACGACGGGAATCGAACCCTGGTCCCAGCCCGTTCTCTGCTCTCGGGTCTGCCGCCTCTAACCAGTGAGCCACACCTCTCCACTTACAAGGCTCGGTCCTTTAGGAAGACCAGGAGCAACGTGGCCGGTCCTAGCCGGATACACACCACATCCAGACATCGAAAGAATGCCTGCAGCAGAGCTGTTAATACAGCTAAAACAACTACTAAAAATTCACAGACAATTAGTTCAGTATGTAATGCGGACTTCAACAATTCAGCCAGCGATTAAAATTCCACAGCTGACCCCTCACCAGGGGAACACAAATAAAATCACACCACAGAACATCCAATCCTGCCTAGGTAAAGTTCCAGCTAAACGGGAACAAATACCATTCTGGTTGGCACAGAAAATTACCCAAATAGAGGCGGTGTTTCCTGACACCACCCCATTAGAAAAACACAGGATTCTGACTATATGTCTCCCAATGGGAATCGCACCACACATTGAGGACTGTGACACTTGGGGTACAGTCTTTGCTTCCATCTACACAAAAACGCACGGTGTCCCATCCATTTCGGTGATACCAGATGTGCTAAAACAAATTCAAGATGAATACGGTCCAGAACCTGCTTTAACTCTTGGTATGAAATTACTGAAAGACTTCAAGCAGGTCTCGGCTATATTACTAGCCAACATAAAGGGTGAAGCAGCAAACGTGGCGATCCGCCAGAGGTTAAAAGAGACAGATATAGCAGACCAACCAGCTGAAATTGCCAGAATCATAGAAAAATCCTATGAAGAACTAGGCAGAGATAGTCTAGGTGGAATACCAGTAAAACCGCAACTGACTACAAGTCCAGAAAAAATATTTTTTAATAATAATTCACCAAAAAAGAACTGGGATGGAAATAAACAGTCCAATCCTAAAGAAAAGAAATTCCAGTCCAGAGGAAGGTCTCCTAGGCGAAGAGAGAAATCTCCGAACCCGAGACAAAGGTCACCTCAGAGTGAACCCTCTGGGAATAGATATAACCTTAGAAATAGGGATAATATTAAAAAACCTGATAGATATCAAGACATTGATACACGTCCCTCTCAATCTTTTCAGAATTCCTCGCAGAAATCGGAAAGAAGAGGACGATCAGAAGAGCACGCCAAGTCCAAAGACAAGGAACCTGCTCAACTGAAAAAGAAATCACAATTTCCAAAAAAGAAGGTAGCCAGTATCAAGGTAGTTAACAATGCCGAGAATACTGAGGACACAACTGAAAAACGGAGAATGGGCTCAGACAATGCTAGACAGCGCAGCAGAGGTGAGCATAGCTCGCAAAGTCCTTATGAATCATCTGGAGACAGTGGACACGAATGAATACCTTCAAGTGGAAACTGCAGATACCAGAGTTAGCAAGCCCCACAAAATATACGAGATAACATTACGTATAGAGGGAGATAAGACTAGGAAAATAAGGGGACTATTTTGGGATAACCTATCCAAGGGCTATGACATCCTTCTAGCTGAAAAAGACTGGCCACCAGAGTTTGTCAGGGAGTGCCCTCATGGCGAAGAAGTAATTATGCCTGCCTTCTCGAATCAAATACCGATTCATAAAAAATATACACTTGCTAGAAAGTGGGCAGTGGCCTTAGCACCTGCTTTATATAAAAATCATGTAGGATGGGATGAGGATTCTCCTCCTCACAAAGTCCAGTTAAAATCACAACCTACTGCACAAAGGCAGTACCCAATTAAGCAAGAAGCTAAAAAACAAGTAAATGAAATACTAGATCAGCTAGAATACCAAGGGGTGATTGAAACTTGCACCTCACAAATGAACAATCCTTTGTTTCCGGTCTCCAAACCAGACAATTCGTACCGTCTAGTTTTGGATTACCGACACCTTAACACATGTTGCAAAACTTTTGCAGTGCAAAACTCACACAGTGCTGCACTAATGAATAACATAGTGCGCAAAAAATACAAAACAACCTTGGACATCTCCAATGGATTCTTTTGTCAAAACATAGCACCAGAGAGCAGATATTTAACTGCATTCTCAGTAAATGGCACTCAAAAACAATTCTGTCGGTTAGCCCAGGGGTACAAGAACAGCCCGGGGGTATTCTCAGCAAGAGTAACAGAATTACTACAACTATATGATGATGAAGCATTATCTTATGTCGATGACATTTACTTAACAGATGATGACTTGGAAACTCACTTGAAAAGAGTGAACACCATAATACTTGGTTTCGCTGCAGAGGGTTACAAATTCAACTTCAAAAAGTCCAGAATTGCCCATCTGACGGTCCTATTCTTAGGATATGAGTTATCAAGTGAAGGCAAAAGCCTGGCAGACAATTTCCTAGAGAAATGTGCCGTAATCCAAGCTCCTAAAACGCTAAAAAACCTACAGTCAATTCTAGGCTTCCTAAATTTCGGAAGAACTTACATTGCAAATTACGCAGAAAGGGTCAAACCCCTTTACGATCTAATTAAACCAGACTTTAAAAGATCCAGTTGGACTCAAGCACACACAGAAATTTTGAGATCCTTACAAACAGACATGCTAATTAAAACAAAATTAGAAACCCGTGATAATACACGCAACCTTGTGATCCGAGTCATCCCAGGGAGATACGGATTCACATACCTAACCTCTAATGAGGGAGATAAGGTACCAATTGCATTCAAATCACATTTGTACACAAAAGCTGAACAGAGATTCAACAACAAAGGAAAAATTGTTCAAGCAGTTCAAACCGCAATAGCTAGAGAAAAAGACATAGCTGACGGTAGACATATCACAGTCAGAACAGCAGAATCTGCTTTTGAGGCATTAACAACACCGTGTAATTTACCAACAACAACATTGGATCCAGAATGGTTACAATGGGTAAATTCAATCACAACGGACAAAGTATATTACTTCTTTGATCCAGAACTAGAAGAATTAAAAAATCTAAAATATGAAAAAACGTATCCTCTGCCAATCGACATTCTGCCTCTACGACATTACGCCTGTGTAATCTATACAGACGGACATGCTCAACCCTCCGTTTGGGGAGAACATGCATACAATCCCACATGTGAGATTACAAAAGAAGTGTGGCACGGAGGTAAACTAAGACCTCTATTAACAAAATCACACTCAGTAGAAACTAATTCAGAACTACAAACTGAAATATTAGCTTTGAAAATGGCGCTAGATAATGCGGATCGCGAATTCCCGACACTTATAGTGTCAGATTCATATTTCTGCGTCAAAGCATATAACAAGGATTTGCAGACCTGGATTCAGAACGATTACAAAGATGACACGGATGCACCAATAAAGCAGAGACTTCTCTGGGAACAAGTAGCTCTTTTGAAAAAAGAACTACCAAAGACTCACGTGACACACTCACTGAGTCACCAGCGTGATGGCGTTCACGTTGTAGGGAATTCATTGGCTGAAACAGCCGCAGCGGCAGCCAGTAAACCGGCTCCCGTAGATCGGAAAAAGCGTACATTAAAATACATTGACGGCGAAACATTGCTGGCAGTAAAAACGTCATCAAAAGGCGACTGCTCGGCGTTACCGATCAACTATCCACTCAATTACACATACATCATAGATGCAAACTCCATTCCTTTTGCTCGAATCCCTGGAGTGGGGGATAGAGTGATTCCAAACATGGACAGGAGAAACTTGTTAATCGCAGACGCACACATGGGCGAGGGTCTCAGACACCTTAAATTAAAGGATTCTCTGGAAGAATTACAATCACGGTACTGGTGGCCAGGCATGAGCCTGCACTACACCATGTTTGTAAAAAACTGCCCAAACTGCAACAGAGATCGCAGTGGGGAGAGAAGCAGTTTAATACCTCGTCGTATCAAGGCAGATAACATCACCACTAAAAAGAATGGCTTGCGATTAACATATACAGGCTAGTTCCCACTTATAATGTAGATCCACAACACTCGGCTGACGTCCGGACTGTTATACAAGATTTGCGAGTCTAAATGGCATATACGCTAAGAGCATGCTACGTTCGACCATTTTTTTTTACTTTTCTCAGGCAATCCAGCCTGGGGGGGGAAAGAATGGCCAAATGAGCACAGCCCAGCGGGAATCTTCTCACTTCCTTCCTGAGGGTATGGGATGGTGTAAAGAAAAAACCAAGACAGAAAGCAATCTATAATAGAAAGGATATTAGGTTCGGGAGCTGGGTGGGTCAAACATCTAATAAGTGTCCAACGTAGTCTTAATAACTTGCCAAGAAATTCTCTGAAGGGATTCAGTCCGTACGAATTATTATTCGGAACTAGGATGTTGATCTCTGACCTTGATAGTCAGACTTCAGTGGTAACAGAAAAAAGCTTTGATGTCAAAGACCGTTTGGCTATTTTGCAGGACTTAAACAAAACAAGAAAAGACCTGAGCAACATACAGTTGAAACAACAGCCAACGACCACTGAAGAATCACCACCTGTCCCAGCAAGACCTGTCTGGATTCCAAAAGTCGGGGATCTAGTCAGGGAGAAGATCGCGGTAAAGAAGGAATTTGGGCCTTCTTACAGAAAAGCAGTTCCTGTCTTGTCTGTCAACGGGACAAGATCAGTTGTACTACCGCCACTTGCTGGAAAAAAGGAGAACCGAGTTGTATCCATCGACCTGGTAAAACCACAACATGTGGCCGATAACCAACAGTAGGCCAAGTGGACTCCCAATAAGTAGCAGAACACCAAGGTTTGCTACCAGTACAGAGGTCCTATCAAAGAGGCTCATCACATTCGAAACGCCTACAGAAGAACAACAAGGACTATGCAACAATGCAATAGAACTAAGACCTCTAAAAACCCAAATAAAGACATTTAGCAGAGACACACCAATCTATACAGAAGTACCAAGTGAAAATGCAAGAAACAAAAATCCTGAACCAATTGGAACAATTGACAGAACTGCATCCGGTTACTTCATCAACTTCGATGATTCCTCTGACGGTTTCAGCGAACAAAAGACACAGCCATCATCAAAATCCTTTAAAGACAAAGCTAAGGAACTTTTGAAACAACTGAAAGAAACATATCTAGTTTCTCCATGGATTGAATTTTGGGTGGGTTTTGGTGCATTTATCCTCATACTTTGGCTCATCATGGTATTTACCTTGGGACGCTTCATTGAGGGAAAATATGCTAAAATGGACACAGCAAGTCAGAACATCAACTTGGTCCTCAAACCACACACATCTTCGCACGTCGAGAAAAGAGAACTTTCTTCAGAACTTTCTTCAGCCAACTTCACAGCAATTCCAATACCTGGTGGGGTAGCCTGGGACAACACTGACTATGAAATTTATGGTCCGGTCGAGATCCTGAAATATCCACACCAAATCAAGATCTCCTTGAGTGACTTTGCAAAACCAAACTCATTTGCTGATGATTGGGACTTTGAAAGTATAAACAATATGATGTCTGACTTAGTAATGTCTGCTAAATTTACAAAACATGATTATTTGCAGGGTTCTACAAATTATGACAGCATGTACTGCTATAACCATTATGGTAACCATTTCTTGCATAAATCTGCACAACCTAGAAATGTTTTAAATTTTAACCAATGGGAACATTGTGCTAAACCTCCAAGAGGGAGCTCTAGAACCGTGTATGGCAAATATTCATATTTTTCAGGTTTTAACATAACTAATGCTGAAACATTTTATTACAAATTGTCAAACAAGACAGGGATGAAAACCATGATAACCAACACAAAATTGATATATTCAGATTCTTTCTTTGAAAAAATGAATACTTTTGGATTTGATTATTGGGACAAACATGTTGATTTGAAAAGTGTTTGGGGTACAAAAGAATGGCAAGTACAGGGTATAGAAGCTTTGTTTAGAGCCTGCATGATCCCAGAACAAATGATATTTTAAATGACACCGTTCAACAAACCACCTGTCTTGGCTTAGCCAAAATCAAAGATTTAAATAACCTGTCTATTCCAAAGCCAACAATGTTTAGCAATAACTCTGAAACAGATGAAGAAATAGACATAAACCATATACTTAACCAAAACAGAACACATCCTGATTGGAAACAATGGTTGATCTGGCCCACAGATACAAATAACTGTCAAGATAGATTCCTGAATAAAACACAGGGTTTCAAAATGAACAGGCCAGACCCTAGATATCCCCAAAGACATCACCCAGGGATAATAACAACCTACAGTGTGGGCAAATTATGCCTTCAATGGCTACAAACTTCCACACTGCCTGAAATTAAGCAACACCTAACTTTACTTACTGATGGTGCTGACTTGCGTGATTTCATAATGGGACCACGCAAACAGCGTCAAAAGCGTTTCATAGCAGCCTCTGTATATGCAGCATACAATGAGGCCTGGAAGGTTACTCAAATTGAGACAGCAGAAAGAATACGGGAAATTGACCGTATTAATTTGGAAAAATCACTTTCTGTAGTGGACAATGGGTTAATGACTCTGTCCTCCAGAATTTTTTCATTGGACAGCATTGTGTCTTCAGCAATCGATATATTATCGCAAGACTTACTGTTATTACAACATGGTCAGTCACAATTGCGTTCTATTGTACAGCTTGGCTGGACGTTACAAAATCTGCGTTCTGGCTATGTGCCTTGGCGTTTAATCAACACAACGTCACTATTCCAAATCTTTAACCTTACTGATAGACAAATCGGTATGGCTCAGAAGGGTGCTGATTATACAATCTTGAGCATTGAAAAACTAGAAAGATTACCGTTGACAATGTCAGAACGACCTGTCAGTGAATGGATAATCCACGGAATCATAAATATTCCAATCTCAACCTTCAGGTTTCAATACTGCCAAAAATATATACAGGCTGGCATGTACGAGAAATTGGGAAAGGGGTACCTTAAAACAACATGGAACCTGCCCTATTCACATGCATGTGTCAGTAACAAAGGACAGAAAGTGTTTCTTAGTGGCAACAATTGTGCTATGTCACTAAGCGGCACGCTTCTGTGTAACGGTATTAGTTTGCACGGAGCCTGTGAAGGGAATTCATACAACCTTTCATGTCACCAGCAAGGCGCACCTGCAACTGAAATAGAACCATTCTTTCAAAGACTCTATAATGGGAGTTACATTCTTATTGTAGACCGCAGATGCTGTAGTCTTATGCCTGGGACTCCTTATCTCGTCACTACGACGGCGAAGGTCAAGTGCTGTGGACGTTCTTTGTTTCCCAGCTCCTTTCCAGACAGGGAGGCAAGGGCATGGCCCGGTTTGAAAATTACTTCTATTCGAATAGATACTTTAAGCAGAATGAAAACAGTGCTTCTTCAGACGCCTACAAGGCTCACGTCATCTAAAGAAACGTATGATCTACAAGTCGCAAGGACGACTGCAGAGATACATACATTATTATCAACTAATTCCCCCGTACATTTCGCGGAAATCCTGAGCGAAATCTTAAATATTTCTGATACCACAGGGGTCTCAAAGGTATTTAAGACAGTATTTTCGATGGCATTAACACCATTCAAAGCCATACTGGGTATTTTTCCAGACTTCGTCCATTCGATTTTTGGCGGACTTCCCCTGATCCTAGGACTAATTGCAGGAATCCTATTCCTAGTCCTTATTTTTCGTTATGGCAACCCATGTCACAGATCAAACTCTCGCGACAATGGAAGATACGATCCTAGCCATTGGATACCGGGACCGGATATCAAAAATCCTGGGACTATCCCGGCTTAGAGACCTAAACATGACTTGGTTTCTATCATTTCGACCAATGTGGCAAAGGTGTGTTTTACCTGTACTAAGGTGTCTGCTATGCGGAGAAGAATGCGTGTTAGACACCTGTCTGACGCTACAATCGGATGCGCCGGTGGATGCAGATACACTGTTGGTTCCTACCAAGGTTCACGCACTGTGCTGCCCTCAAAGGCTGCCAATTCTGATGACGGCATTCCTGGAATCTTCACCACTGCGATTGAAGAGTAGTGAAGTTCAAGATGAAAGCAGCATCGAACAGGTACGACCTTCTGTCAGCAATGCAAATCAGAATGTCAATGGAGACAATCATGCGCATGAATGCATGGTTACCCCTATTTCCGACTTAGAGGAACTTTCCCATGAAGCTGTTGACAGTTTTTTCGAAAGCCTGAATGATATGATGTTCTCTCCGGAACAGAAATAGAGACTTTTGAGTAAACTCGCACACGGCGTTCCCTGAATTCGGCCTTCAACTTTAAAAATAAAGTCACATGAACAATTACAATCCAGTTCACGGACAGCAACTTTTTTCAGCAAGCCCCTAAAATATTTTTCTATATATTTTTTCCCGGGACACTGATTTTCTGCTTAAAGTAAGAGACTATTCCTAGAGAACTAAGATTTCTATTTTAGATACTTTATAGACTTTATAGACTTTAGCTGCCCACTGGTATGTTCGCAATAGATTTTATGTGATGAAATGGTTTCGACTTTTTTCTGTATAGCCATATTAAGAGCCATTTCATGTGTATTTCTCATATACCAACAAGCAATAATGCATAACAATGCGTGTTTACCTTTGCATTTAATTCATAGCTTAAGTGCATACAATATATATGACTGCAATTTTTTCAGTATATTTGAAAATTTCGAAATGCATTTATGTATTTTGGGGTGGTAAGGTATACACTATACTCTATAGTATGTTGTACTATGTTATACTATGCATAGATTAGTAGATATGACCATAGTTAGCGTGGAGTGGGTGTCGTGTATTTCTATAGGTTCTGATTCGATCCCCCTATTCCTGACCCTATTCTGGTTAAACTTACTAGCTAGTTAACTAACAGTCAGCCCATGAGGCAAGAAATTCCCCATGATGCAGATACCGTTATCTGACGCAGTCACACTACGGCACAGGAACGTGTTATCTGATTAGGTCATAACGCTTGAGATCTAATTAGACAAGCGATATTCCTCCAGCCCCTGATAAGGCATACGACGTTCTCATAACAAATCAAACCTATGACAACCTGGATAATCCGTGCGGCCATTGTTTTGATTTCACAGAGAACTTTAGTAAAGAATGTGCTAACGAGCAAGTCGTATGACATCTTTATTGACGTACCTATGTCCATCCTTACGTCAATCCCGGCACCTTTAAGGTATAAATATTGCCGACCTTGCCCTATGCAAACACACGCGTGGTGACAAGACGGAGCAGCCATACTTGCCGAAGCCGAGAGCAGAAGCAGACCCCGCAGGCAGCAGCCCCGCCTTCCTGACGCGCTGAGAGACGCGCTGCTATCTCAAGCCGAGAGACCCAGCACCGGCGCTTCTGGGCAGCCCTCGCAGGCAGCCTGGAATATCGAGAGCAGAGAAAGAGATACCATTCCTCATTCATCCTAAATTCCAGGTACAGAACTGAATAACCCCTCCTAGAGAATTCTTTAGTTATTCACTTGGCAAAAACAAACTTAACTTAAACTGTAACTTTCTATTCCCGCCCACGCATTAGACTTAGGTCAGGTACACGGGGTAGGCGTATTTAGAAACACCAGTTGAGTACGTTTAGTCAAATGTATATGTGTATGTAAATATATTTTATTCATTTTAAACATCATATGGCTCAGAAACCATATCAATGTTTTTACAGTATTATTTTATACTATTGCTTCTAATGTATGCACTTTACTTAACTATAAGTATTGCAATAATATCGATCCATTTCTCTTGTACGAGAAAAGAGACTGATCAATAAATAACATCTTTTATTGAACACGCCCGTCTCTTCCTTTTCTCTACATTCTGATGAGACTAAGAATGCACGTACTGACTGAGTAAAATAATTGCCTTGTGCTCACACGACTCTCGAGATTGACTCTTGATTAGGGGAGAGCAAAGTTGTCATGTTCTATGGTTGTCAGAAACTAAATCCCTTCTTGTCTAATCAGGGGAGTTAATCCTTCCTTGAACATTCGAGAAAGTTTCTAGCGAACTCTGAGCTTAGCTGGCAAACCCAAAAATTAAGTCTAGTATCGACAGTAGTAGACCTAGTTAACGTCTGGCCTAGGCCTTTACTGCTGTAGACACTATTCCAATGCGCAGAGCCTATTGGGAAAATAGGAGCTACACTACACTCCGTGCTATAAGAGGCACCGAAGCTGGATTGTGCCGGGTGAAGCAAACCTGACACCTCAACATAGTTGGTGAGTTGAGACGTAACCACCTTCTCGCATACTTCAGCCAAACTTGGCAAAAGCGAGATAGGGCGAGAATTTCCAGGTAACAGAGGGTCAAGTGACACCTTCTTGAGTAGGGGAAGAATCAGCGCTTGTTTCAATACCTTTGGAACACAAGCTTCACAAAGTGATTTATTGGTCATAAAATTCACTTCTAAATTAGTGGTATCTGCCACATCAGACAGAAGCCTGGCTGCACACGGGTCATTAGGTGAACCCGACTTAAGGACCTTAAGGATTCTGAGAGAGCTGGAAAAATCGACAGACCTAAATTCAGAAAAAGTGGAGGCAGGTTAAGAGATTGACATTCAGCCTTAATGACACTGGTAGGGCATTCCACATTTGTGGCGCCAGGCGTTTGAAGGAGCGGCCTCCAATGCGAGCGCGTCTGATTGTTGGGACAGAGGCCAAGGCCAAAGAAGATGACCTGAGCGGCCTAGATGGCTGATAGAAGTCTAAACGCTTCCTAATGTAGATTGGCCCCCGAACCATGAAGTGACTTAAAGGCCAGAGTAAGAGCCTTGAAAATAATGCGCTTCCTGATTGGAAGCCAATGCAGGGCCTTTAAAAGGTCTTTAGCATGGGATCTATGATGCAGGCCAAACACAGCTCGTGCAGCAGAGTTCTGCACAATTTGCAGTCGTGTTAACAGAAATTCGGGAAGGCCAAGGTATAAGACATTGGCGTAGTCCAGTCGTGATCCTATCAGTGCCTGGACAGTTATTCTTCTGTGGGCAAAAGAGAGTAGAGGCAGAAACTTCCTCAGCATTTTTAGAAGCCCAAAACATTTGCCCACTAGGCCCAAAATCTGTGGTTTTAGGGTGAGACCGTCGTCTACCTTTACTCCAAGATTCTTGGCGTCGGATGAGGCAACTGAGGGTGGAAACATGGCTGCAGGCCACCAAGACTTCCATCTCGGGTCAGAGGGACAGCCAAAAAACAACACCTCGGACTTATCCGAGTTGCACTTAAGGTTGTTAAGTTGGAACCAATCAAAGACAGCCCCCAGACAGCCTCTAATGCTCTCACCATCAAAGTCTGAGTTCCTATCACAGGAAAAAAGGAGCTGGGTGTCATCTGTGTACGAGACGATCCGGGCCCCATAGGACTCCGCCGGCGCCGCCAGAGGGGCCAAATAGATGTTAAAAAGGGTAGGGCTTAAACTTGAGCCCTGCGGAACTCCTACCTCCAATGGCGACACTACGGCTGAGTGCGGAGGGGCCCAGACCGTCTGTTGGCGGTCGGCCAGAAAGGACTCAAACCAGCTGTACACCGGTCCCCGCAGACCAATCTCCCAGAGTCTTAAAAGGAGACGGCTGTGGGGGACGGTATCAAAAGCCGCCGACAGATCTAGCATCACCAGCATCACCTTTCCCCCAGAGTCCAGGACCTCCTTAATTACTTCCGTTACTTCCAGCAAAGCGGTTTCCGTGCTCATGTTAGCACGAAAACCCGACTGTGTGTGGTGCAAGATGTTATTGGTCTCCAGGAAATTGGTGAGAGATGAGTGAACGTGCTTCTCCACAACCTTGGCAAAAGCTGGAAGGAGAGAGATAGGCCGATAGTTGGCATGGACTATAGGATCAAGATTAGGCTTCTTCAAAAGTGGTAAGATAAGGGCCTTCTTCCAGGCCAAAGGGACCACTCCTGTGCTGAGCGATAAATTAAGCACAGGGTTGATGAGAGGGTTGATCACTTGCGCTATTTTGGCAAGGAATTTGGCCATGCAGGGGTCCAGAGGGGAGCCTGACTTTAGTTTGGAGAGAAGGTCCGAGGAGGCAGCGAGAGAGAGAGGAGGAAAGCTCAAGAGAGTAGGGTCCTTTGCAGCCCCAGGAGAAGAGAGAAGAGTAGCGCAGGGAACTGTGGAGGCACTGGAAAGCGGAAAAGAAGCCTGGATGTTTTTAATTTTGCTAGCAAAGAAATCGGCCAACTGAGCAACCCATAACTCCGAATGAGAGCTCTTGGGAGTGCTCGAGGTAGGCGAGATAAATTCCCTTACTATTGAGAAAAATTCTTTGCTAGCGTTGGTAGCTGCCTCAATTCTTTTAGCAAAGTAGGACTTCTTTTCCAGAGTGATGTCTCGGTGATACGTCTTGACAGATTTTCTATACGCCTCCCTGGACAACAGATCATGCAAGTAAAGTGAACTGCTACAATCGTAATACAGGCTGAAAAGGATAAAGCGTACAGCGAGAAGAGTATTATAAAATAATACTGTAAAAGCATTGTATAGTTTCTAAACCATAGATAAATACATACATAAATAACAAAGGCTAAAAGTACTGAATTGGTGCTTCTAAAATACGCCTACCCCAATATACCTAACCTAAGTCTTAGTACAAGGGAAGAAGTAAGTTTGGTGTAGCATAGGTTTAGTATCTTTGCCAAGAATCTATCCAAGATTTCTCTTTAGGGTCTAATCAGCTCCACACCTTAGTTTAGAATGAAGGAGGTCTGGTATCTCTGTCTCGGGACTCGATTTCCCAACACCCCGCGAGGGGAGCTTGGAAACACTGGAGCTGGATTCTCAGCGAGAGAAAGGACAGCTTCTCGATCAGTGCTTCAGCTGGAGGGTCGGCTTCCTTCGGCACTTGCTGTAGCGAGCTGCGTCGGGCAAGTAGATAGTCGAACTGCTCCGAACCACCGTGTGTTTGCTAGAGCAAGTGAAGGCATATTTATACCTTGAAGGTGGCTAGTTTGATATAAACTCAGTCATAATAACGTCAGAAAAGAACCCCAAGGGAACGGTAGTTCTTTGAAAACTCCATGAGTTCTTGGACAAATCAATATTCAAGCAAGGGGATGTCCCTGACTGCTTAAGCCAATTTTCCAAGAAATCGTTGTGGCTTTCTGGTACAGGTGGAAGAAGCCATGCCTGTCTTTGGACTGCATGGGCTATGTCTAAATATGGGTATGATTTCTATGCCTATATTAGGGTAATGTGAATTGCATAGGGCATGAACCGGGAAATTTCGCTTGGATCCTAAAACGCCATACAACAATGTGACTCCCCACCCCACAAGACATCCACCACCCAGAATAAAGCCTGTAGGGTGTTTTTCTGCTACCTCCATTGCCCACCCACACACTGCTCAGAGGAGATCTCTATTGCACCAGATGTTCTCTTGCCACAAGCGACACACTGTGTCCCTCAGCTCCATCATGTAATACGCATTTCCAATTCTTGAAAAGTGTACACCGTCATACTGAAAAAGGCATGCTTACTCATCACGAATACCCCCATGAGAGATCACCCTAATTTCCAACCCCGAGTAGAAAACTCATTGCCCTGTTCAATTTCTGCAAGCTTTGTCTTTTGCCGCGTGACGTATCGCCCCCGCAAGCAAGCATGAATTCAGTCCATACAATGCAAGTCGACGCAAAGTCCTGCTTGATGGCTTCGAGATCCCGCTACATGTGTATTAAGAGTATCAAACCAGATAACCACTCTAAGGGCCAGATGTAGGTAATCTCAATTTACCTATTCTTAAATACCGAATCAAACCGATTCTGTATTCCTGGAGGCCCGTAGGAATGAATGGCAATTACCGAATCGGTAAATACCGATTCGGTAAAAGGGGGAAAACATTGAAGGGTGGCAGGGTGTAACTTTGACACCCTGTTGCACCCCTCAATTGTGTATGGGTGCACATGTGGCACACATACATGCCCTAAGGGCATGTATGTCTGCCACATGGCACCTTTGAAAATGCACAGATTTGCATTTTCAAAGGTATTTGTTATTTACCACCAACTTATAGTTGGTGGTAAATAACGAATCCTAAAATGGCAAAAACACTAATTTGAGTGCTCCCTACATTTCAGATTTGGTAATTTACCGATTCGGTACTTTTTAAGAATCGGTAATTTACCGAATTCTTAAATACCGATTCGGTAAATTACCGAATCTGAAATGTAGCCACCTACATATGAAAAGCCTAATTCCGGTCGGTAACAGCAGAAATTCTGTAACTTCGGCCGTTACCGACCGGAATTAGGCTTCCTACATCTGGCCCCAAATCTTTTCTCCCAAATGAATCAGCAACATGTCTGTGCAACCCCTTTGCAGAACCAGTTTTATTAACCAAGACAGGAAACTTCCTCATCGCATTCCACTTTTTCCCTACTATAATACTTCATGCCGGCTGCTGTGCAATCCCAGATTCCTGCTGTGTATCTGTTTGTCTGCATATTTGGCTGCCCAATGTACCAAGGAATGTTGCATAATCCAGGTCACCATCTTGACCCCAGGGCCGTTCACACAAGCTGCATTAAAAGAGAATCAGCATTAGGCCTGTTGTTCACAGACCCTCTCTCACTTCTCCCCATGCCCCTCCTGCCCAGTCAGGCCATCATTGCATTTATTTGCTGACATAGCACTCGCAACAACGGGACCGCCACCTACCAATCCTCCTTATCCGATACCCAGCCCCACCCCAGGTGTGCCGCTCTTGTCGCTGCCCCTATCCTGAAAGAGTGGGTCCCGAACTCCACCGGATCTCTTCCCATCCAACAAAGTCACATATGCAGCACAGCCAACAGTTGGGAGGCTGACATCGAACTCCCACCTCAGTGACAAAAAATGTTCTTGTACCTTCGCTCCGGCCAGATCAAAAAACATTGCCACTCACGCACTGGGCACGCCACTTCACTCCCTCCTTCACTCAACAAGACCCATTTCCCCCTACCCTGTTGAATGGTTTTTGATCGTCACAACTGTATAACCAAACGCCCCGGATCCATGCGCACTACATCATGTAATAAACCCATTGCCCTTGCTGACCCCAATAGCTCTGAATCTCGAAAAGCCTCAAACAACATCCACACCATGCAAAGCCAGAAAATAGCTAGCTCAAACACATTATGACAGCCTTGGGGTAGTACCGCCAACAGTTCCCCCAACAATTCAAACATGATGGCCTCCCTCGGTGCCACCCTCGTCCCGCCCCTTTGATTGCCCCAACCTTTCAACATCCGGCCTAAAATCTCGTCCCCGGCATGGTCAAAACCCCAATGCAGCTTACCATAGACCGAAACCCCAACCAAATTGACCCCAATCGTGGCAGGTGATAAATCCTTGTCAATACAAAAAAGTACAAAACGTAACACTCTCCTTTTAGCCTCTTCCTGATCCCAGCCCTGCAGCACATTTCCTTCGAATGCCCAGAACTCGGTCCATGCCAGCCCGCAACCAGTCTGATGACACTCATTCGCCCATCTCCCAGACTTCAACTGGTAGCGGCGTCTTGACTGCGTCCGCCCCCGGAAAGCTTTGCCACTATGAATAAGATAAAGCATCCACAATGTCAGTCTGGGCTCCAGGTACATGCTGAGCCTTGAAAGCAATATTCATACGTAAACACTTGAGCATAAAGCATCTCAACAACCACTCCACCACTGACATGTTGTTAACATGAAACAGCACTCTTCTGTTTGCCATATCCCCACCTCACAATTATAGCGCCACCAGAAAGGGAAAAAACTCCCATAAAGCGATGCTGCGCCCATGATGGATCCAATGGTCTGGCCAACACTCGGCACACCAATGACCATCCCCAAAAAGACCAAAACCATGCACGCCCGCCACGCCAGAGAATATCTGCATTTGCCTTACTTAGTTCCCATCCAAGAATTTCATGTACACGCCATTAAATATGCCAAAAATGTCCTCCATACCTCCAAATCAGCTCTTACTGCACCACGTGGAACGCAAAGTTTAGGAATCCAAGCAGCTTCTGTACCCTTTGTAGCTCAATCCTTTGTTCGCCCATCATCACCTGTATCTCTCTCTCCTTGGCCTGTGGTAACCTTGCCACGATCAAAATGTTTCCAATTCAATGGCCAAAAATGCCAACACCACCTGTGGACCCTTCATCTTTGCAGGCGCCAAAGGCACCCCAAAAATGTCCGCCATCTTTTGGGAATGTTGCAGTGCACTTGCCAGAATACCTCCTTACCACAAGCAAAAAATCGTCTAGGTAGTGAGACACCTCTCTGTGACCACTGGATTTTGTAAAAGCCCATTGTAAGAAAGTACTGAAGGCTTCAAACAAGTGCATAGGAGATAGCACAGCCCATTGGCAGAACCTTATCCAAATAGAGAAATCCTCCAAACTGCATGCCCAGCAATTGAAAATCCTCGGGGTGTATGGGGAGTAGACGAAATGCCGACTTGATATCGAACTTCACCAATTCAGCCTCACCACCACAGCTCCTCGCCAGGGCCATTGCACTGTTTACTGATGCGTACAGCTCCCTGGAATCCTCCTCGGCGATGTAGTCATTCACCAACGCACCTTCTGGCCATGATAGATGATGAATGACCCAAAATTCCCATTCCACCTTCTTCGGCACCACCCCCAGTGGAGACACAACCAAATCTGTCATAGGCCACTCAGTATAAGGTCCAGCTATTCTACCCTCTGCTACCTCCTTGGCCAGTTTGTGGCCCCTTTGATTGTTCCATTGGGATGGCCAGGGTGAAACATTGAGTGATGGGGTGTCTACCTCCACATATTGAACACTCATGTTTAAACTTGCATGGGTGACGGAACAGAAACCCTTGTTATAGTTCCAGCACCCCCCAACATTGGTTCCTCCTGGTTTTGGGATGTAACCTGACCCCTTTGGGGCTTGCATGGGCTTAAAAGGCTGATAGGTAACAGGAATACCACTTGCCATGTGAGTGGAAGCAGCTGATTGGGTGGATGACATCCCTGCATCCAAAGTCCTGAGTCAACTTCCCTCCATGGCTTGTCAGGGTTCAGGCTCACCCATTCCCGGAATCTCTTCTTCATAGCTAAGTCATTCAAAACCCCTGAAATGCATTTGGGCCTTCCTGATTATGTCTATATATTTAAACAAAGCTATTGCACTGTCCCCATGCTTCTCACAGTAAATGCTTGCCTAGATCAGAAAAGCTGACATCCAATTCTCCATGTTAATCGGCACTCTATGTAATATTATGTTATCGGCAGGGTGGGGGATTTTTTGTGTGGATCGTAGGGGTGGGGGTGGGAGAAATGGAGGAGCAATTTATTTTATGTATTTATTTATTTTGAGGGTTTTATATAGCGCAAACAAGACTCTTGCGATAGGGAGGTGTTAGTTTGTAAGGCAATGGCCTAGGTTAGACTTTGTGATATGCACCTGTTTTCAATAAAGCTGCCTTTTCCACACACAAAAAATGGGTCTCGGTGTTGGCTGTCCCCCTTCCTCCCAGTGTGTACTCGTTTAAGATCCCATCTGTCTTGGATCTTAAGGGATGCATTTTGTGACTCTGATGGCCCCCGGGAATAGCACGTCGCAGACTAGTCTTTCCCCAGGGAAATTTGTGTCCCTTACAGGACATAGGTGGGGATAGGTGGTTAAGGGGGAAGGGGCAGGTCATTTAGTTAGCATATAAGGATCCGAAGAGGCGTGATCTGCCTCTTTCGGACCATGTGCATCACCCTGAGGGGCTTTTGGTCGAATAATAAAGTTTCTTAGGGGCCTACCTCAGAGACGGTCCTCAGCTGCAGGGGGCTGAGACAACGTTTCCCTGTTGTGGAGAGAGGCATGGCGTCCCCCTCTGCTGACTTAGTAAGGTCCCCTCGCCAGACACAGGGGGTGGTGGGCCGGCATGACCTCCTTAGGCCTGGTGACCTGGAGGAGATCACGGTGGGCCTGACTCGGCCCGTGCAATTGACAGCGGGCGGCAGTGACGCTGTCGCAGCCTGCCTTCCTGATAATGGGGAGACACAAGGTGAGTCAGCGTGGGCGGGGGAGGAGTGGGATGCGTGGGAGTGCTGGTGGGAGCAATTTGCAGGAGGTGCATCATCCTCCAATCCGAGCAGCAGTCAAATTAGCTATTCGGCCCCCGGGGCTCAGAGGAATCCTTGTGCGGGCCTGGTCCCAGCAGGGGCAAGGCTCCACAGGTTATAAGAAGGCCCTGCATTGTGAGGCAGTGGGCCGGGTGGGCCTCAAAGATAAGTGTGCAAAATGGGAGGGACCAGGACAGGAGCCCCCCCTCACCCTCCTGACAACATAAAAGCGGCAAAAGAGCTCAGGGCCCGCCCTCAAAAAATTGAAGGGCACAGGCAGCGCCAGCCAGCTGAGGAAGGGGGAGGTAATTGAGGTTCCAGAGCTGAGCGGGGCCCAGCACCTGGGGCGGCGGGGACAGAGGCCCAATGCAGCAGATGGCCATTAGTAGATATTGAAGCCCAGATCAGAGAACAGTGCCGCCTGGTCCAGGAGACTGAGGCACCCTGGTTAGCAATGTGTAGGGCCTGCGAATAGAAGGATTTTTCCAGGGAGCGGGCCCTAGGTGATAAGGCTGGGGATCGAGGGCCAGTTATTGATGATGAGGAGCCAAGGGTGGGGGTTTGGCCCACTGGATATAGGTTCCAGCAGATGGGGTGCCCATAGAGGAAAAGGGGCTGGCTTTGACTGCCCAAGGGTACGGTCATGCACAGGACCCTCCTGGTTGGTGCAGCCAAGGGGGTGTTTCAAGGTAAGGTCAGCGAAGGAAGCTGACAGATGGGGATGCTGCCAGCGGCGTGAATGACAGCCTTGAGACGCTGGCCAGAAGATATGGGGGTCCGCGGCTGCCAACCCTACCACAAGGGAACAGGCCCATTATTTCAGCCAGGCCAAGGGTACTCATTGCATGCTGATGAATGTGCGGAAGACAAAGCGAAACGGGCACGTCAGTAAGAGTGGGAGGAGGGTGTTGGTGAGGATGCACTGGTTTTGGTCTATGAGTGTGAGGAATGGGAGGAGGGAGTGTTGCGTGAGGAAGAGGAAGTAGGCAAGCAGGTAACATGCAGAGCCAGCAGAGGGCCGTAACCTGTACTACAATTAATGTTTTACAGCAGTAATGTGCGAACCAGAGAGCAGTCAAGAACAAAAGGAAGAGCAACAAAGGCGAGTGCCGAAAAGAAGGAGGGCGGACGAACCACTGCCTGAAGGTACAGGGGAATGGTGGTCAGTTTGGGGCTCTGGGGATTTGCAGAAGGGAGCACCGAAACAGAGGTCTGTGGGGGTGGACAACGGGGAAGTCACGGAGAAGTAAGATTAAAAGAAAGAACCTGCACGTGGTAAGGAATTGCGCAAACGCGCGAGTGGGAAAAAGACCGACCAAGGATAAGAAAATGTGCTAGTCAGATAGTTCCACAGAGTCCGATAAGGATAAGGGTGATACAAACATGTATTAAGACAAACATAAAAAGGGACTCCCTTATATGGGACTGTCAATGCCTCTTGGGTCTCACTTGTCTGACAAGACCATGAACAGAATATGGAAACATGAACACTTAGATGTATTCAAACTCTTGCAAAGGGACATACAGGCAAAGTAAGGTTCTAAAGAAGAAGATTGGGAACTCACAAGGTGGATTAGAGTGCCGATTTACAAGGAGAATTGGATGTCAGCTTTTCTGATCTATGCAAGTATTTACTGTAAGAAGCATGGGGACAGTGCAATAGATGTGTTTACATATATGGACATAATCAGGAAGGCCCAAATGCATTTCAAGGGTTTTGACCTCTGTTTCGGTGGTATGTTAAGTAATTATTGCCAAATGTATGCCTACACTTACGTATGGCACATTGATGGTCTTTAAAAATCAATGTACCATAAGTAAGTGTAGGCATACATTTGGCAATAATTACTTTACATATCCCTGTTGAGTCAGGCCCGCTCATCTTTGAAGCCAGTTTTTTAAAACTTGTGAGACTTTAAGGTGCATTTATGTGTGACATGAGATCCAGAGTTGTCAAAATAAATCCTTGATGTTTTGAGCTAGTAACTTGTTCCAAGACCACATTATTCATTGAGAAATTTACATAACTACTATTTCTTTTACTTCAATCTATTTTTATCTCTTCTTATGATTTATCACCACATTTCACATTGACTTATACAGTAGGGGAACTATTCAATTGTGACAGTTTGTAGTATAATAAATGTAGGTTCCCAGTGCTGTTGGGTGTTTAATGGCACTATATTCTCTTCAGATGAACACATAATTCTTCAAGAAAGACTAAGGGAAATAAGTAATGATGCCCTTGCATATCAGGTCCACACCCTAATACAAGAAGTCTCTGAAACAGAAGTTTGCCTTTGCTGGGTTATTATCTAAGTCATGCATTTATTATGGAACTTTAACAATGTCAATTATTATGAGGCCATCAGGATTAACTTCTTGTGACATCACTTCCTAGGACGTTTCAGGGTCAACGGTCATATGATGTTGCTTCCTGTGATGTCATTAAGGTCTAGAGTGTGTGATGGCACTTTCGCTAGCCCAGGCATTTTTGTGAATAAACATCCATGGTCAGATCATATGTCTTCAGCAACAGTGACATCAAGTAACTTTTTCTGAAGACTGGTTAGAGGAGGGCAAACCAACATATTAAGAGGGAGAGTTGAGCCATAACCAGGCCAAAGGAATGGCTTAGCTCTAAGAGCCTGTGCATGAGCTGAGCCATGAAAACAGCTGGCATGCAAATCATGCAACAAACATCATGCAAAATATGATAAGGTCGCTTCAAATAAACAAGTCAATTTCTTTCACATACGGAATTGTTTCATCTTAGTACTTCAGATTATGTCACAACCCTCCAGACAACTTTGCTCAGCATCACTCTCACTCGCACACACACCCTGCATCCAAAGAAGCAGAATAGGAGGTCGGTCATTCTCCTACTAAGTCGCCACATCCTGGAACGACCTCCCCCAACTCATTAGGGTCTCCTCCTCACTTCTTGAATACTGCAAGAAGCTGAAGACCTAGCTATTCAATTAGTCTTTGTTAGAAATGAGATCTCTGGTTGGCTAAGGCTTGCGCCAAAGCCAGGCAGAGACCACCACTCTAGTCAGGGCAAGGGAGTTACACGCCAAAGATAACCCCTGCTCACCTCCTTGGTAGCTTGGCACAAGCAGTCAGGCTCATCCCGGAGGCAATGTGTAAAGCGGTTGCGCAACACACACACAGCAGCAACACACTAGGCACACCACAAAAGGAACTCCACACAAGGTTATGTCAAAAATAGCCTTTGTATTATCACAAAACACATTAGATGGTAATCACACAATATAGACTGTGCCAACTGGCACTGGGCAGTATTTACAGGGGATTATATACACATGACAGGGCCACATGGACCATCGTCAGAATCATCACTTAGTAGAAATAGTAAACGTAATAGTTAACATTATCACTAATTGTAGCACAAATAGTAAATGTAAAGCACAACCAGTAACTACTGGCACAATAATGACCTCAGCATTATCATATTAGGCATTAACCAGATTAGGATCACACCTTATGCACCAACCTGAAACGTACATTATGTAAGAACCATGAGGCATAAAACAGATTAAGAGAACGCCTTGCGCAATAGGTATCACAGTCAGAAATACATTAGGCAGTACCCAGCATTACACAGTGTGCCCCAAGCGGGGCGCAACACACTGAACTGGCCCTAGCCCAACTGGCCTCTCACAGGGGCTCAAGTGCCCTATGTCCCGCAGAGTCAGGGCGTAAGCTGCCAGGGCAGCAAGCAAAGTGCGCAGGTGCACAACCTAAACATGGCAGCTGCCCACTAATTGCTGGGCAGCTGTAGAAATTAGCCCGAGCACCAGCGTGCCCCCTGAGCCCCTCTCTGGGACTCTAAATGAAACTGAATGTGCTCAAACGTTGCAGCTGCCGGTATCTGCTACGCAGCTGTGGTGATACAAACTGCCCTGACTATGAAAATAACCTATGCCCCAAATGTCGCAGTTGCCCACTGTCACACGGGGCAACTGTAAAGAAGTCTTGCCACTACGGTGAAAAGCAGGGGACTCTCCTTGGACATCAGAAATTTGAGAACGGCCCAACGTTGCAGTGGCCCGCAACTGCGGCGGCGCTGTGAAGCACAATGAATAATGGGTTCAACTGTGTCCGGGGCCCCACTCACGGGGCTCTCCTGGTGCCAATCGCGGCACTGGTCAGGCTCAGAGGCAGCCCCCGCCCACTCACCGGAGCACTGCCTGACGTCGACACCTCCTTCTCCGGTGCTCGTCACAGGACTCCGCAACTCTGGCTGGTCTCTAGACTGCACTCGGGGCTCCTCCCTTCAACACAGGAGCCCCGCCAGGAACTTGCAGCACTCCTCGAGTCTTCCGTGGGCACCATGAGGCTCTTCCTCGCTCCTAGGGGCTCTGTGTGAAAACGCCGACTCCCTCCTCACGAAACCTCTAGGGGCACGATCTCCTTGAAGCCGGGACTTCCTGCCCCCGCCCTATGTTGCAATGACATGGTGGTGGGAGTCCCGGTTGCCAGTCAAAAACTCCGGCTTCCCTCGGGCCCGTGGCAGTGAATTTCTTTTCCTCCAAAGCGGCAATGAAATTAAAAAGTGCGGCAATGAGGGGTAGGCTCCCTCTTCCTTAAGCATACAAAGTGGGGTAGGCACCCGTAACGAAGGATTGGCTCAGGCAGGCCAGCTCATAGGGAACTGCAGCTGGGAGGCAGTCCCTAGTGGCAGTTCCTCCTGGAGCCCAGCAGCAACAGCCCCCCCCCCCAAGTCACGATCAGCACCCAAAAGCACACAAAAACAGAACCGTTTCATAGGGCCACAGCCCCTTCATTTATACACCCTTTTACCTTTGTCACAGCACAGGGATTGGAGATACCAGTTAGGACTGGTTTGGGGGAGCTTTGGAGCACTTAGTTTTGCTCAGCTCCTCTCTCCTTTGTCAGGTGGGGGCTCAGGGATCAGACGCACCACAGGGGCCACAGCCAGCATTGTGGAAGGAAGGCACAGCCCTATTTAGGTCCCAGGTGCACCCGCGTAGCTAGGGGGGTGCGGGGGGGGGCGGTCCGCCCCAGGCGGCAATATTTTTGAGGCAGCCGCGGCACTGGAGGCCCGTTACGGCCGCGGCCGCCTTTATTATTTATTTGGGAACAGTCAGTGTTTGTGCCCAATCCCAAATAAATTATAAAGGAGGCCGCGGCCGCAACGGGCCTCCAGTGCCCGCGGCCCCGTCAGTAAAGCGTCCCGACAAAGTGAATATGCCTACATTAAAAAGGAGGGCCGCACTGAATGGCCAATCACATATGGCTATATCCAGCCATGTCGAGGTGATTGGCCAACTGCCTCGCTGTCCGGACGTTACCGCGCGTGGCGCACCAGTGCTGCCACAACAAGTAAAAGTGAAAGTAGAAGTATTAGTAGGTCATATGAGTCAGAGTCACGACACGAAGGAGAGTGGACTGCGTGACTCGTCGTCGGTACTGTAATTTTGAATATACTGAACTGTATTTTATGATTGTACTTTTATGGATTTTTGTGTAATCCGAATAAAGATTTTGAATCGAATCGACTCGTCGTCGTGAGACTCTTCGTGAGTGACTGCCTGGTCGTTGTGCCTACTACCGACGATCCGGACCGCCTGGTGCTTTGTGTGCACAGTGGAGTGCACTGAGTCTGCTGCGCCGGTCGGAAGGGAAGACCTCGAGTAGACAGTCAGAGAGGTAGTCGACGTCACGGTCACCACCACCGCGACCGCGTCCATGACTACGTTTTTTTTACTGTGCCATGCCTCCTCTGACCTCTGCCATGCCATCCCTAACCAGTGGCAGTGCCAGGCTAGCTTCGCTCGCTTCATCTAACTGCGTACCGTTATTGTCAGGCCTCCTCTGTCGTTCCTCGTCAGCAGTTGCCAGGCCTCTTGGGAGAGAGGGCGAGGGGTGGGAGAAAAGTAGACCAAAAGTTGTTTGTGTGTGTAAAAGGCCGCTTTATTAAGACACAGGTGCACATTACAAACACAAACCTTGGCAACGCCTTACAAAACTAAACCTCACTAAATAAATAAATAACTACAAACTCAGCCCCCCGAACCCTCCCCCACCCCTAAAACATTTGAGCCCTCCCGCTCCCAACAATACATCAATAACAATATAACAGCATTATAACATTACGTCATCAATAAAACATTACATCATCAATAAAACATTTCGTCATTAAACAAACATACGTCATCGTTAAAACTTTATTCGTCAAACCACAATTGCAATAACAACGGTCAGGTCCTCCATAACCATAAACCCTGCCTGACCCTGCACTCCTGCAGATACCCCCCTCACAAAACTGAACGGTCAAACCATGACCAACATACCCCAGCACTTGTCAAAGAAATACTCGAACTAATACTCAACCAGCAATCTGCCTAAAATCATAATGATACCCAAAAACACCGCACAGCACCTGTGTCTAGCGACGGATACAAATACAAGAGAATAAACCCCTGCACACCGGTGGCCCACAAAACAGCCTTTTACTTAAAAAAGAAAATTGGAGCAAAACCCCCAAAAATGGGAAAAAACTAGGCAGCGAGGGGAAAAGAGGAACATTTAAAACAAAAATTGAGGGAGGGAGGGTGGGACAAAAAAGCTATAAGCCCACCTAGCCACCAGGTCACCAAACCTAAAATGGTGGCTGGTAGGCAGTGGGAGGGGAGTTTATAATTGGGCTACTCTGGTCCTACTAGACCAGCCCAAATCTCGAAACTTCTGTTCCTCTTAAAGAGACACCCCTCGCAACCCTCCCAAACCGCCCGGGGGAGGAGACCTCCCGGCGGTCGGCTCCCTCCCCCAAGCCCCCCTTGGGAGAGAGGGCGAGGGGTGGGAGAAAAGTAGACCAAAAGTTGTTTGTGTGTGTAAAAGGCCGCTTTATTAAGACACAGGTGCACATTACAAACACAAACCTTGGCAACGCCTTACAAAACTAAACCTCACTAAATAAATAAATAACTACAAACTCAGCCCCCCGAACCCTCCCCCACCCCTAAAACATTTGAGCCCTCCCGCTCCCAACAATACATCAATAACAATATAACAGCATTATAACATTACGTCATCAATAAAACATTACATCATCAATAAAACATTTCGTCATTAAACAAACATACGTCATCGTTAAAACTTTATTCGTCAAACCACAATTGCAATAACAACGGTCAGGTCCTCCATAACCATAAACCCTGCCTGACCCTGCACTCCTGCAGATACCCCCCTCACAAAACTGAACGGTCAAACCATGACCAACATACCCCAGCACTTGTCAAAGAAATACTCGAACTAATACTCAACCAGCAATCTGCCTAAAATCATAATGATACCCAAAAACACCGCCACCCAGAAAGGTAGGCGGGGAAGACACGCCTCCCTTTCTGCCCCCCAACCGCGAAGCGAAAGAGAAACCAGAAAATCAGCGCTGCATGGCCAATGCCCGGGCTAAGACCTCACGAATCTCCAACAAGTAAAGTTCCATGCCCACACGGGACAAATGAACTCCATCATCCCTAAAGAACTAAACAGACTCAAACTTAATGTCCCTGTGTGAAATCCTGCTGAAACCAAGGCTCCTACAGCAACGAGACACCTCCGAATTCACTTTCTTCCTAGCCCGATCGACAGCCCTGGGATTCACCGCTCCTCTCCAGATCCTGCGAGGGATTAACTCTGTCCAAAAAACATGACACCCAGCCCACCGTTCCTTAATGAGGCCTAAATCCCGTTTCATAGCTCGCAGCAAGACTACACCTTTCGTTGCACATAGGTCATTTTCTCCCAAATGAATGACTAAAATATCTGGGCAGACACCGCCCACCATGTTGTTGTTCAAACAAGGGATCAACTCTCTCCAGAGCATCCCGCCTTTACCCTTCCAAAGAACATTAAACATTCGAACATTGAAACCAAGTAGATCACCAAAGTAACTCCTCGCTGCCTGGACTCTGGCCCACTTGACAAAGGAATGCCCCACTATCCAGACCGTTACCACCGAGGAGCGAGGCCCAGCAACGGATCCTGAAAAAGAAAAGAAAATTAGAATCATGTGAAGGAGGATGACGCATGCGCCTCCTCCGCCGAGCTCCTCACATAACGCTGGAAACAGTTAGAAGACCAGCGCCCCAATCGCTTAATATCCCTTTCGGACCAATTTCTGTGAAAAGCTTCAGTGGCTGCACCTATTCTGAAAGAGTGAGTACCATAAATATTGCCATCGAGACCTATGTGCTGTAGCGCTTTGCGCAAAACCATACGTAATTGATAAGGTGTTACAGGGGTGCCATTGATATGTTGGAAAACCAGGACTTCATCGCCACCCCCACACAAGGAACGCCAGCGCCGCGCCAGCAGTAGAGGGCAAGTAAGCTTTGGAGCACATGCCTGTAACCACACACCTTTCCCCTTACCCGTCTGATCAGTTTTAGAACTGGCCAACCATACATGAACTCCCTCATCATAACAAAAAACGTCCTTCCAAAACAATCCACACTTATATTTCGAACCCAACAACTCCGATACCCTGAAAGCACCAAAAAACATGAACGCCATCAACATTGAGAAAAGACATGCCTCAAAATCATCCGAACAAACTAAAGGCAAAACCGTAATTAACCTGGCAAGAACTTGCCAAGATATAGGGGCTCTGGACCTACCAACGTGCCCTTGCTCCCTGGCCCAGCCCTCAAGCATCCTTCTACCAATTTCCCCCGCAGATGGAGGATAGCCCCACCACAACTTCCCCATGAAAGCAATCCCCGCCAGTTTCCCAGCAATGGTTACTTTGGTCAAACCCTTATCCATGAGGTCCAGTATAAAGTTGACCACATCATCCGACCGACTCGACAGATCCTCTCTTCTGACAGCACCAGATTCCAGAAATTCCTTCCACGCAAGGGAATACGCAGAACGCGTGGACACAGACAGAGAACCTACCACCAATTGAACGACCCGACCTCGCCGACGTGCCACAGATGACTCGGCATCGGAGTCGGGGATCTGTCCGCATCCCTCGCCAGTCCACGGAATCTCCCCCACTGTGAACGAGACAGAGCATCCGCAATGTCATTGTCCACGCCAGGAATGTGTAAAGCACGAAAATGAATATCGTGTTTCAAACAACCAAGAACGAAAACTCTCATAAGCTTCAACACTCGTTCGTCCCTGGCCGATTGGCGATTCACTATCTCTACCACCGCCATGTTATCCACACGAAACAGCACTTTCTTGTGCGCCAATTCCTCCCCCCACAGTGTCAAGGCAACCAATAAAGGGAACAGTTCCAGGAAAGTGATGCTGCGACCTCCATTCAACCATTCATCAGGCCAACGTTCCGCACACCATTTGCCATTCCAAAAGAGCCCAAAACCATCACTGCCAGCAGCATCCGAAAACATTTGTACATCCCACTGAAAGTCAACCTCTCTGACCAAGGGGACACCATTGAAGGAGTTCAGGAAAAACTTCCACATTCTCAAATCCTCCTTGACACCAGCAGACAGACGAACACGATGGTGGGGCAAATGATGACCTGCCAAAGCCCTGCCCAGTCTCCTACAAAAGGTCCTGCCCGCTCTCACCACTCTGCAGGCAAAATTCAAATGACCCAAAAGCACTTGAATCTCTTTCACCAACACTTTTCTCTTTGACAACATCACATCCAGTAATTCAATCATGTTGACCCTTTTGTCCTCGGGCAGTCGAGCAGACATAACCACAGAGTCTATTTCAATACCCAAAAAGGAAAGGACAGTGGCAGGGCCCATTGTTTTCTCGGGAGCCAAAGGAACTCCCAAATCCTCCATGAGCCCTTGGAATGTGTCCAGAGCCTTCTGGCACTCCGCGGAGCCCGGGGATCCGACAAAGAAAAAATCATCGAGATAGTGTGTTACCAGGGTATGACCGGACTGATGGGAGAAATACCATTGCAGAAAAGTACTAAAACACTCAAACAAGGCACACGATATGGAGCAGCCCATCGGCAGCGCCTTGTCCACGTACCATTTACCAGCGAACTGAATACCTAAAAGGCTCCAATCGTCCGGGTGGACAGGCAATAACCGAAAAGCAGACTTGATGTCACACTTAGCCATCTCAGCGGCTGCGCCCGCTGTCACAACAAGTGACATGGCCACGTCAACCGAAGAGTAAGAGACAGACACTGCCTCTGGGTCAATGAAATCATTAACAGACGACCCTTCAGGCCATGACAAATGTTGAATCAGCCGAAACTGTCCCGGTTCTTTCTTCGGGACAACTCCAACCGGTGAAACAATCAAGTTATGGATCGGCCAATCGTGAAACGGGCCAGCCATCCTCCCTTCATGTACCTCCTTATTAAGTTTGTCTTGTACCACTGTGGCATGTTCAGAAGCTGATTTTAAATTGGCAGACCACCTCCGTTCCCTAGAACCTAAGTAACCAAGTCGGAACCCAAACTGAAAACCTTCCAACAGTGTAACTTTTGCTGACTGATCTTCGAAACCATGGAGGGCAATACGCAGCCTTTCCAAATTAACTGGCGTACGAGCCCTTGGACCCAGCACCCTTAGCACCTCTGTATCCCCTTCCTCCTGAAAATTGTGAAGTCGTATTTGATGTTCCTGAAACCGTTTGCTTTCCATGTGTACCCTCCGATGGCTGATTATCCCAACACTTGGACAACGGGTGTTTCCTACCACAACCTGAGCATTCATGTTTAAATTTACAATACTCCCTGGTACAGGAGCCCCTATTAAATTCCCAACAGAAACCAGACCCTGAGTGCAAGGTTGCAGTGGCCCCCACCCCTCCCCGGGTGGGCTTCCCCTGAAAGGGCCGGTAAACTAACGGCAAACCACTGGCCGTAAAAATGGTTTTCCCCCCTGACGCTGACCCCATTGTGTGTTGCCACAAGTCATTATCCAGCTCCCCCCACTTAGCTTCCGGGTCCCAAGCCATCCTGGCCCTAAATTCCTCATCATATTGAGACCAAGCAAAACCACCCCCGGTTATCTGGGCCTTGCGAATGACGTCCATGTATTTAAAAAGGGACACGCTGCGCTCAGGGAACTTTTCGCAATATACACTAGCATAAATCAAAAATGCAGCTGTCCAGTTTTCAATAGTTAAAGGCACTCTGGGGCGTTTTGCCAGCTCAAACTCCTCCTCCTTAGACCCCTCTTTAGACCGGACTTCCCTGTGGAGTAGCTTCAGTAGTTCCACATACTCACCATTCCAAATTCGTTCCTTGGTACTTAACATGAGATGAGCACCTAACGGTTTCGTAACCCCCATGTAAGGCAGTTTCTTGATTTTTAATTCTTTACTGGCCACAGGCTCTTTAACCTTGCTGGAAGCACCAGCCATAACACCACCTACCACCTTGTTCGTAACGTCTACCACATCATCTGTACCAACTGCTGTGTCTTTTACATATCGACCTTTGACCAGACGGCCATCACCACTAATCACTTCGGTTTCACCACCTGTACCCACAGACACCATCGTAGGTTTGGCCTGTGTGGCTGATTGCTCACCTGGCAACAGAGAGACCACTCTCGATGGCTCCGCCCGTGTCTCCGAGGTCAATGCATCCGGTCTGCGAGGCGCCCTACTCGATGGGCCGTGCTCTCTTCTCCCTTGCACTTGACTTTGGACCACTGGAGCCTGTAACACACTAGAAGAAACATGAGAGGGCACCCCCCTTTCCGGATCCCGCACTTCACCTTCTTCAGGACTCTCGTCGTCGTAGTCCAACACCACTGAATCAACACTGGTATGCAACAATTCATCACGGGTCTTACCCAACCCGGTATCCACCACTGTACTTTTAACTGATTTTAAAACTCCAGGAGGGGGAGCAGACTGTACCCGCCTGTACCTCCCTGCGCGTTGACTCTGCAGCTCCATAGCCGCCGGCAAGGCCTGCCACCTATACCTGCTACTCGTTGGGGCCAGCGGGGTCACGCCGGACCCTCGTGTGCTGGCCGCGGCGGGATCCCTCGGTGGAACAGAGAGGGCCGCGCGAGGCATTCTCCTCGCTTCACCTTGGCGAAAGTGGACTGGACCGCGCCCTGCCAAGTCTGGACCGGCGCCCCTATCCCTGTCCTGAAAAGAAAAAGTTTGGACTGGTGTACTAGGGTCCACGGCTACAATACCTGACACAGCCCTCATCTCCTGTCTAGTAGCACCTAGAAACGTGCCCTGCCCCCTATCTAAAGAACTTCCCCTAAACCTCCTGCCAGGCACCTCCCTGACCGGAGAGTCGCCAATCATCTCCTCATCTTCACTGCCATCCAAATTATCAACCGCCACCGTTGAGGAAACAGGAGCCGGAGCACTTGAAGCCAAAACTTGCCCAACACTATCTTTCCGAAGACCACGTTGCGCCAAACCTGCAGCCCCAAAATGTTCCCACCCAGGAGAGCCAAACATCAAGTAGGGGCCACCTGCACCCACTTGCCCATAATGGGCAGCCGCCCCAGTCCCCTGTACCGGCCAGCCACTGAAATTCCTCAAACCCCCCACCGGCTGATACACCATACCATGAAACCCAACACCTTCCGAACCTCCGACAACAGGATGTGGCACACCTACCGCCTCCCGCCACACGGCCCCTTCAAGCCCTGATCTGCCTGTCCCTTCCACATGACCTGCGCCAAGCCCAGAACAAGAAAATGCTCCGCGCCTCACCTGAGACATACCCCCATCTCTCCCCTGTAAACGGTCAGACACATCAAGAAAACCAAAAGCCCCAGCCTCCTCAAACTGGGGGCCCTCCAAATCTAGAGTAGCGCCAGAAACTGACCCCCCCTCCCCTACTTGTGCCCACTCCCCCTCTCCCCTGGAACCCCCCCCTACCGACAAAGCAGCACCCCTGAGAGAACCAGGAGTAGAAAAAAGCAATGGACTCCCCAAATTACCTCCTAAATCCTGAACAGGCATACCTGTCTGGTCCTCAGCTACGACCTGGCCCACCTGTGAACCCGGACCCCCCACAACGTCTGGCCCCTCTGCAGCAAACCGTCCAGAAAAGTTCTCCGCAACCACCTGTCTCTGTGACACTATCTGCCTTGCAGGGAGTAAGCCAAACCCTTCCTCACAGCCAAATTCACCTTGCGTTTCCACCACTACCTGAACTGAAGGGGTTAATGGCCGTCCCACCGATTCCCCCACCTGCTGCCAAGACCCTTGCACATCTACAAACTGCAGGGAGCCTCTTCGCGCTCCCCGCACTGACTGCCCCTTCACACGCTCTGCCCTTGAGTCGGAAACAGGGTCTGAGGCGGAGCGCTTCCCGCTCGCTCTCCGCCCCCCCCTCTTGCCCGCCGGCTTCCCCGCAGCCGGTACTACGGCTGACACATCGCTCACCAGCCGAGCCCCGCCCGCTTGCCTAGACAGCGCGTGAGGTACCGCGCCTGTCACCTCCCGCGAAAGCCCGGCGGATGAAACAAAAACCTCCGGAGCTTCCCCCACTGCAAGCGCCCCTCCCGCTGCAAACGAGGGGGTCGGGCGCACTACACCCGCCCCAGAGACAAAAGCGCCAGGCAACGCCGGAGCTTTCCCCGCCCCCACCCCTGCGCGCGCTTGGCCCGGAGGGGCCGGTTTCTTCGCACGAGACCGGCCCCTCTCACTCACCTGACCAGAGCGTCTTCTCTTCGGCGACTCGCACGCCAAAACAGCGGCAGATACACCAGCGGAGGCCTGGCGCTGGGGGCGCGCCGGCCCCCCACCCACCAACAAATCCAGTCGTCCCGCGTCAGCCAGCAACCTCATTGCCTCCACTACACGCGAGTCTTCCATAATAGCCACAGAAAAACCGCCTCAAGAAACAGTAATAAAATATTACAAACTCCTAATTCCTCACGCACACAAAAAAGCTATAAGCCCACCTAGCCACCAGGTCACCAAACCTAAAATGGTGGCTGGTAGGCAGTGGGAGGGGAGTTTATAATTGGGCTACTCTGGTCCTACTAGACCAGCCCAAATCTCGAAACTTCTGTTCCTCTTAAAGAGACACCCCTCGCAACCCTCCCAAACCGCCCGGGGAGGAGACCTCCCGGCGGTCGGCTCCCTCCCCCAAGCCCCCCTTCTGCAAATGCCAATCCCGGCCTCATCCCTAAATTGGCTGAGTGAGTCACACATTAAATGTAGCCAGACGCATTACAGAAACGATAAATGCTTAACCTGCCATGCCATCGAATCTCCCTCAGTGTTATGGCACGTTGTATCGCCCGCTAGAATTTACTACTTACTTCACCCAAAATAGAGCTAACGCACACACCTCTCCCTCGGAACGGAAGAGATGCACAGAGGATGGAAATAGAGCGAGCTCCTTTGGAGTGTGCGACCCTCCCTCAAAAAGTGTACTAATGACCGAGGCGAGGACAGATGTGCATGAAAAAATATCCTGGGCGAATTTCCACTTTTCAAAGTGACAAAAGCGTTTCCACTGCATCTCTGTGCGCTTTCCTTTTCCAGCGAAGCAACCCGTTTCCGCCTCAGCCTGTTTTATTTTAGCGTGCACTGCAAGCACTGCCAACTTACTTATTCATTTTACACAAAGGCAGACATTTAGGGCTGATTTCGGTTAGGCTTCTGATGTTTGGTTTTGACTTGCATTACATGGTACATGTGTAGAGGCAGAGCTCATCACTGTTTTGTGATGTAAATAAACTACATAGAAACACTCCTATTCCTGCATTGAGATGTTTGCCCCATTGCAGAGCTCTAATTCTAAAATATTCACAATGCTCTCTAAATCTCAAATGTCCTGGGAACAGACAACAAGACCTGAAACATTTTAGTATGGACAAAAGCTATGTTGATAAGTGATTGGGTGAATGGATGACTGTATTATTCAGGAAGATGGATGATGGTGAGAATAGGAATGAATTAAGACAGTGCAGATGGGTGGATTATGTAGTGGATGGATTGGATGGACGTATAGATGAGTAGATTTTAGTAGACACATGTATGGATGGACAGCTGCGTGCTTGTATGAATGAATGGCTCTTGTGTGCATGGGTGATGGGAAGGTTGGTTGAGATAAATAGCCAGATGTGAGATGAGGAGAGAAGAAGATTATGTTCCCGGTGGAGTGGGACCTTCCAAGGTTGGGGCCTTGGGCAATTGCACACTTTGCCTGAGGGTGAGTTCGCCCTGTTGGAATGTAATCTTCTGATCTGATTGTCACACCAAGAGCAAATGTTTAACTTCACAAACCAAGCACCAATGTGGATAGTTTTTTGGCGCGGTGCTGCTGGGAAAAGCAGAAAAACGTCAGTGTACATGTGTGCTTCAGTGACCACATTGCTTGTCCAGTGGCTCAGAGAGTTACCTTCTCTTTTGTACTGCTAGTCACCGGTGTATTCAACAGTGTAGCCTTTGACCGTGTCATGTATGTGCATGTAACTTGCATGACCAAGGTAACTATTAGCGGCAATACTACGTGTCTCTCGGACATCTTTCAAGTGCTCACGTCCTTTTTCCCCAGCACCCCCATGCCCCCCAAGGGTCGGCAATCTGAGGGACAGCCCCGGGCGCCACAAGCTCTAGCTATGCACCTGCCCAGGTGCAACTCCTCCCTCTCATCTACATGCAGATCTCTCTATTCACCACTGGGCTGACTACCCCTGGCTCCTGGAGCCACCCACACCTCTCAGCTCCTGTCAATCACAAGCCAGACATGCAATTCACATTAGGCAGGCAGGCACGCAGCACACAGAAATGCCAACTTCTAAAAGTGGCAATTCTCCACCAGTCACTATAAATCTGCGCACACCATTGTGCAGCATTTATTCTCACAAGTTCATACATACTAAACTCGCCCCTCCACTCCTATCATACCAGGAGTTACCAGGGACACACATATCCGCATGCATTCCTATGGGGGGAAGGTCAATCTCACCACACGCACTCAGAGCGCGTACACGCTTTACACTGGGCCACAGGGCTAAAGTGCACAGAGGCCAAAATCTACCAATTTCAGGTCACAGAAAAGGCAAAACAAGTTTAGGGGTTAACCTGCCAAAAGGGCCAAGTCCAACAGTCTTCTTGTGGGACCATCGAGACTGCCTGTATTCAGGCCTAGCCTCGTCTCACGCCTACACTCACCTACTCGGTCCCTGTATACCCGCTCTACAAATCCACCCTATATTACATTACATTAACAGTGAAAGGTATTTATTAAAAGTGATAGTTTAAAAGCAGAATTTAGAAATATTCACACTTCCCCATCTCTGCCGACAATGCAACTAACAAAATCAGAGGCAAGTCAGTTGTCATTGTAGTGACGTGTGAGTTTGTAATGATGGAACCCTTGTGGCTCCTGATGGACTCTGTAGAACTGTGATGTAAGTATTAGAGAATAGTTAACTGAATGCAGGTTTAGAATGGTGAGTCCACGGTTATACACGGAAGAATAAAGGCGTGTTATACTAAGGTGTGTGTGTGTGGCATAGTCATTGTGAGTACCCTGGCTGGGGAGGACGCTACAGTCCAATTTAATAGACAGTGGTATAATTATAGGTTATGCGGCACCTTAGGAACAATCGCACATATATCAGTTCAGGATAGTATTGAGTTCCGGTGCTGTAAGGTGAGGAGAACCACCAACCTCCCCCAAAGTAGTGGCCAAAGCCAACATAGAAATTCACACAATCCTCAGCACACGTCTGTAGAGTAATATTAAATAGAAATGCAAGTATACACAAATTATAAACACAGTTTCAGAAATCTACTCTTTATTTTATTCTTTTCTTTCAGATCAGCCAACACATGTTTCTTCGCACAAACTGGGAAATCGCCCCTGGACTTTCTCAAGGCTGAGTAAACAAAAAATAAACAATGGCCATTGTGACACCATACATAAAACTGGTGTGCACAAACTCAGTTCAGATATAAACGTGACATAATGTGCAAGTGCAAACATGCACATGGTGGACCTATAGTCAATGATAGTAACTTCATGAGCATCAATTTGTGAAGATAAAACAAATCATCGTGCTAGAATATTCCATATTAAAAAACTAAAAATCAAGGTGATGGGGAACTACCTAATGATTAAAAAGCTCCCAAAGCCCAAAACTGTATAAGGGCATCTAGACCAAGCCACATATACACAAGACCGAAACCATAAAGAAACACCTGGGCTGTGTATGTCAAACCCTTCTCTCCTTGTCGTCAGTACATAAAAAAAAGGCCTCAAAGACCAAAAGGGGTGACTACTATCTCATCCATCTAGCCAACTACATGCATCACCATTGTGATATTTCTTCAAAAGGGTGTACCTTCAATGTTATTGGTAGCAACCTATGCGGAAGTAAACAAAAGAGTACAGTTCACAGCCTGTCAAAATTGATCCTCTTGATCAAATAAATTCCCAAAATAGCCTCATGTATCAAATCACCACCTACTTTCCATGTGGTGATAATTCCATCCCACACGCTTTAGACTGCGAGTGAGTCTAGTATCCTGGCTTTGAATTGAGCAAATCCGTAATTTTCAGTAAAAGCCCCCCTGTAATGAGAAAGAAAAAGCTCTGAAGTGACCAGATTCCCTGATGATAAGTGTTCACTTTGATAAACTTTCCAAAATCATTAGTAACTGTATGCCGCTCGAGCAAGACCCGTAAGTAATAGATCCCTTAATTCAAAACAAATTCTTGCACTGTTAACTCTCGTCGCAAGCCCAGAAACTCACCACCCCGTGCGGTAGTACAGCCGCAACTAGATCACTCTGTCCGGTCCTTGAGTACGAGAGCCGGCAATAAGAGTTTCCCGCTCTTATAGACCTGAAGCTATGATAATAGAAAGAGGACTAACTCTGCCTAAACATGGCTGCCATCTTGTAGTGTGAAAATGTAAATTCCATATACACAATAATTCATTTCAGGCTAACCACAGTCATGCTTAATCTAATCACATCCTGCGTGCGAATAACAGAACCCGATTACCGCAATCTGTGAGTCGTATAGCTAAAAGGAAATCTGAAGTGTCCACAAATCAATGATTAATTCTTTAGTGATAATAAAAAGTCAAACTTCAAACATATGAGTGTGTGCATTAAAGCTAGGTAACAATATTGATTCATAACCAGATCTGGTCATCACAATCTAACAGACCCACAAATTATGTCTAAAAGATAAGTCGGTAAACCCGCTTCTCAACTATTGGGATTATGAAGCCGCATTTTAGAATTCGATCGGAGCGGTAATGTGAATTTCCTATCTTTTAGCCGGTCGCATTGTTCATCCATTGGATTGCGTCCAGTTCCCCGCTATTGAAAAACTAGAGGTCCAGAACACCTCTTTCTCCAGGGAAGACTTCGAGCATAAGATTCATACAAGGTTTCTGCTCTTGGGCAGCCTTTTTTATTTGCATTGGCCTGATGCTTGTTTGTAATTAAACTATAACAATGTAAGATTCATACAAGGTTTCTGCTCTCGGGCGGCTACACAATTCACTTGTACAGTCCTACTACCGGGAAGTCCACGGATGTGGTCTCTCAGAGTTAGTTATGTTTGGTACTGATGAGAACCCCGAACCAGCGGGGGTTTGAAATGCGTAGACCTTTCACCTTTTCTTCTCAACACCAAAATAAGCCTTTTTCATTTGCATTGGCCTGATGCTTGTTTGTAATTAAACTATAACAATGTATTGCAATCAGTTGATTCATATGTTATGTTAAGTTGTATCAATTCATTTTGATTATTATGGTTTTGGTGTGAGTAAGTGCCACTGTCTAGAAAAAAGTCATGGTGGCCTGTAGGACTTATTATGTTTGTATGAGGGTTGAGTGAATGTAGAATGTATGAGAAAAATTGAGTAAAATTGAGGGATTGTTTGTAGGAATGTGAAGTTATGCGACTTGTTTGTCATTTTGTTTTTTTGAGAAATTGTTTTTTCCCTGATCTGTGTTGTATATATCAATTTAATTCTTTTTTGATATTGAAATAAAGGCAATTGATAAGCCTAAGGCTGCACTGTTTGACAATCTTTGCATACCTATAATGAAGGATTGGAATTAATTATCAGTATTGGCATTTATCTTTGTTGGTTTGAGGATGGTCAGGAGCCATGCATGAGTTGGCCCATGTCAGATGTCAGTGACTAGGTGGTTGGTTCCGGTGGGAGCACCAATAAGCCTTGGTAGCTGCAACTGGCATCAAGAACGAAGAAGGAGCAATGTTGGGACCAGCAAGATCCGAGGGACTCACCAACAGCAGAAGAGTTGGAGTAGGCCCCAAGCAAGTAGGGGAGCACACCGCAGCAGCAGGAGACCCTCCGGAGGACCCACAGGCCAAAGGCACAGGAGTTGCAAGTGGACCTTGAGCAGCTCAGCGAGAATGAAGGCACATGGCGCAGAGGATGTGGTGAGGATGCTGAGCTTGGAGGGAAGAGATGCTGAAGGCTGGAACTTTTTGTAGCCTGAAGATCTCTGGGGTGCAGAGCCTACAAGTCTTGTCACCAGCAAGTTGAAGCAGTGCACAGGGGGTCGGCTCCAGTTGTTCCGATGAGGGATACTGGTCTCAAAATTGCAGAGAGGACAGGTCAGGCCTCAAGGATGGTGCAGAATCACCACCTGTGTTGCTGACCCTCAGGAAGTCAGTTGGATGGGAGGGGCAGCAGATTGGTCAGCTTCTTTGAGGTGCCTGCAGATGCAGGGGAGTGACTTCTTCACTCCAAAAGCAGATTACCTTGGGTGTCCTTGTTGTTCAAGAACCTGGCAGAGGCACAGACACAGACTAAAACAAGAAGACTTCAAGAACAGCGACACCAGGAGCAACATGAGTCTTTCTTGGTGCAGTCCTGGTTCCAGTTGAAGTCCAACGAAGTCCAAGTGTCCAGACAGTTGAAGAGTGATGAGGTTTCAGGCTTGAGTCTTGTCCCACGATGAATCTAAAGATGCACCCACAGGTAAGCCCTTAAGTACCCTAATAAAAAGGTTTGAACAACTCAGGGGTCCCTACCCGAGGAGGGGTTGGACAGAGGGGAGGATACTCCCATGTCCTTTGACCAGTGTTGTGCCAGGGCAGGAGCCAAGGGCTCCCTGAATTGGCTCAAACTGGAGTAAGCAAAGAGGGCACCAAATGTGCCCTTCAAAGCAGTCTAGTGGCATTGGCAAGCACCCCCACCCCAGCCCAATACACTAAGTGACAGAAAACCTATTGTTCTACCTTTCCCTGCCTGTTCTCAGTTCAGCAGCAGGAAGGCAGAATCATGCCTGGGGTCGGCAGCAGCAGTAGCTTGCTGGGAGTCCTTGAAAGGCTGTCACCGGGAATTCAGGAGGGTACTCCAAGGGAGCGCTCCGGCTCCAGTACATGGGATCATACTTCCAACACTTGGTTGGGGTTGGTATGATTCCATCATGTTCGTTGCAAAGATGACTGTGTTCGGTGCAGCCACTATATAGTTAGACATCTCGTAATGACTGAGTTCCGCTATATGCATTAAAATTACTGAACGCACTTACAAAGCCTGAAGAATCGACTCCGCGGTCTGTAGAGGTGTCCTGTTCTTGCAGGGGCAACCTCACACTTTAACCCAAGCAACTTCCCTCAGGACTGAAGAGCCTGCGATAGGGGTGACTTATAGGTTTTAAGTGTAGCGACCTCAGATATAAGGAAACTTACATCTGCCATGAGAGGTGCAACTGATACAGACTGCAATGGCAGGCCTGTAGTCATAGTTTAAATGGACTCCCATGGGTGGCACAATACATACTGCAGCCCATGGGAGACCACTGGTGTACCTATGCCCTGGCTACCTTAGTGCCATATACTAGGGACTTACAAGGGAACACCAGTAGCCAATTGTGGATGTATGAAAGTACTTACCATGGACAATTTAGGTAGAAAGCAAAGTGACTGGGTCCTGATTAGCAGGATCCCAGTCAGACTAGGTCAAAAACACACTGACATCAAGCAAAAAGTGGGGGTATCCATGCTAGAAGGATCCTACCTTCCTAGAATTACTGTATATGGTCTTTGACATGCATTCATGTTAGGGCAGTGATGGTCATTACATCCTGGGGTCCTTGACAATCATAAAAGCTATGAAGTTCATTACTGCATGTGTTCAATTTTGCTCACTGCTACCTGGCCCACTTTCTGAGACACTGGTGTTCATTAATGATGGGGGCATTAATGCTCATAACTCTCATAATGTCCTCTGGCCATTGAGGTGCATTACTTCCAAGAGCAATTGATGTACAACAGAAAACTAGGATCAATGGCACCAGAGATTGATGTTTAGCACTGTCTAGTGCCATTGATTAATGCTGCCTGGCGCGATTGATGCTCATTACTGTGTGTCCCCTTTTGATGTTCATTACTGATAGGGGCCATTTAGTCTCATTACTGCCTGAGGTCTGCGTGCATGGATACCAGTTAGTGTGTGTATATGGTTGCGTGTGCATGTACAGGACAGTGTGAGTGGGTGTTTTCAGGTGTACTGATCTATGTGCGCTTTGTTTATTTAGTTATTTTATTTACTTATTTGTGGAGCACCTGAATCACTCCCGAAGGGGAATCTCTGTGCTATGGATGTGCTACAGTAGGCCAATAAGGGGGCCATATTAAAATAATACAGTTTTGAGAAGCCTTCGGAATTGACGGTGGTCAGGGTATTGCCGCAGATGGGTAGGCAGCTGGTTCCAGTACAGACGGGCTAGGTGAGGAAAGGTTTTACCGTCCAACCGCGACTTTTTGAATCGAGGAACAACGAGAAGAGATTTAGGGGCACATTATCAAGATAGGCGATAAAATTATCGCTGTTTTAGCGGCGGAAAACTGCCGCTGAAACGGCGATATTGGGCTTGATAATATGCTCTATGGTATTCCAATTGAAGCCCATGTTAGTTGTCCTTCACATCTAACATCTACCGGGAGCCAGTGGAGTTGCTGTAGGAGGGGAAGATAGGCTGTTCTAGGTGGGACATTCAAGACGAGGCGCGCAGGGGTGTTTTGGTTATCAGTAGGTATATCACTCTGTCTGCATATGTGTGTAAATGTACAAATTATATTAATGTGGGTGTGAATAATTTATGTTTGTGTGCATGTATGCATATGTGGACCGGAAAACATCCTTTACAACGCAACTTTTACCACGCAGTGCCTTTACGACGCAACTTTTACAACGCAAACCATTACAACGCATTGCGCTGGGGGGCGCTCTAGGATAGGGAATAAGTTTAATTTACTATCCAACACCTTCCCTAGTGTCCACGGGGACTGTAGTTGGAATAGTAAATTAAACTATTCACTATCCAGCACCCCAAAGCGCTATGCGTTGTAAAGGTTTGCGTTGTAAAAACCGCATTGTAAAGGCATGCGTGGTAAAAGCATGCGTTGTAATGTCATACATCCATGTGGACCATGTGTGTACTCACTGTACTTTGATGGTTCTGGTTAACCGAATAAACCTGAAACCATGTGCGTACTCATTATACAACACTCAACCTTATTAGCGTGGTCAATTCTTGATTATTATAATTTTGTTCTGCTCAACTATTTCAGTGCAAATGCTAAATCTCGTAGGTACCCTGGTCTTTTCTTTTCAAGTTCTTCATTGTAGAGAGGATTTGTAAAGATTATTTCCTTCTTATTGATTGGGCTTTTCAGGGTTTTTTATTGCCGTTAGACCTGGTTTTCCTTGCATTGCATTCTATGCTCCTCTTTTCATCACCTCACCTATCATTCTATACAAATCCTCTCACTTTCGTCACATTTCTTTCTTTACACCATATCTCTCCTGTCAATCTACACGCTCCCTCTGTCTTCGTCCCAGTGCCTTCCCACTCCTCCCAAACAACAAAAAGTACGTTCATTCTGTTCGACGTTCTCTCTCATTTTCTGCTTTAAAGCTGCTTTTCACCTTTTATTTTGAAATGTGCTAGTTTCCAGTAAAACAATCCTCGTTTTCTGTTGTTCCTGCTCAATATTTTTGGTATTTAAATCCACCTTTCCTCTTTAGTTTACATTGTCTGAACAGTGTTTTGGACAAAATGTTCTGACAATGCAATAAACAGACAGAAGTGATTGTCTTTTGGAACAGAATAAACACGATATAGAGAGGAAATGAGAAAAAAGGTTATTCATGGGTACAGAAATGACGCAGAGTGAAGTGGAGACAATATGGCTGGGAAGTGTCCCTTCTCAGCACTGTAACCTTACCTGTAAGATAAGACGTTTTCAATGCTAGCCAGAAAACAACATGTTCCACATTGCCTTCAGGACTGTCGTCTAACGTCAGCTCGTGTGATGCAACCATACTTGACACAGAAATAGCACCGTGACAAATGTTTCCTGTATACCAAGACAGGTTAAGAATGCGAGGAATTTTAAAAGGCCAATAATTGGACATTCAAGGTTATGTGTTTACTTTGGCTTGCAGGTGGCTGGGTCACAAAACATTGTGACTGGAGCGATTTCATGCCCTTCACCATAATTTAAGGTAGTACTTGCTCCAAACACATTTTAACACTGTATTTTGAAAACAAGATTCTGTAAATGGCAATGTGTGACAAGAACATTTTAGCACATTTGTTGTGTGGCATTTTGTTGTGGTAGTAAAATGTTCTGTTCTTTTTTTGTGCTGCTTTGTTTGTATGCTGCATTATTGCAATGTGAATTTGTTGTGTTTTACTGTGGATGTTGCATTGCGGTCTCTTTTGACTATTTCTTTGCGATATCCCCCCTTATATTTTCACTGTGTTGTTATGTTACTATGCATATGGTATTGTTTTATGTTTCGCTGTTTACTATAGATATGTTAAAAATGCTCCTATGTTATCAACCAAAAGCTGTAGAAGCCTTAGTTCTGCCCCAGCTCTTCAACTACCGAAGACACCTGTTAGTCCAAAAATGTGACAAAGATTGTGGGCCTTATTTAGAGTGTGGCGTACGGTGTACTCTGTCACAAAGGTAGAGGATGTCCCATTCGCTGTATTACAAGTGCATTATAGCTAGGGCTCTCAGTTTTCAGTTTTTACTGATTTTTACAGATAAATAAAGACAGAAAAGTGTTTCTTTTCCTGTCTGTGTTTTTAAATACATAAAAATACGGAAAATAGGCCTCCTTTGAATTATTTTTTCTATTGTCAGTCCTGCGTGCCAGGTACCAGTAGATGAACAGATTGAGAGGTAGTAGAGATGAAACAACAGATTTCCTAATTAAGCTTAATTAAGTGCAGATCTACAGTTATTTATGTAATTCTACAATGCAGTGTTTTCAGATAACGCTATTGCACTACATACTGCTGAAACATTTTGGACATTCAAATTCAAGTATACGTTTATCAGTTAAACTAATGTGGAAAAAATACCCATTGCAGCTTCATTGATACAGAAAACACAAAAAATAAAAATGGAGAAATAAAGAAGGAAATGTCGAAAGAATAAATATCACAAGCATTTACAATGCAATGGTCTCGGCATTATTAAAGGTAGAGCTATTGGCATTGCTCATGACATTTTTTTTTTTAAATCTTAAATAAATGGCATTGTCATTACATTGCCAATAGGTTAATCGCTCGCAAATGCATGACCTTTTGCATTTACACCCACACAGAGCCACACACACAAAGCCACCCACAAACAAACAGACAAAGCTACCCACACACACACACACAGAGCCCCACACACACACACAGAGCTCCACACACACACACACACAGAGCCCCACACACACACACACACAGAGCCCCACACACACACACACAGAGCCCCCCCCCACACACACACACACACACAGAGCCCCCCCACACACACACAGAGCCCCCCCACACACACACAGAGCCCCACACACACACACAGAGCCCCCCCACACACACAAACACAGAGCCCCCCCCACACACACACAGAGCCCCCCCCACACACACACAGAGCCCCCCACACACACACAGAGCCCCACGCACACACACACACAGAGCCCCACACACACAGGTGGCACACTATGCTGAGCGCAAATTTTTAGCTTAAGAGTTTGTTAAGCCACGCCCTTAAGTACATTGGCCACGCCCCTTTGAGAGACCCCCTCCCCCTGTTTTTTTCATCCCACTTAAAGCCCTGAACATAATTAAACATGGTCGCGTGTTTGGTGGCCTTCAGCCACGCTCACACCTAGTCAAGTGCGCTCAAATGTTGTGTCACACTTTCTGCAGAGATGGTGTGTGGTTGCTGAAGGGAAATACGCCTCGTATATTTTAGGCTACCCTCCAGTGAGACCGCATATGATGACTACAGCCGAGTACATACATGATATCCGGGGCTGGCAGCTCACATTTCACAACCTCGCATGTGCTAAACCGGCTTTGCATTTATGTCACACACCTCAGAAGTCTGAGGGCCTGGAGCGGAGTCCGTGGCGGGGCACCTGCAGTTCGCTGCAGCTGGTGCATTAACCTCCGGCACTAGTCTGAACTCATAAAGAAAGGCCGAGTCAGATCTGGGAAAGAAGGGAGAGCGTGGAGCAGTCCCAAACGGAAATGTTACTGCACCAAAAAAGAAATTTATAACAGTACTGCGTGTGCCTCCAGGACATGATGTGACATTTTCCCGAGATTTATTCCCCGTCATTTATTTTTTTTCTATTTAACGTTGTCCCTTCTCCGCTCTGTCGTTTTATGTTTTGCTCTTTTTCTCAGCCATTTCTGTTACAATCCCTACCTAACAGTAACAATATCTGCTGTAATAATATTCTAAGTAGTCAATATCACAATTGTTTATTTCATCTTCTGGCCCTCGATCACAACATCAAAACTAAGAGATTTATTTAGAGTATTAAAGGTGCAGTGGGCTAAAATGCACTTGCAATACAGCGGACGAGATAAGAACTATGTTTGTGATGGAGTATCCTGTATACCAAACTCTTAATAATAGCCAAAATCACAACCTTGTCTTCCTGGCCATTCCTCATCCTATTTCCTCCAGCTCACTCTACGCTTTCTGTGATCTAAAGTTCCATCTATAAGATATAGGATATGCACTGCACATACCCTATTAATGCCTGTACTCTCTAATCCTTTGACCATCAACTATACCTTCAGCTCCTCATCTCTATGTAACTACCTAACCAATGCTGTCCTTATGTACAAATGGTCTGTTATGTACATCACCACGTATAGAAATGCTATTGTTCCTCAATAGGTAAATAAAACAAATGAGAGACAAACCATCAATTAGTTACATTTTCTAGGGAAGCAGTTTTGGCGATCCTCCTTTCTACTTTTGAGAAGCACACATTAAAAAAATGAAAGATCAGAATATGTTTAACGGAAGCAAAGTAAAGTTTAAGTGAGGTGAAGATCATGAACTGCCTCAGATTCTGCTAGGGTGAGGCTTGTTCTCAGAAACCCCTGAGGGCATGGCTAAAAATAACAGACTGGAAAATATCCTAGGTGTCTATATTTAGACAACCTTTTGACTGCACGTTATCTGAGACTCAAATCTTATCCTTACATTAACTGATGTACCATATTTGGACATACCTTTCGTACACACCTCCAGCTCATTGTCTTGAGCAGTGACGTACAGCACATTTGGTACTCTGCCTCAGGCACGTAAATGCTGATTCCATTCATTCCTAGCAAGAGGCAACAAAATGACTGAAGCTGAGTTCGACCCTTATTACCACAAACCAATGACAGCTCAGTGCCACTGGACCAGCGAAATGCCAGGATTTTCTGAGGAGATATATCTAAATCTGCCCTCCCAATCAGCCTCTCCACCCCCACAATCACTGGGCATAGCACCAGCGCCTGTGGCTGAAGTTAGGAACTTTGCCGTGATATTTATTTCTTAGCTGAGCTTCGTACCCCCGGTGAATTTAATGGTAAAGACCGGTTGCTTCCAACTCAACACCCTACGGAAGCTACTCTCACTACTGCCCACCCACTTTGGGGCATATGTATAGACCCTGCGGTAGGGTGGGTGGTATGTGGCTCTCTAAAGAGGTCAAGATACGCTTTAGCTCCGAACCCCTAACACCCATCCAGCACATCCCAAATGAAGAAGGTCGAATCCCTTCTGGACTTATCCTTCTCTCACATTTTAGTAGCGGGCTGCATAGTGCTAGAGAGGTCAAAAAGCAACGCATTTAAGAAAATAAAGAACTTTAGGTCCACACTAAGGTTGTGTAAAATCTGAAAAAAATAATTCATTAATTATTACTAACAGGCTTATTGTGAGGTCTGGGGAATTCATGAATGAGGTGCAAACTCTTTTCACGCAATTCAACATTTCATGATTAATGAGAAATCACACTTTGGTAATTTCCCCGATTTTGGTCAGGAAAAAAACTGGTGATATATGAGGAAACTGCCAAATGAGGCAAAACATGTAGATGCCAGTGAGCAAAATTCAAGTCAAGCATGTTATCCCTTTTTCCAAGTAGAAAATGTGTTATTATGCACCAATACCTCACCCTTACTACACAGAACTCTTGGCCACATGCGGGGAGGTCAGTCAGGAGGAAAAGAAAAATATGGAAACCAATGACCAAATATAGACCTAACCATTTATCATTAAAGTTAAAGGAGCCGACCCGTTTCAAGAAAGACAGAACTGCTACTCATCTCCACACCACACAGATCTCCTCATATCCAGTACCAGATCTCACATATGGTTGCATTCAAATGTACCCTGAAAACTATCAACTCAAAAAGATCCCTGGCAATAACACTTGCCAAGAACCCTAACATGTTAGCCCACATCAATCAGTGTCACACTGACTAAGACTGTGTAAAAAAACCTCTAGCCCTTCATCTCTGAAAACGACCTCAAAGAGGCGGGACAGGCGCTCGTCATCTCCAGCATGGAATACGGAAACATAATAGCACCGTCCCTCCTAAAACCCACTTGGTTTCATTAAATGCTCCGCTTAACATGGCAGCTGGGCTTGTCTCAAGAACTCACTTGTACGTTCATACCAAGCCGATACTTACCTGTGTCAGCTGGCTTCCTGCCGAAGCCTGCTGCATCTTTAAGACTGCATATGTCACCCACAGAGCAGCCCATTATGGAACTCCAACATACCTAGACAGGAATCAGGAGGTAGGGAGTACTGACTAGATGCTTCTGGAACCACTCAGATTCAAGAGGGAACGATAGCATGGACGATCCTTTTCAGGAAATGCCCCAAGATTCTGGAACTCCCTCCCACCAGAAGTAAGAACTAACCTTTCTACGTCCTTCTTCAAGAGAAATGTTAAGGCAATTCTGCTTGAGAAATTCCAATTCCTGTTCACAACATAACTACCCTCATACGAACAAATTCTTATATATTCACGCAGAGTGCTATTCTTTGTACAGAAGGTTGGTTATAAAATAAGGCTCATGCTACTTTTTGTTAACTGTCCATAGTGTCATTGAGGAACACTTTGAAACATTGACTGAAACCTGTACATATTGTAAGCTGCAGTTATATGTTTTATTCACGTTCTCTGTTACTGTAACCTGTGCTGTGTACAGCGTTCTGATACTCGCAGGTCATTTTTGCACCTTGTTATCTGGTATGCAAGGGATGTGTGCAAGAAGGAGTGCAGACGAGCAAAGGTGCCTTGAAGGTTTGCTGGGCCAGCATTATGTAGTGCCTTGAAACTGTGAATGAGGAGTTTGAATGGTGCTCAGTTGTGAGTTCCTTCAGGTGTGGAGCGGTGTGGTGTGATGTGAGTTGGCGTGGGAGGTGAAGAGTGATTCTGGCCACCAAGTTCTAAATGGTCTGCAGCCTTCAGGTGAGATTTTGTTGATCCCAGCATAGATGGTGTTCCTGTAATTCAGCTTTCTTGTGTCAAGGGCATGTATGGTGGTTTTCTGGATGCTGATTAGTAGCCAGTTGAAAATCTTCTGCAGCATCTTCAGTGTATGGAAGCAAGAGGTGGTGACGGTGTTGACTTGGGCGGTTATTGTGAGTTTCCTGTTGATTATGATCCTGAGATTCTTGGCATGTGTGGTGGGATTGGGTGTCGTTCCTAGATCTGTTGGCCACTAGGTGAAGTCCTATTGTGAAGTGCTCTTCCTGATGATCACAACTTCAGTGTTGTCGGTGTTGAGCTTCAGACAGTTAGGGGGATATTAGGATGGCGGGCGGGCCACCTGATCGGCTATCGGGACCGCCCGCCTAAAGGGCAGGGGTCCCGACATTGGTATTAGGATGCGCCTGCCACAGTGGCGGGCGCATTCCTCAATTTAACATTGTGGCGGGCGGTGCTCACTGCACCGCCCGCCACAATGTTAAAAAAAAATGCACGCATTTAAATTATTGAAGCGGCAGGCACTACACGGTGCCTGCCGCTTTGATCATGTAAATGCAGGGGGGTACCCCCCCGTGCACCACCCCCCGTGCACCACCCCCCTTTGTCCTTCACTCTGGTGGTTACATGGGGCCCCCAGAGTGAACACCGCATGCCTTTCCGTGGTGGCTTTGAAAAATGCACATAGTAATATTGCGGGCGGTGTTTAACAGACACCGCCACCATATTACTCGTTTTCCGCCCCGGCCGCAAGGCGACCGGGGCGGAAAACAGGCGGGCGGTGTTTTTCACCGCCGCCATGCCCCCCGCCATCCTAATATGGCGGGGAGGGATTTGGGCTTGCAATTTCGGGCGGATTGCCTCCGCCAGGCCGGCGGTGGCCACTGCCAGCCTGGCGGAGGCAATCCGCCCGACATCGTAATGGACCCCTTAGACTTCATTCAGTGGGTGATTTCAATCATGGAAGCATTGATATTGATCTGGGTTCTGGGCATCTTGAGAAAGAGGATGAGTTGCATGTTGTTGTGGTAGGAGAGGAAGTTGATGTCCTGAGACTAGATTATGCCATTTGGAGGGAGATTAGGTGCGAAACATAATTCCATTTGTTGATTTGTGGCAGACACTATTCAGATTTAGAGTACCATGATCGCTCAAACCATCATGCAATGGGAAAATGGGTTGGAGGGTTGCGATTAGGCAAACAGTAGACCTTAAGCCAAAATGTCTGTCACATTCCTAACTGAGTTCATCTGAGCGCAAGAGGGGAAGATGGCGGCGTGGATTCCCCTGATGAAGTGCCTGTTATGGGCACGAAATGCATTGGGAGCATGCCGTTTCAAGTGTTTCTATGGATTTGAAAACACCATAATGTCTTGGATGTGAAATTAGACATTAAGATTCATGAATATAATGAATTAAAATTTGAACCTGATGAACCTCGTTGATATATTTTTGAAGAGTCTATGATAGACAATTTGTTTGAACATTAGAGAGATCAGTTGATCCCTTTATGCAGTGCCCAGAGGGTTGTTCCCTTAGTTTGAGGGGACGCTTCCAGTTCCACAAATGATTCACACCTAAAGTTCGACTAGGTGATACCTCCGAAAGGCACGTAACAATCTACAATCTTGTTTTATATTAAGCTTGTGCCCAGTCTACCTACATTGAAATTCATCTGAGCGCACACATGAACTCATAGAGTGAGTTTAGTTTACACATGCTGTGCAGACACCAAGGCGGAGGTTCCCTATAGTTTTATAATCTTGCGATGTACAACTTGTATTTACATTGCTTTTTAAAGCCAGATGTTTTGCTTTCTGCATTTGAAGAGCACCTTCTGAGTCTCGTTAGCTCACAGGGCTAATGCAACAAATGCCGAAATCGCAGTTTGACCACATGACCCCAGCTTTACGCAGCCTTTTAGCCTCAAGTGGATAATATGAGTGCCATTGAGATGGACAACAAGAAACGTCTGCTACTTAGTTGCATGCAGCTCTTTGGGGTGAACGGGCACCTTAAAAATACAAAGGTTATCAGGAGCGGCTCCTACGAGAAGGCGGAGGAGCATCACCCCACAGAAAAATTAAATAATAATAACAGCTTGCTATTATCATTTTATTTTTCAGTACTCCTCTATAGAGGTGGGGCGGGCTGGACTTTCCACAGAGCAGGGGAAGGAGTGGTGGGCACTCTCTCAGTGCACATGGTGGAGAACATGCCCAGGCTCCCAATCCCCATCTGAGCACCGACCCATGACGCCCAGACCAATCACGACGCTTTTACCAGCAGCGTTGTGATTGGCTAGGGGAGTTTGGAAGCCTGGGTGCTTTCTGTTCCTGCTTTCTGTGTCAACAGAAGAAGAAGAGGACGGAGAAGAAGCAGCGGGCAGCGGGTAAGTTTAATGTATTTTTTCCTTTTATTTTTTTCTTATATTTTGTAACCCCCCTCTCACCCCACCACTACTACCCCGTAGCAGCTGCTACTGATTATGTAATGTTGCATACTACTCAAATAAAGGCCCAGACTACATTTATCTGCAACATTAGAGACTATACATTTCTCAAGAAAGACTGTTCAAAGGTTAGCTTTGGGGCCTAGGCTCCTCCCATGTACTAAATTTAGCAAACAATGAATCTGTGGAAAATATTCTAGCTGTCTATATTTAGAAAACATTTTGGCAGCGTGTTATCTGAAACACCGATCTGACCCCAGCATTGAGTGAGACGGCATATTTTTACAAACATGCTCGACACACCTCAAGCTCATTGTCCTGAGCAGCTAAATATACCACATTTGTTTCTCTGCCCTTGAGCGGTTAAATGCTACTTGTCTTCGTCCCATCGAGTGGGACAAAGAGTCTGCTGTTGTGTTTGGAACTCATCACCAAGCAGCACTGCTGTTACAACGTCACAGATGACGTCAGTCACCTGCATCTTTTCACGGCTCATGATCCAGGGTAAAATTACAAACGGTGGACCTAGGTGTTCAGTGACTGCACCAGGAAAGCTCTTTCTCAGTGGACCTCATGCATTTATTCAGTTGTCATCAGGTGCACGTACACACAAGAACATCTTGGTGACAAAAGATACACCAAGTAGATAATCAACACAGAAAGTAGAACAAGCAGAAGCTAACAAACCAGTCTTCACAGCCATCCTAAAGGCAATATGACACTGGATGCTGCGCACATGTTCCAGGACTTCATTCCCACACTAAGGACCAAGGTATCTAAGTGAGATCCCACCAGGATGTGTCTGTTTGACCTGTGGAACTTGCAGCAACAAGTGAGAGGTCGTGGACAAAGCTCTTTCAGATCAGTGCTTGTCTCCGCTGTCTTTCAGACCATAGACTTCAAATCCTTATCAAGGGAGCTGGAATTAAAAATGGGTCAACTCTCCTGTCATTGGTCCACTGAACCACGAATCCTTGGATTAGACTTCTCATTTGAGTATGATTTCAGACATACCATCTTCCGGCTTCCACTTCGAGGCTGTGGTATCTCTCACGATCGATCCCATGAGCATAGTCTGCTTTGTTACACTTGAGGAGCTCCTCTGTAACCATCTATGGGTTGCAAGTGGCCTGAAATATTGGGATCCCTGCTTAAATACGTGTTTGGATAAGCAGCACCGTTAAAAGTGGTGTCATTACCAGGTGTGAAAAAGTTTGCACCCTATGTTGAATTCTTGCAGGTCAAGGCTGTCTGAATTTAACAGAAGAAAAAGGCCTGGAATTTACTAGAATATGCAAATTCTGTGCGGCCCACACCTGCGTAGGCTTTAATCAAGTGCGATAATGATCGTATCTAGCATAGGTCCCAGGTAAACAGGCCTCGTCACTCAAGGGCGTTTCACATATATTTAGTATATTTCGGTTGTCCAAAGCCAGATTTCATGACTGAGTCAAGGCAAACTGGACCTCCCCTATGGTTTTATAACTAAAATCATCTGATTGATCATCATTAATATGCTTACTTCAAGATGCATTCGATAAAACAGTGCTAATACAAATACATAATTATTCAGCACTTCTTCCCCTCTCTTAAGGTAGAAACAGTAGTCCTTCCTCTACAATTTCACTAGTAAACACATGAAACATATCCATTGAGTTGGGTAACAATAAACATCTGTTTTTCATCTCCAAGATATCCTTCTGGGTGAACCTGCACTTTAGAAATATACGTTATGGGGGAAGCAAACCACTATGGAGAGCAAGATGGCGTCTGGCTAGGCGGCTAGAGGAGAACGCTCCGATGCCGATCTGCTTGTTCTGAGGAATACGGATGGAATACGATGCTGACAGCAGAAAACACACTTTGATATCTTAAAGGCTTTATCGAATACAACGCTACACTCGACCGATACCTGAATGAGGATTGAAGGAGTCCTGGGGCTGATCTCCACGGCAGTGGCAGCAGCTGAGGTACGGTGCTCACGGCGCTCTCGGCGTTCTCAGCAGCCCAGCGGTGCAGGCGAAGTTCGCGGAGCGGGCTGGGCGGAGTGCAGAGCTCACAGATCCTGCAGCACCCAACGACGCAGGAGATACGGCGGAGCTCAGAGGAGCAGATTACCAGCTGAAACGCCACAACGGCAGCTAAGACGAGGACAACGGAGGTGGTGTAAGCGGCGGTGCACGTTGCTACGGTGTCATCTTTACAGAGACGATTTGGGAGGACCTCTGACCACTGCGCTTAAGGACTGCAAAGCTGACCACGGTACCAGGGGTAAGGCAGAGGCAGCGCATGGGGTCAGAGAGGCAGCCAGAGAGATTCTGGCATTGACTGGCAGGGCTTTGGAGGTAGCAAGCCTCGCAAGAAGCTATATACGACACCTGAGTCGGAGCTTGCCTAGAGCAGAACGGCTGAGAGTCTCCCAGCAATATTGTAATCTGGTAATAGTGACAGAGGTGGCAGAGGTGGCCGAAGGGGTCGAAATGGCACCAAAACCTACTCGAGAGGGGAAAGTAAAAGCGCCCGAGGGGGGCGAGAACTCCGGGAAACAACCTGCTGGGCAGGTCAATAAAAACAAAGGGACAGATAAGGACCTGCATGCTCATGCTCACAACGCTTTGAATGAAGAAGGCGCAGTGGCCTGGAGCAAAACGAGAGCTAGAAAGCAGGCTGCATTAAATGCTGCACAGTTAACTGGACAATCAAAAAGCATCGCCGGATACTTTTCCCCCTCCAACACAGCTAACACGGCTAAATTAGATGCTGCCAGTACATCTGAACCGCCCAATACTCCTTCAATAGAGACTCAGTGGAGTGATATCATGGACCTCAATGATATAGTGGATACTGTAGAGGAAGATACACGCCCCACTGAAGGAATAGCAACGGCAGCAAATATGGATACAATCGCAGGCGGGACCCCTGAGACAGCAACCACTATAGCGCAACAAACTGGACTACTGGTACAAGAAATAACAGCAAATAGCGGCCTGAGCGGGCTGGAGGATAATGCAGATCCAGCAGACAATTTCTACTCAGTAACAGATGGATCAGATGCATCCAAGGACACACATTCTTACTTGGAAGAGAATGGTGGGACGTACACTGATTCAAGCCTGGCCATAAGTTTGGAAGGGGAAAGCGGATCTTCTTCAAAGGGGAAAGGTCTAGACCCGAGGAAAAAAAGATTATCCAGGCGACAGAGAAGTACGCAGTCACAAGAGAAAGCCGGCAGTAGCCGTAGACGAATCAGTGTGGCAAGTACCGAAATGGAAGCAGGTCTAAACTGGGATTACTCAGCTACACAGCATACCTACAATGAGATCGAGAATGAGAAGGAGGATCCTATGGCTGGGGGAGCACAGGGACAGATACCGTCAGTGGAACCCACGCTTCAGCTAATCCTAAACTCAATTAAACAACTGCAGGATGCGACAAAGGCCGAGGGGAAAAAAAAACGCCTAGCAACTAAGCATCTACAAGGTGCTATAAAGAAAGTGGCTAAGATTTGCACAGCCACAAATACAAGGATGACACATCTGGAAGATCGAACGGGCATGATGGAAGACCAACAAGCCAAAGACTCGGCTAGGCTGATAGGATATGAAAAGCAGATGGTGGATGCCCAGTGGAAGCTAGAGGACCTAGAGAACCGCCAGAGACGAAATAATCTTAGAATCCTGGGTATAGAGGAAGGGGCAGAAGGCGGGGATATCAGGGCGTATGCCCTGAGAATGTTCAAAGGAGCCTTCCCGGAATTGAACCATTGGGACTGGGACAGGGAAATTCAAGGAGTGCACAGATTCCCAATGACCATAAAAAAGACAGGTCCCACTACTACAGAGGGGGTATTAAGATCGAGAGCTATATTAGTGTACTTTGGTAATTTTTTATTGAGAGAAGAAGTGTATGCAAAAGCTCGGCCCAATGCTAAACGCTCGTTTGAGAATCAGTCTTTCTTCTCAACCCCAGATTATTGCCATAGCACTGTTGAAAGAAGGTGGAGACTCAGAGAATTACTGGATCCATGCCATAAGATGGGCCTGCAGGCCTATCTACTAAACCCGGCAAAACTTAAAATAATCTATAAAAACTCCACTAGGGTTTTTTTCTCTGAAATTCAAGCAAAGGAATATATGGACAAGATTCGCGCCAGTGGTGAAGCCAGTGGTGAAGCTAGAGACAAACCTTGAAGACTTCTTCGATGACTTTATCTCTATTTAACCCCTATGCTCTGTGGAAAGATATGTAGGTCCTAGATGGGTCTAGCTATGTCTAATGTATACAAAGAGATAGTATATGGATGATGGAGGGCTAGGGGCAAATGGATTGCACATGTGGATTGGGGATAAAATAAGGATAATGGAATATAATGACGAGGTCAATGGTAAAGTCACGGGTGAATTGGATGAAGGAGATGTGAAGGTGATATCAAAGTGAAGTAACTTATTCAGGCGATTTAATGAATTATATAGATCGGCAAAGGGGAGTCGATAGCCAGACTCCATCACAGAGGCCAGCGGCCTGCTTGCTCTAATAGGTGGGGGGGAGGGGGGAGGGGGAAGGAGGGGAAAAAATAAGAAAATCATCACATCAAGATAAGACAAGACAAGGGGAAGATCAGAAACACCAAAATTTGAAAGATGAGAGAGTTGAAGAAAGGCTGAATGAGGATTTGAGGATAAAACAAGAATATCAATGCGGATAGGTACATTAAATATTTGTGGATTGAATGATGTATCTAAAAACAATTCATGTTGACCTGCTCTGTCTGCAGGAGACCAATATAGAGGTTGCTCAAAAGGGATTATTGGGGCAGCTAGGTTATCAACTGCTTGTTTGTACGACACAAGGGACGAGGACGCGAGGGGTGGCTGTATTAGCGCGGCACGGCGGTGTGGTTGTTAAAAGACAAAAAGCAGATGCACATGGGCGTTGGGTGCTGATGGAATGCCAGGTGCAGGGATTTAACTTTACTTTATGCTCACTGTATGCCCCGACAGTTGACGATCCTGAAGTTATTAATGCAATGAATGCACAACTGACTATTTGTCCCCAGCCCCTGGTGGTATGTGGGGATTTAAATATTAATGGCCTGAATGGTTTATGGAAAAATGATCCCATAAAATTTGTGGGGAGAAAAATGAGAAGCCATATGGCTTTGGTAAGGCTAATGGAAGATAATGGCTTAGTAGACATATGGGAGCAGCAACATAATGTTGGTGGGGGCAGCACGTATTTTTCTGCACCCCACAAAACATTAGCAAGGTTAGATTATTTTTTGGTCTCTCCTACAATAGCAACTATAGGTAAAGTGAGCAGGCTCCCACGGGTCATGTCGGATCATAACCCGCTGATCTTAGATATCGTAATTCCAACGCAATACAAACAGACCTCAAGTTGGACTTTTGAGAGAGCCCTGTTACAAGATCCTAAGTACGTTGACCATATGAGAGAATGGGTGAAAGGGTTTTTGAGGTAAATAGAGGTACGGCTTCCCCCGCTATAGTCTGGGATACAATGAAAGCAGGCATAAGGGGAGAGACAATTAGCTACTCAACTAGACGAAACAAGGTAGAAAGGGAGGAGGTGGCAGGGAGAATAAGAATGGTGGCTAATATTGAGGAAGAACTTGGCGGTGCTATAAGGTCCAAACAAGACATTACTGTAATATCGCAGAGACTAACAGTCGCAAAAGCAGCAGTGGGGGAGATATTTGCATCTAAGGCAGCCGGGAAATACCTGGCATGGAGGAAAGAACAACATGAATACAGCGAGCAGATTGGCCGCATACTAGCTATCCGAACAAGGCAGGTGGCCACAAAGGGGGATATTGCAGAGATCATGCTTCATGATGGTAGTATAGTCACAGCACCTAGGGACATATGTGCAAGGTTTCAGGAGTTTTATCAACTACTTTATAGTCCTGATCAAGGGGGTGAGATACGGGATATTGAGGAGTTCCTTGAAGGAGCAAATCTAGAAAAATTGGATGCGGTAGATAAAGGGGCTCTGGAAACAACGTTCAATCGGGGGGAAATGCATAGAGCAATCTTGGATCTTCCAGCAGGGAAAGCTGTAGGCCCGGATTCTATCCCATTAGAATTTTATAAAACCTTCATGTTCGAAATAGAGGGGGATTTTTTCAATTTAATAACTAATATTCAAAATGGCACACCCCCCCTCCAGAGTCCTGGAGTGAAGCAGTTATGATTGTGTTTATTAAAAAAAAAAAACCTCCGACTAATCCTGAGGCATATAGACCTATTAGTTTAATTAACAGTGATGTAAAAATTTACTCGAAAATTTTGGCAAATAGATTAGGGAGTATAATAGGCAAGATCGTATCCCCCAGACAACATGGGAGGCACCGCAGAGCATGTTAGGAGGGTACTAACCATGTTTGATGGAACAGCAGCCTCACGAGACCCTATGTCATTAATACTATTAGATGCAGAAAAAGCGTTTGATAGGGTCTCCTGGGGATTCCTCTGGGCAGTGTTAGAGAAAGTAAATCTTGGGAGCATATTCATAAAGGCTGTAAGGGCATTATATCTTAACCCAAGAATAAGACTCAGAATCATGGGTGAAATGAGTAATATAATAACGATTGGGCGGGGAACCAGACAGGGGTGTCCTTGCTCCCCACTCCTCTTTGCCTTGTATATAGATGCATTCATACGAAGAATAGAGCAGAATATAGACATCCGGCCAATTGTTTTGAACGGATGCGAAACAAAAATTCTGGGATATGCGGACGATTTGGCGGTCACATCAGGTGATCCGAATTGGCATTGCGGGCGATAGAAGAAGAGGCAGCTATATATGGAAAGCTATCAGGATATAAGCTAAATGTAGACAAAACGCAGGTTGTAATAAATCAAAAAATAACAATGGTAGATCAAAGAATTACTGGAACAGCGATATATTTAGGGGTTTTAATCACCTCTGATATTTCGACAGTTGTGGCAAAAAATATCGAATCGATAATAAGTAAGGCCAAGCTTGATTTTAATAGATTGAACAATCTACATTTGACTACAATCGGCCGGTGCAATCTGATAAAAATGTAATTCTTACCTAAAGTGCTATATCTTTTTAGGACCATCCCCCTGTTATTTGATAATAAGTGGTTTAGGGAGTTGGAAGGGGTAACAAACAGGTTCATCTGGGCAGGAGGAAGAACACTCCGCAGTAAAAAAAATTTGTCGCTACCCCGAGAACGTGGTGGGCTGATGCTTCCCGACTTTAAAGCCTATTATTGGGCTACAGTTTTGCAATATATAAGAGGGATGTTGGGGGGGGAGATAACGGATAAATGGAGAGGGAGGGATGTGATTCCAGATGTGTATGAACTCTTGGTCAAAGACTCGGACAGATGGCTTCTTAAATACGATGAGAAAAGCCACTATAAGAAGGTATGCTTCAAGACCCTGGGGGCCGCAATAGCAGTATGGTCTATCATTAAAAAGAAGATGAAATTGGGTAGAATGAATTACTATACACCGCTATATGGGAATCCATCGCTCCCAGGAATATTTCATGACTCTGTAATGAAAGGCTGGGATAGGCAGGGGGTAAGAACTATAGGAGATCTTACAGGGGCGGCAGGGATAATCACTTATGAGAATGCGCAACGGCTATATAATTTAAGGCATAGAGATTTTTATAAATATCTACAAGTTAGATCTGTCTTATCAAAGAAGCGTGGTGGGGGTGCTGATATGCAAAAAATAGATCTAATGGAAGACATAAGAAATGAGACAGGATGTTCCATATCACAACTATATGGTGAAATATGTAAATATAAGGAGGATGACTCTGAAAAAATGTATGAGAAATGGGGAACAAAATTGGGGCTGACAGGGAATGAGGCTGAGAAATCGTTAAAATTGACAAACTCTGTGCTGAGAGCAGCAAATGTGCAAGCCCAGCAATATAAAACATTGTTTGAATTATATCATACCCCCCACAGGGTGGCACAGTGGGGTGGAACAAGAGGCATAACCTGTCCAAGATGTCAATCTAACCAAGCCGATACTATCCACATGTTTGCTTCATGCCCTGCTTTAGATAAGTATAAACAAGAATTGGAGCAGTTTTTCAAGAACTCGTTGGGAATGAGTATAGTATTGCTAGATGAAGTAATGATCTTAGGGGTAACAAAGGATGGCTTGGAAGTACCTCACTACGAGTTTTTGTATATGGCCATGGCATTAAGCAGATTATGTATAGCGTCGTTATGGAAAGACCCCAGACCGCCGACACTACAACAATGGGTCTCCAGGGTTTTGGCGACATACACGTTGGAACAGGTCCTATTTGAAAAAAAGGGGAGGGCAAGAAGAGAGGCTGCGAGACGGATATGGGCTCCAATAATAGAATGGAAGTTAAGATTGGGGGAGGCTTAAGTATGCAGTAAGATACTTAATAGCCTTAACGATTTTGAGCTAGCAAGAATCAATATAGCTAGAATTCGCATGATGAGCTTATTACATGGATTAATTTACTGAAATGAATTTTTGCTTATTTTCTTATTCTGGTGAAATATATAATGAAAATGTATTCTTGATGTTGATGAATAATAAAAATTAAAAAAAAAAAGAAATATACGTTATGTAATGTTATGGTATATGGAGGGCTATCAAAACGCATCTGTTCCCTCATAGCTGTTAGGTTCCTGTTTCTCTGCGCCTCCGCCTTGTACTGTTGTGTTGTGCTTGGGTACTCTTCCTGAACCGCCGGGACGCCCCTCGGCTGGGGCAGCTGTGCGCTATAGAAGTGTCATTAACATAACATAACATAACATGGATGGCTATTTGACCCGGATGGTCCTTATTGATTTACTACTACTGTGATTTAGTTTCAAATGACCTTATTACTTCCTATTGTTATTCCCTCAGACCAAAAACTAGATCATGAACATGTGCCCAGGCGCAGGGGGACTCTGTGTACCTGTTTCTGAGCATAACTGCATCTTTACATTGCATACAATAAAGCCCTCATTACGAGAACAGGTGTGATACCAATCTGAAATTTCTGCATCTGAAATTACCAATACCACAGTATTCTCTACTTATGAGGTGTGCGAGTACCGCGAGATTATCAAATGCACCCAGAGAAATGGAGAAGTACCTCAGGGGCCGTGTTACACATTATCATTGTTTGCGCCAACTCACCTTTCAAAAGATCACAGTCAGGGCCGCACATTCATGTGAAAACACGGAGCAGCTGCTCCGTGTTTTCACTGTGCAGGCGGCACCCGCCTGCACTTTCAAAAGGGATTAGAGATCCCCTTGTAGGCGGGTGCAGTCAATGACAGCACCCTCCTGAAAGGGGATGTCTGGGGGGTTCATGGAACCCCTTTACCCCCTGCAGAGGGCTGCTGTCAGGAGGTGCACTGCCAGTGCGCCACCTTTTGAATGGCGCACTGTCATTGCGACTCCTGCAGGCTTCTTTGACTCTGTGCCCGCGTCTGTAATATGGCATGGGCGCAGTCAAAGGAATTCCCTCACTTGCATAGGCCATGCCCCTATGCAAATGAAGGAACACCCTCTGAAAGTAGCGCTGGCGCATTAAGTGTGCCATCGCTATCAGTATTACATAAGGGAACCACAAGCGTCTGCGTCCCCTTCCATAATACCATATTGCCTTGGGGTGCCAAAGCGGGCGCAAACACCCATTGTGCCCCCGGCGCACCTTCTGTCATACAGCCCCAGGAATCCCAGCTTCTGCCTGCGAGTCCCTCGGGAACTCATATAGTCAGTTTTTTGCTAATAAAATCGCCACAGAGAGGAGCTTCAGGATTGCAGCTTCACTTATAATCCTGATTCAGAGCTGGGCTGTCCGCAGCTCATACACAAACCGTACACTTACCAAAATAGTGCATGCACATACAGGGAGTCAAATTACATTCAAAAAGTAATTTTCAGTCCCCTCTACCTATACTCTCACAGATTGCTGTGTGGGGTTTCCGTCCATCAACAGGGGTTTCGTTGGGCAAATCCCGTCCTCTGTTGAAAGAGTCATTTTCAGCTCATATTTCTGGAAGTCGGTATCAAGAGCCAGATGTACGACCATTTGAAATTGCAACTCGCAAATTGTGCTCGATTGCGAGTCGCAATTTGAGAGTCGCAATTTAAAACGTACAACAGTGTCTCAGACACTGATTGCGATTCCCAATGGGGTCGCAAAATGCGAGCCTCATCAATATTCATGAGGCACTCGCAATTTGCGACCCCATTGGGAATGGCTGGACCTCCCAGGGATGATGGCCTACTGGGCTCAGCAGACCTCCATTGCCTGGGACTGATTTTAATTAAAGCAGTTATTTTTTAAAATGCAGGCCGTTATCCTTTAAGGAAAATGGGATGCACAAAAAAGAAAATGAAACGTTCTCATTTCATTTTTTAAGAGCAGGTAGTGGTCCCTGGGACCACTGCCAGCCCCTAAAAATATTTTTTCCTACATTTGCAAAAGGGAATGGGTCCCCTGGGGACCCCTTCCCATATGTGACTGCATTACACCCTCTTGAAGAGGGCAGTTAATTGCAAGTGTTTTGGGACCGCAATTTTGGTTGCAAAACATTCACATATAGGGCTGCGAGTCGCAGTTATGAAAGGACGCCCTTGGAACGCCCCTTCCTAATTGCGAGTCGCTAAACACTATTTTGCTCTCTTGCTCTTGGTAAAAGTCTAATGAGGAAATATAAGCGCTGGTCCCCAAAAATGAGTGCCGGTCAGCACCACTGGCAACCACCAGCTCAATTTAAGCACTGGTTTAAATATTTCAAAAAGGTACTGAGACAGAAAATTAAAGAATGTTTTTAACTGGAACTGATCAGTCTGTCTTAGAAGGGCTCTATTTTCTGATAGAACACTGTTGTTGACATTGAGTTTGCTTGACTTTTGTTGCAATAAGATTGATTTTCTGCTGAGTTTTTTCTAGTTCTCGCTGCCTGGGAGATTCCTAAATTTTCCATATTTTTCTCTTCTCAAACTTTCAGCAGTCAGGCCATGCCTCTAGGAAACATAAGTAGTCTGGGGTGCACTGTAGGTTAACCTGTCTCATTAGAGGGTTTTCACGTTACTCAACCTAACCTGTGGTGAAGCGGCCTATTAAAAGGGTTGATTTTTCCAGGGCAAATTGGTTGTATTCCATCTGGCCATTAGGCAAGGGAGACGTCCCCATCACTAGTTACCTCATGTGGTACGAGAAGCTGTGACTTGCACAAAAGAAACTGCAACATTAATTGCAGGTTTTCCTGGTTGGAGGGAGCTTTGAAAGTTATTTAAAAGTTTAGCTGTTTACAGGATGGAAGGGAGGAAGAAAAATTCAGTAGGACAGTGTCAAAGGCAGAAACAGACCTGAAAAAGAATCATCAAGAGTGAGATAAAGAGTAAGGGAGCGTAGAGTGGTGGAAGAAAGAGGTATGAGATGCAATCCAGATCAGGAGGCCTTGAGATGCGGCCATCCTTGATGAAAAAGGGTTCAGGCAGATCAGGTCGTTTTACCCCTTTTCTAGGTTTGCCCGGCGTTAGCCGCTTCTCACCCAACTCACGATTACCAAATAAAGAGGCAGGCGCTGGAGACTGGAAGGCAGGAAACAGGAGTTTATTTCCGACGGAACAGAACACGTCAAATCAGACAACAGGGTATCTTCTCGAGGTGTTCTAACAAGTTTCTCTACGGCTCTGTCTTTTATACACAGGTTTATGATGTACAAACATTCCTTATTGTAATAAAAGACACTTTGAAGTACGAAAAGGCCTGTTTGGAATCCCAGCTTCAGGCCTCTTCCCATACCGGTCGCTCTGATGTTGTTTCCCCCTCCCAAATGTAACATGTGATCGTAATCTGCAGCTGGACATTCCAACCGGACACGAGGGCGAGAGGGGTGGTCGGATCTAAGGTTGGGCAGGCGATAAGATCACGTTTCACTATGCGGGACCGGGGGGTACATCCACGAGACCTAGGTTTATGACATGGGACTGGGTCGAGAGGCCAAGTGTAACCGGGGGGGGTCATCAGAAGAGAGGAAGGGTGTTCCTGAGAGGAATGCAGAGGTGTCGGTCAGATCTAGGGGTGTGAAGGCCTTGATTAATCACCGCTCCTCTGATGTGAAGCGAGGTCCTACTGTAGGGAGCAATAAACTGCATCTGTTGGGCTAGGTGACGGCCTGGGATCAGGCCGGGCAATCGGGCAGGGAGGAAGAGGTTACCAAAAAGGGCCTGTTCTCTGGGTAGGATGAAAAGAGCGAGGGGGCTGTCGGGGCGCAGGGGGGGGATAATTGCGAGGCTGGGGAGAGAGAGAGAGAGAGAGAGAGAGAGAGAGAGAGAGAGAGATGCAGGCTATTGGTAGTGGGCAGAGAGGTCATGACACACAAAATGGCTACTATCTATGTTCGTGATGGGGTCTAAAAGGGGACAAGATGGCGGGGTCACTGTGCCGTGATTTTCGCTTTACCTTCAACAGTGACGAGGGTGAACACAAATGAACGCCGCTTATGTACATATACATTGTCATTTTCCACAGTCGCCGCTTTTTAACATAAGTAAGGTCATTTGCGTGTTTATCATAGCTGACGGGGTGTACATTTAGTCGTGTGTTGTCAATGGAATAGCGTTTGTTAATACTGGTGAATTTGCATATAACTGTGTGCAGTTGATGCGACATATGAGGTGGAATACATATAAATTTACATTTGTCGTATTTGAAAAGTGACCGATGAAACATTTTACAGGCAAAAAGTGGTTGAGGGAGGAATTTAGTCCAGTACAAGCAATTAGTCAAGGGGGGGGGGGGTGTAGAAAGTTCCGAAACAAAGGGGGGTCTTCGTCACAGTGTCTTTTTTCTTTTTTTTTTGTCGTATTGAGTCATCACTGGTAGTTCGTTTTCTTTCGTTGGCGCTGTTGAGCACCGGCGGTGGAGCCATAGGTCCAGCTCGGATCCTTCTTTACACGTCGCAGGGTGTGATCTGTCCTTTGCCGTTAGGCCACAGTCCTGTTTCCTAACTAATCTCTTTTAAGGGTGCCTCATGCTGGGCACCTGCATTTCTTTCTCGGAGTCAAAATCCACGTGGAAAGGATAGAAGGGGGTTTTGTCGGATAATCGAGGGAGGAGAGGGTGGAGTGGGACCGGATCTTTGGGACAAACCAAGGGAGCAAAGGGTGATGCGCAGGCAGGTCCATCAATCGGGCTCAAAGGGGCGGGGACTTCTGGCACGCGTGGGTCAACAAGTAGAGGGCTTCAAAGCAGCCCTCCGTTCCTTCATTTTCTGCGTTTGAGAGTGGTGCATCGTCCCGCATCCCGTTGCTCTGCGGCTCCATCTTAGGTCGAGGTCACACGCCCTCATGATCTGTGGCCAGGCTGTGCGTCACGTCCAGCCCCTCTCCTCCGGTGACTGTGTATCCTTGAATGGGTACAAAACAGGTTTTTAGCGAACTGGCAAGAGAAGGCATTTATACATTTCAATTCCGTCCCAGATCTAGATAGTTGGGGGTACGTTTCATCGGTCACGGTCAGGGGTTATCCCTGTGGAGCATGTATACAGGCATGTCTACTGAGTTTGTACTAAGTCTATTTGGCGTTCATTCATGACGTATGTGGCTTTCTGACCCTAGCCCTGGCAGTTTTCTATCAACATGAGAGAGGGGGATAGTGGCTAAACATTCTTTTCTCGGGGGGGGGGGCAACAGTTAATCGGGGTCGTCAGTTATACTTCGTGTTATGGAGCTGGGGCCAATCGGGAGAAAACATCCGTACTTGGGTGCAGAGGGGTGGGGCAATCTGGGCATTGTTTCTAACGAGCTGAGAACAGAAAGCCACTGACATATAGTCCTCCTGTAAGAAGGTCAGATTAGGGGACTTCAGTCGTCTAACCTGTCCTTTCCTTCATAGCCAATTTAAGTTCCATCATTTTACAGAAAGGAGAGGTAGTAATATGGCAAATCACAATTGATTTGGTTTCTGTCAATTTGCCGAACACCTTTGTGTTCGAAAACCAATTAGGCTCATGCCGGCGGGGCACGACGTTACCACACAAAGGAAGGGGGAACAGGGGGACTCTCAGAGAGAGAGAGAGAGTCGTCCGCATTTTAAATGAACTATTCGGTACACGTACAACATGAAGAGAGAGAAAAAGAGAGCGAGTGAGAGAGAAACGTGTACAATAATAGGCCATTTAATGCGCACACAACACGAAACAGTAGGGTCACGTTATATAGAAACATAGACTGAGGGACAACGTAAATCCATATACTACGTACACATGAATTCAGGCGGGGGTACATGTATTATATACAGAACTCAAGACAACACATAGAACAGTACTTGGCCAAAGATATTTCCTCCTGCATGCAGCGCATCCTTAGTATCCTATTTAATTCGTTTGGCTGTCTTTTGCTGTTGGCCTCTGTTGCAAATACTTACACTTTTGTCAATTGTTCGGGAACTAACCTGGTCGGGCTAGTACTTACGGTGGAATCTTTGAATCGTTATTAGCGAATGGGTATCCAGGCTGAGGCAACGGGGGTGTCAGTCGGGGGAACAATGGGCAGTTTCGAGTTTCACGTCTATGAGGGTGTAAGTGGGAGGTGGTAAATCTTAGACATATGATGATTTTCTTAGTCTTCCAGGAGGAAGGTACTTGGGTAAACCTCATCCTGGAATAGTCCTGAACCTTCCCCTATTTAGTTACCGTATGAACCTACTCGTAGGTGCACGTCATTCTCGGTTGCATTGTTCGACGTGTATAGGTGCCATGCTCAGACCCCCTTTTTCCCCCATTCCATCGGTCGTTCGTTCATCACTCAAGTCGTACGAAAACATCTCTCTTATCGAGTCAACGCGTGCAACATATGTCCAGTCGAGTTACACACATCCGGTCATACACGCGTGCATCATATCATGTCCTCGGGGAAGTCCCCATGGTTAATGTATCATTTTTCTTTCCCGCGGAACCCTGGCGTGTTGCTTAGGTCTTCTCCATACTTTAGTCCATGTTCCGAAGTGACCTGCAGAAAGAAGGGGAAGAAGAAGGGGTGGGGGCAACGTTTTAAAACACATCCGCGTGCATAAACCCAAAAGGCTTTTACTTACCATGTATTCGACCTATCTCCGCGGGGTGCAGTCCCTTCCATCTCGGCGTTTTAAGCCCAGAGGGACTGGTAGTGCGGGAGGCATAATCATTAATGGACTGCACATTGCATTGATTGCCCACGTGTGGTATTGCGGATCTTGTGTAGGGGGGGGGGTGTCGGAACAAAAGGGCAGTCAGTGTAAGGTGGGGTGAACTCGTGTTCTCCTTCGAGGAGGCGGGGTGGTCTACAGTGGTACCGGGTCTGGTTTAGGGGCATCTGAAACAATTTCCCTGAGATATGTGGCATACAAAGTAAAACAGAACACCGGGACCTTTATCGATTGCCTTATGTTGCACAAAAGTAAAAAAACACACGCGACAAACTTGGACCATTCACATTTTCAATATTTCTGGGTATTTTGCTTTTTAACCTTTCAGTAATCGACTTGCTTTATTTCGCCTGTATTTTACGTAGATCGGAAACAATGGCTATGTATTCGAACTTACCAATTCAAGAGCTACGACTATATTTGTTTTTCACAAAATCTTTATTTAAAAAAATGTTGACGTACACATGCAGGCCTACAACCACGTGGGCCAGCCACGGAGCAGACTGGAACTGTACATGAGGGCATATTTATTTGAGGAAAACATAACTGAGTCGATGGTCGTTTTATTTCATCAAGGTACGATAAGTGCAATAAAATCATATCGAAAATTCATTGTGGGCAAGTACCATCAGTGTCAAAAAATTCGAACTTTCAATAATACTGTAATCAATGATGCGTCAGAACTTAATATCAATTCATTGTCCGAATGTTCAAGCAATACTCATCCCCTCCCGCCATGTGCTTCAAAAACTGCATACATATCTCATGATATCAAGTCTGAGCATCCGGAACACAACGGGGAATTGCGAGTTTCGTTTGTACCGGCGCCATTTTGGGTGGGGTCAGGCGGGTCCATGTATAGTCAAAATGTCTCCACCAACTCGGGGTTGGACCAGAATCTCTTTCGGCAGTCCAGAAGTTCCGCTAAGGGGCAACAGAAGGGACCGGTGACATGAACCATTAATCAAAGAAAAGGGAGGGGCAACAATCTTTCCTACCGGGTCATACTGGTGTTCCACCGGAACTGATCAAATCGGTAGTCTGCAGGATTTTTGGTCATTCAAACTGAGGCTGGCGTCAGCATGAGAGCGCCAACGTCTCGTGGCTACGTCTTGGTCGTTCTGCGGGCGATCATGGCAGTCATTTCCCATCGGGGGGCGGTCGGGGGCCCGCGGAGGTCGAGGGCCCTCCGCAGCTCTCGTAGAATCTTCAAAGCTGAGGAGAACGCCTCTGGACAGGGGCCCATTTTCTGGTTGACAGGCGACCAGGCCAACTTTTCACGCTAGGCCCATTCCTGCAAAGTCGACCGCCATTTTTAGGAGTTCTGCAGCTACCGGCAGTCACTGGGTCAAATGAGCAGACGGACTTCAGCCTGCTGGGCGAGGCGTCGTGGCACCGCCACAGTGGACGAGACCCTGCTGGGTGAGTGGAACATCGCCATACCGCAAGAGTGGACGAACCCTTTGCCGGGTGCGTGGAGCGTCCCTGCACCGCAAGAGTGGACAAACCCTTTGCCGGGTGCGTGGAGCGTTGGGGGTGCAGCTGAGGGGCCTCCACCTGGGGAGGCGGGAGAGGCTCGTCCGCGCCGCCTCTCCCTCCCAGTGCACCCCACGGCGTCTCGCTGACATTTGTTATGGCCGGACCAGGCGATGAAGAAGAGGGGGGGGTCGGAGGGATATGCAAGACATCCCCCCCTCCCACGGCCTGCGAGGCGCCGGGAGAAGAAGGGAATGGGAGGACCAGTACATTCCGGGTCGGGCCCATGCCTTCTCCGGCCGATGGCGGCCGGCCGCTCTTTGCCACGGCCCCAGGAACGGGTCCCTTGGTTCATCCTGGGGACAGGCCTTGGCGCGTGGTGTCGCCTCCGGACTATTCGCGTAATGATTCTCCACCCCAGGCCGCCGCCGACGGCTTTTGTAGACTTTCTGACGCCCAAAAACCTACTAGAAAGTAGCCCAAAGTAGCCCAACATTGCTACTTTGGGGAAGGAGGGACAGGAACGGCGTCAAGCAGACGGCGAAATGCATTGTGGGTTTGTTGTTGCAGCCGTTTGCCATGTGAATAGTTGTTTAATATATTTTTGTTCAAATAAAAAACGTTTTAACCTGTTACTTTGCTATCGTGTTGTATATTTCTAATATTTGCCTAGGGTTTGTCGTTAATTGGGCGGGGTGGTCGGTGGAGCCGAGCTGTCTCGCAGTCATCATGGCGCTGAGTTCGGCTTTCCTCACTAGTTTCATATTTCCTGAGGGGTTGTTCCTAATGCTTCCATTTCAGTGAGGTTGAAAAGAGGTCTCATCAGTGGCCTACTGATTTTACTCGATTCCTTTTGTTTCTCCTAACGATTTTTATGTTCTTTTATTTGCTAGCACGATACAGCGGTTAATCCGCATTTTCTTTATATATGTCCTTTTTATCAGGGGTGTCCTCCGGTGGAGCCAGATGGTCTACCTCTAATAAATGGTCCGGGCTGAACCAACTACTGAGCAATGGGGGGGAGATAGGCATGACGGGTTACAACGGGGACAAAAGTCAGCACTACCTATCCTTCACTACTTTGCGGAGACTAGGTAGAATATTTCTATTCTACAGTATTCGCAAATAGGGAATACCCAAAGAGAGAACCAATTCCAAACAGTCAAGTTCGGACAAACAATCAATCAATCAAATGAGGACTAAAATAGGCGCGACGGGTTACAACGGGGGCAAAAGCCTGCGCTACCTACCCTTCACTATCTGCAAAGAGAGAGATCTTCCTGTTCCTCTCTGTTTGTAGGCAGAGAAGATCCTTTCCGAGAACCAATTCCGAACGGTCAATGTTCGGTCAAACAATCAATCAGTGGGGGATAAAAATAGGCACGACGGATTACAACGGGGGCAAAGGCCTGCGTTACCTATCCTTCACTATCTGCAAAGACTAAACAGAGTATGGCGACTCTGTGCTTGTTTGCAAATAGAGAATGATCCAAAGAGAACCAATTCCAAAACAATAAATGCTTGGATAATAATCAATCAAATGGAGAGGGAAGTAGGCGCGACGGGTTACAACGGGGGCAAAAGCCTGCGCTACCCACCCTTCACTATCTGCAAAGGGAGAATACTCCTATCCTTCCCCGTTTGTAGACAGAGAATCTCTCAGGACAAAACAATCAAATGCGTAATACTAGTATTTTCCAATGACAATCAAACACTCAATTCGCAATTTGTCGTGTTTACACGACCTTACCCGGACCGTATGGACAGTTTCTCGTCTTCCGTTTCCAGCGCCCGATCGTCCTCTATTCTCCGTAATTGCTGTGGCACTCCTAATGGTTCCCAGTCAGGACCGTAGATCACTCGAGAGAGGTCTGTTCGGAACCAGTGAAGTTCGGATGATCAGCTGCCAGACAAGGGTCTATCGGGCAGGAGCTCTTCCCGATCGTTGCAGTCGTTCACTCTGTCGTTGAGACCTCTCTCACTGGATCCACGTGTCGCTGATGGGCCCCACGTTTGGGACGGCAATTGATGAAAAAGGGTTCAGGCAGATCAGGTCGTTTTACCCCTTTTCTAGGTTTGCTCGGCGTTAGCTGCTTCTCACCCAACTCACGATTACCAAATAAAGAGGCAGGCGCTGGAGACTGGAAGGCAGTTTATTTCCGACGGAACAGAACACGTCAAATCAGACAACAGGGTATCTTCTCGAGGTGTTCTAACAAGTTTCTCTACGGCTCTGTCTTTTATACACAGGTTTATGATGTACAAACATTCCTTATTGTAATAAAAGACACTTTGAAGTACGAAAAGGCCTGTTTGGAATCCCAGCTTCAGGCCTCTTCCCATACCGGTCGCTCTGATGTTGTTTCCCCCTCCCAAATGTAACATGTGATCGTAATCTGCAGCTGGACATTCCAACCGGACACGAGGGCGAGAGGGGTGGTCGGATCTAAGGTTGGGCAGGCGATAAGATCACGTTTCACTATGCGGGGCCGGGGGGTACATCCACGAGACCTAGGTTTATGACATGGGACTGGGTCGAGAGGCCAGGTGTAACCGGGGGGGTCATCAGAAGAGAGGAAGGGTGTTCCTGAGAGGAATGCAGATGTGTCGGTCAGATCTAGGGGTGTGAAGGCCTTGATTAATCACCGCTCCTCTGATGTGAAGCGAGGTCCTACTGTAGGGAGCAATAAACTGCATCTGTTGGGCTAGGTGACGGCCTGGGATCAGGCCGGGCAATCGGGCAGGGAGGAAGAGGTTACCAAAAAGGGCCTGTTCTCTGGGTAGGATGAAAAGAGTGAGGGGGCTGTCGGGGCGCAGGGGGGGGGGATACTTGCGAGGCTGGGGAGAGAGAGAGAGAGAGAGAGAGAGATGCAGGCTATTGGTAGTGGGCAGAGAGGTCATGACACACAAAATGGCTACTATCTATGTTCGTGATGGGGCCTAAAAGGGGACAAGATGGCGGGGTCACTGTGCCGTGATTTTCGCTTTACCTTCAACAGTGACGAGGGTGAACACAAATGAACGCCGCTTATGTACATATACATTGTCATTTTCCACATCCTGGTTTTCAGTAGTGCTGGAGTGTTGTTTGTGGGATCCTAAGAAAAACTCTGGTCCTGTCCATTAAGCTTTTTTCCACATTAAGCATTGGGAATGCCTAATTAGAAGAGAGACCTAAAGATGAATAGGTCTAGCTTGTTCCCCTTAAAAATTCAAGTCTTTTCCCAATGGCATCTAAATGATTTTCGGGGGCACTGGAAAAACGTTTCAACTGTTTTTGTGTGAAGGCTGCTTCTGAAAGTTTGTTTTGAACCATATGGGCTTCAATTAGCAGAAAATGGGTAATATAATTCAAAGTTATGACGAACAGGGCCCCCCAAAATATGTCTCAGGGCCCCAAACATTTTTAAGAGAACACCGGCCTGAACACTTCTAAAAACAATGAAAGTTTCTCTGCAGCCACTGTAGGGAGGGAAGTTCATACCACCGAGGCCGGGGGAGGGGCGTGTCAAAGACGTACTTCGGTCTTTATTGCCAGCAGGACCGTGTGCACGTTTGTGGCTTGTTGGCACCCGTCGCTGCCACCAGGCAGAAGACAACAGTGCTGCTTTTGGATACCAAAGACGCACTTTAGGCGCAGTAGCCCCCGTCCCAGAGTTGCCTGGTCACGTTTCTGGAAAGCATTCTGTGGTTATGATGCAGGGAGGCAGCTCCAGGCCTTGAACTAACACATGGGTGCGGAGAAGCACGTGACATTTCACCCACTGCACGTCAGGGGCGTAACACAGGCCCCCGCAGCCCACGCGGTGGGGGGGAGGGCTAGCTCCGAGGGGCCCCCTCGGCACTGAACTCTGGCCGGGAGAGCTCCTGATTGAGCCCGTAGGGGGCCCCCTTGTAAGGAAGCAAGCAGCTTGAAATCTATGATAAGGGTTCCCTAAGATTTACCTTTAAATCCTGACTACATTTTGGACACTGAATTGATGATGTAGAAACTTGGCACTGATGAAAAAGATGACAAATCCACTTGCAAACGTTTAGCTGCTTCTATGGTAGGAAATGAGCCAAATCAAAGCAGAGATCAGCTTTCACATTACTTTTGTCATCCATCCATCCGTCCGTCTGTCAATCAATCTAATCATAACAAGTAACTGTAGAGCATGGTCCCATCGAGGGGCTCTGGTGACAGGACTCTGGTGACATCACATACCACGAGACTGAAGGTCAAATGGCTTATGAATGACTCCGGAAACCAAAGTTGGTAACATTGGACATATTTTATATGTTAACCGTTAAGTAATTTTTCTATAACATATTTATTTTGAGGGATAAAAACGTTTTTATTCCAAAGTGCACTTATTGGAATTAGAATATTTGGGGTTGGTTTACTGTTTGTGAATAAACGGTTGAAAAAACAACGGACAATGGTGAGGGCCAGTGGATTTATGTAAATCCGTGCCTGCAGCATTTACTGCATAATTATGGACACATAAGTTGCAGTATTTGCATATTTCACAAAAGTGCGTTTTTCTGACTAACTCAAATTGATGAAAACAATACTGCCACATAATGTCTGTTTTTGCTGCATAATTTGGATTACCTAGCTTCATAGTAGCAATAACTTTACCACATAATCCTAGTAGCCTCCACAATTGGAAAAGCTCGGCTGAGTGGTTTTGGGCTGTCATTACTATGATGAAAACCCTTATTCACTGTAAACCATACTATTGTTTCCATATTTCACAGTTCCCTGCGAAGTACTGATTTTCATAACTCTATATTTTGTGCAAGAAAAGCACCCAAACATGTATGATAGTTAGACAGACAGATAGACAAACACTGGAAAGAAACATGTAAAGTACAGTCGATGTTACAACTTAAAACCATAAATACATCTGAAATTCACCAGTTAGGGTTTGCTCTGCAGTCCACAACAGCCTCGCAAATCATAACTCACACTCCAAATTTGATGCTCATGACCTTTCCCCTGATGTGACCGATACAATTTCAAATGACTTAAATGCTCTTATGAGTGAGAACACATTTCATTTTACCATTAATACTATCAACGAAAGGAATAGGTATATAGTATCATTGACTATTTTGGTATATTTGATTAAATTATGTTGTGCATAGATGAGAACACATTTCCCCTTACCATTAACCCTATCAATGAGGGGACTGGGAATATAAGATTAATTACTATTTTGAGTATGTTTCATTTAATTATGTTGTGCTGTTTCTGGGTTTCATTGATCAGTGCACATTTTGTGAGATCATATTTCATTTAGTGTATGGGGTATGGTTTGTAAGGCTTCTGATTTGATAAACTGATTGCCAAGCTTACAAAAACTAGAACATTTCAAAGTTTTTTTAGTTGTAAGTTGTAATTATAACTGTATTAGAACTGTGTTTTTAAGTGAATTTCAGAGATTTTTCTAAATATATGTTACGGTGTTATAACTAGGGCTGGGTGTAGTTTGCGTAGCGCCACTAGGCACACTACGCAGAATTTAGGAAAACAAATTGTGGAAAACGGGGATGCGTCCTGAGGGTCCGTGTGCCCAGGACAGGGGTCCCTCATGCCAGGGCAGACTCCCTGATCTCCCCGGCCTGGTTGGAGCCCAGGAGCCCTGCAGCCCGGGAACCCTGCAGCCCCGGAGCCCTGCAGCCCCGGAGCCCTGCAGCCCCGGAGCCCTGCAGCCCCGGAGCCCGGGAGCCTTGAAGCCCCGGGAGCCCTGGAGCCCCGGAGCCCTGCAGCCCCCGGAGCCCTGTGGCCCCCGAGCCCTGCAGCCCCCGGAGCCCTGGAGCCCCCGAGCCCTGGAGTCCCGGAGCCCTGCAGCCCCGGAGCCCTGCAGCCCGGCAGCCCCCGAGCTCCATATCCCTGCAGCCCCGGAGCCCTGCAGCCCGGCAGCCCTGGAGCCTCGGAGCCCTGCAGCCCCGGAGCCCTGCAGCCCCTGAGCCGTGCAGCCCCGGATCCCTGGAGCCTTGGAGCACTGGAGCCCTGGAGCCTCGGAGCCCTGTGGCCCGAGCCCAGCAGCCCCGGAGCCCCGGAGCCCCCGAGCCCTGGAGTCCCGGAGCCCTGCAGCCCCGGAGCCCTGTAGCCCGGCAGCCCCCGAGCTCCGTATCCCTGCAGCCCCGGAGCCCTGCAGCCCCGGAGCCCTGGAGCCTCGGAGCCCTGCAGCCCCGGAGCCCTGCAGCCCCCGAGCCCTGCAGCCCCGGATCCCTGGAGCATCGGAGCACTGGAGCCCTGGAGCCTCGGAGCCCTGTGGCCCCCGAGCCCAGCAGCCCCGGAGCCCTGGAAGGGCAGGCGGGAGCCCTCCCGCGGAGGCTCGGGGCAGGCAGATTGGCGTCATGTCGGTCCCGGCCATCTGGTCGCACCTTTCCACTCGGCCATCTGGTCGCACCCAATGATTTTCAATGGGGCGACCAGATGGCCGGGCTTCCCTGGAAGTCCCGAGGAGGTGCAATTCGCCTCCCGGATCCCAGCCAGGGTTCCAGGAGGTCGGTCACGTTGACGCCCTGGGTCCCCTCCGTCACTCGGCATGCACGAGTTTCCAGAAAGAGGGGTAGCCTTCCTCTGGATTACTAGGGGCAAGGGTATTCCCGGACACCCTTCCGGGGCTGGCGGTTCCCTGCCGGGGACCAGATGGGCAAAGCCCGGGCAACACCTCCCAGGCGTCCGGGGCTCCCTCCTCTGGCCCGCGGTGTGGCTAAGTACCCAGGACGGGCTCCATGGGTCCTGGGCAGTCCTCCCCCGGGCCAGAGAGCTCAGGTGGTCCTCCCCGTGCCTGAGGCCCAGCGTGGGGTTTCAGAGCCCCCCTGAGCCCTGCAGCCCCGGAGCCCTGCGGCCCTGGAGCCCGGGGTCCCAGGAGCCCTGCAGCCCTGCAGCCCTGGAGCCCGGGAGCCCTGGAGCCCCGGAGCCCTGCAGCCCCTGAGCCCTGCAGCTCCAGAACCCTGCAGCCCCGAAGCCCTGCAGCCCCGAAGCCCTGCAGCCCGGGAGCCCTGCAGCCCTGGAGCCCGGTAGCCCTCCCGCGGAGGCTGGGGGCAGGCAGATTGGCGCCCTGTCGGTCCCGGCCATCTGGTCACACCTTTCCACTCGGCCATCTGGTAACACCCAATGCTTTCCAATGGGGCGACAAGATGGCCGGGCTTCCCAGGAAGTCTCGATGAGGTATCATTCGCCTCCCGGATCCCAGCCAGGACTCCAGGAAGTCAGTCAAGTTGGCACCCTGGGTCCCCTTCGTCACTCGGCACGTACGGGTTCCCAGAAAGAGGGGTAGCCTTCCTCCAGATTACTAGGGGCAAGGGTATGCCCGGACACCCTTCCGGGGCTGGCGGTTCCCTGCCGGGGACCAGATGGGCGATGCCCGGGCAACACCTCCCAGGCGTCTGGGTCTCCCACCACTCTGCGGCGTGGCAAAGTACCGGGGACGGTCTCCATGGGTCCCGGGCAGTCCTCCCCCGGGTCCCCGTGCCTGAGGCCCAGCGTGGGGTGTTAAAGCCCTCCTGAGCCCTGCCGCCCCCGGAGCCCTGCGGCCGCCGGAGCCCTGCAACCCCAAGCCCTACAGCCCCCGGAGCCCCGCAGCCCTGCAGTCCCGGAGCCTGCAGACCCAGAGCCCTAGAGCCCCCGAGCCCAGCAGCCCTGGAGCCCTGCAGCCCTGGAACCCTGCAAGGGCAGGCGGGAGCCCTCCTGCGGAGACTTGGGCCAGGCAGAGTGGCGTCATTTCGGTCCCGGCCATCTGGTCGCACCTTTCCCCTCAGCCATCTGGTCGCGCGCAATGCTTTCCAATGGGGCAGCCTGATGGCCGGGCTTCCCTGGACATCCAGATGAGGGGCCATTCGCCTCCTGGATCCCAGCCAGGGCTCCAGGAAGTCTGCGCTCTGAGTCCCCTCCGTCACTCGGTGCGCACGGGTTCCCAGAAAGAGAGGTAGCCTTCCTCCGGATTACTAGAGGCAGGGTATGCCGGGAAACACCCCTCCCGGGTGGGCGGTTCACTGCCGGGGACCAGATGGGCTTTACCCGGGCAACACCTCCCAGGCGTCCGGGGCTCGCTCCTCCAACCCGCGGCATGGAAAAGTGCCCGGGATGGGCTCCATGGGTCCCGGGCAGTCCTCCCCCGGGTGCCCGGGCCCCGAGAGCTCCGGCAGCCCCACCTGTGCCTGAGGCCCAGCAGCCGGGGTCTCCGAGCCCCCAAGCCCTCTGTGGGCAGGCAGGAGCCCTACCGTAAAGGCCTCGGGCGGGCAGACGGGAGTCCTTTCTGACCCGGCCAACTGGTCGCACCGCTCCCCTCGGCCATCTGGTCGCACCCAATGCTTTCCAATGGGGCAACCAGATGGCCTGGCTTCCCTGGAAGTCCCGATGAGGTGCCATTCACCTCCCGGATCCCAGCCAGGGATCCAGGAGGTCGGGCGCCTCCGCGCCCTGGGTCCCCTCCGTCACTCAGTGCGCACGGGTTCCCAGAAGGAGAGGTAGCCTTCCTCCGGATTACTAGGGGCAGGGTATGCCGGTACACCCCACCCGGGCTGGCGGTTCCCTGTCGGGGGCCAGCTGTGCTGTGCTCGGGCAACACCTCCCAGGCGTCCGGGATTCCCTCCTCCGGCCTGCAGCGTGGCAAAGTGCCCGGGACGGGCTCCATGGGTCCCGGGCAGTCCTCCCCCTGGTGTCCAGGCCCCGAGAGCTCCGGCAGCCCCACCTGTGCCTGAGGCCCAGCAGCCGGGTCTCCGAGCCCCCGAGCCCTGCGTGGGCAGGCGGGAGCCCTACTGCAAAGGCCTCGGGGTGAGCAGACGGGAGTCCTTTCGGTCCTGGCCATCTGGTCGCACCGCTCCCCTCAGCCATCTGGTCGCGCCCAATGCTTTCCAATGGGGCGACCAGATGGCCGGGCTTCCCCGGAAGTCCCGATGAGGTGCCATTAGCCTCCCAGATCCCAGCCAGGGCTCCAGGAGATCGGGCACGTTCGCGTCTAGGGTCCCCTGTGCCGGGCGGTGCGCACTTGTTCCCAGAAAGAGGGGTAGCCTTCCTCCGGATTACTAGGGACAAGGTACTCTGGGACCCCTCTCTGCCTAGCGGTCCTCAGCCGGCAGCTGGATGGGCCAGGATGCCGCCCCAGCCCCATCCCCGGTCCTGCCGCGTGGCAGGATGCCCTGGCCGGGGTCCGGGAGGGCCCCCTTACTGGCTCCAGGGGCCCTGCCGGGCCCGGGTGCTCTGGCCCTGGGCCCCGTCCCCCGGCCTGCCGGCACTGCCAAAGGCCCGGGACGTGGTTCCGTTGTGCCCGGGGAGCCTCCCCTTGCTTGGTTGGTTCAGGAGCTCCGGCCGGGGCCCCCCCGAGGGCCCCGGCGAGGGCGGCCTCCCCACCCGGGGCTCCGTCCTTATTCCTGCCGCGTGGCAGGGTGCCCGGGACGGGGTCCGGAGGGCCCGGGGAGGCTCCCCCTGCGCCTCCGGGCTTGGGGCCCCTGGCTGGGGCCAGGGGTCTGGTTGGGCCCCGGGTCGGGTACTCCGGCCCTGGGCCCTGTCCCCCGTCCTGCCGACTGCCAAAGGCCTGGGACGGGGTTCTGTTGTGCCCGGGGAGCCTCCCCTTGCTTGGCTGGGTTCAGGAGCTCCATCCGGGGCCCCTGAGGGCCCTGGGGAGGGCAGCCTCATCACCCCGGGCTCCGACCTGGGTCCTGCCACATGGCAGGGTGCCCGGGATGGTGTCAGGCAGGCCCTGGGAGGCTTCCCATGCGCCTCCGGGCCTGGGAGCCCAGGCTGGGTCCAGGGGCCCGCCGGGCCCCGGGTCGGGTGCTTGGGCCCCGGGCCCTGTCCCCGGGCCTGCCGCACTGCCAAAGGCCCGGGACAGGGTTCGCTTTTGCCCTGGCCGGCCTCCCCTGCTTGTCAAGGTGTGCGCGGGCCCCTGGGTCGGAGGGCCTGTTGGGGCCCCCTTGCAGCCTCCATGGCTGGGGCCCAGCTGGGACCCCGGGCCTCCGGTCCGCCATGCCCCGGCGCCCGCTCACTCCTTCGTTGGGGCACAGGGTGTCCAGATGGCTTCCCTTTCGTACCCGGCCATCTGGTCGCACAGATCCCCTCGGCCATCTGGTCGCCCTCAATGCTTTCCTATGGGGCGACCAGATGGCTGGGCTTCCCTGGAAGTCCCAATGGGGTGCCATTTGCCTTCCGGATCCAAGCGAGGGCTCTAAGAGGTCAGATACTTTCGCGCCTTGGGTCCCCTCTGTCACCTCGAGTGCACGGATTACAAGAAAGGGGGGTAATTTTCCTCCAGATTACTAGGGAGAGGGTCAGTCAGACCTCCGTGAGGTTCGGCGATTCTGAATCAGGGGAAGGCAGTCCCGGGGCCCGCCTGCCGGGGCCCCCAGAGGCCCGGGTACGCTCCTGCCTCTCAGCCCCTTACCGATGGTCCTTTTTCTCCGAGTTTTCTCAGGCAGACCTCCGTGAGGTCCGGCCATGCTGAGAGGGGGAAGGCAGTCCCGGGTCTGCCCGCCAGGGCCCCCAGGGGCCCGGGACGCTCCTGCCTCTCAGCCCCTTGCCGGTGGTCCTTTTTCTCCGAGTTTTCTCAGGCAGACCTCTGTGAGGTCCGGCCATGCTGAGAGGGGGAAGGCAGTCCCGGGGCCTGCCCGCTGGGGCCCCCAGGGGTCCGGGACGCTCCTGCCTCTCAGCCCCTTGCCGATGGTCTTCGGCATCGCTTGTTTTCTAACCTACGTCACATGCATTCTTTCCCCGCTTCTACGCTCTCCCCAATAGCTTTCACCATACCTTTAATTCCCATCTGTTCACCACTATTGTATTACAGCGCCCTCTATTATCCAGCCGTTACTACCATATATCCGATGCGAAGACCCCTATGATGAAGCATGACACCAAGGGCCCTTTTGGTGTGTGAGTGGTATTTAAAGAACACAGTGTGCTCCCCACCATTGTAGGGACCATACCAAACACATCTCTGTGGATTCCTTTTGTTTATTTATATTGTGGCCGGGGAGACCCAATCCACTTTTCTCTCCACTCCCTCTTTGTTTTATTTATGTTGCTGGGAACACCCACAGCAACTACCATTGCCCGCCCCTTTAACGCAGAAAACTGCATCCAATGGAACGATATTTACAATGCCGAATTAAGTCACGCAAAATGGCTTAGGGTTGCCTTATAAATATGGAGCAGGACACAGCACCACCGGAGTGTCGCATAAAGTGATGCTCTGGTGGCGCAGGGGCCTTTTAAATGAGGCCCCCAGTTTATAAAGAATGCTGCAGCCAGATTAGTCCTAGGGTGAAACTGACAGGGGTAAGCACCTTTGTGCTGCAATCTTGGTGCCAATTAACATTTGGCTTATTGCACTGTGCCACATATAAATAAACAATGCAGTAGAAGCAAGTGGTGACATTCCACAGTGGGGTGCCAAGGGGGAGTTGGGGTGCAGGGCAAACACATCTAGAGTGTGTTGGTGTTTGTCCTGTGGCAAAATATCCTAAAAACCGGAAGTGCACACATCTCTGTTGACTTGACATGCCTAGTTCCCAAGCATTCTTCCTGTGGCTTAAATCACTTCATTGAAAGGCTCCAGCATGTGTGCAAAAATCTTATGGTGCCTACATTCTTACTCACCATCTTTGCTTTCCAAGTGTCAATTTGATCAATATCCTCAGATTCAAATGAGAACAGGCTGGAGGCCCCACGTTTACAGTAGCCTGCTGCTAAAGTATGGAACAATCTTCCTGCATCATTGAGAAAGTTGGTGAACTACTATTTTTCTGCAAACTTATCAAAACTTCTCTGTTTTCTGCTTTTTAGGTCATTGTCTCCTTCCTTAGCCTACGTCTGGAAGAACCGGGATACCCTGTACCTGGGTAGCTGTGCGCTCTACAAATCTACTATTCACTTATTCATTCATTAAAATGGTTCAACATGCTTTGAATCCGGATGCTATTTGTTGCATGATGTTTCAGAGATGATGTGGCCTAGCAGTTCAACTGGACTGTCAATTTGAAGGGCTACACAATAGTGAAGGAAGGGCAAGGGTCAACAGCGGGCTCCAGTGGCCGCACCTCTTAGCTGCGTTCCCATTGTTAGTGTTGTTGAAGATGCAATCCGGTGTGCACAAACTACTCCGGCACCCGCTGTTGAAGAGTGCAAAGTGCCAAGCAGATATATGGAAATTGTGAACAAATCGACTGTTTCAGTAACAACGCATGGTGTGTTCTCTTTTTTTAATAAATGTTCTTTATTGGGTAATCCAAAAATAAGGGTGCAATGAGCCTCGCCAACTTGTTTCATTCACAAAGGTTGAACTTTGTCAGGGCTGAAAAGAGATGTAACATAGATAATATAAATATACATATAAAACCACATAGGCACAAGACTAGACTCTAAGACTCCTGTTGCTGAAGTCTGATGGGCATCAAAGACTTCACCTGCATCTTGCTACCAGCATCTGGGATCCTCTGCTGTGAGTCCTGCCCTGCCAAGTGGTGCCAAATCCACTCTCGGGCCCTTGAAGGTGAATTTGATGCTGCAACCAAGACTTGATGCATCAACTCCAAAGCGTCAGTTTTGAACCAACACATCCCTGCGGAACTGATGCACACTGACACACCGATCTGACTCTGATGCAACCCCAGCCCTGCGTAGCTTTCGACTGACCCATTGACTTCAGCCCAGCGGTTTGACTCCGACATCATAGAATCAACGCATCACGCTGTTTACATCGATGCATCATCGACGTTGTGTCGCGTACAGGAACCGAGGTCTCGCACTAGCAACCAGCACATCACCTCCTCTGTGCAACACATCGTCCCGGGCATCAAATCTTCAACGACCTGGCACTGCCTACAGGAAATGACGCATCACCTGCTTCCGTGGCATCTCACCCCTGCGCCTCGCATTGTCTTCAATTTCTGATGCATCCAAGGTACTCTAAGTGGGTCTGTGTAAGTACTGTATCCGACCTGCCATCTATCCCGGTTTGACTGAACCTTTGGATTTGTCCTGGTCAAGCGTGACCAGATAGCCTCAGTTGGAGCTATTGACTTCTAAGCACTGCATTTTTATTAAATTAAAAAAAAAATCATATCTTGACTCGTGTATGTTGCATTTTTGTCTATTTGATCTTGATTTACTCAGGTAAATATTGGCTATTTGTTTAAACTGGTGTTCTTTGTTGTGTTTTCACTGTGTTACTGTGTGTGTGTCATAAATACTTTACACTTTGCCTCTTTAGTTTAGCCTGACTGCTCTGTACCAAGCTAATAGAGTGAGCATGGTTAAAATTTTACTGTGTACTACACTTACCTTGACTAGAGTATGGGTCCCTACTTGGACAGGTGCCTACCTCTGACAACTAGAGATCCAATTTCTAGAACACCTTCCCCCAAAGATTGAGCACCATCTTCTCTTGATATGAAGTATCTATCTCCATTTCACGGGGCATATTTACAAGCCCCTTGTGCCGCCAGTGGGTCACTTTTTTGGAAGGTACAGTGTTTTGCTCCATATTTACAAGGCCATGCAAATCCACCCTGTGTGGCTTTTCGTGGCCTTGTAAATACGACCCCTTTTCACACATCACTTTGCATGAATGGGGCATTCAATGGGTGTTGTTGTAGGTGTTCTGATGCAACACCCATGGATTCTGCTGCTTTCCCAGATTTACGTTTCATAAACTTGGGAATGCATCAATATTCTGCGCCTCCCCAAATGAGGCATAAGGGGAGCAACAAAGAGAAATACTTTTATTTCTCCTCATTTTTTCCTCTTTCTATGTGTGCATTATTGGAAAGAGGGAAACACCTCTCATGATTATTTTTGTGCAGGAAGGTGTGCCTTTCTGCACAAAAACACTAAATGCAGATACCCTTGAACCATGGCAGGGTTCCTGCATTGGCGCATGGCAGTCAATTGTGTGCAGCACAGGAGATGGCAGATTCAATGTTTCAAAGTGTTCCTCAATGACACTATGTACAGTTAACAAAAAGTAGCATGAGCCTTATTTTATAACCAACCTTCTGTACAAATAATAGCACTCTGCGTGAATATATAAGAATTTGTTCGTATGAGGGTAGTTATGTTGTGAACAGGAATTATGGACTAAGGTATTTCTCAAGCAGAATTGCCTTTACATTTCTCTTGAAGAAGGACGTAGAAAGGTTAGTTCTTACTTCTGGTGGGAGGGAGTTCCAGAATCTTGGGGCATTTCCTGAAAAGGATCGTCCATGCTATCGTTCCCTCTTGAATCTGAGTGGTTCCAGAAGCATCTAGTCAGTACTCCCTACCTCCTGATTCCTGTCTAGGTATGTTGGAGTTCCATAATGGGCTGCTCTGTGGGTGACATATGCAGTCTTAAAGATGCAGCAGGCTTCGGCAGCAGGCTTTGGCAGGAAGCCAGCTGACACACGTAAGTATAGGCTTGGTATGATCGTACAAGTGAGTTCTTGAGACAAGCCCGGCTGCCATGTTAAGCGGAGCATTTAATGAAACCAAGTGGGTTTTAGGAAGGACGGTGATATTATGTTTCCGTATTCCATGCTGGAGATGACGAGCGCCTGTACCGCCTCTTTGAGGTCGTTTTCAGAGATGAAGGGCTAGAGTTTTTTTTACAGTGTGACCCTGATTGATGTGGGCTAACATGTTAGGGTTCTTGGCAAGTGTGTTTGCCAGGGATCTTTTTGCGTTGATAGTTTTCAGGGTACAGTTGAATGCATCCATATGTGAGATGTGTTTCCTCATATAACACCAGTATTTTTCCTGACCAAAATCGGGGAAATTACCAAAGTGTGATTTCTCATTAATCATGAAATGTTGATTTGAGTGAAAAGAGTTTACACCTCATTCATGAATTCCCCAGAACTCATAATAAGCCTGTTAGTAATAATTAATGAATTATTTTTTTCAGATTTAACACAACCTTAGTGTGGACCTAAAGTTCTTTATTTTCTTAGATGCGTTGCTTTTTGACCTCTCTAGGACTATGCAGCCCGCTACTAAAATGTGGGAGAAGGGTAAGTTCAGAGGGGATTTGGCCTTCTTGTGGTGATGTGTATTATGCAATACAGAACTCTATTATGTCACTAAGAATGTATCTCCGGTAGCATTCTCCTGTAGGCAGTTATTATCTGTGTCTTCGCCTGTCTGCTGGGACGGCTCTCCTTTTCCTGCAATAAACCTATATTGAAAGACCAACTATCAGTTTCATTCAACATCATTTCACTTCTTCATTTGGGATGTGCTGGATGGGTGTTGGGGGTTGGGAGCTAAAGCGTATCTTGACCTCTCTAGACAGCCACATACCACCCACCCAACTGCAGGGTCTATACATATGCCCCAAAGTGGGTGGGCAGTAGGGAGAGTAGCTTCCCTACGGTGTTGAGTTGGAAGCAACCGGTCTTTACCATTACATTCACCGGGGGTACGAAGCTCAGCTAAGAAATAAATATCACAGCAAAGTTCCTAACTTCAGCCACAGGTGCTGGTGCTATGCCCAATGATTGTGGGGGTGTAGAGGCTGATTGGGAGGGCAGATTTAAATATATCTCCTTAGAAAATCCTGGCATTTCGCTGGTCCTGTGGCACTGGGCTGTCATTGGTTTGTGATAATAAGGGTCGAACTCAGCTTCAGTAATTTTGTTGCCTCTTGCTAGGAGTGAATGGAATCAGCATTTAAGTGCCTGAGGCAGAGTACCAAATGTGCTGTACGTCACTGCGCAAGACAATGCGCTGGAGGTGTGTACGACAGGTATGTCCAAATATGGTACATAAGTTAATGTAAGGGTCAGATTTGAGTCTCAGATAACATGCAGTCAAAAGGTTGATCGCCAAAACTGCTTCCCTAAAAAATGTAACTAATTGATAATTTGTCTCTCATTTGTTTTATTTACCTATTGAGGAACAATAGTATTTCTATATCTGGTGATGTACATAACAGACCATTTGTACATAAGGACAGTATTGGTTAGGTAGTTATATAGAGATGAGGAGCTGAAGGTATAGTTGATGGTCAAAGGATTAGAGAGTACAGGCATTAATAGGGTATATGCAATGCATATCCTATATCTCATAGATGGAACTTTAGATCACAGAACACGTAGAGTGAGTTAGAGGAAATAGGATGAGCAATGGCCAGGAAGATAAGGTTGTGATCTTGGGTATTAGTTACAGTTTGGTATACAGGATACTCCATCACAAACTAAGGGGTAGATGTATCAAAATTCCATTTTGCGATTTCTTAATAGCGATTTTTAAGGAATCGCTATTAAGAATTCGCAAAATGGAATGTATGTAAAAAAATCGCTATTTTTTAGCGATTTCTTAGTCTTCCTTATTTGCGAGTTCGCACTTTGCGAATTCGCAAATAAGGAATAATTTCCCATGCATTCCTATGGCCAGGAGGCCCATAGGAATGATTGCAAAATATCTCAATTTGCGAATCGCATTTTGCGAATTCGCAAATTGAGAATAATTTCAAAGGTGCAGGGGTGTCTCAAAGACACCCTGCTGCACCCCTGAAATTTACATGTGTGTGCATATGGCGCACATACATGCCCTATGGGCATGTATCTGCGTCACATGCCACCTTCACAAATGCCAAATAGGGCATTTTTAAATGAAATCGCAAATTACCACCAACTTCAAGTTGGTGGTAATTTGCGATTTCCTAACCAAAAATCGCAATTTCAGAACACCACATACATCGCATTTAAGGAATCGCAAAATTTGCAATTCCTTAAATGCTTAAGAAAAATAAGGAATCGCAAATTTTTGCGATTCCTTATTTAGCGTTTTTTTAATACATTCCCAAAAATGCAAAAAAGCCTTTTGCAATTCGCAAAGGCCAAATTTCGGCCTTTGCGAATCGTAAAAGGCTTGATACATCTAGGCCATAGTTCTTGTCTCGTCCGCTGTATTACAAGTGCATTTTAGCCTACGGCACCTTTAATACTCTAAATAAATCTCTTAGTTTTGATGTTATGGTTGAGGGCCAGAAGATGAAATGAACAATTGCGATATTGACTACTTAGAATTGGTGAAAACTGGGAAGGAGCTGCGTAGCCAAGCACAGGGATTGGTGGCTGTATTGTGCCCTATAATTTTGACTCTTTCCTCTTCCTGTCACCATCATGGAACGGAAGGAATATAGAGAGCTTTAACCAGTGGCTTGTGCAAACTTAGAGAGATTTTACATAGATTTATGCTGTGTTGCTCTTCTCTCCTGTTTCAGTTCTGGGGTCTAGCTGCTTCTACCGCCATAAAGGCACATGACCCTCCCTGATCTGTGATGCTCTATCTGACAATGCTAGCTCTTACCCTGGAGGTTGGAGCTTTCCGTACTTCACATCTAGGGTGCACTGCCAGTCTCTGCTGCCCTGATCTCCATTCAGCACTAAATTGTTGCTACTAGCTGAAACTGAACAAAAGTGTACCCTTCTTGGATTGGGCAGGTTTAACTACATAGAACTGTGGATCAGAAAGCTGCTAACCCACGTTTTCTGCAGACTCAAAGTTTAAAGTGGGAGTCTGCAGATGCAAGTAGGTCACACGTGGGACTGGTTCAATCCACAAATCGATTCCACCATTTTTGCTCTATGCAGTGATGCTTCCTGCCAATACCAGTATGTATATACCTATATTTGCAAAGGCCATTGGTACTTTACCCTAACATTTCATGTTTATGTTATAGTGTAGTAGTCCGACCTGCCATCAAGTGCCATAGAAGCAACTATGAAACTCTTTACAAACTACGCCTGAGGAACTGAGCCTGGGACATCTGCTCCTAGATTTCTACCTCATGTACCTGTCAATATAGATCTATTTCCCATAGCATATCTTCAGAATGGCCTCTGAAAATTATTTTATGGCATGTGACCACACCATCCAAAAACAATGGGCCATTGTGAGAAGGCTATATCACACAAGACATCAACAGCTCTGAACTTAAGAAGCCGCTTTCCCATGACAAATAAAAGTACTTAGGGGGTCATTAGGATGGTGGATTTCCCGCATACTCTAGGCCGGCGGAAGCCACCGCCGGCCCGGAGGATGCGGGAAATCCGCCGAGGAGGCCTGAAAGACCCACCGCCAAATCAGGATGGCTGGTGGGTCCCCCAATCCGTCCGCCGCTTTTCCGCCGCGGTCGGAAGGCGACCACGGCGGAAAAGCAATAACATGGCTGGCGGTGTCTATCAGACACCACCAGCCATATTAGGATGCAGGGTGAGTCATGCTTTTCCGCGGCGGCTTTACCGCCGTGGAAAAGCATACGGACAGTCACTTTGGGGGCCCGTTGCGGGCCCCCTGGGTGAAGGTTGCGTGGGGGGTGCACATGGGGGGTACCTATGGTACCCCCCTGCCCTTGCGTGCACGAAGCGGCAGGCACCGCGCGGTGCCTGCCGCTTTGTGCATGCAAATGCACACCTTTCGTTTTTTGCATTGCGGCGGATGCTGCTTCAAGCAGCATCCGCCGCAATGTAAAACATACAGGATGTGACCGCCAGGGTGGCGGTCACATCCTAATTGCTATGGAGGGACCGCCGCTGCCCATGCGGACGGTCCCTCCAACTCAGGGGTGGCGGACGGACGCAAGTCCGTCCGCCATCCTAATCGGCCCCATAATCTGGCACTGTCAGGTCAAGGGCAACAGCCAACTGAATGAAACGGTCTGGCCTAAAGCCAAGTCATGTTCCTGTCCTTTTCACCACCCAAAACATGCATCCGGGGAGGTGGCAGAATCCCAGGATGGCCATACACTTGACGTGATTTAGTCGTCACAGGCACAGGCACAGGCCCCCTGAGAGAGGGTGTCATACATAGCCTTGTAAGGCTGGGCACTCTATCTGTCATATGCATTGAGGGAGAGGAAAGCACTGTTGACAAGCTCCTACAATCAAGACCTAATAGCATTTTTGAAGGGTGGTTGGCGAGGACTGTTCCTCCTGAGTCAGAGGGGGTGGGCATTGAGAGGGATGAAGGGATGCCTGTCCTTGCACTCCCTTATACCTAGGTGATCTTGAGATCACAGGTTTCCTCATCATGTATATGCTGCTTTGCATGATTCCCTACAAGGCTGGCATGCGTTCAGTGGCATGCGTGCAGTGCACATCATTGAAGACTGTAAGAACTTCCTGGGGTCCCAGTGCAGTGGCGTAGCTGGGGGGTGGGGGGCGATCTGCCTCAGGCAGCACCAGTTTTGGGGGCGGCGGCCACCCCCACTCTTATCTCCCGTCTCGGGGCAGCAATAGCACCTCCCAGCTCCTCAATGCAATTACCTGAGGGTGGCAAATGGAGAAAATTCTCAACAACCCCTCCCACCCCCCTGCTCTTCAATGCAGAGACCGCCACAGGTGACCAGAGGGATAGCTACTCCACAGGCCCAGAGGGAACCGGTTTCCCATCTCACACTTGGTAGGACTGGCCATTCTTGCTCCTCAATCAAAGGAATCCAAAGACACCAGGGATGTCCAAACGTATGTTTTGACCAAGCATTATTTGAAGTGTTGTCACGTTTCCACGGCTGTTGTGGCACATTGCTTATATTCTTATTATACCACCCACAGCAAGGATCCACCATGCAGCCTTCTCTTATCTGTCATGGATGCCAGCCTGCTTAGCCTGTCATTCTATGGCCCTCAACCCTGGTTGTCATCTTTCACCAGGGCTAGCTGAGGCCTCCAGATGACTCATCATCATCAAGAAACGCTGTCCTCCCATTAGTATCTCACCCCCTGCCCGTGTAGGTGTTTCAAGACCTACAAATCTTCCTCAGCTCACAGTAGCCCTCTTCTTCGTTGTTTGCATTATTTTTTCTTCAACAGAAGACTATTGGGGAAGGGGGTGTTCAGGAGAATACTGAGTTAATTGTTCCCAACAAAGATAATATATATATAGTTAATTTTCTCTATCTGAAGTATCCATGACTTTCCTCCAAAGTTAGGGAATTAAGGAATGCTTGTCATTGTATGCGATTTATGCCAACTATCCACAAATTCTCTTTAGATAATTCTCTTAGGTAAGAAGCTTCCTCCTCAGGCACATCCATCAAGATGGTGAGCATCCCTGTGCATACTTGTGACACAATTACCTCTCTTATCTTTTGCTCCCTGTAATGCTATGGGTTTTGCCTATCAAATCTTCCCTGATTTTTTGTTTTTTGATCACCTGGTCTTTGATCTTTTTACTGTCATTGAGCCTCACAAACAGTCACTTACCCAAATAAATTCCCGGTAAATGGACTGTGCGTGTTACTGGCACTGTCCGACTTTTAAGATGATGCATTGGCAACGCAGCAATGCCAAGGGGCCATTGGCTGGTTAGATGTGAACAGATGTACATACACGTGTGCAGATGTGTAAGGATTACACGTGTGAGAGTCCTGTTGTGCACAGCCTGTTAACTGTGCACTGATAGGCTGGCCCAGAGGGGACGCTGCAGGTTTGGATACTGACCTGAGGTAGGACTCATAATGTTAGTGTACACTCATAGGGAAAATTACTGTGGTTCATGGTCTTGTCTGCACTGGCACTCAATTATACACCTGTGGGGAAGAGTGCATTAGAGTGCAACTTTGCTTCCCTTTGGCCTACAGAGACCAGCGGTGGCTCCTCCGCTAAGGCAGAGGAGTGTCGCCAAACTGCTTTCAAAGCAGTGAAAAAATAAAAAATAAAATGATAATAATGATCACTTTCTTTTTGGTGCCTTCTGGTCTGGGTTAGGGCTGGGATCACAGGTGGTGGGCACTCTTAAGTGTGCATGACTGTTTGGCCGGCCGTCTTGGGCCGGCCAAATAGTCATGAGCACTTTACATGTCCCCCACTGAGCTGCATTACACAGCCTGGTGAAGAACATGCCCAGTGTAGGAAAGTAGGATCTTCTTCTTTTACCCCCACTTTTTGCTTGATGTTACACTGTTTTTGACTAGTCTGACTGGTATCCTGCTAATCAGGGCCCCAGTCTATCTGCTTTCTCCCTAACATGTTATGCCATATATTTAGGTACACTCCAGATTGGATACTGGGGTACCCTTGTCAGTCCCTAGTATATGGTACACATGTACCCAGGGCATAGGTACCCCAGAAGCCTCCCATGAGCTGAAGCACATATTATGCCACCCATGAGAGGCCCTGCAAAATGGAACTACAGGCCTGCCAGTTCAGCCTGTGTAAGATGGTGCATGCACCACTTATTTTAGATATATGGTTGCTATATCTATAGGTCACTACACTTAAAACCTATCAGTCACCCCTCTAGCAAGCCATGACAATCTTGGAGGCAGGGTGCTGGGTTTTACGTGAGAGGGTGCCCCTGAATGAGCAGAGCACCCCTGCAGCCTTCAGAGACCATTCTCCTGGGTTGTCAGTGACGCAGCCAGACATATAGGTAGAGGTGTATTATATGCTCGCGTAAAATGCTATCTCAAAAACGGCTGCAACAAAACATGCTGTGTTTGGTATCAAACAGCTTGGAATCATACCTCCACACTGGTAACTGGTGTCGGAGGTATGATCCCACCCTTCTGAAGTGATCTTCGTGGGGTCCCTGGTCTTCCCTGTACCAGCCTTCTCGACCCGGGCAGCACAAAATGGTTGCTGACAACCAGAGACACATTTCTGCCCTCCAGCTGCTGAGCCAAGCTCGAGCAACTGAAGGCAGGACAATAGGCATCCTGTCACAGGGAGGTGTGACCACCTCCCAGACAGGACTTATTATATTGGGCCTGGGTGCGAGCACTTCCAAAGTGCCTGAAAGTCTGCACCTGGGGCACACTTGGTGTCCCTGTGCATAGTCCAGTTCAAACCAGTCCTGGGAGCCATTGGCTCCTGCTCTGGCGTGAAACTGGACAAAAGATAGGAGAGTATTCTCCGATTGTCCAGACCCTCCTCTGTGAGGGTCCCTTGAATCTGTACAACCCTCTACCGTGGGTACTGAAGAGCTTACCTGGCTGTAGGACCCTAGATTTGTTGTGGACAAGATTCTGAAGAAGAAACCACTCACCTTTGACCGTCTGGACACTCTGGACTTCGCTGGACTTTGACTGTGCCCTACTTAGTCTCCCTCTCCATCCAAAGCATTGTCTGTGCCTGTGCACCATACAGGCTCCGTGCAGGACCTGTGGAGCATCAAGAACAACTGAAGGAATCTCCCTTGGGATAAAGGAGTCACTCCCTTGCATTCACCTGCACCATAACACAACTGACCGGTCTGCTGGTCCTGAGCTCCTGCAGACTCTGAAGTCTCCAGCAACACAGGAGGTGGGTTCCAATGTTCCCCAATGTGCACCTCATACTTTTGCAAGTGCATATGCTTGTTGGAGTTACCCAACTAAGTGTATTGGGCTATTGATAGCCTCAACCTCTGCGCACATTTCACACAAAGGACTTTGGCCTCCTCGCACTCTGTCCCCTGCAAGATGTTACTTTGTAAAATTGGTAGAGGTCCCCTTGCAACTCCTGTGACGGCCTGTGGGTCCATTTGAGCAACAACACTGCTTTACTTGGCCTCCCCTAGTTTCTCCAGGTCTGCCCTTACTCCCCTTGCTGTGGTGAACCTCCTGGTCCTTGCTGGGCCAGACTGCAACCTTACTTGATCTTCTTCGTGGGTTGCCGCTGCCCAGGCTTGTTGGTGCTCCCGCCAGACACTGACCCCCTCAACACTCAACATCCTTCGTGGAACAGCACGTATCCGACTCCTGGTCATCCTCGACATCTCCTGGTCCCTGTGGCTGCAGAATCAAGGTTTACCTCTTCATACCTGAAGCACCCAACATCGGCGGGCATTCGTCGACAGGTCCCCTGATTACTCCTGAGTGGCCCAGGCTCTGTCCCTCTGCTTTCAGGTTCCTTCCATCAATAATCCATTTGTGGGTTCCACCAGACACTTTTCTGCTTTCCAGCAGTAGCATTTCTTTGAAGGCTCCCACTGAGATCGACAACGGTTTACGACGCCACTTCAGCTCTATGCACACGGCTTCCCTGGGATAGATAACTCTGGTACTTCAGTATCCACGGGTGGGGTGGCTCTCCAACCTTCTATGCCCTAAATGATTTCTTCGTAATCCACTGGGAATGGTCCTTAAACTTTAAAACTGCAACCACAACTCTCCTATTGAATTGTACGTTGCACACAGTTGTGTTCTCACTTTGCACCCGTCCTCCGTGGGGTCCCTCCTTACTCACCTTGAGTGGTTCGTTTGGGGTCCCAGTGATTCTACAACCTTTAGACAGTGTCTTGACTCGAGTCGTGGTTCTTATACCACTATTTTAGTATATGGTTTGGTCTCACCCTGGAGCCCACTGTGTATTAGTTCTACTTACGATTGTTTCTATGCTACAGTATTGTGTGCTTGGTGTTTATCTGCGTGTAGCAAATACTAAGAGGTATTTAAGGTGTGGTATAATAATAAATACATATTTACATAACTACTGTGTGGTTCTCCATTCATTTTACCAATACAATAAGGTTGCATTCTGGTAAAACAAGGTGCTTATTATTCCTTCAGGACTAAGCCTGAAGGCTGCTCTCTACAGCTACCACTTGGATAGCTTTCTAAGGTTATCTTTGACATCTTAAATCACCATAAGGGTTGTTTGGACTGGTGCAAGGTGTCCACTTTAAATAGTGGACAGCCTATACCAGGCCAACTTCTCACATTGGTGGTAGCGGTGGGATTCAAGCCTGCCTTGTTTTACCAGATAAATCTTTGTATTGATTAACTGAAAACCACTCAGTACTAGGTACATATAATACTAGCTTGGATAAGTAAGTTCTACTGAACTTGGGGATGGGTAAGTCAAGGGTTTAGCATACCCTTTCTCCAACCTAAGAGGGTTTAGTTTCTCACTAGGTTAGGTAGGTGCAAACACCACATCACACTTAGTATGTCTACTAAAGGAGACGCCAGTGGCTCTCTGCCTTCTAGATACAATGAGCTTTCATTCCAAGAATAAAAGCCTTGTGTGCCTCTAGAAAGCTGAAGACAGGGAGAAGTGTCAACACTCAGCGTCTAAGTGAGATGTTACTGTTATATGACCTTAGGAAGACCCCTGTGTCAGATGAGCAGGGCAGTGTGGGTGGGACAGAGAATGAGGACAGTTCAGGAGATGACACCTTTTATGACCTAGACTCTAACCCTGGTCAGGAGGACCAAGATGGGTTCCACCTGGATAGCTCAGATCTCCCAGGAGTCAGTGGAAAAAGCCAAGATTGCCCCTTCTGCACCCCTTCTGGAAGAGTGCAAAGTTTACCAAGGAGATCTAGAGCTCCCTCTACAGAGTCAGATCACTTAGGACAGTCTGTAGGGAACTCTGTATCTAGCCAGAGGCACCACTCTTTTGAAAGGGAATACCAATTTCTTAAACTAGAGAAAGCTAGGCTTAGCAAGAGCAATTGGCCCTTGATAAAGAGTCCCTAGAAGTCCTGAGAGCTAGAAAAAAGTTGGGACAAGAGTCCCATGGTGGCAGCAACAATGTCCCTAGAATTAAGGAACAATCCTTTGATAATAGGAACCTGAACAAGATTGTCCCTCCCAAGCATGTTGGGGATGACATCCATAAATGGATAACTGCTTTGGAGAGGGCCTGTTAAGTACAAAGGGTCCCTCAAGAGCAATGGGCAGCTATCCTGTGGCTCTCCTTTGCTGACAAAGGTAGAGATACGCTCCTCACTGTCAGAGAAGAGGATGCTGACAATTAATCAGTCCTGAAGAGTGCTCTCATTGTTGGGTTTGGCTTAACCACTGAACAGTACAGGATTAAGTTTAGAGAAACCCAGAAGACACAGAATCAGGACTTGGTAGGCTTTGTAGACAGTGCCATTAAGGCTCTGGAAGGCTGGTTGCTTGGCAGCAAAATGAATGAGTTTAAAGGATTATACAATTTGATTATGAGGGAGCAGATCCTTAATAATTGCCAGAATCAGTTGTTGCAACAATACCTGGTTGAGTCTGATCTGACTTCTCCCCAAGAACTGGAAAAGAAGGCAGATAAGTGGGTCAGAACCAGGGTGAAGCAGAAAAACCAGAACACCAGTGGTGACCAAAAGAAGCACGATACTAAAACTCCAGATAAGGGTGGGGACCAGGGTAAAGATCAAAAGTCTTCATCAGGGCCCCAAAAACCTGCATCTGGGGGGAGTCACAGTCCAATAAGGGAAAAGGCAAAAAGAAACCTTAGTGTTACTTATGTAAAGAGAAGACACATTGGACAAATGATGCCAAATGTCCAAAGGCCAAGGATTCAACTCCAAACACCACTGCCCCTAAGGCAACCGCTTCCCCTAGTACAGCTGCAAGTGGTGGTACAGGGAACAAGGGATTAGTGGGGTTAACCTTGGGCTCTGAGATGGGTTCTGGCTTAGTCAGAACTCCAGCTCAAGCTGTACTGATCAGTGATGGTGGCATGGATATTGCCACCATATTTGTCAGTCCCAGTAACCTGGGCAAATACAGGCAGCAGCCTTTGATTAATGGTAAGGCGACCATGGCACACAGGTACACAGGTGCAAGTGTCACTATGGTGACAACAGATCTTGTGGGCCCTGACCAAATCATACTTGGTGAGATGTACCAAGTGACCAATGCTAACAATGTCAGGACTGATCATACCTTGGTAGTTGTTCATTTTAGCTGGGGAGGGCCCTAATAAAGTTGTGGTTAGCTCAAACCTTCCAGTGGAATGCTTGTTGGACAATGATTTGGAGACTTCAGACAGAGCAGAGGTGGAACTTAGGACTCATGCAGCAATGCTAGGCATCTCTGCAGATGTGCTTGCTGTTACCAGCTCACAGGCCAAACTGACTTTTACTGAACAGGCCCTGGATTCTGGAAAGATGGATCAGGTGCCTTCCAAGAGAAGGAGCAGGAGGGGTAAGGTTGTGTCTTCCCCACAGGCTCAGAGAGAGGATCAGTCTCTTGAGGGAGGTGATCTCAGTCCCTGTAAAGTAACTGTCTCCGATGAACTAGAACCTGCTCAGGTTGGGGTATTTGGGACAGGGTGCCCTTCCAGGGCAGATCTGAGCCAGGAGCAACAAACCTGCTCCTCTCTTGAACCCCCCAGACAGCAAGCTGCTGCTTAGGCTGCTGGGAGTGTCTGGATCCAACAGGATCTATTGGGGTCAGGGACTCCTTTACTCAGAGGGTAGAAACCCCAAGCCTGGTGTCACAAGGAGATTGGTCATACCTTTGATGTTTAGGGGCTTTCTACTCACCTTGGCACATGACATTCTCTTAGCAGGACACCTATGCCAAAGTAAGACTTGGGACAGGCGTGCCCCTCACTTTCACTGGCCTTACATGTCAGAGGACACAAAGGAGTTTTGTCGGTCCTATACCACCTGTCAAGCCAGTGGTAAGTCAGGGGGTGCCAAAAAGGCCCCATCATACCACCACCTGTGCTGAGGGTTCCCTCTGAGAGGGTTGGGATTGATATCATTGGTCCCATGAACCCTCCTGCTACATCTGGGCACAGTTACATCCTAATGATGGTGGACCATGCCACTAGGTAACCAGAAGCAATACCCCTTAGAACCAGCACAGCTCCTGTGGTGGTCAGGGCCCTCTTGGGATTTTTTTCCAGAGTGGGCTTCCCTAAGGAGGTCTTAAATGACAAAGGTACAAACTTCATGTCAAGTTATATTACCTGCTATGCGGAAGGAGAGTGGAGAGAACTACTAATTCACCACACCCTATCACCCACAATGCAATGGGTTAGTTGAGAGATTCAACAAAACCCTCAAGGGCATGATCATGAACCTCCCGGAAAAGCTTAGGCGAAAATCGGATGTTAGGTTGCCCTGCCTTATCTTTGCCTACAGAGAGGTCCCACAGAAGGGGGTTGGCTACAGCCCTTTTGAACTTCTGTTTGGGCATCCAGTTATGGATCCCCTGTGTTTAGTGAAGGAGAGATTGAAGTTACCTCTCAAACCGCCTAAGCAATTCATTGTGGACTATGTTCTTGGTCTCTGCTCCAGGATGGCTGAGTACATGAAGAAGGCCAGCAAAAACCTTGAGGCAAGTCAAGAATTTCAAATAGCTTGGCATGACCAAAATGCTGTCCTACCTGTTTATCAGCCAATCCCTGACCTCCTCTCACAGAACCCTGATGATGGCTCAGTTGATGGTGTAGCTTTGGCAGGGAGCCTCACTAAGCAACAGCAGACTGATTGCAGGAAGGTCGTCAATCAATACAGACATATGTTTTCTTTGACTCTTAGTCATACCACCTGGTGTACCCAGGAAGTGGACACAGGTGAAAGTCTACCTGTTAAAAATAAGATTTACAGGCAACCTGACCATGTCAGAGATTGCATCAGGACTGAGGTCCAGAAGATACTGGAATTGGGAGTGATTGAACCCTCAAATAGCCCTTGGGCTAGTCCAGTGGTTCGGGTACCCAAACTCATACCCAGGGTGGTAAGAGAGAAATTAGGTTTTGTGTGGACTACAGGGGGCTCAATGCAATCATTAGGACTGATGATCAGCCTATTCCTAGGGCAGATGAGCTCATTGACACTTTGGCCTCAGCCAAGTTCTTGAGCACATTTGACCTCACTGCTGGAAATTGGCAAATTAGACTAGCTGAGGATGCCAAACCCAAAACATAATTTTAAACCCCTAGTGGGCATTATCATTTTATTGCCATGCCTTTTGGTTTGAAAAATACACCTGCCACATTCCTAACACTAGTGAATAAAATCATTACATGTCCGGAAGCCTACAGTGCAGCATATCCTGATGATATTGCTGTCTTTAGCTCCACCTGGGAGGATCACCTGGCCTACCTGAAAAAGGTTTTGGAGGCTACACAGAAAGCAGGTCTCACCATCAAGGCCACCAAGTGCCAGATAGGGCAGAGTAAGGATGTGTACCTGGGGAACCTTGTGGGTGGAGGCCAGTTTCAACCATTGCAGAGCAAAATCCAGACCATCATGGACTTGGTTTCTCCCACTACCCACTACCCAGCTCAGGTCTATAGTGACCCCCTTGAATGATCTTACTTCAAAAAGAATGCCCAGGTAAGTTTAAGTTGGCAGTTAGCTGTCAGAAGGCATTTGATGATCTCAAGCAGGCCATGTGCACTGCTCCCATTCTTAAAAAGTCCTGACTATTCCAAACAATTCATTGTCTAAACTGATGCATCTGAGTTGGCGGTAGGCACTGTTTTGTCAGAACTTAATGCAGAGGGTCAGGATCAACCAGTAGCTTTTATTAGCAGAAGGTTGACTCCCAAAGGGAAACGTTGGTCAGCCATTGAGAGGGAAGGAAGCCTTTGCTGTGGTTTGGGCTCTGAAGAAGCTGAGGCCATACTTGTTTGGCACTCACTTCATTGTTCAGACAGACCATAAGCCCCTCTTATGGCTAAAACAGATGGAGGGTGAAAACCCCAAACTTTTGATGTGGCCCATTTCCCTACAGGAGATGGACTATACAGTGGAACATAGACTTGGTGGGTGTAACCATGCCAATGCAGATGGACTTTCCAGATATTTCTACATAGAACATGAAGACTCAACTGGGCAAGGTTACTCTCATCTCCTTATGTTTGGCGGAGGGTTGTGTAAGAAAGTAGGATCTTCTTCTTATGGTTACCCCCACTTTTTGCTTGATGTTACACTATGTTCGACTAGTCTGACTAGGACCCTGCTAATCAGGACCCCAGTCTAACTGTTTTCTTCCTAACATGTTGTGCCAAGTTTTTAGGTACAGTCCAGATTGGATACTGGGGTACCCTTGTCAGTCCCTAGTAAATGGTACACATGTACCCAGGGCATAGGTACCCCAGAGGCCTCCCATGGGCTGAAGCATGTATTATGCCACCCATGAGAGGCGCTGCAAAATGGAACAACAGGCCTGCCAATGCAGCCCGTGTAAGATGGTGCATGCACCACTTATTTTAGATATAGAGTTACTATATCTATAGGTCACTACACTTAAAACCTACCAGTCACCCCTCCAGCAGGCCTTAACAATCCTGGAGACAGGGTGCTGGGTTTTACATGAGAGGGTGCCCCTGCATGAGCAGAGCACCCCTGCAGCCTCCAGAGACCATTCTCCCGGGTTGTGGGTGACACAGCCTGACATATAGGTAGAGGTGCATTATATGCTTGCGTAAAATGCTATTTTGAAGATGGCGTTATAATGAACAAAGGTCCTTAGCTTATTTGAGAATCAAAAACAATACTGTATAGGAACACAATGGAAAGCTATACGATATAAAGTTTCCAAACCCAGCCGGGAAAGGAGTTTATTATCAAGAAACAATGTTCAATCTTATAATACAAACGTAATAACAAGACACAAGCCTGTGCCGTACAAAAAAGAGGAAAAGGAAAAAATAGGATATGGTGAAAGCGGTGTTTATCAGGCAAAGGAAGAGAGCAAGGACAGGGCACTGAAACTTAGTAAAAGATCACTAACAGTGTCGCCTGGAGTGGAGTATACACAATCTCATTTGACAATATTGTGAATGTAAACCCACTCATGGGTGTCGACGTTTCGATCCCTATTGCTCAACTAGATACATGGGATCATCATCAGGACTTTTGTAATGAACAAAGCATGCCTGAATGGGAGAAAGCCTGTTAGGAGAAACGAAGAGAAAAAGAATTTTTCAAACACTTAAGAGTAGTTTGCAGATGTAAGCCCACTATGTAACGTACTCGCAGTGTGTGACCAAGTGCACGGTGTTTGTGCCCTAATCAAACACATAATAACAACATTTACATATTCCTCGGAATCGCAGTGACGTGCGCGAAAAGCTGCGACAACAAGTTGTGCCGTGATAGTGATCAATTCAGTTTATAGTATATTAGGGAACCGAGATTTCCATTGTGAAGTGACGGTGCAGGTTCAATAGTTGCGTGACTAGGGGTGAATGTGTGATTGGGGATAGCCCTTTGGATTCTAGGTAACAATTAGTGTTATCATACCTCAGTAAGTCTAAGCAGGAAGCCTCACATGGGAGGTATACTTCAATTCGAGGTTTTTGGCCGAAGAGATCGTACTAAAATAGAGGTAGATATAAACAAGGTTATGACTTCACTGGTTCACAACAACAGTGAAACGTGATGTTAATTTAAACACATACCACGTAATTAGGTGTCGTGGAGGTCTTATTTGGGGGTCCAGACGAATTGTTAGTTAAGAAGATTCTTGGTACAATTCGTAGTTCGTTTCCAACTGCATCCGATGGCAGCACTGAAAACAAAACGGGAATTCTGTGTCAAGGTGCAAGGCCCGCGGGCTACGAACTAAGGTGGTAAAAGGGGAGCGGAGGACCCGCAACAACTTTTATCAGTGGTAATACCCACAACAGCGAATTTGACTGAAACATTACCGATTTTTAATTTATCAAATCACATTTTACAGCATTCTGAATTAGAACTTCTGAAGAAAGGACTTTCTTTTGTCCCTACGGTGCGCCCAAACTATATGGAATTACAAACAGAGTTACTTCGTTTTTTCAGACTGGTTCGGCTGAAAGCATTTTTTCAATTGCACCCAGCGCCTGAACTAAATCGTAACACCCCTTTCGCCCCCCCTTCCACTTTCCTACCAACGGCGAACATGATTCCGCCAGAGATTATCACGTTTGAGAAACTTATTCTCAAAGAACTTGAGATTCTCGAAAAGAAGAGATTGTATATTCCGTACAATATCTCCAAAATTGAAAAGGAGGCAATAGACTCACTCAAATCTAACACTGCCTTAATTATTAAGAGCGCGGATAAGGGTGGGGGCATTGTCCTGCAAAATATTGACACCTACAAGAGCGAAATCAACCGACAGCTGAACAACAGGGAACACTACTTAAGACTTGGTCGTAACCCAACGATTGAAATCCAAGCCCTGATCAAAAAGATTACCACGAGTGCCCGGGACGAAGGTTTCCTTAGCAAGAAGGAATACAATTTCCTTAATGTTAAGTGTCCTCGTCTTCCAGTCATCTACACCCTCCCTAAGGTTCATAAAAACAGTGAGAACCCGCCAGGCCGACCGATAGTATCGGCTTGTGGTTCAATTTTGGAACCATTAGGGTCCTATGTGGATTTTTTCATTAAGGACTTTGTGCCTTCCACGTGCTGTTATGTCCGTGACAGCATGGAAATGATCAATCTTGTTGAACACCATCCCTTTGATCCCAACATTCAAACACTATGTACACTGGACGTAGAGTCGCTCTACACTAATATACCCCAGGGAGCGGCTCTACTAGTCATTCAAAGAATACTTGATTCCAGACCCAGACCGCATAGAGTACCGACATTGTTCATATTGCAATTACTAGAGCTTTGTCTCACGAAAAACTTTTTTGTCTTTGACGGGACCTTCTACCAACAGATAAAAGGTTGCTCGATGGGAGCGATTTTTGCTCCCCATCTGGCCATTATGTACATGGATGCTCTTGAGACCGGCACAATCCTAGCTGACACAAATCCATTCAGAACCAGCATAGGGGTTTGGCGCCGGTACATAGATGATATTTTTCTAATTTGGAACTCAGAGAGTGAAAGTCTGAATTCGTTCCTACATTGGCTGAACAATAACTGTGACAATCTACAGTTCACTCTCTCACATCACAAAACAGAGATACCATTCTTGGATCTCATGATTTATCATGAGTCAGGGGAGTTACTTACTCGCCTATATAGGAAACCGACTGAGCGGAATACTCTACTCAGATACAACAGTAACCACCCCAAAGCTCTAAAGGATTCACTTCCCTATTCGCAGTACCTACGGATCAGACGAAATTGCTCCTCGAAAACTGATTATTTCAGAGAGGCAGGCATTTTGAGTTCAAAACTGAAAGCCAGAGGCTATCCAAGTAGAATAGTGAGGAATGCATCGAAACGGGCATGGTATTGTCCTAGGGAGGTCCTGCTCCAACCCAAGACAAGGCCCAGCTCAGAGAGAATTGCCTGTGTCACAACCTTTTCCCCTATCTCTGACAAAATCCGCCAAACAATTTTAAGGCATTGGCCAACCCTAAATTCAGGCCAACTAACTTTTGACAAACCCTTGTTTGCTTTCAAAAAAAGTAGAAATATAAAAGACCATCTGGTTCGTGCTGCCCTACCAGCACCACCTCCTGCAAATACGATTGAGTCAAACTGGGGCTTGCCCCCGCTGAGAGGTCACGTTAAATGTGGACATTGTATTGTGTGTGATCTGACACTTGAGGGGCGCACGTTTAGTCACAATAACATCACAATTGATATGAGAGATTTCACAAACTGTAACAGTCACAATGTGATTTATGCAATTCTATGTCCTTGCCCTCTGATGTATGTGGGACAGACGACACAAAAAATAAGGACTAGAATCAGTCAACATCGGAGTCGCATAAGGTGCGGAACACCCAACGCCCCTTTGGTTGAACATTTTGCCAGCATGGACCATACAGCAGATGACCTCCAGTGGACCGTCCTGAAGTCCATCAAATTACCACAGAGAGGTGGCAACTTACAGCAGTTACTAAACCGTGAGGAATTGAAATCCATCATTCAATTCAATACCATTCACACAGGGCTCAATCGCAGTGAGGACTGGACTACGCTACTGTGATTAAACATATGACCGATGAGACTATATCATGAAACAGTAACGGATTGAGCGCTTTGTTCAAAAACGTTTGTGGTCTCAGAGAAATACACTATGATGGAATGCATGAGTGGTTGGAAGACCGGAAAACTGTACATTTGGGAGCAAAACGTTGTGTGTTATTTATTTTCTATACCTGCCACAATTTTTAATGTCACATTTTCACCTTCACTGTCTATTTGTCCGTGCACTCCCCCACACTGGTAGCATTAGCCCGCGCAACCACCCACTCTAAGATGGCCCCCACCTAGACAATTCGCCGCTCGACAATGGCCCCGGCAGTGACGGTCACGTGACTAGCGTGGTTTTAGACAACTCCGCGCGCACTCTCAGACCGCTGCCTTGCAACCGGCATTGACCGAGCAGCCACGGGAGAGACGAGTCTTCACCTGACTTAGTAAGTAACCCTCAAATATCAATCCTGTCCGGTTCTGGCCCGTTCTCAGGCTATGTGCTGATATGCACCCCTTGTTTTTGTTACAGCGTCCGAACGCCACATTGTTGGCAACCCCCGTGTACGGCCACTGCTGCCTACACTTTAAAATCTTTACCCCGCTCCCTTGATGAGCTGAGTAAGGTAGGTCCTTCTATATTTTACCACCTTAGTTCGTAGCCCGCGGGCCTTGCACCTTGACACAGAATTCCCGTTTTGTTTTCGGTGCTGCCATCGGATGCAGTTGGAAACGAACTACGAATTGTACCAAGAATCTTCTTAACTAACAATTCGTCTGGACCCCCAAATAAGACCTCCACGACACCTAATTACGTGGTATGTGTTTAAATTAACATCACGTTTCACTGTTGTTGTGAACCAGTGAAGTCATAACCTTGTTTATATCTACCTCTATTTTAGTACGATCTCTTCGGCCAAAAACCTCGAATTGAAGTATACCTCCCATGTGAGGCTTCCTGCTTAGACTTACTGAGGTATGATAAAACTAATTGTTACCTAGAATCCAAAGGGCTATCCCCAATCACACATTCACCCCTAGTCACGCAACTATTGAACCTGCACCGTCACTTCACAATGGAAATCTCGGTTCCCTAATATACTATAAACTGAATTGATCACTATCACGGCACAACTTGTTGTCGCAGCTTTTCGCGCACGTCACTGCGATTCCGAGGAATATGTAAATGTTGTTATTATGTGTTTGATTAGGGCACAAACACCGTGCACTTGGTCACACACTGCGAGTACGTTACATAGTGGGCTTACATCTGCAAACTACTCTTAAGTGTTTGAAAAATTCTTTTTCTCTTCGTTTCTCCTAACAGGCTTTCTCCCATTCAGGCATGCTTTGTTCATTACAAAAGTCCTGATGATGATCCCATGTATCTAGTTGAGCAATAGGGATCGAAACGTCGACACCCATGAGTGGGTTTACATTCACAATATTGTCAAATGAGATTGTGTATACTCCACTCCAGGCGACACTGTTAGTGATCTTTTACTAAGTTTCAGTGCCCTGTCCTTGCTCTCTTCCTTTGCCTGATAAACACCGCTTTCACCATATCCTATTTTTTCCTTTTCCTCTTTTTTGTACGGCACAGGCTTGTGTCTTGTTATTACGTTTGTATTGTAAGATTGAACATTGTTTCTTGATAATAAACTCCTTTCCCGGCTGGGTTTGGAAACTTTATATCGTATAGCTTTCCATTGTGTTCCTATACAGTATTGTTTTTGATTCTCAAATAAGCTAAGGACCTTTGTTCATTATAACGCTGTTATACCCATGGTACTTAGCTATCGGTTGGGTTCCCCTTGTGTCTTAAAAAAAAATTTTTTGAAGATGGCTGCAACAAAACATGCTGTGTTTGGTATCAAACACCTTGGAATCACACCTCCACACCGGTAACTGGTATGGGAGGTATGATTCCACCCTTCTGAAGTGAGCTTCGTGGGGTCCCTGGTCTTCCCAGTACCACCCCCTACTCGACCTGGGCAGCACAAAATGGTAGCTGCCAACCATAGACACATTTCTGCCCTCCTGCTGCTGAGCCAAGCTCAAGCAGGGAAAGGCAGGACAATAAGCATCCTGTCACAGGGAGGTGTGACCACCTCTGAGACAGGATTCAGTGTATTGGGGCTGGGTTGGTGCACTTTCAAAGTGCCTGAAAGTCTGCACCTGGGGCACACTTGGTGTCCCTGTTCATAGTCCAGTCCAAACCAGTCCTGGTAGCCATTGGATCCTGCTCCGGCGCGAAACTGGACAAAGAACAGGTGAGTATCCTCCCCATTGTCCAGATATGCCCCTGAGAGGGTCCGCTGAATCTGTCCAACCCTTTCCCATGGTACTTAAGGGCTTACCTGGCTGTAGGACCCTAGTTTCAATTTGGACAAGATTCTGAACAAGAAATCACTGACCTTCGAATGTATTGACACTCTGGACTTTGCTGGAATTTGACTGGGCCCGACTTTAACTCCTTTTCCATCCAAAGCATCGTCTGTGCCTGTGAACCATACAGGCTCTGTGCAGGACAGGTGGAGCATCAATGACAACTGAAGTTATCTCCCTTGGGGTGAAGGAGTCACTCTCCTGCATTGGCAGGCTTCATAACATAACTGACTGGTCTGCTGATTCTGAGCTCCTGCTGACTCCAAAGGGTTCAGCAACACACAAAGTGGGTTCCTATGTTCCGTGAGGGTGAGCTGCCCTCTCACCAAGTTTGACACCAGTATTCCTGTGGGGACTGCATAACCCGAACCTCTGTGCAACGCGTACTTTTGCAAGTGCATATGCTTGTTGGTGTTCCTTAACTAACTGCATTGGGCTATAAATAGCCTCAACCTCTGCGCATGTTTTGTATAAAGGACTGTGGCCTCCTCACACTCTGTGCCTTGCATGCTGTTACTTTGTGAAACTGCTAGAGGTCCCTTTGCGACTCCTGTGCCTCCAACCTGTGGGTCCATTTGGGGGACAACACTGCTTTGCTTGTACTCCCCTGGTTGCTCCAGGCCTGCTCTCACGCCCATTGCTGTGGTGAGTCCCCTGGTCCTTGCTGGGCCAGACCATAATCCTACTCGAACTTCTTCGTGGGTTGCCGCTGCCAAGGCTTGTTGGTGCTCCCGCCAGACACCGACCCCTCAGCACTCAACATCCTTCCTGTGTCAGCTCGTATCCAGCTCCTGCTCATCCTCAACATCTCATGTTCCCTGTGGCTGCAGAGTCAAGGTCTCCCTCTTCACACCTGAAGCACCCGACATCGGTGGGAATTCGTCTATCGAGCCCCTGGTCCCACCTGAGTGACCCAGTCTCTGTCCCCTCTGCTTTCAGGTTCCTTCCATCAAGAATCCACCTGTGGGTTCCACCTGACACTTTTCTTCTATCCAGCAGTGGCATTTCTTTGAAGGCTCCCATTGAGATCGACATTGGTTTCCGATGCCACTTCAGCCCCATGCACTCTGCTACCCTGGGATAGGTAACTCTGGTGCTTCAGTATCCATGGGTGCGGTGGCTCTCCAACCTTCTATATTCTAAGTGGTTCTTCTTAATCCACTGGGAAGGTTCCTTAAACTTTAAAACTGCAACCGCAACTCTCCCATTGAATTGTACGTAGCACGCTGTTGTGTTCTCACACTGCACCCATCCTCCGTGGGGGTCCCTCCTTACTCCCCTTGGGTGGTGTCCCAGCGATTCTACAACCTCTAGACACTGTCTTGACTTGAGTCGTGGTTCTTATAACACTATTTTAGTATATGGTTTGGTCTCCCCTTTGAGCCCCTGTGTATTAGTGCTACTTACGATTGTTTCTGTGCTACAGTAAGTTGTGCTTTGTGTTTATCTGCATGTAGCAGATACTGTGAGGTATTTAAGGTGTGTTATAATAATAAATACATATTTCTTTAACAACTGTGTGGTACTCCTTTCATTTAACCAATACAATAAGGTTGCATTCTGGTAAAACAAGCTGCTTAACATTCCTTCAAGACTAAGCCTGAAGGCTGCTCTCCACAGCTACCACTTGGATAGTTTTCTAAAGTCATCTTTGACCTCTTAACTCACCATAAGGGTTGTTTGGACTACTGCAAGGTGCCCACCTTCAATAGTGGACAGCATTTATCAGGCCCACTTCTCACACCCAGGCTCCCATTTCCCATCTGAGCGCCGAACCGCAGCACTCAGACCAATCACAATGCTGCATAGCAGCATTGGGATTGGCTTAGGGGAAGGAGACTGTGTTCGCTTCCATTTCCTGCTTCCATTCTGGAACATCTGCAGGAAGCGGAAGAGAGAGCTGGCCTTCTAATGAGGTAAGTGTTTTTTAGTTTGTTTTTTCCACCCTCTCTCCCTTTCCCACACCACCACCCCTGTTCTCTGCCAGCCACCAGTGACAGAGACCAGGGACATATCGAACTGGGATGGAATGTGCATGGCAGATCCAAATATGAGAGTTCTAAAAAGATATCTGTACAGCTTATGGGTCATCCCGGATTGTCAGTTTTCCCTGGCTCAGCTCAGGATTAGAATCCAGGCCTTATGTGACCCTGCTATGCCAAGTAACTAGACTTCTCTCCAGCAGCAGGAACAAAGACCTCCCCACCAGAAGGGTGCAATTAACACTGCTTCGCTCAGCCCTTGGGGAGGAAAGGGGTAGGTATAAAGGATCTGCATCAATCAATCGGCTGTCACACTGTAGCAGGGATTGACCAGCCCAAACCCACTAAACAAAGAAGAGAGTTCTGATCTCTGGAGCGAACATAGGAGGGGGCTCCCTTGGAAGATTTGTTGAGAAAGGCCCTGGCAGTGATTTCAGTGAGGAGCGAAACTGAGATTCTGTCTCCTGTGTGACAACCTTTTGAAATGGCCTAGCAGGCTGTGTAGGAGGGTTGGGGCAGGGGCGTAGAGAAGATGTCGCAACTCAGGATAGACCAGAGGTACCTCGCTTCCGGAACCTTCTGCCCCCACTTAAAAATTCTTGCACAAGGTGGAGAGCTTTCTCTTGGTTGTTTTTTTCTGCTGGACACTGGGAATCGAGGTAGCAAACATGGACAACTGGGATGGGGAACCCCCTGATTAACATCTGAACTAGGGACACTGACTACAGTTGCCCTCAGGACCAGTGGGGCTATCGTCAGGGCCAGAGTAGCTGGTTCTCTTAAACCCTCAAGGACTAGTTTGTGGAAAGACTGGACTTCTGTGCCAAGAGGGTAAGAAGTTCCAGAGGAGAAAAAGGACTCCAATAATAATAATATTAATTGTTCAGTTAATTAAAACACACAGTTTGTTTCGTACTCACAATTTAAAGCTATAATTGAATAATATTCGGCATTTTGCAGATGATTGCGCAATCGTCCTTCATTAGTCATAAAAGTTTTGATGCACCTAAGCACCAATACCATATTAAAAGGAATATACTATATGTCATAAAACCCGATGCTTTACTAGTACAACTACTCAATAAAACAAGGCTGAGTGCCTCGGCTGGGTATCAAGATCATCACAGGAGAAATACTAAACCAAGAAACAAAGAAGACAGGGCATAAAATATAATAGCTTTGATAATGCAAATACTCAGGAAAAAGTGCTTAGTGCTTTAACTTGTTTTTCATTTCCTCATACAAGGAATACTACAAAAAAAGAGGAAGAGGAAGATTACAGGGCAGAACACATAATAGTGCTTTAACTTGGTTTAATTTCACTATACAGGAGATACTGGTCCAATGAGATGAAGATTACTGGTCATAAGGAGTCACTAAAGTTAATACCAAAAACAACAGAAGTGCTTGGAACTTTTTCATGCCCTGCAAATAAGTGCTTGGTAGCCAGTGCCTTTCAATCCTAGTACAGTGACTTCTAGATTAGCGTCTCAATGAACTCCCCCAGGGTGGGCCAGGGCCCGGATGTCACAGTGTGGGAGATTTGTAAAAATTAACCCTGGGAGGGGGCGCGCATGGGGCCCCCTCCACAGAGCTTCAAATGTCTAGGGATCCCAACCCCATGCCAGATTTTTATAGCGGGGTCCCAGTATCCCCAACTCCAGGCCCGGTGTGTATTGCAGCGCAGGGGGAGTGCAGTTGCAATCCGCTGAAGGAAGGAGGAGGGGCCGGGATCCCCAACTCTAGGCCCTAGCTATGAAGGAGAGGACAGGGGGTGCCACGAACTCCCCCATCCATGGTGAGCCTGCCCCGCTCCTCTTGCCCTTGTCTAGGGGGAGCGGGTGTCCACCACGTCAGCCAGCAACACCAGCTTGCTGCTGTGGGCAGGGACAGAGAAGCACTGCCACCTTCAGCGGGATGCAAAGGAAAAGCTACTCATGCTTTTGATGGTTTGGGGGAGAGGGAGGATAACAGATGCCCCAGATGTTTGGAGGGCCCGGCGGATCTTATACACATGTTCTATCAGTGTGAAAAACTCAGAATGATTAAAAAAGAGATTGAGGCATTCTGGGAGGGGCTGCTAGATATTAAGATAAATCTATCCCCAACACTGATGATCTTAGGTTGCAAAAGCAAGCTGGCTCTAAAAGCTGAGACGGAGGCTCTGGTTTTTATTTCAGTAGCAGAACTTCGTATTCTTATCTCAGCCGCCTGGAAAGATACGGTGGCGCCATCTTTCCAGATGTGGCTGACCAGACTTCTAGGCATACACAATCTAGAGCCCGCCCTATACGAGCTTAAGGGTATAAGAGCACGGGAGATGGGTCTAAAGATCTGGGCACCAGAGGATGCATGGTGGGCCACTAGGCTGTAGTAGTAATCAATATGGTGTTGAATTACATATCAATGTACATAACGTTTTTTTATACTCATCTCTCACTGTATAATCTTTATGTCTATTTGTATGATTGCCTATATATGATGTCTCTTCATTTTAAGGCTCTAATTGATGCCAAGGATCTTATATTTTTTCATGTCGGATGATATTTATTATTCTCTGTATAATGAAGTTAATGCTTTTATACTGTGTCAATCATTTCTCAAATAAAAAAAAATACAAAATAAGGAAAAGCTACTCATGCTGGGAGTTGGCTGGGGCAGCCGGGGGAGGGATCTCTGAACCGCCCCCTTCCACCCCCCATTGTTGGCAGCACAAGCGGTGCCCAGATGGGACTGAGCACCCCAGAAGAAAAAAAACAATACAATACAATAAGGAAAAAAAGAAAATGTACACTGCGCAGAGCTACGCGGCTGCTATAAAACAAGTGGTTGGTCCTACTCATAACATATGCACGCTCCCGAGCGAACACCCCATAATGCCCTTTAGGGCCTCAGCACTGACCTAGACCCGTTCTGCTGCTCGTAAAGAGAACATGGGAGAGTTGCAGGAGTGTTGCAGCTCCCCCCAAAGAGGGCCAAAGGCACTTTTACAACTATTGACCCTAAGTTTGAAGGGTTCCCAAAAGAAGGACTAACCCAGAATTTGTCTTCAGTTTAGAAGTATTCCCTAGGCTGGAGTGCTACAGATGGAATACAGTGCACTCTAAGGGGTAAGTCTACGGTTGCAGTTATTGTGACCTGAAGGTGCCCAAGGAAAAGTACATGTTTTACAACGCCCTCCAGGGGCTAAGTCTATGATTAGTTACATTGTGTGATCAAAATGTGAGGCCCTTTTGGGCTGTTTTTACAATTGCGTTATTGTGTTGAAAGTCTATGAAAGGTGCACAGATCCATGCAAAATTCATTTTTAAATGCTTTATTGATATAATAATGTTGACAGTGGTTACTGATCAAATTGCATATGCTTTATCAGTATGACTAAGTGCATTTACACATGGTTATTATTGACTATTACATTTAATCCTAAAATTATACGTTTGACATGTAATTGTTGATCCTGAAGACTTACCTAATGTGTTTATACAGACTCTTTAGGGGGTCACAGGTGAATATGTAATCTTATCAAAGGTATGTCCACCAGCCTTATCTATATTTGTAAATTACTGCACAGTATTTAGTAGTGTGTGTAATAAATATCGTTTTACTTTTCTAAAGAAAAAGCACAGACTGGGCAATTATTTATGCACTGCTATTATTACATACCAGCCAATGGTTATTACCCATGCCACCCCCTATGAGTAGGCCTTGGACTGCTCTGTTCTGCTACTCTGAGAGACTCAAGCGCTGCAATGGGGTGTTTGGTTCCCAATGGAGAGCGAATGTGGACCCATTACTTGTGCAGGCCACAAAACTAATGGCCCGTTTCATTACACTTCCCGATTCCGGTCACCTGTTCCACTCCCTACATCGCAAGTCACTACTAGTAGGACCTGTGAGTATGAGTGCAAAAACACCACTATAAATACAGTGAGACATGCTTAAAGTTTAGTATGGTTGCTAATTATGGTACTTCCTGTTGTGTGGTAAGGGTAATAAGAGAATAGGTCGAGTTTGGACAATGGGTCTAGGTTAAGTGGAATGCATACAAGTCCTCAAGGTTTGACAGGTGGAGTATGCACAGAAATCTGATCCAGTGGTTTTTTCCCCCAGGAAAGTCCATGATGTCTGCTTGAGGGGTGAATAAAAATCATATGGCTTGGAGCTCTGCAGTGGGAGCAAACCACTCAGGAATGTGGTGAATCATCATGCAGGATGGACACACCACATAAGTGACACAGAGAAGACTCCTGGTGATGCACAAAGGACTGGAGCTTAGAGCTTCCAGTCTGTGTGTCAACTCAGTGGCTGTGAAGTAGGGTCCACTGAGTAAAGAAGAAAGAAAGAAGGTTCTAATAATCACTTCCTCCATTTCAATGCGTAGTTGAGGGGGGGGGTGTGTACATCACTAAGACAAGTGAGAATCGGCCAATGCATGATCCACTGAGCTCAGGGCAGGCTGAGCACTTTGAAGTTAGGGCTGTAATCATTATCTATATGAGGGCTGCATGCTTAGCTCCCATTGCCTGATGATTAGTGATTTAGAGAATCATAGCCCTTATGTGGATATTTAAATGTGTGATAGCTTTAACTTTTGACTTCTGTATAATCTAAAAAGAGTGGAGGATGCCTATCAGGGCATTACTTTATGTTATTGAGTTATTTATTGAATAATACTTTCATGTGTGTGCTCAGTTTCAGACACCAATAAATGTCAACTCACTGAGGGGCTCAGTTACAAGCCCCATACACTGCTGGAACATTCCTTTTAATGACACTTGAGCGATGCACACTGCAGAGCCATATCTACGAAACCACGTAAAGCCACCCTGCATGGCTTTTCATGGCCTCAGGGATATGATGTGAGGCACCACAGCACAAGTCGCTGCATTGCTTCACACTGCTATGGGGAGGCGTGCCACGGGCATTTTGATGGGTGTTCCCATGTCACACCCGTGGCATTTGGCACATTTCTAGAGTTGCAACATGTTGTAAACCTGGTAATGCTTCAAAAGCCTATGCCTCCCAAAGGGTGGTGTAATAGTTGTTTTGTGTAGGAAGGTGTACCTTCCTGCACAAAAACAACCCGATGTCAATGCAGGCACCCATGCACTAAGGTGGAAGGGGACCTACGTTGGCTCTAGGCATCCATTTTTGCACCTTAAAAGAGGACAGGAATGCGCTGTATCTAATAGATATGGTGCATTCCTGACCTTTTCTTTTGATGTAGGGCAGCGCTACAGGAAGGCTTGCGCCACTGCCCAACATCCAAAAATCCCAAAATAAGCAAAAGAGGCCCTACATTTCTAGCAATGATAATAGCAGCAAGCCATCCTTTGACATTTGATGTCATCACAGGTTTGGCCTTTTGCCCTCCAGAACTCCTATTTGCTGCTAAGGAACAAGGACATATAGTAGAAATTACAGGAAGTGGACAAGGCTTTCCAATCCCTGTGTATTTAGCATTCCTGACGCTGTTTTAGGAACACTGAGAACAGTGGTTGCAAGGAGGTCCAATAGTGCAAACCCAGGGTACAAGCTCCTGTCTCAGGCCATTCTTCATTGTGGTCTCTGGCAACACTAAGGCAGGTTTTGAGACGTCATAGATCACAACAACCTTATTGCAGATGTTTGTCTACTCGTGAACTGTGATCTCTTTAAAGCAGCTTACCCCTGCGGTTAGTGACTAAATCCACCAAGTTGCCCATCTTTGTGTGAGCAGAGACAAAGCTGCTTAATGTATGTTTGGAAAAATGGCTAATAATATCCCTTACATAAAGCCAAAGACTATGAGATATTCAGAAACGAAATGCCATAGGCGTGATGCCCAGCTTCCAATTGGTGCTGGATACTTAGCAGATTACTCATACAGACACTTCCAGAAAGTCTTCAGAAATACAGCTGAAGTTCTCTCCCCAACCAGTTAGACAAGTTTCCTGTCTGCTTAATTTATAAATCATATGCTGCTCTAGGCAAATATCACATATCTGAGCTCGTTAACATCTATAACATCTATGAAATCTATGAAAATGGGAATATAGCCTTTACAACAAAGTTTTTACCACGTTGTACCTTCACCACGCATGGTTTTTGAACGCATATGCTTTTACAACATAGGCCTTTACCACGCATTTAAGGTAAGTTCGGGGGCATAAGGGTCTCCGCCCAATAATACATTGCTTATATATATAAATATATATATAAACAGTGGGTGGTAAAGGCATACGTTGTAAAACCAGTGGTGTAACACAGGCCCCACAGCCCCTGCGGTGCAGGGGGACCTCAAGTTCCAAGGGGCCCCCTCAGCACAGTACTCTGCCATGAGAGATCCTTAATGAGTCTGGAGGGGGCCCCACCACGTACCGTGCAGGGCGCCCCCTCAAGTGTCAGTACGCCAGTGTGTAAAACCATATGCGATCTAAAAACATGCATGGAAAGGCATGCAGAGTAATTCCCAGCATTGTTCTGTCATACAACCATGAAAATGTTACACCAACAATAAACCTTCTCACGTTTGTGGTGAAATACTCTTATCTGTTCCATCTCGACTGTGCGTAGGCATGCAAGGTAGGACTGATCTATATGGCAATATGGCAGTGCCAGAAGAGCTTGTCTGACCTATCTGTGTGTGGGCCGGTCTTTTGTGTGTGTGTCTGTCTTTTTATGGTGTGGTGGGTCGCTTTTAACTATTGATTTCGTGGATACTGCCACAAACATTGCCTGCAGCAAGCACACAATGGATGCAGTCTTCCACACCTTGCAAAACACTTATGTAGTGTGTCTTTACAAGTTCAAAACTGCCACAATTTCCAAATGTTGGCCACTTTTAAGATATTTGATTTGATAATGGGGACACTTTTATTTTGGTGCTCGGGCCTATTTTCTGGCCCAGGTCATAACAACTATTCAGCTTCTTCAATCCACTTATCTTACTATTTCTGAAACTCATGTGGGTGAAGGGTTGAGAGTGTGAAGAATAGATACCGCATTGAGCTCAAAGGAGTCCAAATCCTGTAGAATAAACAGAAACACATGAGCAGTGTCAGGAAGAACAGGCAATAGGTAGAAAGCATCTCTAAAAATAGAATACCTGTCACTTGATATACCTTTGTCCTCACAGTTCCCCACAGTATACACTCTATATAAATATTCCGAGTAGCTCAGCCATATTTTCTTAAACTTTTACAATCCTTGCTGCTCAAGGAACCCTCCTCAAGTTAGTATAATTGGCCATCATGTCAAGACTAGACTCAATCTTTCATCTTTCTTTGTATTTCCGCCCTTTTAAAACATGCTTAGTGCATGGCCTCTAGCTGGTACTTATGTAAAACTGATGGAGAACCAACATTTACTCCTTTTCCCAATGCCATATTGATACTTTCCGTGATCCTCTGTCAACCCTCATTCCAACAAGATATGCCAGTATTTACCAGATGCTGCTTCACAGCTCCACCACTCCTGTGCATCACACGCCAAACGGTTGATTTGGCGAGTAACCAGTGCATCCTCAACCAAACCTTTTGTTGAGAGAAGTTACTTCACATGGCAATGGAGAATAATTGTTGCTGAAACTTCAAACCCCACCACCAGTCTTCCTGGGAATGTAGACAAGTCCAGCTGCTCTGTGGCTTGATGTACTTTGCTATGCACGGTAAGGAGGACAGGACTCATATGATGAAATCCTGTGTACATTGATTGCAATGTCAAACAAAACATAATATTTAATATTCATGACTTGAACTGAATGAGTAGTTGAACAACCATGTGAACCTTATAAAACTGTCATAAATCTGAGACTGTCACTCCCTGGGGCCACTGACACTGAGGGCAGTCAAGAACCCGAGAGCCATTAATACTAAGTGAGTGAGTGAGTGAATGTTTGGATATTTGGGCTTGGGTGTCACACTTTGGTTAGGTAACTAAATGGTGAGTGGTTGGCATCTCATTTTTCTGGATTATCTTTATTTTTGAGTGTTATGTCAATGCTCCTTCTCCTACTCTAGATCTCCAGTGCTTCATTTGAGTGGGTAGTTTCCAGTGCTCAGCACCTGCACTTAATTGTCAACACCGCCACTTAGACAAACAGCGGCACAACGTGGCAGACTGCCTAATTTAGAGATCAGCACAATAACATTTGTTTATTAATTCAATATACATAAAAAATGTCTAAAACATATGGCACAAGCCATTATAGCTATGGATGCCTCGAATAGTCTGAATTGTCACACTGCTAGGTGTGTGGTGATTAGTAGTTGTGTTGGTATTGTTATTAGCAGCGCTGGTAGGGACAGTGGGTGGTGCAAGCAGCAGGGATGTCATGAGAGGGCCCTGGCACTTATTATTTTACAAATTAAGCACTGGATATGCCTCTGAGTTCTTAACAAGAAATGATAATATCCCATGATCCTTTTCAGCACACAAACTCTCTTCTGGATAGCTGAGAGGAGTTTTTAACATGACTAGGATTGGGCAACTGGATTTGACTCTATAAGTGGACTCCAAGCAGGGGAAATAGGCTTCTTTCAATTGTTTTTGAAGACAAATGTTTAGCTAGAAGAATGTTGGATGGTGGCCTGCAGAACATGTTAGTACAAACTTATATTTTGGTCTCTACAATCATGCCTTCTTTACTGCACCTATTCCAAATTCTGAAAAGAGAGGTAGAAGGCTGTCAATAAAGCTAAGCGTAAATTAACTACTGCTAGCTGTGGCACAAGCCTCTTAGGGGAGTCACTTTAGGGATACTAGATTTTAGAACCTTTCCGCCTTTGATTCTTTTTGGAACTTGATACTTGGACCTGTGGCTACAGGCAAATTTACATCTATAAAGAGATAGTCTCAAAGTATTGGTTTTAAGAGCTTTTTTATAGCTTTTAGTGAGGGTATGTTCCTTAAGCCCCAAGGTAGCGACTTCCAGAAAGATGGGCCCAGATTGATTTACATTTGCAATATTTTACCTTGAAATCTGACGTGTAAAAATAAAACAGCAACAAAATACCTTATTATAAAAAAGACAATATAGTGCAAGGTGTAGTAATTTCAATTGCAGAAACACCAATATTGGTATTCCACCTGCTGCCGTAATGAGGTTTGTAGTGTCGGTGATGTAGAGATGCACTTATGGGAGCTGCAGTTTGCCTCAGTGCAGTCATGCAATATGGCTTGGCCAGCCCAAGTATACTAAATATGCGCGAAATGCCCTTGAGTGGCGATAAATTTGACCAGACTCTTTGAGCATGATTACAAGTGGCCCATGTCAGACACGATAATTTTTGCACTTAATAAAATCCTACTCAGGTGTGAGGCCTACCGCACCAGAATTAGCATTTTCAGAAACCGCGGCTGCAAATGCTCTAGCAAACGATCACTCTATCACCATAAAACAAGCAGACAAGGGTGGGGACACTGTGATAATGTCAACAATGGATCATTGTAGGAAGGTGGCTACCTGACTATGGTTACCCCGGATTTTTGCCTGTGTTTAGCTGTTTTTTTGACTTAGTTGACCTGGTTCCCTGCTAATCAGGGCCCCAGGCCATCTGCTCTCTCTGTAAAATGGATTCCATGTACCCTAGGTACATACCACAATTGGAAATGGACTCCTTGTCAGCCCCTGTATAATGCACTATAGGTGCCCAGGGCATAGGGGCCACCAAGGCCTACCAGGGGCTGCAGCATATCTTTTGCCACCCCTGGCTGGTTCTTAAATTGACACAACTGGCTGATCACTCAGCTGGGGTAAGGTGGTGTAATCACCCCTTGCTTAGATATAGTATACCTATATCTAAACCTATATCCGGACACATGTAAACCTGTGAGCCACTCCTATGGAAGGCCTCATCAATCCTGGAGGCAGGGTGCGTGGTTTTATGTGAGATGGAGCTCTAGCATGAGCTGAGCCTGTCTGCAGCTGTCGGGAACAACTCCCTAAGCTGTTTCAGGATAATGCCATACCATATACTCTTAAGTGCCTTATAATCCTCGCGGTTAAATAGCAACTTTGGTTTGGCTTTATCAAAACATGTCGTGTAAGGTGTCATACGATTTGGAATACCATCCCCTCGCCAGTTCTGGCGACGGGGATGGCATTCCACCCCTCTAGAGGGGTAAGACATGTTCCTTTACTGTAATGCGGTTAAATTCTCCAAAGACCTTAGATCCACAAAATGGATGCCTCTGCCACAGACAAATGTCTGGACCCCTGCAGCTGACCGAAACTCAGCCAAAGGGGTCCTGGACAAAGGGTTTCCTGTCACAGGAGGGTGTCACCACCCTCCAGACAGGAGATAGTGGATTGTAGCAGGGAGGTCTGAAAGAAACCAGACACTGCCTGGGGCGCACAAGGCTGCCCCTTGCATAATCCGGCCAAACCGGTTCTGGGGCACTCCAGCCCTCGTGCCAGGGCGGCCTGGATCAAAGGAAAGGGGTGTATCCACCCCCTTCCTGGGTCCCACCCATAGGGGGGGACCTAGCAGGTAATCACGCCCCCCAGATTGGAATAAGAGTGGGAGCAGTGCCAATGCACATCAGATTTCCTGGAAGAAACATTAGAAACGAAACTCTGGACCCTTGGACCTCCATCTCAACGTGGAAGCCCGAAGAGTCTCCCTTGTGGTCAAGGAGTGACCACCCTGCAGCAGCAGGCACCATCCAGCCCTCGACGTCTACTTAGTTGCAGTTCCCGCCGGAACTCGAGCGACTGAGATCGACGAGATCAAGCTTGCCTGCCTTCCAACAGCCCGATCCACAGTCCCTGCAGAGCTGAGACCCGTGGAGGCGACCGAAAGCGTGGGGCACGCCATCTTGAATTGACCACGAGACGCTGACCGTGCAGCCCACGAGTGACCCTCGAAGCTGTGCACCGGGGTTTGAGAAGCCCCCACCCTGAGCTACTCCTGAGCCGAAGTTCAGCCCTCCACACTCGACGAGTGCTGCGTGGGGCCCTTCTGCTCCATTTGGCTCAACGCGTTGGCCCGGTCACTTGCCAGCCGGCTAGTGGTCCCTGTGCCGACGAAACTACAAAGAAGACTCGTGAATCTGGTTGCTCCAGATCCACACCAGCTCCCCTGAAAAGGAGCCCCGACTCTGACCTTCCTGGTCCGAGTGAGAAGCAATCTTCCGATCCCGCGTGGATTGCTCTTGCCAAGTGTTGTTTGCTCCAAACTTGAAGCCGACTGCACCGACGGTGAGAGCCTGCGTGGGACAGATCGTGACCTGCTCCTGGACGTCGCAGATGCCCCAGAGCCCACGTGACAGCGGAGAGAAGCTCCTCGACGACCACCTGATTGCGCCCGACATTGCCTGGTTCCGTCCTGGTTCCACCCTGGTCACTGCTGAGTGACCCAGACTCTGTCCCCTCTGCTTTCAGGTACCCTTCGACTTGAGTCCACCCTTGGACTCCACCGGACACTTCATCTTTAACCCCCCTGCAGCCCTTTCAGCTTCAAGCACCAAGAGCCTGCGTGTCAAAACCCGACGCCACTTCGACCCTGTGCACCCACTTCCTGTGGGTGAGGTAACTTTGCTCCGCCGGTGTTCCCACACTGGTGCACATCTCTAGGGTCTGTGTGTTAAGTTTTGTTCCTCTAGGTCCAGCGGAAGTGTCCTTAAACTTTAACTTTATGACTTTTACGCACCATTGGTTAACATTGGTGCATGCGTGCGCTTTCCGCACATCTCCCGAATCCCGAGGGCCATTCCCGACTTCAGCATTGCTTGTCCTGACTGCTCCCAGCGATTCCCTAGGCCCTAGGCCTAACCACTGCTCGAGTGGCATCTCTTATACCACTTGTTTAGTATATGGTTTGAGTGGCCACCCGCCCTCATCCATAATTGTGCAACTTGTATGTTTAAACAGTGCTTTTGATTTAACGCTTGTGCCCCTTTATTCATAAAGAATACTGGGGATTGTTTTTAGTAATAAACACATATATTTTTATAATATATACTTGTGTGGTGTCCTTTCATTTGATATTACAGGATTGTATGTGGTAAAACAGCTCGCTTAACACGACCTCTTAAGTTAAGCCTTTAGGCTGCTTAGTCCATGCTACCCCTAGGATAGCTTGTCTAATAAGGTTGACTTACAACCAGACACCATAAGGGATTGTTTGGTCTGATAATAGGTGGTTCCAGAATTGGAAACATCACCTATCAGGCCAACTTCTCACATTGGTGGCAGCGGTGCGGATTTGAGCTTGCTGTTGTTTTACCATTGCAATCTTTGTATCAAATTGAAAGATCACATCAAGTACCTCTAGGTACATATAAAATCAAAAGCTTAGCATATTAAGTTCTACTGAACTTAGTAGTTGTAGGTTAAAGGGATTAGCACACCCTGACTACAACTCACTAGCAAGGTACAGTAGGGAAACACTTAGTGTAGGTAGGTGCATCACTTACACCACACTAGAGTCATGTCTGACACAGGAAAAGCCTCAGGGTCTGCTCCTGTGACAGTTGACCTTACCAAGGCAACTTCCAGCTATGACAAACTAACCCGAAAGGACTTGATTGCCTTGTGCAAATCAAGAGGGTTAAAAAGGGGCAGAAGTCCCACCTGTCCTATCCTGATAGCCATTCTAGAGCAGGATGACTTAGCAAAGGTGAATGAAGTTACCTTAGAGTCAGGAGATGGAGTGAACCCCACTGTAACTGATCACCCTCAGGAGGAAGAAGGAGAAGAAGGAGAAGAGGGGGAGGAGGACTCAGATGTAGAGGACCCAGAAGATCAGGATCAGGAGGGTAGCCAGGTTGGAGTTGCCAGGCTTAGCCAGGCCAACTTAAACCTACTGGGGAATGGAGAGGGCCAGCACCTCCCCAGACCCTATAATATTCTCCCAGGCAACAGAAGAGTGAGATCCCCCTCAGGGGACTCTCATATTTCTAGTGCCTCCAGAGAATCAAAGAGAGGCATGACTGCTTCTCAAAAGCTAGAGCATAGGGCCAGAATGAGGGCTGTCGAACTCCAAATAGAGAGGGAGAAGGTAGCCTTGGCTCAAGCTAAACTTACCATGGCCCAAGCTAAACTTGCCTTGGCAAGAGAGCAGAAATTGTGTGGCTTAGATGCCACTGGTGGCAGCAATATTCCTAAAGAGAAACCCAGGTCCTATGATAGTAGAAACCTGACAAAGATTGTGCCCCCCTACAAGGAAGGGGATGACATCCACAAGTGGATAACTGCTCTTGAGAGAGCCTGCATGGTACAGCAGGTTCCTGAGGAACAGTGGGCAGCAATCTTATGGTACTCCTTTTCAGAGAAAGGGAGAGATAAGCTCCTCACTGTTAGACATGAGGATGCAAACAATTACAAAGTCCTGAAGAGTGTTCTGATAGATGGGTTTGGCTTAACCACTGAACAGTACAGGTTGAAGTTCAGAGACACCCAGAAGACACAGACTCAGGACTGGACTGATTTTGTTGATTGTGCAACTAAGGCTCTGGAGGGTTGGCTACATGGCAGCAAAGTACATGACTTTACAGGATTGTATAATTTGATTATGAGGGAGCAGATCCTAAGTAATTGTCAGAACCAGCTCTTACACCAGCACCTGGTGGACTCTGATCTGACCTCTCCCCAAGAATTGGGAAAGAAGGCAGACAAGTGGGTCAGAACCAGGATTAGGCCTAAGAATCAGGACAGTAACCAGAAGAAGGAGTCTACCAAGCCTCAAGATAAGGGTGGGGATAAAAGTAAAGAAAAGACTTCCCCAGGGCCCCAAAACTCCAAGGATGGGGGTGGGTCCCAAGACACTTCTTCAACTGAGAAAAAGCCTTATTGTTATCCCTGTAAACAGGTGGGGCATTACAAAACAGACAACTGTTGTCCCAAGAATAACAATAAAGAAAATATACCTCCAAAGCCAGCTTCAACACCTCCTGTTACTGTCAGCAGTAATCCCCCAGGAAGTGGAAGCACACCCAGGAATCTGGGTGGGTTTACTGTTGGAGCTCAGGTGGACCCTGGCCTATCCAGGTCCCCATCACCCAATGATCTTGTTTATGAGACTGGCATGGGGTTTGCCAACTTCTCTGCTTGCCCAAATACTTTGAGCAAGTATAGACAAGAACCCATCATCAATGGTTTGAAAGTTGAAGCTTTTAGAGACACAGGGGCTAGCATCACCATGGTGGCTGATGGCATAGTCCCCTCTAAGCAACTTTTACCTGGTGCCACATACCAGGTTACAAACATTGATGGAATCCAAACAAATCATCCCATGGCAGTAGTAAGTCTCAGCTGGGGAGGTGTCATTGGCCCAAAGAGAGTGGCAGTGTCACCAAACTTGCCTGTAGACTGCCTACTTGGTAATGATTTGGAGATCTCAGCCTGGGCTGAGGTTGAACAGGAAACCCATTCTAGAATGGTGAATTCCAATGGAAAGGTTAGTGGGGCTGTAATGGCTACAGCCCCAATTCAAGATGTCCTTCCTGAAAAGGTTGGTAGGGCTGAGAAACTCTCTGCCCCATCTTTAGCAAAAGCTCTTCCTGAACAGAATAGCAAAGCTGTTATGATAACAGCAGAAACCCAAACTGAGTCTCCTCCTGAAAAGGTTGGTGGGGTTGTGATGGCCACAGCCCAAACTCAAACTGATATGTGTGTTGTGAAGCCTGAAATGATGGATAACTCCACACAAACTGAGAGCATGGAGGAGGAAGAGAAATCTCCCCCTCACCAGACTTTAGGACAGGATCAGCCTCCTCAGGGAACTGATCTTACCCCTGATGAAGGAACTGCCCCAGAGGTTGTTAGGCCTGGCCTGACAGAGCCTCTGATGGCGGTGGACCCTTCTCAGGTGGGACCCAGTCTGGAGCAGGTAACCTGCCCCTCTCTACCTTGCCTTAGCCAGCCCAGGGCTGCAGAGGACAAGAAGGACAGTGAGACCCAGAGGGCCCCCTGTCAAATAAAGCACCCCCATCAAAAGATTAGGTGCACCAAAACTAGTAGCCCTAGTAAGGTGAAAACTTTAAAAACTCCTGAGGGAGCCCCCTTAAAAACAGTTAGGGACCTCCCACAGATGGATTCTGTTGGGCACAGCCAAACCTGGGACCCAAGGGGCCCAAACCTGAACTGTCCCTCCAGCAAGCCAAACAGAGGGACCCAGCCTCCAGCTTTAGGTAGCCAGAGGTTGACCCTGAGAGCACAGTGCAACTCAGTTAAAGAGAGAAAGGCACACATGGTGGAAGATAATTGGAGGAAGCTAAGCCCTAAATTAGTAGAGCCTCGCTTCAATACTCCATATCCAAACCAGCCTTTAACTTTGCATAAACACACCCAAGGTAGTGATTCCCTATGGTGGAGACCCTCTGATACCCCAAGGGTGAGGGACTGCTTAGTGGACCATGAGACAGGGGGTACCCATGCTAGTGCAGGTACTTCCTTATATGGCCACTCAGGCAATATAGGCTTACCTGGCCAAGGATAGCCTTATCTCCTTTCGTTTGGGGGGGGGGGTTATGTAGGAAGGTGGCTACCTGACTATGGTTACCCCGGATTTTTGCCTGTGTTTAGCTGGTTTTTTGACTTAGTTGACCTGGTTCCCTGCTAATCAGGGCCGCAGGCCATCTGCTCTCTCTGTAAAATGGATTCCATGTACCCTAGGTACATACCACAATTGGAAATGGACTCCTTGTCAGCCCCTGTATAATGCACTATAGGTGCCCAGGGCATAGGGGCCACCAAGGCCTACCAGGGGCTGCAGCATATCTTTTGCCACCCCTGGCTGGTTCTTAAATTGACACAACTGGCTGATCACTCAGCTGGGGTAAGGTGGTGTAATCACCCCTTGCTTAGATATAGTATACCTATATCTAAACCTATATCTGGACACATGTAAACCTGTGAGCCACTCCTATGGAAGGCCTCATCAATCCTGGAGGCAGGGTGCGTGGTTTTATGTGAGATGGAGCTCTAGCATGAGCTGAGCCTGTCTGCAGCTGTCGGGAACAACTCCCTAAGCTGTTTCAGGATAATGCCATACCATATACTCTTAAGTGCCTTATAATCCTCGCGGTTAAATAGCAACTTTGGTTTGGCTTTATCAAAACATGTCGTGTAAGGTGTCATACGATTTGGAATACCATCCCCTCGCCAGTTCTGGCGACGGGGATGGCATTCCACCCCTCTAGAGGGGTAAGACATGTTCCTTTACTGTAATGCGGTTAAATTCTCCAAAGACCTTAGATCCACAAAATGGATGCCTCTGCCACAGACAAATGTCTGGACCCCTGCAGCTGACCGAAACTCAGCCAAAGGGGTCCTGGACAAAGGGTTTCCTGTCACAGGAGGGTGTCACCACCCTCCAGACAGGAGATAGTGGATTGTAGCAGGGAGGTCTGAAAGAAACCAGACACTGCCTGGGGCGCACAAGGCTGCCCCTTGCATAATCCGGCCAAACCGGTTCTGGGGCACTCCAGCCCTCGTGCCAGGGCGGCCTGGATCAAAGGAAAGGGGTGTATCCACCCCCTTCCTGGGTCCCACCCATAGGGGGGGACCTAGCAGGTAATCACGCCCCCCAGATTGGAATAAGAGTGGGAGCAGTGCCAATGCACATCAGATTTCCTGGAAGAAACATTAGAAACGAAACTCTGGACCCTTGGACCTCCATCTCAACGTGGAAGCCCGAAGAATCTCCCTTGTGGTCAAGGAGTGACCACCCTGCAGCAGCAGGCACCATCCAGCCCTCGACGTCTACTTAGTTGCAGTTCCCGCCGGAACTCGAGCGACTGAGATCGACGAGATCAAGCTTGCCTGCCTTCCAACAGCCCGATCCACAGTCCCTGCAGAGCTGAGACCCGTGGAGGCGACCGGAAGCGTGGGGCACGCCATCTTGAATTGACCACGAGACGCTGACCGTGCAGCCCACGAGTGACCCTCGAAGCTGTGCACCGGGGTTTGAGAAGCCCCCACCCTGAGCTACTCCTGAGCCGAAGTTCAGCCCTCCACACTCGACGAGTGCTGCGTGGGGCCCTTCTGCTCCATTTGGCTCAACGCGTTGGCCCGGTCACTTGCCAGCCGGCTAGTGGTCCCTGTGCCGACGAAACTACAAAGAAGACTCGTGAATCTGGTTACTCCAGATCCACACCAGCTCCCCTGAAAAGGAGCCCCGACTCTGACCTTCCTGGTCCGAGTGAGAAGCAATCTTCCGATCCAGCGTGGATTGCTCTTGCCAAGTGTTGTTTGCTCCAAACTTGAAGCCGACTGCACCGACGGTGAGAGCCTGCGTGGGACAGATCGTGACCTGCTCCTGGACGTCGCAGATGCCCCAGAGCCCACGTGACAGCGGAGAGAAGCTCCTCGACGACCACCTGATTGCGCCCGACATTGCCTGGTTCCGTCCTGGTTCCACCCTGGTCACTGCTGAGTGACCCAGACTCTGTCCCCTCTGCTTTCAGGTACCCTTCGACTTGAGTCCACCCTTGGACTCCACCGGACACTTCATCTTTAACCCGCCTGCAGCCCTTTCAGCTTCAAGCACCAAGAGCCTGCGTGTCAAAACCCGACGCCACTACGACCCTGTGCACCCACTTCCTGTGGGTGAGGTAACTTTGCTCCGCCGGTGTTCCCACACTGGTGCACATCTCTAGGGTCTGTGTGTTAAGTTTTGTTCCTCTAGGTCCAGCGGAAGTGTCCTTAAACTTTAACTTTATGACTTTTACGCACCATTGGTTAACATTGGTGCATGCGTGCGCTTTCCGCACATCTCCCGAATCCCGAGGGCCATTCCCGACTTCAGCATTGCTTGTCCTGACTGCTCCCAGCGATTCCCTAGGCCCTAGGCCTAACCACTGCTCGAGTGGCATCTCTTATACCACTTGTTTAGTATATGGTTTGAGTGGCCACCCGCCCTCATCCATAATTGTGCAACTTGTATGTTTAAACAGTGCTTTTGATTTAACGCTTGTGCCCCTTTATTCATAAAGAATACTGGGGATTGTTTTTAGTAATAAACACATATATTTTTATAATATATACTTGTGTGGTGTCCTTTCATTTGATATTACAGGATTGTATGTGGTAAAACAGCTCGCTTAACACGACCTCTTAAGTTAAGCCTTTAGGCTGCTTAGTCCATGCTACCCCTAGGATAGCTTGTCTAATAAGGTTGACTTACAACCAGACACCATAAGGGATTGTTTGGTCTGATAATAGGTGGTTCCAGAATTGGAAACATCACCTATCAGGCCAACTTCTCACAATCATGATAATGAGTGCTATAGCCAATTGGCAAACCGCCATTACTACGCCCACCAACCACGCATGCAACCTAGGGGTCATCCTCAACTCCACCCTCTCCATGACTAAGCAGGTCACCGCCGTCTCTTCCTCCTGCTTCAACACCCTCTGTATGTTCCGCAAGATCTACAAGTGGATCCCCACCAAAATGAGAAGAACGGTCACCCAGGCCCTCGTCAGCAGCAGAATGGATTACGGAAACGCCCTCTACGCAGGAGCATCGGCCAAACTCCTGAAACGGCTTCGAAGCATCCAGAACGCCTCGGCACGCCTGATCCTCGACATCCCCCACCACAGCCACATCACACCCCACCTGAGAGACCTGCACTGGCTCCCCGTCAACAAGAGGATAACCTTCAAGCTCCCTACCCACGCACACAAGGCACTCCACAACACCGGACCAGCGTGCCTCAACAGACGACTCGGCCTCTACACCCCCACCCGCCAGCTCCGCTCCGCCGACCTCGCCCTCACCACAGTACCCCGCATCCGAAGAGCGACCTCCGGCTGCAGATCGTTCTCCCACCTCGCCGCCAAGACCTGGAACACCCTCCCCATCCACCTGCGTCAGAGCCAAGACCTGCAGACCTTCAGAAAACTCCTCAAGACCTGGCTTTTTGAGAAGTAGCAGCATGCTCCACTCCCCAGCGCCTTGAGACCATAACGGGTAAGTAGTGCGCTCTACAAATGCCATGATTGATTGATTGATTTATTGATTACTACACCCCCATTGACAGTGACCCTACTGGCGTTCTGACAACTCGCATTGCAACCATGGTTTTCACTGCTGAAACAGAAAGGTGGATTAGCCACAATGAGGACGATTTCTTGATCAACAGGGACCCAGGACATCCTATTTCTATGTCCTCCCTAAGATTCATAAGGGACAGAATCCACCACCAGGACGTCCCATAGTCTCTGGGGTAGATTCTCTTCTCGAACCTCTTTCATGCTTTTGTGAACACTTTTTACAACCTGTAGTACAGAAGACACCCTCATTACCACAAGACACTAGGGATGCACTACGCCTCATTGAAAACATTGACACCACCTGTGAAATTGATTTACTTGTTACGCTAGATGTGGAGGCCCTCTACACGAACATCCCGCAATCAGCAACACCTGAGGTTGTAGAGGCTTCTCTACTGGCTGAGGACTGGGATTCCCCCACTCCAGTGAATTTCATAATGGAATGTGCCACATTAGCCTTAACTGAAAACTTATTTCAATTTAAAAAACAGTTGTACCACCAAACCCAGAGAACTTCAATGGGGAGTAAATTCGCCCAGAGCTAGGCATGCCTTTACATGACAGCCTTTGAGAAAAGGATGATCTTTGACGACTCTAACCCCTACACCAACAACATACTCCTCTGGCGTGGATACATTGAAGTCATCCTGATATTTTGGAAGGGTGATATGACATCATGTGAGAATGTCTGGGGGTGGATTAACACACTTAATCCCCACCTCCGCCACACAAATACTATGTCAAATACATGTATTCCATTTCTGGACATGATAATCACAGTGACAGAAGGACAACTGAGCACTACAGTGTACAAAAAACCTACAGACTGCAACAGTCTTCTCCTATATAGCAGTCACCACCCTAAAGCATTAAGAAACAACCTGCTATTTGGACAGTTTCTGTGGCTACGCGGTAGCTGCAGTACTGTACCAGATTACAATATCAAGGCTGACCTAAAGGCACACAATTTGAGGCTATGTGATTACCTCCCCAACATAGTATCAACCTTGCAAAAAAACAGGCCCATAATAACAACAGAGAGGCACTGTTAGAGCAGAACTAAAGAAGAACATCGGACACCCTTACGTGTTTCACCACATACAATCCTGACTTTAACAGAATCCAAAAGATTATTAAGAAACATTGGGGTATTCTACAAACGGGCGAACTGACACCACCACCACGGTTTGCATTCAAACGCACTAGGAATCTGAAAGACATACTTGTCCATAGCAGACCACCACACAGTACTCACGATGACCAACAACCCCTGTGGGGGCTCCCGCCGGTGACAGATCATTTTCCATGTGGGCCCTGCACCATATGTGCCCTCACTACGAAGAAGATCCAGTTTTCCAACACATTTAAATGGGTGCAGAATAGACACACAAACTTCAACACAAGTAACTGCATTTGCACTCTTACATGTCCATGCAACCTACGTTACATAGGTATGATCGTAAGGATGGCCAAGCCACGCATCATGTAAAATTGCAGCAACATTCGCTGTCACAAGCTCAACACGAAGCTATGTTCACATTTTGAAGAGAAGGGCCACACACCAGACAGCCTAAGATTGACCATATTAGAGGCACATCCCCAGAAGAGCAAACAAGCCCTCTTCAGGAGATAACAATACTGGATTTTTCGTCTCTTCTGCGACAAACTTGGTCTTAATGAGGACATTCCCTGGAATGAATTGAATAGATAGCACGCCACCTATACGCTTATACAACCTTGAGCCAGGGACTAAGAACCCTCAGTTAGGACACACCACTTGTTATGACCACCAGCCATGGCGCTTTATACGCCCGCATGTGACTATGGATACATATACCTATGAACTATGGGTGCCATTAGGGATAGGCTCCCACTTGTGAGAAAGGGACGTAATCTCAATCTGCCTCCTCCGCATAACCTTCTCCGTTTTCGACATCCCTCTTTGGTGCCTCTTTAAAACTGTCCACCCGTAGCTAGGTGCACTGCACCTCGATCTTACCTGGAGATACCCTCTCCTCGATTTAAACCTGTCACCTTCACATATGTTATCCTCTTTCCAGGTCTTTATGGTGTACACCCATGTTACTATCTTTTAATGCGCCACCATCCTCCTGTAATGCCTTGAGTCTACGGCAGCATTCTAAGACTCTTTCTCCTCTTTTTTCTTTATTTTAAATCAGGAGCTCACAGCTGTAAGGATGCACTTTCTGTAAGCAGGAACCACTCGTGAGGCCATATGAGGGGAAAAAGTATTTATTATATGATATATATATACAGCAGGAGAGCGCCTGGCGTACGGTGCTCTCCGAGTTTTCCCCCGCTACCGCTCGCGCTGCAAGCCCCCACAATTGCCGCCACACGCGCCACGTCATGACGTAGCGCTCATCAACAAGAGTGCACTCTACATATCTCCCCCTTTTTGTATAACAGAAAACCTACAGTCTCAATGTAAGGTAAATTTATTTTGCTGCTTCAAGTTCAAAGTCTCGAAAACGAGTAGGCCTCACCACCGCTGTACCTGCTCGTGTGCGCCTTACCGGAGTAGAGGGAACTTCACTGGGACTGTTCTCTGCTGGGCTCATCACCTTATCCCCTTGAGTACCGGGCTTTTCTCTCCTCTGAGTCTCTAACTCCTCTCCTCGTTGTTCTCCTGCCCAGGGGATGCTACTGTCTCCCAACTCCTCGCTGCGTCCACCTGCTCCAGGATTTCCTTCTTTTTCCGGGGCGATTTCTTCTTTCTCCTGTGGCGTCCAGTCTTGTGATGTCTTCTCACTTTCTTCATGGGACCATTGTAGAATCTTAATACATTTGGACATGCGGTCTTGGGACCACACATTTCTGTCGCTGGGCAGCGCCGCTCTGTCGTATACTTCCTTTACTTGTAGAGGTTGGCTGTATTTGCTGTCCCCTTTTCTCCGCAGCACCGCCAGTTTGACTCTGACCCATTCCCCTCTCTCCAGGGCCGTTTCTTTCACGTTCCTTCTCCTGTTATAATGTTTAGCGTGTATCCTTTGGGCTTTCTCTAGATTATGCTGCACCACCGCTGGAGACCACTTGCTTGTTACTGTCATCTCCTTCCACGCCAGCTTGTCTTTGGTGAAGGGGTCTCTTCCTCTCAAAATCTGGAAGGGGCTGTACCCCGTGCTCGTGTGGGTGATGCGGTAGGCCCACATCATACTTTGGACCTCCTTTTCCCAATCCTTGCCCATCGTGATGGCAGCTCGGATGGATCCCATCATGACCCTATTAAACCGGTCCACCTGACCTTTTCCGGCGGGATGGTATATGGAGGTGTGTTTTGTTTTGATGCTGTTCCTCTCCATGTACTTTTGCCCCTTCTCCGAGGTGAACTGTGGTCCATTGTCGCTCAGTATGAATCCGGGAACACCTTCTCTGAGGAGATGGATGTGAGGAATCTGAGCACTGTTTCGGTGTCCATTTCTTCCTGAATGTGCACTTCTGGCCACTTTGAGTACCTGTCGACGAGGACGCATAGGTATTTTGGCGTGCCCTGGGTATCTAGTACAGGTCCCAGAATGTCTATGGACACCTCCTCCCAGGGATTTATCGGGCTGGCAAATTTCCCTGAAGCTGGTCTTAGGGTTGTCAGGGTCTTTTCAGCCCTTTGACACTGACCGCAGTCCCTCACGTGTCTTTCTACTTGGATGTCCATTCCTGGCCACCAATACATTTGCTTTGTTCTCATTTTAGTCTTTACGATTCCCAGGTGCCCCTCGTGTAGTACTGCTAACAGGTGGGGTACCAGCGTTGTCAGCGGGACTACTTTGTCTCCTCTGTACAAAAATATGCCTTTGTCGTCTATAGACAGTTCGTCTTGCACCTCATAAAACTTCCTAAGTTCTGTCCGTAAACGTTTCTTTTATGGCCATCCTTGCAGGATACATTCTTTGACCTCTGCGATGTCCCGGTCTTCTCCATACGCTTCGGTCCACTCCTGGTTGCTTATCACTTTCTCCGGGTCTTCCGTTAGGGCCACCATCTCTTCACTCTCTCCCGCACTGCCGGAGGCTTCCTCCATTGCTGAAGCTCTACTAAAGTAGTCCGCTACCTTGTTTCTAGTTCCTGGGATGTACTCTACATCATACCTGTACTTGAGCAGTTTCAGCGTCATCTTGGCGATGCGTGGCGTGACGCTCGCATGTCCACTCGATGTGAGGAACTTGACTAGGGGTCTGTCTTGAGTTGGAACCTCGTGCCCCATAGGAACTGGCGGAACTTCCCCATGGCCCACACTACCGCCAGCATCTCCTTCTCTATTACACTAAATTTTTGTTCCTTGGGAGATAGAGCCCTTGATGCGAAGCTGAAGGTTTCCATTGTTCCATCCTTCCTTTCCTGAATGAGGACTGCTCCCAGTCCTTTTCCGCTGGCGTCCGTTGTCAACACCGACCGCCCTTGGGGGTCATAGGCTTGCAGAGGTATAGCTTGGCTGATGTCGTTTTTTAGGGCATTAAATTCTTTTTGTGTCTCCTACGTCCATGTGAATACTGTTTTGTCCCTAATGAGTTGCCTCAGATGGTACGTCTTGTTGGCAAAATGTTGTACGAATTTGCTGTTGTATTCAGACATCCCATAAAAGGATCTCACCTCTTTTATGCTGTTTGGTGCCGGGGCGTCACAGATCGCCTTCACGTTGGCCCTTTTAGGCGTAATGCCGTGTTCTCCAATCTCATGTGCCAGGTCTGTGACAGAGGTCATTCCGAGACGGCATTTCTCCCACTCTGCTGTTAGGCCGTTGCCTTCCAGGACTCGAAGCACCTTGTCCAGTTTCTTATCATGGTCCTTTAGATCCTTTCCCATCACCAGTATATCATCTTGGAAGTACTGCACACCTTCAATGCCTTTGAATAGGAGGTGCATTAATTTCTGGAATACTGCTGCTGCCGACGCAAGACCGAAGGGCATGCGGCGGAATTGGTAACATCCGAAGGGTGTTATAAACGATGTCAGTTTCCGGCTCACGGGGTGCAGAGCTATTTGGTGATATGCTGACGTAAGATCGATAGTGGAGAACCACTTTACTCCTTTAGTCTTCGCTAACATCTCTTCAATGCGTGGTAGCGGGAATGTTTCCACAACTATGCATTTATTCAGTTCTCTCAAATCCACACAGAGGCGGACCTTTCCGTTAGGTTTCATTGCTACCACCAGGGGCACCAGCCACTATGAGCAATTTATTGGTTCGATTATTCCATTTTCCTCCAATCTGTGCAACTCCTGCTTTACCGTTTCTCTTACTGCTATAGGTAAAATCCTTACTTTGTGGGAAATTGGTTTGGAGTTCTCCTTGAGGTCTATCTGGTGTGTGAATTTTTCTAATTTGCCAACCTTCCAGCCGAACACCTTTGGGAAGTCACTCTTCATCCTCTCAAAGTCCAGCCAACGCTCTGGGGCTGTCATTAGCACTTGCGTGTCTCCTCCTGGGTCCAACTTTATGCCAAAGTCACCTTGGTCCATCCATCCGAGGACCGATGGCCCCTTCTCTGCTACGTACAATTTGCACTCGGCACTCGGCCCTTTGAACTGAAAGGTTAAGACTCTGTAACCGACCATCGGGATGGGTTCTCCTGTGTACGTGACTGGTCTTATATCTGGTGGTTCTAGTCGTGGGCCTACGCTGGGTCTGAAATTCTCATTCCACACTGCTCTTTGGACGATAGTATACGGGGAACCCGAGTCTACTACAATTTTAATCTGCACTCCTCCTATCACCATGTCACATTGTGGTTTGCGGGAGCGTCTGCAATCAATGCCCAGTACTTGATCGTCCACACACAGCACATTGTCTTCTTCATCATGTTCTCTATCTTCTTCCTCCTTCAGATCTTGCGCCACGTACTTCACTGTGGGTCTTCTCATCTTTCGGCGGCATACCTTCTCGTAGTGTCCTACAATGCCACAGAACATACACTTCGCTCGGAACGCCGGACACCTTTTGTCGTGGGTCGCGTGGGACTGACTTCCACACCGGTAGAACATGGTCGTGCTTTCTCTGTTCTGCTTCCTTTGCTGTACGGGGTTTCCTGTCCATCTGTTTGGTCCTTTACTTTCTGCCGTCATGGCTTTGTTCCTTCCTGTTGGTTCTGCATCATCTACTTTGTCACCATGGGCCTCAGGACAGTTTATCTTTTTGCTGCGTCTGCGCACTTTTTTGACAGTTCGGCCTTTTTCACCATGGCTATCACCTCTTTAAGCGTGGCATCTCCATTTGCCCATAATTTGTCTTGGACAGTCTTATTGGTGGTGTGCATGGCTATCTGGTCCTTTATTAATTCATCGTGTAAGACGCCGAATTTACACGTTATCGCCAGCTTCCTTAGCGCGGCGACGTAGTCGTCTATCGATTCGCCAGCCTCCTGTTTCCTCTGCTGGAAATTGTATCTATCAATGGACGTGAACACTGCTGGTCGATAGTGATTGTTCAGGTCTTCTATTGTGTGTCTGAATACGTCGTCGTCTGCGGCTTGCCTGGGCGTGGGCACCAGATTCTGGAATACCCTGATCCCTTCCGGGCCTAAGTTGTGCAGAAGTATCCTCCTATTTCTTATACTGGGGAAGGCTTCTACGTTCTCGTCTTCTAGAGCTTCTATGTAGCTCATGAAGTCCTCTCTCCAGTCCTCCCATTTCATTAGAGGCTCACCTGGTTTGGGCAAGAACGGAATTGGCGTTGTTAGTGACGATGCCTGCCACTCATTTTGGTGCGTCTTACTGGTTCAGCCCCTTGACCTCTCGGGCTGCCCGGCGCGCTTGCTCCCTCTCCGTGTGCTTGGTTCGGCTGGGGTCATTCTGCGCCCCCTACTCCGCTCTTCACTGACTCCGCCAGGGCCTCAATCTTGGGGGATGCTTCTCCTGGATTAGCCTCCCCTATGGCGTCCTCGGACTATTTCCCTTGTGCTGCAGGGTTCACGGTGGGGTCAATTCCTGATTCCCTTCTCTGGTCTCTTTCTGTCCCCTGTACCTGGTACTAATATGTTCCTTCTGCTGCTCTTCACCGTGGCCCTGTGCCTCTGCCACGCTCTCCTGCTGCTTCCCGAGTGTTGGTTCCTCCTTGCCCCTTCTGTACTCCTGTGGTGGTCCTCTAGCATCTGTGTGCTCCAATCCTTCTTGTACTGGGTTCTTTTCTAATGGGTGTTCTTCTTTTTTTCCTTATTTCCTCGTCCTTTGGCCTCCCGGCCTCGTCGCCACTGTAAAGATGCACTTTCTGTAAGCAGGAACCACTCGTGAGGCCATATGAGGGGAACAAGTATTTATTATATGATATATATATCCAGCAGGAGAGCGCCGGGCGTCCGGTGCGCTCGGAGTTTTCCCCCGACTAGCGCTCGCGCTGCGAGCCCCCAAAATGGCCACCACGCTCGCCACGTCATGACGTAGCGCGCATCAACTAGAGCGCGACTCTACAACAGAGACAATTATTTTTAATGCTAAGCATTCTCTGATGGTTTGGGACCATCCGGTTTCACTACCAAGTTGGTGCCCGCTTTGGGCCGCCTCTTTTTCGGAAATACTTCCTTCCTATGCAGGTTGCCGTTAACCCCGCCCTCCCCTTGTGTGGCAAGTAAGCATCCACCACACCTGGGCCCACCCGCAGACTGCAACCGGTGAGATGTACTTAATACAACCGTGCCTCCCCCTCCGTACTCTACCAAGCTGGCAGAGTGAGGGGTAGGACGTCCAGCCCTCCAGCCACTGCTGAACAGTGAGTAATATGTTAGCGCATGCACCACAGGGACGCCATTCGGTGCCTCGGTCTTTTCAACACCGGTGCTATTCCTTTTAGAAACGCTGACATCCGCACCACTATCTGCGCTAAAAATGATTGAGATTATTCTTTGAGCTAATTTAGAACGTTAACATTATTAACGTATCTTCCGCCAGTCATTCGAAGGAGCTGGTGAGCCGCCCGCAATGGGTGAGTTATGATTGTCAAATTAACCACGCTGGTTGTTGAACCACCTCGTTTGCTTTAATACTTAGAAGTACCACATGTTTGCCACACTATCTCTTCCTTCGCACAATGCCTGTCACTTGTGAGCCTTACTAACCACCTGAACATGTAACCTTTGCATGAAGTTTCTCTAGAGCAGAGGTCTTCAAGCATTTGGATGCAGAGACCCCCCTATCAACATTTCAGGTGTAAGGACCCCCTCCTGACAAAAATGTCTAAACCTGTAGGCAGGGCTCCTGGAATTATGAGGCAGGTGAGGACCAAATTACGTGACAGGCTTGACTAAATTGTGTGGGAAGAAAATGTAAATAATGTTATGTTATGCAGCTTATTTTGGGATAGCATCGCTTCATTTTTTGCCATTTTTTACACACAGTAACACTGAGGAAAGATTTCACACCATCAGTACTAGTTTATAACCAAAATACAGCAATTAACATCAGAAATATGTCTAGTAAACCTTTGTGAAGGGCATTCCACTCTGCAGGAATACGTGCTGCGACATTAGAAGCTCATCTGGCCATGAGCAGCAGGGGTCCCTTAAAATCCAGGCGGTCTTGTGCAGAGTTAAGCAGTTTACCCATGCTGATTTCCTCTCATCCCCTCCGTTCCATCCCTCTCTTCTCTCATCTCCCAACCCTGGATCCCACGTTGCAGGACATTTTCTTTAACCCCTTTTTACAACTTCTAAACTCTCCCCATGCAACCTCTCATTTTATCTTTAATCACCTCTTGCCATTCTGTCTTTTCACTGCCCTCATCTCTAACAGACTTTCGCATTTATCTCATGGCCTCATGTATCCTACACCTCTCCAGTCCCCCCATTCATCTTTCACATCTCCCCTATGTTCTAACGCACTTTCTTTAACCAACATCCCTCTCCCCTGTTACCTCAGCACCAGTGCCTAATTTGAGCAGGTGGTTTCTGGTGCTCCTCACTGGCACCTAACCGTACACACTGGCACTATGACAGACTTCCACATGCTGGCGCTGTCTGTGTAATTTAGAGATGAGCAGAACAGCTGTTTATTAATTCAATATACATTAAAATGATAAACTCCTGACACCCATGCCATTCTTATAGCTTTGGGGGTTTGAAATAGTCTGAATAGTCACACTTTAACAAGTTTTATGGTTGGTAGTTGCATAGGTATTGTCATTGGCTGTGCAGGCAAGGCAATGGGTTGGTGGTTACAGTTGCAGTGGCCTACTGGTGAGGGCCCTGGCTCATGTTTTATTACAAAGTACTCACTGCTCATCACCCACCCCAGTACACCCTCTCTTCCTCTATCGCTGCTGTCTCTCTCCCATGTTGCACCAAATTATCTTTTTAGGTCACAGATCATCTCTAAGCTATCTTCTCTCACAGTTTAACAGTAGCCATCACCTTTCGCTCACACTCACTTCTTGCGTGTCCCCACTTCCCTTCGGCCCTTCACATTTCTCCTCATTCCTAACCTTTTCAATCGAATTCTCTCACTCCCTTGCTGTCCTCTCTCATCCTCTCATCTCTCCTCATGGAGCATATGGGTCGGACCCGTATGCTCCTCTTGGCCTGTGCCACTCTGCTTATTGTTCCCTAATTCAGGAAAGCATGAATTGTCTGTCTCGCAGTTTTGGTGCAGGCCGCGCAGTTATGGAACTTGCACCCTCCTTCGCTTTGCTCCACTAAGAATCGATTATCCTTTAGGAAGATTTAAAAACCTGGCTCTATGCTCTTTAGGTTACCCCATTTGGCTGGTTCTCCTTCCCCTTCTGTGTGTTTCTCATTTGCCTTCAGGCAGCAGATGGTTGTTAGCCCCAGGACGCCTTTTGGTAACAGTAGCACACTACAAATGTAAATAATAATAATAAAAGGCAGAAGCAGGGGAGCCACTAGACCAGAACTTCGGGAGGGGAGGGGCTAACACTCCCATCAGGGCTGGCCCCTTTTTTGGTGCCCCCCTGTTTCCTTCTTCTCCATGAATTCCCTCACTACCACTCACCAACAATGTGCCTCATCTCTCTTTAACACCTTTCTGACAAACATTTCATTTTTTTATAGGGCTACTCATAGTTTACTCACAATCAGGTCTGTGATCTGCATGATACATGTTCTTTGTAGCAGACACATTAACCCTCTGCACTGTGTGGGTGACAATAGTGCCCATGTGAATGCACGGTGAGCGATGCAACAGTGTGAGAGTAGGGTAAGTGGAGTGACTGCAGGGTGAGTGAGGTGACCATATGAATTTGGGTGCGGATGTAAGTGCAGAGTGGGACGAATTAATGCATGGTTAGTGATGGGCTTTTGTGAGTGAGCTGCAGATTGAGCAGTGACGGGTGACTGCAGTGATAGGTGAGTGAAGTGTCACATGAGTGCAGGGTAAGTTGTGTGCTCGTGTGACTGCTGGTGAGGTATAGGGTGAAAAGCACAAGTGCATCGTGAGTGCAGAGTGAGAGGGTGAATGGTGTGAGTGCATGGCGATCAGTGTGAGTGCATTGTGATTGCTGTGAGTGCAGGATGAGCATGAAAGTGAAGGGCGAGAATGAGGAGTGAGTTGTCTGAATGCTGGGTGCATTCCCAGACACTTGAAGTAACTCAGCATGTTATTGACGGCGGTGTAGGGCTTAAGATATAAGTTAAACTATTGCTATTATGGCATTAATCAGGGATCGAGGGTGGAGGAAATAAATATTATGCTGATCCTGCAACAAATTGTCAGTCCTATGGTTAGGGTTACCAACTCATTATTTTTATGGCCTAGATGGTACAAAAATAAGCAGTCACCTAAAGCCGTATTTTCAGCATTTATCTGTGCATACTGAGAACAGTAAATATAAATAGAAATCACTTTTAATTGTGTTCTAGGGCTGCCTCAATGATCCAAGACTGATAATAGAACAAAGACAGAAAAGCCAAATATTGAATTAATACATACTTTTTTTATTAATAACTCTATTTAGTGTCACGAGGAGGTCTTTGCAGGCTCTTTAAACAACAAATGGCAGGCATATTTCTTTTGGCAACGTTACTTTATATTCCTTTTCATGAAATGCATTCTCACACTACAGCAGTAAATGTAAAATACAAATGTAAGGAAATGGACTTCTTTGACAGAGAGTACAACTAAACTCCGGAGGAACAAGGCTTCTGTGGTCAGCCATGTATCCCAACGGTAAGAAATGGTGAAAAAGTGTTTGGGAGAGCTTACTGAACTTTGCAAACGCCTCGGTAACATTTTCAATGTCCACTACTTCAATACAGCAACCATCAAAAGAATTGCAGGGAACCTTTCTGCTGAACCTGAGGTTTTGCTTCAGATTGATGGTGTTACCGAAGACAATCTGGAAAAATATTGAGCAGAGCTGATTGACGTCCTTCAAAAGTACTCGGAATACACAACACCAGCAGAAGATGACACTCAGAAATCATCTGGCACTGCCGCCAGCACTTCGAGACAAAATGCAAGTGAAGATGAAGAGGAAAGCAGAACCTCCAGCTACTTCAGGGCTAGAACCAGCAAGGGCACCAAGAGGAAGAAAAACCAATTCTACAGGAACTCGAAAAAGAGGAAAACGAGCGCAAAAAACCAGCAAGCCCAATCCAAAGGCGAATACAGTTCCAATGATTCCAGGACTTCATCTACATCTAAATCTGCATATTCTTCAAACTCCAGCTCTGGTCCAGGCAGCACAACAAGTTTTGGTCCCAGAGCAGGAGTGGGCAAAAAGTCTGGATTCATGTCTCTGCCAATGCCGCAAGTTAACAAACGGGTCCCTAAGCCTACATACTCAGTGCTTTAACATTTTTACAACTCCAATACATCCACAGGACCAAATTCACATGAGTTCAAGTGCCGAGATGCAATTAGACTTGTATATAATGTTTTTCTAAGATAAATTATTCCTATAATAGAAATTGGCAAAAGTAAAAAACCCTTTGTGTACATAAAAAAACCTTTTAAGATGTATGAATGTTTCTTCTGTTCATGGTTAATTTAATTTGTTGTTGAACTGTGACATTCTTAACTTCCTGGAGTTTTATTCACAGCTGTATTTGATAGAACTGTTTAAATGTAAGGAATAGGCAGAGTGGGGGCCCAGGGGGTACTAGAACCAGAAAAAAAACTGAGCCTCGGTAACCAGTTTACAAAGGCATGTAAATAAGCAAATGGTCTTTAACGACCCATCAAAAACTTGGGCGTGCCAGAGATAAGACTACAGACACTGCCCAGCCAAGTCCACAGCTGCAGCAGCCCGGGCCGAGACACACGACGGGGAGGAGGGGGGCTGAACCCCTTGTAGTCCTATGGACCTTGGCAGAAGTGTGACTGGGAATGTGCGACCCTCTTTGTATCACTCCATGCCCCCCCTGGGGGTCGTGCCCCACAGTTTGAAGGCCCCTGCTCTTGAGGCTGCTTTTAATGTTGTTCCTAATGATTCATGTCAATTTCATTTCTCATCTTATTTTTTAGGTCGGTTTGCTAATATGGTACCTCAATGTTAGGTTACTTACGTGTTGGGTTTACACTTGACACTGACAATGGAACCAACCACTATGTAGATAGTAAACATGTTTTCCTGAAGAATTGGCACATAATCTCCATGACACATTAGGCAAGAAACATGTCGACCTTTATTTCGCAGCCACCCACTGTCCATTACCCCAGTGGCTGTGAAGACACTTCTAGTTTGTTAGCTTCTGTTTGTTCTACTTTCTGTTGATTATCCACTTGATGTATCTTTGTGTATGTGTATGTGCGCCTGATGACAACTAAATGAATGAATGAGGGCCACTGAGAAAGAGCTTTCTTGGTGCAGTCACTGTACACCTAGGTCCACCGTTTGTAATTTTACACTGGATCGTGAACCGTGCAAAGATGCAGGTGACTGACGTCATCTGTGACGTTGCAACAGCAGTGCTGCTTGGTAATGAGGTCCAAACACAACAGCAGACTCTTTGTCCCACTCAGTGGTATGAAGACAAGCAGCATTTAACCACTCGAGGGCAGAGAAACAAATGTGGTATATTTAGCTGCTCAGGACAATGAGCTTGAGGTGTGGTGAGCAGGTTTGTAAAAATTGCCGTTTCAGTCACTGCTGGGGGTCAGATCAGTGTCAGATAACACGCTGCCAAAATGTTTTCTAAATATAGACAGCTTGAATATTTTCCACAGATTCATTGTTTGCTAAATTTAGTACATGGGAGGAGTTTAGGACCCAAAGCTAATCTTAGAACAGCCTTTCTTGTACATTGTATAGTCTCTATTGTTAAAGATACATTTACTCTGGATCTTTATTTGAGTAGTATGCGACATAACATAACCATTGTATTTTTAATGAGGCCGTTCATCCCAAAGAGCTGCATGGAACTAAGTAGCAGACGTTTCTTGTTATCCATCGTAATGGCAATCATTTTATCGACTTCAAGTGGATAAAAGGCTGCGCAAAACTGTGATCATGTGCTCAAAAATGGATCTCTGCATTTGTTGCATTAGTTAATTTAGTTAACGAGACCTAGAAGGTGCTCTTCAAATGCAGAAAGCAAAACATCTGGCCTTAAAAAGAAAAGCGAATGCGACTTGTACATCGCAAGATTATAAAACTTTATAGGGAATCTCTGCCTCGGTGTCTGCACAGCATGCGTGAACTATACTCACTCTATGAGTTGATGTGCGTGCTCAGATGAACTCAGTTAGGAATGTGACAGACATTTTGGCTTAAGGTCTACTGTTTGCTTAATCATAACCCTCCAACCCATTCTCCTATTGCATGATGGTTTGAGCCAACAGGGAATCTGAATAGGGTCTGTCACAAATCAACAAATGGGATTAAACTTCTCACCTAATCTCCCTCCAAATGGCATTACCCAGTCTCAAAACATCAACTTCCTCTCCTACCACAACAACATGCAACTCGTTCTCTTTCTCAAGATGCCCAGAACCCAGATCAATTTTAATGCTTGCATAGCTGAAATCACCCACTGAATGAACACCAACTGTCTGAAGCTCAACACCGACAACACTGAAGTCATGATCATCAGGAAGAGCACTTAACAGTAGGACTCCACCTGGTGGCCAACAGATCTTTGGAGCGACACCCAATCCCACCACAAACGCCAAGAACCTCAGCATCATAATCAACAGGAAACTCACAATGACCGCCCAAGTCAACACTGTCACCACCTCTTGCTTCTCCCTAAATCTGTATAGTGTTTGACACAAACCACTGGCTATGATTGAGTTCTGCATCTAATCTCCTCCCAAGCAGCATCATCCGCTCTCTCGCCATCAACATCCTCTCTTACCACCACAACACACAACTCTTTCTCTTTCTCACGGACAAGACGCCCAGACCCCATATCAAGTCAATGCCTGCATGACTGAAATCCGCCAATAGATGAAGACCAAGCTGAACACTGACAACATTGAAACCGTGACCTTATGGAAGAGCACTTCCTTATAGGACTTCTCCTGGTGGCCAACAGATCTAGGACTGACACCCATCGCACCACACATGCCACAAACCTCAGGATAACACTCAATAGGAAACTCACCATGATCGCCCAGGTCAACAGTGTCACTGCCTCTTGATTCTATACCCTGAAGATGCTGAGGAAGTCTTTAACTGGCTCCTAATCAGCACCCAGAAAACCATCATAGACACCCTTGTCAAAAGCAATCTTGACTATGGGAACACCCTCTTTTCCAGGATCAACAACAAAAACTCATCTGATGGCTGCAGACCATTTAGAACTTGGTGATCAGAATCACTCTTCACCTCCAATGCCAACTCAGATGACCTGAAGGAACTCCACTGGTTCCCAACAACAAATGAGCACCATTCAAACTCCTCATCCACAGTTTCAAGGCACTACATAATGCTGGCCCAGCAAACCTTCAAGACACCTCTGCTCTTCCGAACTCCTACTTGCACACATCAATCATGTACCAAAAAACAGATCCAGTGGTTGAGGCTTCTCCTTCATCGCTCCAAAAGCGTGAAACGACCTGCTGCTACACATAAGAGCCTCCTCCTCACTTCTTGAATTAAAAATGAAACTTGAAGATCTGGGTTTTTGAGTAGTCCCACTAGGCCCTAGGTTTGTCTTAAGTGACGTTTCAGCACCAGAATACCTTGTTGGATAGAGCGCACCCTATAAATCAGCATAACTATGTGAAGGTCCACAATGATTCTTTCTATATCTTGGGGTGTTGGATTGAAATTCACTCATATTGGTAATTTGAGGGACAGCCATGTGCAAAAGAGAACAGGTGCAAATTATTCTGCAACTATAATATGCTAGCAATTTATAGTAGCACCTGAGATTAAGCCACTCTAGTCCCTTATTCACATGCCCTCCCCACCTCCATCCCTCTATTAGAGTGACCAATCTGTGGGTCCTCATAAATCAGCGCCCTCCTTTTAATCACAGAATGCTTGCATTTTACTACCACAACTGTCACTACAATGACCTACAACTATATAAACACCAGCACTAGAAGCTATCTCAATATTGACCCACCCTAACAACCCCATCCTTATTTCATACTACGGAGACAGTAGGACAGTAGGACAGTAGGCACGGGAATAGTAACTGCTTTACCCTCAAAGCTGGAAATATCTAGGAGGCACCACTTATTTGACAAAGAAAGGGGAGCAAATCCAGGGGAAAGACAGATGACTTGTCTGCTCCCCAGATCCCCAATGTATCCTTGAACAGTCAACCCTGCCCTTCCCTTGCTCGGCAAGCATGCATCCACCACACCTGGGCCCACCCGGAGGCTGCAACTGGCGAGATGTACTCAACACTACCGCACCTCCCTCTCCGCACTCTACCGAGCTGGCAGAGTGAAGGGTAGGTCATCCGGCGATCCAGCCACTGCTGAACCATGATTAATCTGTTAGCGCATGCACCACAGGGACACCTTTCGATGCCCCAGGTCTTTTCAACACCGGTGATGTTGCTTTTGGAAATGCTGACCCCCACACCACTATCTGTGCTAAACAGTTTTGTGATTATACTTTGTGCCAATCTATTACGTTAAAATTATTAACGGACCCTCCGCCAGTCATTCGAAGGAGCTGGTGAGCCACCTGAGATGGGTGAGTTATTATTGCCAAAGTAACCACACTGGTTATTTAACCACCTTGTTTGCTTTAGTCCTTAGATGTGCCTCATGTTTGCCACACTATCTCTTCCTTCTTACAGTGCCTGTCACATTTGAGTTTTACTAACCACCTGAACATGTAACCTTTGCATGATGTCTCTCTAGAGGCTGATTTTAATGCTGTTCCTAATGATTCATGTCTTTTTAATTTCTCATCTTATGTTTTAGGTCGGTTTGCTAATAAGATACCTCAATATCAGGCTACTTATGTGTTTGGTTTATACTTGACACTAACAATGGAACAAACCACTGTTAAGATAGTAAACATGTGGTACTGAAGAATGACACATTGGGCAAGAAACATGTCGACCTTCATTTCGTTGCCACCACTGTCCATTACCTTGGTGGTGACACACCTTTCAATTTTTAATTGGGACCAGTGGACTCGCTAATTAAATTTGATTTGGATTACCAGTGTGCCTCATTTTAGCCCCCGTGCACATTTTCTATTCACAACTAAACTACAAGGCCCCATACCCACACCTCACCTTACGGCTTGGGACTAAAAGACCTCTGATAAAGAGCCCCTCATAGGGTGCCCGTCAGGCATTGCCCTGATGAGGAGTATGCCCTAAAATGAAGAAAGAAACACACCTGGGTGCGTGAGGGACCCAATTCTCCACCCTAGGGATACTCTGATATTCTGACAAGGCCTCCGCCTCTATTCTCTCTTAAGGAACTGCATACCATAGTTGATATCCTAGTAAATCTCAAGCCTTTTTCCAATGTTAAATTCATACAGGTTTGAACTGCTGAAATTGAACATAGGGAGCAAACTTTATCATACACTTTTAATTGCAATGCTTATCCAAACTGGTATTTAAGCAGTGATCACGCTATTACAGGCCACTTGTAATCAATCCGTAGATGGTTACAGAGGAGCTCCTCAAAAGTAACAAAGCAGATTATGCTCATGGGATCGATCGTGAGAGATACCACAGCCTTGAAGTGGAAGCACGAAGATGGGATGTCTACAATCATACTCAAATGAGAAGTCTAATCCAAGGATTCGTGTATTAGTGGACCAATGACAGGAGAGTTGACCCATTTTGATTTCCAACTCCCTTGATAAGGCGTTGAAGTCTATGGTCTGAAAGACAGCAGAGACAAGCCCTGCTCTGAAAGAGCTTTGTCTGCCATCTCTCACTTGTTGCAGCAAGTTCCACAGGTCAAAATGACTCATCCTGGTGTGAGCTCATATAGATACCTTGGTCCTTGTTGCGGGAGGGAAGTTTGGGAACATGTGCGCAGCATCCAGTGTAATATTATCTTTAGGACGGCTGTGAAGACACTTCTGGTTTGCTAGCTTCTGTTTGTTCTACTTTCTGTTGATTAGCCACTTGTGTTAGATTATGCTCTTTAATGCCATGTATAAGTTAGCATTCGCTACACCATTTTACTGTTCATGTGCAATTTCATGCACTATTCGTTACTAATCCTGCTCGATTCTGAGAAAGGCTCCTTACTAAGTTTTGTTTCTGCAATGAAGAACAGTTTGTGCCAGGGCATAGCTTTCCCACGACAAAGACCCTCTCCCACCTGTTTGGCAGTTTGATCGCAACCCAGGGTGGAACGGCCTTGAAAGTGTTCTGAGCTATGCAAGATACGAGAGTAGAAATCTTTCCTTGTTTTATCTTGCTGTTCGCCCCCCTATTGGGGAAATTCCACTGTGGGCTTGTTATTAGTTGATGGTGCAATGCATATAACATATCTTTACGCTTATTGTTCCTCAGTTCCCTCTGTAGTCCTCTCTATAGACTGTGCAGACGGAGCCCCGCTCTGAGCATCTATGATAAAGGATTAGTGGTGTATATTCTCCACTGTTTCTCTGACTCTTCATTTAGCCTGGAAGGCTGAGAAGTGGTCCGTGGTGACCCGGGTGGCTCTAGTTAGGTCCCTTCCTTCATAGGTACGCAAGCTCTCCCCATGAAGAGGCCAGTATATTAAATCACTGAGAATTAAATTACATAAATCAAGTTAGAGGTTTATAAGATCACCCCATTTAGAGGAGCGTGCGTCAAAGCATTGAAGAGTCAATCAAGCAGAGCAGGTCAGAGGGACGCTAGCTCACCCGAAGAAGAGGCCCGTTCATCAAAGCACTGAAAATTCAATCATGCCGAGCAAGTCAGATGTATGGAAGGCCACCATATGACGAGTCCAGTGCATCAAAGCACTGACAAGTCAATTACAAGAGCAAGTCAGATGTATGCAAGGCTGCCTAATGAAGAGGCCCGTCCATGCGTGAAACCACTAAGACGTCAATCACGCAGAGCAGGTCAGAGGTATGCAAAGTCACCTCCTGAAGAGGAACGTGTGTCAAAGCACTGAGAAGTCAAATACAAGAGCAAGTCAGATGTATGCAAGGTCACCCGATGAAGAGGCCCGTCCATGAGTCAAATGACCAAGTCGTCAATCAATCAGAGCAGGTCAGAGGTAGGAAAGTCCGCCCCATGATGAGGACAGTGCATGAAAGCACCAAGACGTCAATCACACAGAGCAAGTCGAAGGTATGCAAGGTTGCCTCATGAAGAGGAAAGTGCGTCAAAGCACTCAGAAGTCAATTACAGACAGCAAGTCAGAGGCATGCAAGGTCGCCTCATGAAGAGGCCTGTGCATCACAGCACCGATGAGTCAATTACTAACAGCAGGTTAGAGATGCGCTAGCACATCCCATGCAGAGGCCCGTGAATCAAAGCACAAAGGCGTCAATCATGCAAAGCAAGTCCAAGGTATGCAAGGCCGCTCCATGAAGAGGCCTGTGCATCCAAGCACCAAGACGTCAATCACGCCGAGCAGGTCAGAGGTAGGCAAGCCCACACCATGAAGAGCCCTGTGCGTCAAAGCACCGAGATGTGAATCATGCAGAACAAGTCAGAGGTATGCAAGGTCGCCTCATGAAGAGGAAAGTGTGTCAAAAGACTGAGAAGTCAATTAGAGATAGTAGGTCAGAGGTATGCACGACTGCCTGATGAGCAGGTCAGTGCATCCAAGCACTGACAAGTCCGATACAAGAGCAAGTCAGAAGTATTCAAGGTCGCCCATGAAGATGCCCATGCATCACAGTACCGATGAGTTCATCATGAACAGCAGGTCAGAGGTACTAGCACACCCCATGAAGAGGCCGTGAATTAAGCACGTAGGCATCAATCATGCAGAGCAAGTCCGAGGTATGCATTAAGAGACCAGTGCATCAAAGCACTGAGAAGTCACTTACACAGAGCAAGTCAGAGGTGTGCAAGGTGGCCCTATGAAGAAGCACGTGTGTCAAAGAACCGAGACGTCCATCACGCAGAGCAGAGTTATGCAAGGTCGCCTCATGAAGAGGCTTGTGCATCACAACAAAAATGAGTCAATAACTAAGAGCAGGTCAGAGGTATGCATGTTCATCCCATGAAGACGCCCACAAGTCAAAGCTCAGAGACAGCAATCTTCCAGAAGAGGGGCAGTGATGTGAGTCAAAGCACCAAGACAAACAAGCAGAGCAAGTCAAAGGTATGCAAGGTCGCCTGATGAAGAAACCCGTGCTCCAAAGCACCAAAGCATCAATGACGCAGAGGAGGTCAGAGGCACGCTAGCTCACCCCATAAAGAGGCCTGTGCATCTAAGCACTGAGAAGACAATGGCACAGAGCAAGTTAAAGGTATGCAAGATCGCCCCAGGTACAGAAGCGTGCGTCAAGGCAAAGAATAGCCAATCAAGTAGATGAAACCAGAGGTACGCAAGCTCACACCATGAAGAGGCCTGTGCATCAAAGCACCGAGACATCAATCAAGCAGAGCCCGTATGAGGCAAGCTAGGTCACCCCATGAAGGGGCCCTTGCATCAAAGCGCCAATATATCAACTACGCAGAGCAAGTCCGAGGTAAACAAGGTCACCCCATGAAGAGGTCCATGCGACAAAGCACTGAGATGTCAATCACGCAGAGCAGGTCAGAGGTACGCAAGCTCACCCTATGAAGAGGCCCGGGCATCAAAGCACCGAAATGTGAATTACGCAGAGCAAGTCTGAGATCTGCAAGGTCGCCCCATGAAGAAGCCTCTGTATCAAAGCACTGAGACGTCAACCACGCAGAACATGTCAGAGGCAGGCAAGCTTTCCCCATGAAGAGACCCATATGTCAAACTTCCAAGATGTGAATCACTCTGAGCAAGTCAGAGGTATGCAAGGTCTTCTCATGAAGAAGAAAGGGCGTCAAAGCACTCAGAAGTGAATTACAGACAGAAGGTCAAAGGTAGGCAAGATCGCCTTGTGAAGAGGCCAGTGCATCAAAGCACTGACTAGTCCAATACAAGAGCAAGTAAGCAGTATTCAAGATCGTCTCCTGAAGAGACCCGTGCATCACAAAACCGATGAGTCAATCACTAACAGCATGTCAGAGATACGCTAGCACACCCCATGAAAAGGCCCCTCCATCAAAGCACCAAGACGTCAGTCACACACAGCAAGTCCAAGGTATGCAAGGTAGCCCCATGAAGAGGAAAGTGCATCAAAGTACAGATATGTAAATCATCAGCGGAACTCAGAGGTATGTATGATAACCTCATGAAGAGACCAATGCATCAAAGCAGTTCCAAATCAGTTACATGAGCAAGTCAGATGTATGCATGGTCGCCCGATGAAGAGGCCCGTCTGTGCATCAAAGCACCGAGACGTCAAACACGCAGAGCACATCCGAGGTATGCAAGATCGCCTCATGAATGGAAAAATTGCAGGAAAAGCACTGAGAAGTCTATTATAAGAGCAAGTCAGAAGTATGCAATCTCGCCCCATGAAGAGGCCCGTGCATCACAGCACTGATGAGTCAATCCCTAACAGCAGGTCAGAGGTACCCAAGCACACCCCATGAATAGGACCCTGCATCAAAGCACCAAGCCATCAGTCATGCACAGCAAGTCCGAGGTATGCAATGTAACCCCATGAAGAGGAAAGTGCTTCAAAGTACAGATATGTAAATCATGGAGAGCAAGTCAGAGGTATGCAAGACAACCTCATGAAGAGTCCAGTGCATCAAAACACTGACAAGTCAATTAAAAGAGCAAGTCAGATGTATGCAAGGTCGCCTGATGAGGAGGCCGATCCGTGCATCAAAAGCACAGAGATGTCAATCACGCAGAGCTGGTCAGAGGTAGGGAAGTCTGCCCCATGAAGAGGACAGTGCAAGAAAGCACCAGTATGTCAATAACGCGGAGCAAGTCAAAATTATGGAATGTCGCTTCATGAAGAGGAAAGATGCATCAAAGCACTGAGAAGTCAATTACAGACAGAAGGTCAGAGGTAGGGAAGATCTCCTTATGAAGAGGCCAATGCATCAAAGCACTGACCAGTCCAATACAAGAGCAAGTAAGAAGTATGCAAGATCGCCCTATGAAGAGGCCCGTGCATCACAGCACTGATGAGTCGATCAGTAACAGCAGGACAGATGTACAATAGCACACCGCACGAAAAGGCCCGTGTATCAAAGCAGCAAGACATCAGTCACGCACAGCAAGTCCCAGTTATGCATGGTAGCCCCATGAAGAGGAAAGTGCATCAAAGTACTAACAAGTCAATTATAAGAGCAAGTCAGTTGTATGCAAGGTTGCCTGATGAAGGGGCCCTTCCATCCGTCAAAGCACAGAGATGTCAATCATGCAGAGCAGGTCAGAAGTATGCAAGGTCGCCTCATGAAGAGGAAAGTGCGTCAAAGCACTGAGAAGTTAATTACAGACAGCAAGTCAAAGGTATTCAAGATTGCCCTATGAAGAGGCCAGTGCATCAAAGCACTGACAAGTCCAATACAAGAGCAAGTAATAATTATGCAAGCTCGCCCCATGAAGATGTCTGTGCATCACAGCACCGATAAATCAATCACTAACAGCAGGCCAGAGTAATGCTAGCTTACTCCATGGAGAGGCCGGTGAATCAAAGCACCAAGACGTCAATCACACAGAGCAAGTCTGAGGTATGCAAGATCACCCCATGAAGAGAAAAGTGAATCAAAGCACAGAGACGTCAATCAGGGAGAGCAAATCAGAGGTATGGAAGATCACCTCACGAGGAGACCAGTTCATCAAAGCACTGACAAGTCAATTACAAGAGCAAGTCAGATGTATGCAAGGTATTCCGATGAAAAGGCCTGTGCGTCAAAGCACCAAGATGTCAATCATGCAGAGCAGGTCAGAGGTATGCAAGGTTGCCCCATGAAGAGATAAGTGTATCAAGGCGCTGAGAAGTCAATTACAAAGAGCAAGTCAGAGGTATGCAAGGTAGTCCAATGAAGAGATACGTGTGCCAAAGAACCCAGACATCTATCACGCAGAGCAGAGTTATGCAAGGTTGCCCCATGAAGAGGCCTGTGCATCACAGCACAGATGAGAGAATCACTAATAGCAGGTCAGAGGTATGCACAGACATCTCATGAAGATGCCCGCGAGTTTAAACACCAAGATTTCAATCCCTGAGAAGAGGGCCTGTGAGTCAAAGCATCGAGACAAACAAGTAAACCAAGTCAGAGGTATGCAATGTCACCCAATGAAGAGGCCCACGCGCCAAAGCACCAAGGCGTCAATCACGCATAGCAAGTCAGAGGCACACTAGCTCACCCCATGAAGAGGCCCGTGCATCAACCTTCTGATGAGTCGATCACGAACAGCAGGTCAGAGGTATGCTAGCTTACCCCATTAAGAGGCCCGTGCAACAAAGCACCAAGACGTCAATCATGCACAGCAAGTCCCAGGAATGCAAGGTCACCCCATGAAGAGGAAAGTGCATCAAAGCACCCAGACGGTAATGACCCAGAACATGTCTGAGGTATGAAAAATTGCCCCATGAAGAGGTCCGTGCATCAAAGCACAGACAAGTCAAGCACCCAAAGCAAATCAGGGGTATGCAAGCTCGGCCCTCAAAGAGGCCTTTGCATCAAAGTACTGAGACATTAATCATGTAGAGCAGTCAGACGTATGGTAGGTTGCATCATGAAGAGACCAGTGTATCAAATATTGAGAACTCAATTACACAGAGCAAATAAGAAGTAAGGAAGAGGAGCTCATGAAGAGACCAAGGCATCAAAACACTGAGAAGTCAATTACAAGAGTAGGTCGGAGGTATGCAATGTCTCTCCATGAAGAGGCATGTGTGTCTAAGCATTAAGACGTCAATCATGCAGACAAGCTCACACGTATACAAGGTTGGCCAATGAAGAGGCCAGTGTATCAAATACTGAGACGTCAATTACTCAGAGCAAGTCAGACTATACAAGATTGCCTCATGAAGAGAACAGTGATTGAAATCACTGAGAAGTCGGTTACACAGAACAAGTCTGGTATGCAAGGTCACCCCATAAAGAGGCCGAGACGTCAATCATGCAGGTCAGGTAAGAGGTATGTAATGTCGCCACATGAAGAGGCCTATGTGTCAAAGCACCAAGAGAGCAAGTCAGAGGTATGGAGGGTCACCCCATGAAAGAGGGCGGAGCATCAAACCTCAGAGAAGTCAGTTATGGAGAGTAGACATCAATCCTGCGGGGAACATTCTTTATGACGCTGATGTTACCGCGCGCTACCATTACGACGCATCTCTTACAACGCAAGTCGTAACCACGACTTGCGCTCGAGAGCGCTCAAGGACAAGGAATAGTTAATTTACTATTCCAACATCTTCCCTACTATCCACGGGGACTGGTGTTGGAATAATAAATTAAACTATTCCTAAGTCCGCACCCTACAGCGCCGTGGTAACGACTTGCGTTGTAAAACACGCGTTGTAACGGTACGCGTGGTAATAGCCCGCGTCGTACCGTCATACATCCCGTAACCACGACATGCGCTGGAGGGCGCTCTAGGCTAAGGAATAGTAGATTTACTATTCCAACACCTTCCCTACTGTCCGTAGGTTGGTGTTGGAATAGTAAATTTAACTATTCCTAAGTCCAGCACCCCTACAGCGCAAGTCGTGGTAACGACTTGCATTGTTAAAGACGCGTTGTAAAGTACCGCGATGTAATACATCGCGTGGTAACAACGTACATCCCAATCCTGCTGAGATAGGTCACCTCATGAAGAGGAGAGTACATCAAAGCACTGAGAATTCAATCACTAACAGTAGGTTAGAGGTATGCAAGATTATCCCATGTTGGGACCCGGGAGTCAAAGCACCAAGATTCAGTGGCAGTTCCTCCGCCGAGGTGGAGGAGCATCGCCCCACTGCCAGGAGCAGCAAAGAAAGGAAAAAATTAAATGATAATAAGGAACGTTATTATCTTTTTATTTTTTCCTTCTGCTGCAGCAGTGCATGAGGGGCAGGGAGGAGCTGCAGAGGAGGAGGGGTAGGCACAACACCAGTAAAGAGTCCAGTCCTCATGGGACGTTACAGAGGGAGATATGGCGGTACTAAGCAGGGACTAACAAGCCTGTTATCTAATCAGGAGCCCGCATTTACAAAGAGCAATGTCATAAGCCAATGACAAAGATGCGCGGAGAGTGTGAGATGCTTCAAGAACATATCCTAAGAGCGAGCAGTGCATGCGTGCTGCCGCCAGGCTCGACCAAAAAATGGACTACGTGTGTCCGGGCACAAAATAGAGCCCGATAGAGACCCGTTTCGAGACAGCAGGCACATCATGTGCGCGTGCCCACACTGCTCACTTCTCACTAGTGGAGAAGTTAAGGCATGACATCATGCCAGGGGAGCGTTGTAGGGGAAGGGAAATCCTTTAAAGAGTCATTTTCTCTCTGGATTTCCCATCTATTTTTGAAACTCAAGTGCAGCAACATTGTGGTAGTGTCACCAGGGATTTAAGTAGAAGCTGTTTCAATATTATATACAAGCCATAGTTGCTGCTTATTTATCTCATACAACTAACAACCATTGACAAAGCCAATAGTCCTGACTTTTTGTAGATATGAAGTTACTTGTTGTATCATATATCTCGATGCAATGACAGAAACGGCAACATGCTAGTAGGGTGGCACACTATGCTAACCACAGATTTTTAGCTTACATGTTTTTAAGCCACGCCCTTAATTACATTGACCACGCCCCTTTGAGAGACCCCCCCCCCAGTTTTTTCATCCCACTTAAAGCCCTGGCTGAGACGAAAATTTGAAAAACCGTCACAGGCTTGCCATGGACAATTCAGGGCAGGGGTGCATGAGCAGGGGGCATTTTCCACGTCAATACATGGGTAATCACCATACCATCAAACTAAAATGACCTTCGGTGAGTGTAGATGAGTTTGTGATTCTCACCTCAGTGCTGGAAGTAATCTTGTTGCCCTGTTCTTGAAGAATTTCTGCCCCATAGGTGAAATGTTCACTCTCGGTTGTGGACTGAACTTCATGTTCCATCTGTCCTGACCCTTTTCAATGCCCCCGCTAGGGCAATCAATGCTTTGAGCATAATACACAGTGCTAACAGAGAAAAAAATGAAAAATGTACTCAACGCACAATGCAAGTCTTTTACACTTTAGTTCTTACAGTATCTGGTGTGCAAACACTTTTAACAAACCTTTTCAGACACAAGATTCACTTCTGGGCTCTGTGGCGTCCACAGTGACTCAGACGTTCTGTTGAAATGTTTGGCAATAAAAATTAAATAATGAAGTTGGGATGGAGGCATACTGTCCCCTTATGATAATCCTCGGGAGAACATTCCTAGACTAACTGAGCACTGCTGTGGTTGGGTAAACATATTTTTGATTAGATTTAATTTATATGAAAATCTCAAACTGTACTCTAGCTACAGCCCCTGCAGGGCACAGACAGTGGTTCTGAATCTGGGATTAAACGGCCTGGTGCTTCCGAATCCGGATATTGCTTGTAATGAGAATCTTAAAGTTGTGTGTGCGTGCGTATGGGGGGGCAGGGGATTGTAGACATATGTCATTATGAGTAGAAATAAGTACATTTAAATTCAACTACGTGTTGTTAACTCGAGCATAATGAGTCATCATGATAAGAGAGTGGCTGCAAAGGTGTTGTATACAATTGGAAATAGGGCCCCTCCACAGTAGGTTGCCTGGTTAATTAGCACAATTTCTACGAATGTAACATTCTGTAAACAACACAATGTTAATTTTCCTTCAATATTGTTTGTGCAGCAGTGACTAAAAATCTGTGTCCTTTTTAGGTTTTGCCTGGCGAAAGCTGCGCTCTGCGCAGCTTTTTCGCGCAGGCGAAAACCTAATGAGAACTGTAGTGTGGGTTTGGGTCGGCCCTCGTCATTCATTGGCTGGCTCCATAAATGGAGCCTAGCCATTGGACGAGGGGCCTGTCCGTCAATGCCGGACCAGATTCGGGGGCGTTCCCGAGATTCTTTGGCTTTTGCCGACGTCACGCGACGTCAGCCGAAAGCCGGGAACGCCCCCGAATCTGGTCCGCCATTGAAGGCACCCGGAAGAAGTCCAGGTGAGTGCTTGCTTTTTTTTGTTGCTTTTTACCGCTGCCTCGGCTCCCGTTCCCGCCCCCCTACCACTGCCTCGCTCTCTGTGTCTCCCCGGCCCCGTTCCTGCCCCCCTACCGTCTTCCCGCCCCCCTCCCGCTGCTTCTCACTCCAACAACCGCGAGGATCAGAGCACTGCTGTCTATTGTGCGGCTGCCTCCGGCAGGTGACAGCGGACCCCCAGCTGGGCTCTCAACCCACCCCCTTCGCCGGGATCTTTCAGGCATAGCCCACGCCCCCATCACACACACATCCCCGTCCCTGCCAGCCAGGCCGTGGCAGGGTGCCTCTGCTTTATAGCGCCTATCAGTGCTTTGTATTTGTGTGATAGCGCTTTTACCTACAGCCCCCACCCCCGGTGACATACCTCCGTCCTCCCCGCATCCAGAGCCCTCGCCTCGCTGCCTGGGTCCTCCGCGCTCTGAGCCCGCCGGTCACTCGTGGAGCAGGCTGCAGATGCGGCAGAGAGGTTAACTCTTGCCGTTCCGCGGCGCAGACAATGCTCCAGCCTGAAACAGCTGAGCTCTGGCCAAGGCTGGATGGCGGGGGAGGGGGAAACCATGGATACACCGATATCAAGGTGGTGTCGGGGGCACGCGGGTGTACAGGACGGGCTGGGGCTACCATATGCCATCGTCTGCACAGAGAAATGTCAAGTCCTAATTAAAACATAGTGTTGCATGCTACCTTATGCTACAATAAATACTGTACATATTTGCTTCACGAGTGCTGTTCTCCTTGGGGTCTCTCCTGCCTCTCCCTCTGAGCACAGGACACTTCGCCACAAAAAATAAAATACACGTGCAGATCGCGTGACCGGGAGCAATCGTCCACCGCGACGTGAGCACTGCACACACCGCCATGTGTGCTCTGGTGCACGCACTGACTCCATCTCGTCCATAATCATTAAAATAACATGCAACCCGTGTGAACGGGAGCAGTCACCCGTTCTGTGAGCGATCTACACGTTAGCATGTGTGCTCCGGTGCATGCACCAAGCAGGCTCGTCCATAAGCAGTAAAATAATGCACATCCCTTGTTCACAGCTCTATGAGCGCCGTACCGCCACCATGTGTGATCTTGTGCACGCCCTGAGTCCACCCCGCCCATGAACAGTAAAATTGCGTGCAGCCCCTATGAATGGGATGGAAACTAGGAATACCCTAACCTTTTCTTACTGCCCTTCTTCTGTACTGCCTCCTTCCCTTCTGTTTCTTCATCAACCATATGATTCTCCACTCGCCTGTCTCTTCCCCCAACATTCTGTTTTTCCTATACCCTTCTCTCCCCATACCCTTCTGTCTCCTCCATGCCCATCGGTCACTTTCCTTGCCCATCTGTTTCTTCCCAGCCTTTCTGTCTTTAATACGGCTCCTGTTTCTACCTTTCCCATCCTTCACTCCACTTGCCCTTCTGCTTTTCCCCTTGCCCTTCTGTTTCTCCCCTTGCCCTTCTGCTTTTCCCCCTGCCGTCCTGTCTTTCTGTCTTTACCCGTGTTTGGTCTGTACTCCTGCCCTGCTGTTTCTGCCCTGCCTTCCTGTCTTTCCTGTGCTTCCGTCTCTACCTCTGCCTCCGTCTCTTCTGCCTCCGTCTCTACCTCTGCTTTTCTGTTTCTCCTCGACATTTGTATCTTTACCCATGCTTCTCTTTCACCCCTGCACTTTTGTCTGTTCCCCTCCAATTCTGTTTCTCTCCGGGCCTTAGTCTTTACCCATGCGTCTGTCTCCACCCCTGCCCTTTTGTTACCACGCCCTTCTGCTTTAGTCATGCCGGTCTATCACTCCCCTGACCCCCTGTCCAGGGCACAAGTCCTAACCAAGCATTTGCAATGCAATAGGTCTTGAATTTACACAAGTTTAAGCTATTGGCATTGTAAATCACAATGCCTTCTATTTATGTTTTAAAAACGAAAACAAAAATAAAAGGCATTGTCGTATGCAATGTCAATAGCTCAAACTCTCATAAATCCGAGACCTATTGCATTGCAAATGCTTGTTTTCATGGTTTCCTGCTTATGCCTGTGTTCACCTTTGGCGCTCGTAGCTGCTTACATTTTAATGCAGCATTTATCCCATGTTCTGCATGCCCACCCTGCGTCGCTGTTTCTTCTTTTTGAAACTTTCATAACAGTGCTGGTCTGCCAGGTTTCCGTGGAGCGCTTCCCTATCCCTCACCCTTCCTGCCTCGTTACAATACCACTGTGCAGCTGCTGCTGTCAATCTCACGACTATCTTGAAGATATGCCATTTCAAGTAAATAAAGTAGTAGAAAAAAAATGTGTACACTGTAAAATCGTAACGAAAGCAAACAATGCGCGCTGTTTATGTACAAAACAGATGCATCCACTTGCAGTATGTAGCGAAATCAAATTAATATTTAACCATTAGCAATACCATTAGTATACGATGTGCTCAAAGAATCGAAGACTTTCACATAGCTTAAAAATGTGCTTGCCAGTGCTTTCTGCAATTGAGCTTTTTACAGCAACATTACATAGCAGGCAATATTTTAAGGGGTAGGCCATATTTCTGTAAAGGGCAGTACAGTTAGAAAGTGTTGTCCTTCTTCACTGTTCTTGCTTATAGAACTCCAGCAACAAGTACCAAGACGCCCAAGTGACGTCATGGTTCTAAGGTCCCGCTGTTGAGCAGACGGAACCAACCTGTTTCTAAAAAGTGACAGGAACAGATTGTTGATCCAAACAGCCAACACATCCACAGTGTATTATCTATTCAAACATGGTGGTACCAGATCCCTAATTATGTTTCTGGATTATCAAGCAATACGGCATTGGCTTCTTATAAGACTGCCAGGCACTATACCTACCAGGTCTCCTAAATTGGCAAGCAGATCTGCTAAGCATATATTACAATGAAAATCACTAGTGGTAGCTTAGTGTAAACCTCATTCAAAATATGTTGTCAGGAATGAAGTTATCCACAAATTGATCTTTTTGGTACCAGACTAAACGCAAAATGCTCAAACTTCATGTCAAGAGAATGCTGCACAGCAACGGCACTGCTTTATATAATTACAAAAAGATATGGGCACAGCCAATATCCATTGCACAGGCGCGAGCTATTGGCTATGACAGTGCTTTTTAGGTTTCGCCTGTGTGTGTGGGGGGCTCTGTGTGGGTGTGTGTGTGTGTGGGGGGGGGGTCAATGTGAGTGTTTGTGTGTGGCATTTGCGAGAGATTAAGCTATTGGCATTGTAAATGACAATGCCATTTATTTATGTTAAAAAAAAACATAAATAAAAATAATGTCAAGAGCAATGCCAATAGCTCTAACTTTAACAAAGGCAAAACCATTGCATTGTAAATGCTTGTTAGGTTTTGCCTGCCGAACGTCCCCCGGCTCCCATTGGCTAGCTCCATAAATGGAGGCTAGCCATTGGGAGCCGGATCTGTCCGTCAAGGCCGAACCAGATTCGGGGGCGTTCCCGCGATTTTTTCGCTCTCCGCCTGTGCGATGTCGTCATCGCGGCGGTGGGCGGAGGTTTTTTTTTTTTTTCTGTGTTTGTTTTTGTCATTCCATGCCGACCACGGCCGCCGGTGGAAGCCCAGGTGAGTGCTTGTTCGTTATGCACCCCGAATGCATACACATGATGGACGCCCCCAGTTCTGCCCGAGAGCATTGCCCACGTACTGTGGAGTTCTGCCCATGGTTCTGATCGCCCCCCCCCCACACTATGCAACCCCCGGACTTTCCCATCACAGACTCGTGCCCCTGTCTGGAGCTGCGGGCGGCGGCGGGGGGTGGCTGCTCCCCGTCCGTCCTGCGCTGACCCCCGGCCCCGGCCACGCCCCCTCCCAGTTCTTGTTGTCTTTCCTTTTCTTCCTCCGTTCTCTTTCTGTTTCCTCTCTTCTTCACCCTCCTGCTTCAGGCGTCTTCTCCACTGATTACCTGCCTCATATGTTTCTTTCTCTTCAGTACGTATCTCTCTCTCTTCTCCCCCCCTCCCCTCGTCCCGACTCATTTCCTCTCAATGCTCTCTTTCCCCCGCCTCTTTCTCCTCCCCTTTCCCTCACCCGCTCCTGATTTTATCCCCATGTGTCCCCTCGGTCCCTTCTCCTTTCTCCTCCCGCTGCTCCCTCCTTCCTCTCTCTGTCTCCCATGGCATTGTTGCCCTTTTGTGCCCCCCGCACCCTCCCGTCTCCCCTCCCTCTCCCCCTCCATGTCGGTGTTTCCTCCTCCCCCTGGCCCTCCCTCTGCCTCTTCTCCTTACCCGCTCCTGATTTTATCCCCATGTGTCCCCTCGGTCCCTTCTCCTTTCTCCTCCCGCTGCTCCCTCCTTCCTCTCTCTGTCTCCCATGGCATTGTTGCCCTCTTGTGCCCCCGCACCCTCCCGTCTCCCCTCCCTCTCCCCCTCCATGTCGGTGTTTCCTCCTCCCCCTGGCCCTCCCTCTGCCTCTTCTCCTCTCTCCTCCCTCCTCCCTCTCTCTCCCTCCCTCGCTGGGAGCTGCTGGCTGGGTCGGTGGCTGGGCTCGGCTGGAGGCAGTGCGGGCGGTGGGTCCCCGGGTGCATCCTCGGCCGGATCCCTCCCTGGCTGGATCCCAGCCCGAGCCCCGGGTCTGGTGGCTCTGGATCCCCTGCAGCCGCTTCGGAAAACTTTCCCTCCGCTGCTGCTGAGCCTACGCTGCTGCTGCTGAGGGCTGAGGCGACCCCCGCGCTCTGAACGCCTCATCTGGACTCCCAGCGCTGGTCTGCTGGCTGCGGCTCTGGTCTGCACCCCCTGATCTCTGTAATTCTACAATGCCTGACTATAATTCACCCCACGATGATTATTTGTTTACAAGTGTTTTTCCTAGAGTCCTCTTTGCTCTGAAGCATGTGAGCACTATAGAAATAACACTAGAGTAATCTTCAATCTTTAGTGCAGTAAACAAACAGTTATTCAACGAAGGATGTACAATGTTTAGTGCTGTACATATGATAGTTTAAGTGAAGTCATTTTTGCCGGGTGTCTCTGTCTGCTGAGTATTACCTCCTAGCTAAGACTTGTTTTTTGTATCTATCTTTAGCCAGTTTTCATCGTAGTGCAAAATGCTAACTGAAATAGTTGCAATACAAATCGCATTTGCGAGAGATTAAGCTATTGCCATTGTAAATGACAATGCCATTTATTTATCTGTTTTCAAAACCAACACATAAATAAAAAGTTTGTCATTCACAATGCCAATAGCTCAAACTTTTCCAAAGGCGAAACCGTTGCATTGTAAATGCTTGTTTAGGTTTTGCCTGCAAGTGCGCACGTAGTGCGCATGCGCTAAAAAACCTTATGAGTCTTATGTGGGATCGATGACCCGCCCCCGGCTCCCATTGGCTAGCTCCATAAATGGAGGCTAGCCATTGGGAGCCGGATCTGTCCGTCAAGGCCGGACCAGATTCAGGGGCGTTCCCGCGTTTTTTTCCCTGGGCGTGGTTGTACTTCGCTGTCGTAGCTGAGCCCACGAGAAGGGAGCGCTGTGCTAAGGTGTACATGTTCGGCCGCCGGAAGAAGTCCAGGTGAGTGTTTTTTTTAATTCTTGCCTTCCCGCCCCCCCTCCCGCTGTCCATGTGTCCGTTCCGCCCCCTCCCCGTGTGCCCGTTCCCGCCCCCCCTCCCCGTGTGCCCGTTCCCGCCCCCCCTCCCCTTTCACTCTCCGTTGCTTGTCTTTTTTTTTTATTTACGTAAAACATAATTTGGCTTAGGCAGAAGACCTCCGTTTTCGCGTGCGTTTCTAGAATGGGTGAAGAGCTAGGTCCGACCTTCCGGGACACGAACCTGTGAATGCAGGCAGCAAACTGAATGGGTGAAGAGCTAGGTCCGACCTTCCGGGACACGAACCTGTGAATGCAGGCAGCATACTCACACCCCTCTGCAGCTGCGGGCCAGCAACCAGACCTGCAGGCCGGTGCAATGTATTTGCCTCAGACAAGTTAACCGGAGCCTGGAGCACTCTGCGGGGACAGCGGCACTGGGAGGAGGAGCCTTGCACTAGAGGACTGAACCGAAATGTTACTTGCCTTCTGGTGTTTGTCGTGTTTGTGTCCTTTCAAATATAGGACCACAAATACCAGAATGCAAAGCGGAAAGGTGTGCCAGCAAAGGTTCTTACGTCTGATCCAGCTGCAATACCTCCGGGTCGTGTTCACGCTATATAAACACTGCAACAAAAAAGTGTGATATCACCAGTGAAGGCAGGTGTGCTGTTACTGGTGCAGACTGGACGTGCGGTCCCCGACTATGTTACCTTTTGGCTACGCTTTCACTAATGCGGCCAGATGAGCTGCACTGCTGCAGCGTATGTTGTCACTCGTGGAAACCGAATATGCTTTTATCGGCACAGGCAGTGCGCAAACAGGCAGTTATCACTGGCGTTGGAGGACTGGGGTGTTAATGGCCCAGACAGTACTCAGCTACTCCATAAACTTTCCCACTACCTCTCCTTCCCCTTCCAATGTGCTCTTGGGATCCAGACGGGTCTTTGTAGGCGATCTTGGGCACTGACAGCAGTGATGCCGTGGTATTTTTTGTTTTAAAGTGCTTCAATACCTTCGGGTCGAGTTCGCGCTATATAAAAACTGCAACAAAAAAAGTGTGATGTAACTAGTGCAGGCAGGTGTGCTGTTACTGGTGCAGACTGGACATGCAGTTTCCGACTCGGTTACCTTTTGGCTACGCTTTCACTAATGCAGCCATATGGACTGCACTGCTGCAGCGTATGTTGTCACTCGTGGAAACCGGATATGCTGTTATCGGCACAGGCAGTGCGCGAAAAGGCTGTTATCACTGGCGGTGGAGGACTGTGGTGTTAATGGCGCAGACAGGCAGCAGCTGCGCAATAAACTTTCCAACTACCGCTCCTTCCCCTGCCAGTGTGCTCTTGTGATCCAGGCCGGGTCTTTGGAGGGGATCTTGTGCACTGGCAGCAGTGCTGCTGTGGTTTTTTTTATTTTTAAGTCTACCAAAACAGAAAGGCCAGCTTCTATAAATACAGAGGGCAGTTTCACTATGTCTACAGGAGGAGCGAGGCCAGCTTCTATAGGTCTGCAAGAACACGCCTCATACTCTCACGTAGAACAGCGGAGTGGGCCGCTACTGTATCATGTGTAGAAGAACAGTATGGCAGTTTCAGGATGTGCGCATCAACAGTGAGGCCTGCTTCTTACTAGGCTCAGAAACAAAGCGACTGTTTCCTTATGTGTAGGAGTTTGTGTCAGTAGAGGAACAGAGGGGGCGATTTCTCTATGTTCACAGGAAAAAATAAACTTAAAGCCCACCTGTAGAGAGGTATAATAAGAGAGAGCGTGTCTACGGAAACGAGTGGGCAGCCTGTTTACGTGTACTAGAGCAGAGAGTGTTGTTTCTGTATGTCTACAGAACAGAGGGAAGTGCGTCTATCAGCATACAGGAAGAACGAAGGCTGCTTCTGCACGTATACCAACACATTTTGGAGCATTTATGTATGTGTACATTAACATAGAAGACCGTTTATGTATACGTTTTAGAATGGAGGGGCAGCTTCTCTGTGTGGGCTGGAACACAGGCTGCCACTGACAAAATGCACAATGCCGTACGGTCCCTTCTAAATTTGCCAAAGGTCCACGAAAACTCACAGTTGATCAGCTATATAAAGACCTTTGGCACTGCCATCACCCCTAGAGAGGCATGGAGCCTACAAGTGCCCAGGGACAGATAATGCTACTCATGCTGTGAACACCAACCGAGAGCGACACCCACTGTTTTTCACAGCACACACCAGGCCCAAGGGCATTGAGGCTTTTTACTTTCTTTGACCCTCTTCTGTCCCTGCTTGCCACAGGTTCATTGCCAAGTCTCCAATTGGTTGCCTTGTCCTTGTTTGCTTTCTCTGACCCTCCTCTGACGTTGTTTGTTTTTTTGGAGCGAATGAGTGACTTGGCATGTTTATGACAGTACTACAAGGTGGTGCAAGCACTGCTGCTAAAGGCATTACATGTTCAGTATTATCAATGGAGACTCGGCAAGAGATTTTTCTGGCAAAAGGTTTTAATTTGTGGTTGCGGGTGATGGGCACCAGCGTTTTTGAGCACCAAGAATATATAATTTTTATAATCAATCTATGACCTTCAACAGGTGCTTTACTTCAGCTATTGCAATGAGTTTTTTCCCCCTTATGTGGATTTGTGTGACGACTAGGTGGTATTTGGTGAAGTGTTATTGTAAAGGTATCGCTTGCACTTTTTCGTGTTTTGTGCCGTTCTGCGCTCTGTTACAATCATCCCCCCCTAGTTTTTGTGTCCTTCTGCCCTCTGTCTGCCTCGTGATTTGTGCCGTTCTGCCCTCCGTTAGAATCACCCCCCCTCGTTTTTGTGTCCTTCTTCCCTCTGTCTGCCTAGTTTTTTGTGGCAATCTGCCCTCAGTTATAAATGTTTCCCCTCGTTTTTGTGTCCTTCTTCCCTCTGTCTGCCTAGTTTTTTGTGCCAATCTGCCCTCAGTTATAATTGTTTCCCCTCGTTTTTGTGTCCTTCTGCCCTCTGTCTGCCTGGTGTTTTGTGCCGTTCCTCCACCTGAACTGAGCCCTTTAAAATAAGGCCATGCTCCAAAAAGTACCGCAGCCCCCTGCCCTGAACCATAAAAAACTGCCCCCTACCTCCGTGAAGTACTCTGACTCTGCTCCCTACCCTGCCTTGGCGCCTAAAACTGTCCCCTGCCATGCACCCTACAAAGCCTTGACTTAGTAAACTGTCCCTTCTTGGTGTGCTTCGAGGGCGTAAAATGTAAGCCTAGGCACAAATGTAAGCCTAGGCACAAATGGATGGTTGGATTTGTGGGGCAAAGTTTTATTTAATGTGATTTTATGTAGCGCGAACTTTACCCAAAGGTGTCAGAGCGCTTTACATAAGAACCAGTTGCCAAACCTAAGGACTTTGATTTACATGCGTTAAGTAAAAGATACAAACAGGAAAACAATTGAAATGTAATAGATGTAGTCACACAAAGAAGAGACTGTTGATTCTCGTTATATTTCTATATACATATGGAAGGGATATGAATAGATGTACTGCAAGAGTCACATAGGAATGTTAGAGTAGAAAGGTCTACTGCATATACTAGTGAATACAGTCATCTCTATATATAGAAAAAATGAGTTATATCTAGAGGTGTCGGAGTGGGACGCAGTGGGTGGATGGATGCATGATGGATGGATGTATGGGTGGATGCATGGATGGATTGTTGGTTGGATGGGTTGGTGGATTGCATACATTGTTGAGGGATTGGCTGTATATATGCATCTATCCATACACCCATCCATGCATGCACCCATCCATGCATCCACCAACTCATCCATGCAAGCATTACAACAGCCCGCAGCTCTCCTTCGTCTCTCCTCGCCCCCTTCCCTGAGCCCGCAGCTCTCCTTCGTCTCTCCTCGCCCCCCTTCCCTGAGCCCGCAGCTCTCCTTAGTCTCTCCTCGCCCCCCTTCCCAGTGCCCTGCTATTGTAAATGACAATGCCATTTATTTATGTTAAAAAAAACCATAAATAAAAATAATGTCAAGAGCAATGCCAATAGCTCTAACTTTAACAAAGGCAAAACCATTGCATTGTAAATGCTTGTCTATTTTGCTTGGGCAAACAATCCGCAGTAACGTTCCCTCAAATCTCTCAATATTCGCTGTGTCTTGTATTGTTTGGTAAATGGAGCTAATTGTAATAAGTGAGCGGTCTAGTGGACTGTCCCGGCTGGGGCCGGATGTGTCGCACCCACGCGCTCACGCCGACGGGCGGAGCGTCGAGCAATAAAAGAAAGGGCATCCCCAGTGTTGGGCAGTCGGCACCCAGACCTTCCAACTGTGTGTGGTGTGCATTTATTTGTATGCGCGTGCCCAAATCAGCGCGCACGGTGCCCAAGTGCAAAGGGGCTTACACTTACTAGCACGTAATTTTATGGCAAGACCGGAGGCTCCTATTATGCTTTCTTATCTTGCTTTAATTCCCATAGCAGCCAAGATAAGTAAAAAACTACAGTTCCCAGAGGGCTCAGCGGAACTACTGGCCAATGGGAACACAATAGAACCAAAACCTTATAACCAATCATAATGTAACAGCACCAATAATGTCACTTCTGACTGCGTACATTCCTCTTTTCGTTGGCGAGCAGATCAGAAAAAGTCACTAAACAATGGAACAATCGCTAGAACAATAGAAAAGGCTAAGGTCCAGGAGCAGAACTCTTGACCCAAATCCAACCAGGAATGATGAGTTGCAGAAGACACCGTAGTAGTCTCCGAACAGGAAGGGGAGGAGACCAGCCAAAGTGGGAGAAGTTCCTGTCTGTTGAAATCAACATCTCGAAGACGCAGGAGGCAACGCTGGAGTCGCTGAAGGGTGGGAGAACACAGATTAGAACTGTAGATGTGGGATCATTCTCGCCTCCGTGTCTTTAATAAAATTAAGACTTTCCGTCATAGCACCTCAGAACAAGAGAAAATGTGTGGTATTTCTCAGTTTCCACCTATTCCTATCTCTGGAACTTTGTAATGGGCCTTAGTGTTCTTTAACGGTGTCCATAGAAAAGCTCCATAAAATGTGAACTTAAAGAGAAGAAAAGTGCAAAAATGTACCTTTGTGCGAGGAGGCGTGGCCTGATGCTGATGTAGTAAGCAGTACAGCTTGTGATCTCCAAACGGCTGGCCTCCATCCGGAAATATTCTGAAGTACCCGATACAGAAAACCCCCTGCATAGAACCCCCTCAGAGGAGCGGAGCGGAGTGCAATTGTTAAGGGTGGTAAAATCGTTCCTTCCAACAAGAACGGCTGAGTATTAGAGGTGCGGCTGAGAACGCGAGGCTCTCAAAATGGCTGCGTCCGCTGGCTGATACTGAGGACATCTCTGCGGCGCAACGCGAACAAGTGAGCGACACAGTGAAGCGCGTGGCGAGGGGACAGCATACCAGCCTTGGTGATTTGCCAGTTGAGCCCTCCCTCCCCATTGCGGAGCACTGGATAGTGTGTCAACGGTGCGGCTGGGGCTGTGGGGCACCTCGGGCGACCCCTCCTGGTGTCGACGGCAGGACCGTGGCACACGTAAGACACTCTGGGGCTGCAACGGCCCCACAGGGAGGTGCGGTGGAGGCCCGGGACAGGGGGGCCACCCTGGACCCATTCATACCGCAGGGTGAGACCGCCTTCAGGAGAGACAGGGAGGAGGAAGGCTCATGGGCAGAGACTCTGGTCTGACGCTGCCCGCTCACATGGCGAGGAGGGGAAACGAGACGCTGATGAGACATTAAGGCCTCGGGAGATCCTGGGACAGACCTCCTCAATAGCCCCAGTACAGCACGGGAGCAATGGCAAGGATGAAACGGGCCACCTAGAGACTGGACAAAACAAGAAGGTGAGGCGAAACCCCTGCACTGCGATAGTGATTCCTAGTCCCCAGAAACGCAGACAACCTGGACTATAACGGGGCAGTGGAACTGGCAGAGACCTTCCCAGGGTAAAGGGGCCATTCGAAGGGGACGTAGGCCATTTGGCATAGACTTTCTGAGTTGTCGGCCGACCGGACAGGGCAAAGAATGTTCGGCAAGATCTGGTCCGGGGCCACCAGATGACAGCGGACCGCGGTCACACTGGCCCCGGTGTCGCGGAGGGCTTTCGCCTGGCGGCCATTAATGTTGACCCACTGGCTGTACTTCTGCGTGTTGGCGGGAAGGGGGGCCCGAGGGATCAGGTCTCGTTCCCCTAAGCAAATCAGGGACATGGCGGCCGGTTCCCACTCAGGCTGGTCGTTTTCGTACTCTTCTTGGTCTTCTGGGTGCTGTTCTTCCCCCAGGGCTGCAGCAGCGACCTGGCGGGGTAAAGAGTTCGGGTTCTTTGGGCAATTGGGATCATTTGCGTAGTGGCCGGGTCGCTGGCATCGGTGGCAAGTGATGTTGGCTCGGAAGCCGGGTCGCATCGGGGCGTTTCCCCTGCCGGCCGGGGGCGGGGTGTTGCTGGCGGGAGTCACCGGGCCGGTGTCCCTACCCCGGCCCTGGCCTCCTCCTCCACGGGGGCGATGGGGCCCTTGGGCAGTTCTGTGCGCTTCGCTGGGTCCGTTTCGGCCAACTCGGGTGCTTTCCCATCGGTCAGCTTCGGCGGCGAGCTGCCGAGGTTCCGTTAGTTTACTGTCCAGGAGGTGCTGTCTGAGTTCGATGAAGCAGTTGTTAGAAAGGTGCTCCCACACAACAAGGTCAAAGAGCTGTTCGTAGGTGGTCACGTTGCTGCCCTTGATCCACCCCTCGAAGGCCCGGCTAAAGAAGTTCACGTATTCCACCCAAGTTGTACCCGGGATCCGTTTGCAGTCGCGGAACCGCTGGCGGTACATCTCGGGCGTGAGTCCGTATCGAGTGAGGAGGGCGGCCTTCATGTGGTCGTAGGATGTCATCAGATGGTCCGGGAGTTGCAGCAGGGCGTCTCGCCCTTCGTTGACAAACCTCCCCCATAACCCGGCTCCCCAGTCGCTTCGGGGAATCCAGTGGGAGGTCATGGCTACTTCGTACGCTTTGAACCATTGCTGGATGTCATCGTTCTTGTAGTACTCTCTGACGACATCTTTGGGTATGTGGACCTTGGGGTCTGTAGGGGCAGGAGTGTTCGTGCGCTCGGGGACCCCGAGTTCCTTGTTCTGCTTCCGAATCTCTAGTTCTTTGAGGTTGCGCTCATGTTCGTAGGTTAGCTTCTTCTCTTCTAGTTCTCTCTGCCTTTGTTTCTCTTCTCGCTCCTCTCGGAGTCGTAAGTGTTCCAACGTTATTTTTTGTTCCGCCAATTTGAGTTCTCCATCTAAGCGAAGTCGTGCCAGTTCTAATTCATGAAGCCTGCTTTTTTCCCGTTCCCGGACCTCTTCTGGGGAGAGACCCGATCTTCTTTCTTCCGTCGGCGTGGGGCTTGTTTCGGGTGTCCCGTGGCTTTGTGTTTGGGGTACGGTCGTACCCGTCTCCGCCCAATGTTCCAGGGCTCGTTTGAAGTCCTCTTTCGTGCTCAGTCCTGTGGTTGAAATGCCTAATTCCATGCAGAATTGTTTCAGTTCCCTGTGGTTGTATTCTTCCAGCTTTTCCATCTGGAATTTTTCTGTTGCTCCGCTCTCTTTTGTTGTCATGGTGGTTGTGTGTCGTGGGGCGAGTGACCCTCTGTACGATTATGCGTAGGTTCGGATCGCGCCGCTGGCCACCAATGTTAGACGGAGACCCAGAGGGTCGGCCGAATACTGGGGGAGAGGCCTCCGATGAGGGCCGTCTCCGGCGATCGTACAGACAGGTCACCACCCTCCCCACAGATAGACACCACACCAGGAGGAGATCGACACTCTTTATATATGGTTCTTGTGGCAAGGTTATCAGCGGTACAGGATTCAGGACTCGAGGGTCCTCTTAATTCTAGTCTCTGTAGGGAAAGGGGTAGCGGGTCAGTCTTGGTACCGGGTCGGTACCGGGGGGTGGTAGGAGGGAAGCTCACAATCCTCGAGCTTAGGAATCTGCCGGGTCGGGCCGCGGCAGCGCCAGCAGGCCAAGGCGATGGTTCAAGTACAGAGAGCCGCGGCAGCGCCAGCAGGCCAAGGCGATAGTTCACGTTGCAGAGAGCCGTGGCAGCGCCAGCAGGCCAAGGTGATGGATCACGGTGCAGAGGGCCGCGGCAGCGCCAGCAGGCCAAGATGACGGTTCATGTTGCAGAGGGCCGCGGCAGCGCCAGCAGGCCAAGATGATGGTTCACGGTGCAGAGGGCCGCGGCAGCGCCAGCAGGCCAAGATGACGGTTCACGTTGCAGAGGGCCGTGGCAGAGCCAGCAGGCCAAGATGACGGTTCACGTTGCAGAGGGCCGCGGCAGCGCCAGCAGGCCAAGACGAAGGGTTCACAGGGCAGGGCTGCGGCAGCGCCAGCAGTCCGTCAAGGATGAGTTCTTCTCGGTGTCTCTCGACTCCAGGATACAACTACCCTCCTGGTCTGGGGCTTCCTCAGTTATAGGGCTGGATCCCTTTGATGTCCGGACCCTCGCGCCTTGGGGTCTGGAGGTCCGGAGTGAGGGGGTCCCGACACCTAGCAGGGGGTTGGAGCCAGCGCCCAGGGAGGCCGGGGGTGATCGACACCCGGCGGAGGAGAGCCGTTGACGCCTTCTTCTGTCATCGATCTGCCAAGTGGTCTCTTTACCTCCTGGGTGGAGGTTGGTGCCTCGATGTCGGGGCCGGGCCAGGCCCAGGGTTGGGGTCGGGGCGAGGCCATGTGGCCTCGTGCTGTAGTGTCCAAAGATGGCGGCTGGGCCGGGGTCATGGTGCTGACGGGGACCAGGGCCAGGCGGTACGGGAGGGTTCAGGAGCTGGCGTCCCGTTGTTGACGGGTTGTGGGTTGCCTCGAGGGGTTGCCGGGGTGGCTCTTGCTGGGGGTTCAGGGAGAGCCGGGGTCCGGGCCCCGTTGTGCGGAGGGGGGACGGCCCAGCCACGAGGCCTGTCCAACACGCCTCACAAGCATTCAGCGTGTAGCGACAAAGCTGGGGATTGTTGGACTCCTGGAGAACCCTGCGTCCCCGGGATATGGATTACTCCTATTTTTCTGCAGTGCATGAAGTGCACGTGCAACTGAATGCCTTCCTATGTACAGCAGATATACAAAGTCAGGCCCTCACCACAGAATACCTCACACGCACAATATTGGATCATAACCCTGCAGTGCTGACCTTGGAGTGGGTGAGCCTTATGAGGAGGCTCCACCCAGATTCCCTGGAAGATCAAGTGTTCCGGGAAGAGATCAGAGGCAGAATCGCCCAATATTTTACTGATAATGCAGGGACGGCCTCCTCGTTGCAAGCAGAGTGGGACGCCTTTAAGATAGTGCTGCAAGGTCAGTGCATAGTCCAAAGCATGGGAGTCAGGCGCACCCTCTTGAGTGAGGTTGAAGCGGCAGATGAGACTCTCAGGGGACTGGAGCACGGGCGACCAGACCACCCTGAACTCCAACAGGCAGTACTTGAGACCAAAGCGGAGGTGGCGAGACAAATTGAGAGGCTCAGGAGTTTGACTACAAACAGTATCTTGAGCGAACTCACGCAGAAAGGGACAAGTCGGGTCCCTTCTGGAGTGGCTGGCAAACCCTGTAGGTATGGGCTCCCCGATGGTGGAAATCAATGACGAAGAGGGCACCAGACACTATACACTATCGCTCATATCGCTAAATATTATGCTGGGCTATATAAGGGGTCAATACAGTGTGACAGAATGATGGCCCTGGCTTATCTAGAGGACCTACAGGTGCAAAGCCTAGACCCGATAGAGACGGAAAACCTGGGAAACGATATTGAATTGCAGGAAGTAAGGGCTCCCATTAAGTGTATGGCTCGCAACAAGACTCCTAGCACTGACGGTTTGCCGACGGAATTTTATGCTACATATATAGAGGAATTGTCCCCCAGACTGGTCTCATTATGTCAGGCTGCCCGTGACACTGGAATACTGCCAGAGAGCACCAGGGAGGCCCTCATTGTTCCAGTGCCTAAACCAGGGAAACCGGCACATGACTATACGGCCTGCAGGCTGCTATCCATGCTGAACATGGCTTACAAAATATTACCAAGAAATTCAAACACGATGTGTTTAAAGACCAAGGTGCACTGTTCACATTAGCCCTATAAGGTGCTTTAAATGTATCTAATAATTTTCGAAATTTCTTAAAAAATTCACGCCAGATTATTTGAGCAACATAATTCGTGAAACATTCAGTCAATTATAATATACAAATACATCAAATGTAATCAACAGAAAAATAGATTCCAAAAAGTTACCCACAAATTTCACCATTTGTAAGAGAAAATAGTAGTGCTCATAATCTATATCTGTGAGCAATACCCAACAAGAATGGAATCAACAAGCTGTTTCTGATTTGAATCTCTGAACTTTATCAAAAATAGAAAGAAACATGTTCTTCATGGATTTCCACAATTGAGGTACACTATACTGGAGCAGGTGTCGGTTCAACCACATGTTGACCCACTGTACACCATTTCTTTTCTTCACGAATAGATTACGGTCTGTTTTCTGTTTTTACCACGTGTGTTGATCACCTGTGTTATAACCCCGGAAGCATTAGGTCCGTTCGAACACCGGCCCGCCTGTTACACTTGTCGGCATACCGCTACAGCGAACTGAACTTTTTCACGAAGATTATACATGAATTAGGTAAAACCAATTAACGTTTGGGATACGGGGTAAAGGCACACCTAACGGGAACTGGATGCACTGGACATAGAATAATAGACGCATTATATTGCAGCTCTCCCTTACGGACTACGGAGCTATTACCACAGACTAGTATTCCAACACGAAAGCGTTCGACGTCTTGACATATGTAAGTTCAACTTCAATTTTTAGATCACTTTTATTCAGGAGGGAAGTCCGGTATCACACGATTTTTGCATATTTTTGTATATTTTTAGACTCATTACGTATACAGCCGGTGGACCTTTCGTGTCACGCAACGTCTTGCAGTAGTTGAGCGCACATTGTTGGACGTCTTTTGTAGCACCGGGCATGCGATTATCTCACCTTTCACGAGTTCCTAGCACCTATTTTATTGTGTTCAGCACTTCAAACTACCCATGTTGCACAAGAACCTTTTCAAACTATGGCAATGACACTCTGGTTACGAGCACAATTACGTTGTTTCGATTTTGCTGTTCATACCTTTTGTGCTTAACTTCTTCATTCAAATTAATTCTGGTGGAAGAGGTGTAAAGGCGAGTCTTGTTCAGATATGATGCGTTGAAATGCAATGTATATAGATTTCTGCATGATGCATGTGACAGTTATAATTGAATATATTTCTGTATGTAATTTCTTGATTTATTATTCAAGCAGCAACTTGAATGATATTCTTTTTACAGTGTTCCCCTGACGAAGGTGTTTCACACCGAAATGCATTGGGAATTTGTGGACACATCTATGCAAACTTAAAGAACTATTTGGAAGATTGAGAATTCCATGAAGAACATGTTTCTTTCTATTTTTTATAAAGTTCAGAGATTCAATTCAGAAACAGCTTGTTGATTCCATTCTTGTTGGGTATTGCTCACAGATATAGATTATGAGCAATACTATATTCTCTTACAAATGGTGAAATTTGTGGGTAACTTTTTGGAATCTATTTTTCTGTTGATTACATTTGATGTATTTGTATATTATAATTAACTGAATGTTTCACGAATTATGTTGCTCAAATAATCTGGCATGAATTTTTAAAGAAATTTCGAAAATTATTAGATACATTTAAAGCACCTTATAGGGCTAATGTGAACAGTGCACCTTGGTCTTTAAACACATCGTGTTTGAATTGCTTGATATTATTTTTGACCTGACAGGGGATAGTCAGGGATTTCCGAGGTTGCACCCTTTGAAAGAAATCTTGTGTTTATTTACACAACTTTGCTTAATTAACTTCTCTATAAATTTGAATAGGTGTGCAGGTTAACTTCACTTTGTTATAAAATATTAAGCAAGATACTAGCAACCCAACTTCTGCCACATATGCCAACACTAATCCACTCAGATCAAGCTGGGTTTATCCCAGGGCGGAACACTGCCATTAATATGAGATGACTCCTGGCTATCATGGATTCTAAAGATTATGACAAGCCAGAGGCGGCAGTGTTCACGGAGGAAATCGAGAAGGCCTTTGATAGCCTGGAGTGGCCCTTCCTGTACAAGGTGCTGTCCACGATGGGGTTGGGGTAAGGTTTCCTGGTGTGTGTAAAATTGCACTACGCAAGCACCACAGCTAGAGTATGTACCAAAGAGTATACCTTTGAGACAGGCGGTGGAGAGGGGCATGAGGCAGGGGTGCCCCCTCTCCCCCCAGTTGTTCGCCCTCGCCATGGAGCCACTGGCCTACAGGGCGAGAAGTAGGCAGGACTACAGAGGGTTGCAGCTCGGAGAAATGAGGCATCACATAGCCCTGTATGATGATGATATCCTGTTGTTTCTCTGGAATACAACCACAGACCTTACAGGAGCACGATCCATGCTGGCACAGTTTGGTAGAATATCCGGCCTTAAGCTCAATTGGCAGAAATCTAAATTGTTTCCCATGACGGCCAATAGACCCTCGCCTCCTGATCTAGGGGATCTACAATGGGAGCCTAGCTGCCTGACATATTTGGGAGTAAAAATATACCATCGCCCTGCTGAGCTACTAGAAGGAAATGTGGGTAGAGCAATACACTCGATTCGATCCTCTATTGATTTTTGGAGAACCATGCCGCTCTCGGAAGCTGGACGAATAGCTGGCCTAAAGATGGAGAGAATCCCAAAAGTGTCCAGAAACGCACTGTTCAAACTAATAAATTACTATGTGCTCCACAGAGCATATCTTACACCGACGAATAGGGTGATATTTTGGTGTAGAATCAGTAGTAAGTTCCAGATGTGGGGAGAGAGAGAGAAGCCATATTCGACATATGTACTGGGACTGCCCTACCTTGCATACTTTTTGGGAGGAAGTACGACATACAATAGGAGACGCCATAGACGGAGAACTGCCGTATACCCCAGACCATTACCTGCTCGGGTGGTTCCCGCACATGGCCAAAAATAAAACACCGGGAAATTCCAAGACCTAGCAGATGAACTAGTGATATGAGCACTATAGTGATATGAGCACTGGGGGAAATTGGACCCTTGCCACCAGCAATATAATCGGACCTCCCCTGCCTCACCTGGAGAAAGCTTGTTTTACCGCTGGTCCCTGCCTTCTGTCTCCCCCCGCTGTCGCAGCCTGTGACATCCCGGCGCGGCCGCCGAGCGGGGGAGACTACGACCCCCAGTGTCCTTTGCAGCAGGAAGCCGCCTGATCCCGTTTCCGCGCCTGGAGGCGCCTTAAATTCAATCAGCAGGTCCGCGTAGCGGGACGTGCGCCGGTCTAAGCCGGGCAAAGGGCGGGCCCTCTGAGGCCAGAGGAGTACGGGACGGGCCACTCCCCTTGGTTCCTCGACTAGTGGAGGTATATCGATTAGAACTATACATTGACATTCTTTGGACAGTTCATTCACCCCTTAAAGCCACCATCATCGCTTATATAGTACCACACGGTATCATGACACGAAAGGGGACTAATAAGAAATCTCCCTCGCAGCGCAACCCAGGCCAGGGGACCATACATTTTATGGTGACTAGTAGAACACTGCCCATCTCTAGTGAAGCTGAGAATGACCCATACCAATCCATAGATACTAGGCAATCTCCCCCACTGATTCCTGATAGTCCGCAGAACTTGCCATTTTGGGAGGAATTAAACGCCTTGTGTGGCACTAAGTATGCCCTAGTGGTATCACCAACCCCCGTAAAAGGCATCAGAACCACCACCCCAATTAGGAAACCTTGTGACTCATTCTTACCTTCTCAAAAATACAATACCCAAGGTATTGCATTGTCTCAGGGTCCAAACGCTAAAAGGAAGCATGACGGGACTAATGACAGTGGGAATCATCCGAAAATACTAAAACTGTGTACTGGTCCGACATCGCCAGTCACTAACCCCACCTTAACTATGGCGGAGGCTGGAATATGTGACGACAAAACATCTTCTCCCCGTCTCCCTTTATTTTCTTTATTTTCTCAGTTAGAGCTATTGTTAAATTCTATCGTATTACCATTGGTAGAAAAAATAAACGCCCTGGTGACAGATTAACAGGTATTGAGAAAGTCATTCAAGCCAACTCTCCACCAACTTCTAAAGAGCTGTCTAGTGGGGGAAGAGCCCCTCAGCTAACTACCTTAAGAAAAGAGAAAACCACTAAAATCGACTCTCCGTCCACTTCCAAAAAGGTAATACCTAACGGTTCTGACCTATTTATTGCCCCCAATGCTCCTTTGCCTGTTAACATAAGTAAATACGCCCAAACCCCTCCACAATTCTCAAACAAAACCGCTACAACTGCTCCTAAAGTCGCCCCTAAATCTGGGTTTACTAAGTATACTGCTGCCGGAGTGGACCCAAATAGAGCAGCATCCATACACTTACCCCCAGAAGCCGCCCCATTTGTTCTCGTTCTCTCAGGAATACCGGCACCCTCCCACGGGAAACTGGAAAACGCCAGGAACTTTTAAATAAGGTCATATTCTGGCTATCCAAAAATAGACCACTCACACCCATTCACGACGGTGGAATCCTGTGTGTTAAAAGGGTGGGTTGGCTAGGGTCTTTAACTAAAGACATCAGCGGGGACCTGGTTCTAGTGAAATTCAGAAATAGGAACATTGTCCCCTATCTACGATCCAACCCGCCCCAAAAAGGAGACGGCCCCATATCTGTGTGGGACTTACATGACTTCTACTCAAGTACCCCATATATCCCGCCAATAAGATCAAAGGCAGATAATACCTATCTGCTGGTAAGTGGTTCTCGTGCTTTCAGTGGTAGTAACTTTTTTGCATCTAAGAGTCTAGATTCACGGTATAATAACTGTAACTGCTGATGAAATTGTATAAAGGGACAGTCTCATGTATTAGCCTAGTTGGTAACCCAGTTTCAAACACAGCACGTTTTTTAAATTTGGAAAGTACATCAAAAGTTTGGGCACATGTTTTTTTTTAACTTGTAGTTCTCTTAACCTGTAGATATTTGATCGCATTGTATCACTGTCTATATGTTTTTTGCCTTTTTAATTATGATGTCTTTTACTTGTACGCTTATCAGTAGATTCCTATTGAGTGTTAGTTACACCCGCAAATACTTGGCCCTTGATTTGTAGATACAAAATGGGTGCACTTTGTATGTAGGTTAGGTTGCCCTGATCTTGGCTGGTGGTGGTACTATTCAAAATATCTGTTGTATAGTTATTTATTGTGTAATATAATCTTTTTTTCTCTTATGCTTATTTTAATTTAGATGACTTTATCATATTATTGATAAATTGTATATCTTCTGCTTCCCACTGGTATGTTGTATCCACTGTGCAAAATGTATTATTGTTGTTTATGTATCTTTTATGGCCGAATGAGCCGAAATAAAGATTAAATGATGATATCAGCACTATAACGCCCAGAATTAAAGTAAAGTCACTAACATGAGCGCAATGGCTGATGAGACAACTATTCGGAACTGAATGCAACTCAAGGGAGGGAATGAGGAGGGGAGGTAGATTATTAGTGGTAAGGCTAGAGCACGCCAGAGGGTTTATGCCTAACTATATATGCATGATGTTGATGAGACTTAATGTACGCTATCTGAAAACCCAACACAATCTGGTTTAAAAAATATATAAACTATTTGCCTTTGTGCAAGGAACCGCTTTAAAAAAGGTAAACTTGCAGAGAAAAAAAAACTGTATGCATTTTGTAGCTTTACTGAAATCGAATAGAGCAGAAAATATATATAAATGTAGAAAAGGACCGCTGGAAAAAAGGCGAAAGTAACATTGGAAACTTCGCAACCTTGGAAAAGAGCGGAATTACTCGAAATTTCACTGCAAAAATATTTGCACTCCTGTAATCCTTAGGCCAACACTAGCACAGCAGAAAATACGCCGAAATATCAGCTTTTTTATTACCAAACTCAATGTACTAATTTTATAATTCTCAGAAAGTCGTTTGACTAGATCTGAAATGAGGAAGAGGAAGAAAAAACGTGCCTCCTCAAAATACTTTATCATTTTTTCCGACAATACGTGCAGATTACTTTTTTGTACAATGGTGATAACAGAGGAGAACAGTCTTTACAGTGCAGTTTCAGCGTTCCCCTATTAAAATGTAAATTGTTATCAAAAAATAAAATATTATATAAACCTAACATATACTTATCATACGTGGCAAAGGCATGCGTGTTAAAGGCATGTGTTTAGTACAGGCATCTGCGTAATAAAGACTGCTTGGAGTGGAAAAGGCATGCGTGGTAACTGAATGCGTTCGAAATGGAGGTGGGTGAATCACTGAAAGCTCGAGTCAGGCTTGAAACTGAACCTGGCTCTGATTCAGCTCAAGGTCCTGTTGGAACCTCGAGCCCATAAGGAGCCTAGATTTAATGTGGATTCTGCCTGCCTCCCTCCCTCCCTCTACCCAGGATGTCGCGTTAGGGCCAGTGCTGCCGACTTTGGAACTAGCGAACCAGGTTTGAGTCTTGGCATCAGCACACAGTCCTGTGACTCTGGGAAATTCACTTATTCTCACTATGTCTGTAAGAAAATAATGTGGTCTGGTGTTCAAATGAGGTGCTTCATTTTGACTCTGGGTGGAGTTCACAATATATAAACAAGCATTTACAATGCAACGGTTTCGCCTTTGTAAAAGTTAGCTATTGGCATTATAAATGACAATTTTTTTATTTATGTGTTGGTTTTGAAAACAGATAAATAAATGGCATTGTCATTTACAATGCCAATAGCTTAATCTCTCGCAAATGCGAGACCTATTGCATTTGCACCCACACGCACAGAGAGCCACCCACACACACACACAGAGCCACCCACACACAGAGCCACCTACAAAAAAAAGCTAGCCACACAGACAGAGCCCCAACACACACAGTACAGAAAATACGTTGAGGACTGTGCACCAACGTCCTGTAATGAGTACACATTTGCAGGCAGCTGCACACTGTAAAGAATGCATGCTTATTTTGTACATATATATTCAACCTAGCTCGTTCACATATTGTAAGCACTCTGCTATGTGACCTATACTGAGCAGACCTATGTCACCAAAATACACTGCAAGCACCCACCTATGTAGCCTATGATGTGCAGTTCAACTACCATACCCTACGCATGAAGCTTTATACCAAAACACACTGCATGCCCAGGCCCGTCACCCACGATACACAGTGGAAAATCAGCTCCACCAGCTGGAAAACAAAAACCTAGCTGCCAACCACAATACTTTTCTGATCACGCTGACATCTGTGTCATACTGAGCACTCAGCTTACAGCCACGGGGCATTACGCACATCAACCTAGAGTACAAACAAGAATGCAATCACATACAGTAAACTGCTCGCTATCTGTCGCAAACTGTCCAAATCCAATTGTCATACATGATACACGCAAATCCAGGTGTGACTTACAGCAAACTACAGCCGGCTCTTGCTAACTTTTCTACGCAGTGCACAACCAGTTGTTACTATTTTTGCACAGGAACCTGCTATGCACTGTACAATGCAAGCAGTTGTTACTTTACTTTATGTACATCCATGTGTCACCCATATCATAGTATGCACAGCTGGATGACAACCACTGTGCAGACAGATGTCACTAATGGTGCACAATCAGCTGTCACTCCTAGTACACTGCACAGCCAGCTGTCACCTGTAAAATGTACGACTAGGAGTTGCCTACAGTAACTGTTCCCAACCAGCTTCCAACAGTGCACAATCAATCGTCATAAGCAGCACACTTACCCGCCGTCCACAGTTCAGCTGTCACCTATAGTCCAATTACACAGCCAGCTGTCACCCACCATACACAGTCATCACTACAGTACACTGGGCCAGGCAAGTGCTGTGAACTGCAATCCACTACACATCCTGGAGACACGGACAGCGGGGGGGGGGCGGGAACGGGCACACGGACAGCGGGAGGGGGCACACGGACAGCAGGAGGGGGGCGGGGAAGTATGCTTTCAGCAGCATGGACAACTTGAGTGTATGAGGGAGGGAAGCAGCAGCATGAACAACTGGAGGGTGTGAGGGAGGAAAGCAGCATAGACAACTGAAGGGAGGGAAGCAGCAGCAAGGAAAACTCGAGGGACAGAAGCAGCATGGACAACAGGAGGGTGGGAGGAAAGCAGCAGCATGGACAACAGGCAGGTTGGAGGGAGGGAAGCAGCAGTATAGACAACAGGAGGGTGGAGAGATTTAAGCAGCAGCATGGACAACTGGAATGTGGGAGGGAAGCAGCAGCATAGACAACGGGAGGGTGGGGGGATTTAAGCAGCAGCATGGACTACAGTAGGGTGTAAGGGAGGGAAGCATCAGCATGGACAACGGAAGGGTGGGAGGGACGCTAAGCAGTAGCATGGACAACGGGAGGGTGGGAGGAGGGAAGCTGCAGCATGGACAACAGGGTGGTGGGAGGGGGAAGCTGCAACATGGCCAACGGAAGGGTGGGAGGTGGGAAGCTGCAGCATGGACAACAGGGTGGTGGGAGGGTGAATCTGCAGCATGGACAACGGGAGGGTGGGAGGGGGAAGCTGCAACATGGCCAACGGAAAGGTGGGAAGCTGCAGCATGGACAACGGGAGGGTGGGAGGGAGGGAAAGAAGGAATGAGGGAAGCAGCAGCATGGACCACGGGAGGGTGGGAGGGAAGCAGCAGTACAGACAACAGGAGGGAGCAACACTGACAATGAGCAGCACAACGACGGAAAGAAAACATCAACATAGAGCTTGATTTCTTGCAGTGTCTAAAATGTGGCCACATCTTGACTGCATCCAGTGGCATACAACTTTTCTCCGTTTAGTGACATCTCTTCCTCTCCAAGTTAAAGTTTTACTTTTGTCCTTTAGATATCTCATTCCATATAGACCTTGCTTCGAAAAGTAATAATAAATAAATGATACATCTACGCCTACCTCCCTCTCTCTAGGTCGGTACTTCCACTAATCAAAGTAGCCTCTGGCCATAGTTTACGTCTATGGCAGTGATCCAAGAAGTCAACGGAAGCCTGTGAATACAGAACAGTCCTTGACAAACGTGCCCAATCACGGGGGTAAAAACAATCCCCTCGCTTACACACCCCCAAAGTACTGTTGACCACCCCGAGTACGCACTGAGCTAACGAACACGTACTCTGTGCGCGCTGAAACAAATCAGCCGGCAATTCCTCACTGGCTCCACGTCACGCCGTCCGATCGTGTCCAACAGTTACTGAGCGCACGCACGTGGATAAATACGTGGGGCGGCTCTCTACTCACATCAAATAGGAACGTCCTGCAAAAGCAGGGACAAAGAAAGAGGACTGAATCCTGCAGCGGCCGAACCAACTAAAAATAGTTAAAATAAAATAACAAGCATTTACAGTGGGACACGGACAGCGGGAGGGGGGCGGGAATGGGCACAAGGACAGGGGGAGGGGGGGCGGGTAGGCAAGAAAAACAAAGCACTCACCTGTACTTCCTCCTTCCTCCGGCGGCCGTGGTTGGCATGGAATGACAAAAACAAACCCATAAAAAAAAAACGAAACTCCGCCCACCGCCGCGATGACGACATCGCAGAGGCGGAGAGGGAAAAAATCTCGGGAACGCCTACGAATCTGGTCCGGCCATGACGGACAGATCTCTGTTCCAATGGCTAGCCTCCATTTATGGAGCTAGCCAATGGAACAGAGGGCGTAATCCCAAGCACACTCTGTTGTAACATAAGATTTCGCCTGCGCCGAAGTGCTGCGCAGAGCGCAGCCTTCGGCCAGGCGAAACCTAAAACTGCAAAAAATGCATAAAGAGGTAAATCCAAATCCTAAACATAAGAAAAGACAAAATGATAGTCATTTCCTGGCTGATTTGCACAAAATGAAAACAGAAACCCCGGATAACTCGCAACTTCACTGCTTAAATTGTGTGATCTTGAGCAAATGTTTAGTTCACCAAAACTCTTTTTCTTCATTATGATGTGTGAAGGCACTTTCAAATATGTGAGTTCAGCATACAAGTTGGGCAAAAAACTTTTCTGCTTCATTTAATAGACTATAATGTTGCTCTATAATAATCTGGGCTGGTACAGGATTTAGATGACAACTCTTAGTGCACTAATCATCATGGTTTGATAACTATGAGTATTAATAAGTACTACTCAGTGAAGTGCTAAAAGGTGACTTATTAATGTAAAAGCTTCAAATGTTTGAGGAAAGCACATTTTTGAATTTTGAAGCAACTTTATCATATTTTATGTGATGTTTCTTATGATTTACATAGCAAACATTTTTAAAGGTTCGGCGTGGTAACGGAATCTAAGATCCTAGCCAGCCGCTTGGCTCGGCTGTCGTTGTAAATATATTGGCTCGCCCACCTCTAGTTCTAAAGTCATACATTCCATATTAGAACATGCGAGACAGACCAATAATATTTGGTGTAACTGGTGCAGATGGAAATAAAGTGACTCAAAGTGCCAGCATGAACATGTGAATTCCAGACATTTGCTTTAAAAGGATCTTTGTAAAGATTCTGGTGAGTCTGTTCCACACTGGCAAGCAGCGCCCCAACGCATATGTCACCTGTGCTTCAGTTGAATGTACTAAGTGACTGTGTTGTACCTTGATTTCCTTTCCCTGCTGCTCAGCCAGTAAGCATGTGATGTGTATGTGGAATGTTAGAATGCTTATGAGAGAATAGAATGCTCGAGTGCCTAGTTGTGTGGACAGTGAGACAGTTGGAGACTGTGGGCTGAGCAGCAAGGATGCTGCTCCTGGTGGGGCCTGAACTATCTTAACTACTTAAATGATGAAATACAATCCTGTAACTACCATTTTCCATCCAAGCTTAAATAAACCTCTGTTATACCACATGGCTACGTCTAGAGTTCCTACAATTCATCTTTGTAACAGACTGCTTGTCCCTCCCTGTAAACCCAGCGCTTCTTAATGTAAACAAGTCTGGCTTTGCATCTTAATTGCCCAATCAGCATCCACTTAACTGGCCTGCTTATGGGCCACGTCCGCCTATAAGACGAAAAGTACATTCCAGTCAACACTTGGCTGCTTTGCTGCCATCCCTCAGCGTGATGGCGTCAGAGGCGGCAGGCGGCACCGCCGCTGACCTCCGATACGCCGGGAAGAGGAGAGTTTTTTTCTGTGTGCCCTGGGACGCACAGCTAATTTTAGCAGTACAGTAATTGCCAGCACAATTAGTGCTCGTATGGCACCTTTGGCCTTGTGTTCTTATCAATCTCAATAAACACGTTTGACGTTTTCTGCTACAGTTGTGACGGACTTGAGATTTAAGTACCGGGAAGTGTGAACAGGGAACGGGCCGCCTCCCGCGCCACTCCTTCCTCGACGGGTTCATAAAATATTAACAGTCCACACCTGCAGGTTCAGCAGCGCCATGTCTGAGCCTCGGGACTATATGTACTCTCGCCTTACTGGCATGTGCCTTAGAACCTGAACAGAACGTAACTCAGGCCTATCACCTGCCTCAACTGTCGACACTCACCTGAACAAATAACGTCTGAATTTCGCAATCTACATCAGTAATTTAGCCGTGCATTCGTTCGTCACAGGTGCTAGCTAGTTTTTTCACTGATTCCGGGACAATTTTGCACCAGGGCCATTTTGCATCAAGGTCCTGCAATTTCGATGTGACATTTGCATCAATGACCAATGCCGAAATTACCTTTAGGTCAAGGCAAGCATGACTATTTGTACCAGACAGTCTGTGCAAAATGCTTCTTCAAGACTCGTGCAAAATTTCCTGCATAAGTGCAAAATTGGCTGACATTGGTCCAATTTAGATGATGTGGCCCCAGATGATATTTTGCGTGCGCTTCACACTCAAAACATGGAAAGATTTTCCTGTTTTGCATTTTGCAGACGATGAGCACAGTGGTATTTCCCGAAAGACTAACAGCCTGATTCATGTACGGGCCGTTTTGCGTGGCCCTAATAGCGAATCATAGCGACTCGCTATTGAGGACACGCAAAACGGCATTCATGTAGGAATTGCTAAATCAATAGCGATTCCTACATGTTCTCTATTTGCGAGTAGCAATTTGCTACTCGCAAAAAAAGGAATAACTCCCCATTCATTCCTATGGGCCAAAAGGCCCATAGGAATGAATGGGGAGTATCCCTTATTTGCGAGTAGCAATTTGCTACTCGCAAATCAGATAGCGAATTTAAGGGTGCCAGGGGTGTCCAAAGGACACCCTGTAGCACCCCTGAAATGCTAATTGAAACAGGTGTTGCGCACACACATGTCCAAGGGACATGTGTGTGTGCAACATGCAACTTAGAAAAATGCTTTTAAAAGCATTTTTCTAAGTTTTTGCTATTTACCGAGAGGTCTGACCTCTCGGTAAATAGCGGCCCAAAATTGCTAATTCGCAAGTAAATGTGTCATGAATAGCATTTAAGGAATCTCTAATAGAGATTCCTTAAATGCTAATCCTCGCATGTTTGCTAATTCTTTATTAGCGATTTTTGCATTTGGGATTGTGAATCCCAAAAGTAAAAATTGCACTCGCAAAGGGCCAGATTCTGAGAATCTGGCCCTTTTGCGAGCGCATTTACCTTCATGAATCAGGCTGTATGCCCCAGATTCATCATGCTCCTCTTTTGCGAGTCCTTAATAGCGATTATTAAGGAATCGCTATTAAAGACTCGCAAAACGGGATGCATGTAGAAATCGCAAAATTTATAGCAATTCTACAGCTTCCTTATTTGCGATTCGCTAATTGCGAATCGCAAATAAAGAATGACTCCCCATTTATTCCTATGGGCCAAAGGCCCATAGGAATGAATGGTGAGTCATTCTTTATTTGCGATTCGCAATTAGCGAATCGCAAATAAGGAAGTGATTTCAAGGGTGCCAGGGTGTCCAAAGGACACCCTGTAGCACCCCATAAATGGTGATTTACACTGGTGTTGCGCACACACATGTCCAAAGGACATGTGTGTGTAACATCCAACTTAGATAAATGAACTAAAGTGCATTTTTCTAAGTTTTCGCTATTTACCACGAAGTCAGACTTCGCGGTAAATAGCGGCCCAAGATTGCGAATTTGCAATTCTAAAATGGTTCATGAATTGCATTTAAGGAATCTCAAATAGAGATTCCTTAAATGCAATTCTTCGCAATTTAGCGATTTCAAATTTTGCGATTTTTGCATTTGGGATGATGAATCCCAAATGCAAAAAAAGCGCTCGCAAAGGGCCAGATTCGCAGAATCTGGCCCTTTGCAAGCCGATTTTGGCTTCATGAATCTGGCTGAATGTACATCAGCGAAGATACCAGTGGTACATTCTGAATCACGAATTTCCATGTTTGGGTAGGAGCGTTCCCCATACAAATGAGGGAGTCCATCCTTCTGCCAGCACTTATCTCTTTCCAGACCTGGTGCACACTTTGTGGTGGAGCAGTATGTAGATTCCCTGGGTTGTGGAGTACAGTGTGGAACCCTTTGAATGACTTTAGGATGAGGCATGGAGAGTCCCACAGACCCTTGGACTCTGCCAAACTGTGGTTGAAGTCACTGCCTCGCCTTTCCGTCAAAGGCAGGAAAGAAGGGCCCGTTGCATATACAGGTATCTGAAGCTGGGCCTGAAATATATGTGTATGTAATGGTACACCCTCTGCAGACATTTGAGATGGATACGAAGGCCCTATGTGTGGGGGTGGGATGGGCTTCCCAGCACCATCTACTATTTGTGGGGTCCATTGCCCCCCCCCCCCCAAATGCTTGCGGACCTCATCTATTAGACAGGAATCCTATGTCAAAAGAAAGGATGGCACCCCTCGCTTAGACTGCACCAAGTAATGCTGCTGAGGGGAGCTGTGGCGGTTGCCACATAGCTAAAGTGGGGAGGGGGCAGGGGGGTAATGGGTGACTAGGGGAATACTAAATAACAAAAATAAAAAACAACATGCCTTTTGATGCCAGCCACCTTAGTGCTCTTCTCCGGCTCTCCTCATGGCATTCACAGAGGAACAGGCTCCCCACCCAGTCCCGGCGCTGCTCTCATGCTACACCTAGCATGAGAGCGGAGCCTAGATTGGTCTGAGCTGCGTGGTTTGCCACTCAGACAGTGCTTGGGAGTCTGTGCTGTTTCTCCAACCCCTATTGCAACACAGCTGTGTTTGAACCAACCTAAGTGCACATATCTGTTTGGCAGGGCTAAGATGGCCGGCCAAACCGACATGGGCACTTTACAGTGCCCATCACTCCTCCCTCTGCCAGGGTCCGACTGCAACCCACTGGCATCGGGTCTGTCAGTACGTCAGTGTAAAATAAATTTTTTGCTGGCTGACTCTGACAAGTGGGTCGATGCTTCTTACGTAGGAGCCTCCAGAGGGGCAGAGGTGCATATTCCAGGTGTATGCACCTGTATGAGGTGTTCGGTACTATCCCTTGCATTGACAATGGTGCAATGAGGACTCCCACACCCCATGAACAATAGTTGGTGCTCCTAATGGAAGAGGTCCCTAGATCTAGCCTTCTTACCATATGCTTTAGACAATCTGTTCCTAAATGTTCTAGTCTTTAACCCCTTCCATGCTGATGACGGCCCCCGGCCGTCATGCATCACGGTGGGCGTGTGCTGATGACGGCTGGGGGCTGTCATGAACCCGCCCCCTCTTCAAAACGGCCGCACAGGCGCAGAATCGCGGCCGTGCCCAAGGGGTTAAAGCCAAAGGGATTATTCTGTGCTCCACAATAAATTGTTGGAGCGCCCACTCTGCAGAACTTGTGATTCCCTTACCCCACTTAGAGTTAGCTGAGATGTTGGAAACTCTTTATCAACTGGTCTGCCCACCACTGGACAACTGGTTCTCAGTGACTATCACTGCACCCTGCCCCATTTAGGACAGAGTAACCATCACTAATTTGATCTGCCTGGGTTCGCCATGTGAGTCATAAAAGTCCCAGAAAGGAAAAAGAAAAAATGTCCCCACATGCTCAGAAAAACCTCCCTGCGCCTGGATTTCCCCTGACTTGTAAGTATGGCAGGATGCATGTCTGGGGCTAAATGACCCTGATAATTCGAAGAATTAATAAAAACCTACTTTTCAGATCGTTGTAATGGTGACTATCAGAAAATGTTGGTGCGTCATGAAAATTATTTTTGCTCATTGTAACAATCAGTGCCAAAGAGTTTGGTATATAGATTTTTGAAACTGAGGAGCATTTGTACAATTGAAGTGACGGAGCGTGGCTTAATGCCGCGCTTCGCCACTTCTGAAACGAAGGGCTGCACCATATTTACAACAATATGGTGCATCCCAGCGTTTCCCCCTGCGCTGGCGCTAAATTTGGCTGCCTGGCGCCAACGCAGGCACCCTTGCACCATAGAGTAAGGGTTTCTGCGTTGCAGAGGAATATTGTTTATGTGCAGGAAAGTGTCCCTTCCTGCACAAAACAATCTTTAAATGGCGTTTTGTTACTTCTATGTGTGCCACGTAATTCAGCACACATAGAATTTGCAAAATGTCATGTTTTTAAATGATTGTTTATGTGCAATCAATGATGTTTTGCTGTGTCCATGTGTGCTGCAAAACGCAGCACATACGGAAACAGCAAAAACTAGGAGAAATTAAACATTTCTTTCTCATTTCTAATTTTGGCGCTGCCCCCTATTTACGCCACCCTTGTAAATATGGGGCAGCGTGAAAATCAATGGGTGTTGCAGTGGAACGCTCACCGCAACATCCATTCCCCTCCAACTTCATGCTAAGTATAGCGTGAAAGAGTGCCTTATTTACAAGGCAGCATTAAGCCACGTTAAGTGGCTTAATGCAGCCTTGTAAATAAGGTGAAGCTCCTATTACCACCACAAAGTTGTGAAAAGAGGCGTTGTGGTGGCGATAGGGGCTTTTAAGTATGTCCCTGAGTGTCAAACAACTGACAATCAATTGTCGCAGAAGTTATGTAAAGTATGTTTCAGACATGTAAAGGTCTTGAGTCATTGAGTTTGGGATGCATCCTGAGTGGACTCTGTGCCCGGTGGTGGTTGGTGACTTTGTGTCCCAGTTTGCCCAGCGAGAGGAGAGGAGAGGAAGAGGAGCCCTGTTTCCCCTATCAGCGCACTCTGAAAAGTGTTGCTTCCCTCCTGCGGTGCGGCACACATCCTGAGTGGACTCTGTGCCTGGTGGTGGTGGGGATCTTTGTGTCCCAGTTTGCCCTGCAAGAAGAGAGGAGGAGGAGCCCTGTTTCCCCGCACCACGTACGTGGAAGGGCGCAGCTTTCCTCCAACGACACGAGATGTGGGATCTGGCCTGTGAGTTTTGGGGAAACATAAAGGAGCATTGGCAGCAGCCCTAGGGCCGGCAGCAACCACAATGGACTCTTTTTCACAAAGAGTAGCAGGGATCTTAGTTAAAGAGATAGAGTTGGTGGCCTGTCGGTTCTCCCGCTCCCCGTTAATCATCCCTTTTCTAGTCCACCAAGAGTCATCGCATCCCAGACTTCCCAGCTAGATTTAAAATCTTCGATTTCACCTACCAGACTGGAGGTGGGCAGGGGCCTGAGTCTAACGAAGTAATGGCCACCAACAACTGGACGGAGTCACAATCACCTACTCCATGAAGCAAGGGTGCTATCATGCCCCGTGGCCTTTGTGCCATCTATTCAAGTAGGGAGTTAGGGAGTACCAGAGAGGGGACAGGACTGGGAGTTAAAAGAAAAGGTTATTTGACCGGGGGCAAAGCAAAACATCTAAGGGCAGAGGGGATAGTGCAATGTGTCAACAAACCGCAAACCCTGACCAAGGACGACATGGTGGCCATGATGGAAGGCTTTCAGGGTTCTTTGTTGGCAGGTATGGACCTCAAATTGGATCCTATTAGGCAACGTTTAGCTACAATAGAGCTAGAAGTATTGAGAATTAGCCATCACAGCCTAGTGGGGGACAATGCCTCTCACGGTGGACCAGTGGGGGCATCAGCTTGTCCTCGGACAGAGGGTAAAAAAGGGCTTGAACAGGGAACAAGGGGGAAGGTGTAGTCATCACTGTTAAACCCCATGCAAGTTAGCTTAACCCACCAACTCCGGTCCCCAGTGGATTTAGGACCATCGGTAGCAGGCCCACAGGGTTGAGGGGGTTTTGAAAACTTGAGCGTAAAAGCCCACCCGGGGCCAGCCAAACCCTTATCGGGTGAGTCATTGAGAGAAGGGGGACCGTGGCAGCAGGCCCCTTGAAGCAGAGTCAGAGGTTATCCACCATACGCTTTCCACCGGAATCAACACCATATGTAGTGGCACTGGGGAATGTCCCAGTGATTTCCTCGGGTGCTTCAGAAGATTTTGATCAAATAAAGAACAAAGCCCTGCACTGGCTGAACTGTAACACAGCCCTGGGTTTAAGGACAGAGAATTTTATCAACATAGTGCGCACACTGAGTATCATGGGTGGGAAAGTCCACAAAACACAGTGAAGGAGACTGTGTTATTATTAATTTTAACAGACCCCACGTAGCAGAGAGAATCCTGTTTGCGGGTAAACAGAGTAAACCCAGTGGCCCCATCTTGTCCATCATGGCCCTCCCCCTGTGGCATTTTTATAGACCCTCAAGTTGTGTGATGATGCCCAGTGAGGTGAAACCGTGGAGGTTTCCTGCTCATCCTGTCCTCCCTCAGCATGGTTGACAGATGGGGATCCAAGACACTCCTCTTTTTAACAGATTTGCGCCATTGGAAATGTTGGAAACCTGCGACTGACTCACTGTGATGGATCCAGCAGAGCCTCGGATCCCTTGTTCCTACATGTCACCGGGCCTCTCAGTTGGTCAGTGGGAGGCCAAGGCTTGTACATTTGTATCATGGAACATAGCCGGGTTAGCAAGCAAGTTTACTGACCCAGGCTAGAGCCTATTTGCAAAAGGGTTCTAGGTGATATGCCTTAAGGAGACACGGTCCATCACGAACAGCTTCTTTTTTGGTGGGATATAAGGCTTATTTTGTGCCTGTCACCCCATAGAGGGAAGGGAGATCTATGGGTGGGTTGGTAATTTATGTCTCCAGTTCACTGTAGACTGGTGGTGCTGCCAACCGCTAACCTCTGTCTGCAGGCCTTGTTATTTCTCCGTGGGTCTGATAACTTGCTGCTTCTGAATTTTTATAATGCTACCCATGCTTTTTCTGATGTATGTAATATCTCGAGGATGGGCTCCTTTCTAAGAAAATTGACTTCTAATGCCCCCCACTATAGTAACCTCATGATCGCAGGAAATGTTAACCTTCATTTATGTGGGGGACCCAAGTGTCTCGAACTGAAATTACATGGGCTACCCTCGCTTGATGGGCATGTACGTAGAACATACCAAGCAGGGAGATAGTCTTAATTCCCTAGGGGATGCGTTTGATCTAACCATGGCCATGTGCCGGTTGAACCAAGGCAGGAAACCTATTATTCCCACTTTTTACAGGGAGGGGATGTGCATTGTTTATAGATTCTATTTTTGTTTCAACCCCTCCTTATCTACTTTAGTCAGACTTTTTCATAGAAGATAGTATCTTCAGTGACCACAATCGTTTGTGTATCAAGATCAGTTGGCCTCTACTAGGGAAATCTAGGAAGACAGTAGATAGGGGGATACTAAAAACTACGGACGGGGGCAGAAGGCTAAGGTGGGCACAGATACTCCCAGATCTCCACTTTGAGTCCCTTCTAGGTAGGTGCCATAGGAAGATAGATATCTGTACAAATTGGCAGGTAGTGCCGGGGTTCGTCTTGTAGGCATTCTCGTGATCTCTTCTACTATTGGAGACCGATAAAAGGCTCCGTACCTGTACCCATCGGACCAGGCCCAAAGTTGGTTTGATTGTGACTGCTCTCATGCGGCTAGGAAACTGAGGGAAACGTTAAGCACTAAACTAAAGGACCCTGTTAGACCTGGCATATTTTGCGTGGTTTCCCCCTATCTTTTTGCCTCTACCTCCTGTATTTTTGATGCTGTGCTGGATTCCGTTTTTGCTGGAGGCTGGTGAGATTTGAAAGTGGTGAGACGGAAATTTTTTGGTGTAGCACACCGTGCGAGCGAGCGAAGCGACCGTGCCCGAACCACCTAAGGAGGGTTCGGGGGGGGGGGGTGGTTCTCCCCCCGAGAAAATTTTGAAAAATTTGCAGCCAAATGGTGGATTTTCAAGACTTTCGGAAGCCATTGTGCTTAACAGAAACAGGCCACTGCCTCCCCTAAAACTATCATCAGTTCCAAGGCCTCATGAATAAACCATTCTAAATTGCAATAAACCACAATTAATTTTAACAATGTTGCATAAATAGGTTGGATCTGTCCACTGACCCAGTGGCTACGTGAGAAATACTACGCCAGGCCTTCTTGAAACCCACCGTTACAATGCTCCTGTGGCTTCCCTGGGGTCCAAGAAGACAAAGAGGACGAGACCTCCAGGACGCCGCTCTGCCTTAAATAACAATGTAGTTTTGGTTTCCTTTACATATTGGAGCATCAGCAGGCAGCGTCGGATTATCACCCTCTGTGCTTGTGGGCGACACACTTAATCTCCTCATGAGTCATGACTACAAAATGAATGTGATGTGACTTTGTGTAATGTAACTGGGGCTCACCGTAAAGTGATCCATACCATCGGGCCAAGTTCAGGCTATATAAACTAGGCAGCCAGTGATCATTAATTTTAAAACATGTCCTTGCATCAGGCATACTCAAAACAATAAGCCAATAAAAATATATTTTTTAAAGCATTGGCATGCTACCAAAGCATTTGAACACTTAAGTTTATTATCAGCTTCTGTGGAACGTCTCTGTACGTCACGCGGCTGTTAGCGACCGCATTAAGGTCTTTATTCAGTTATTTAATACAATTTTGCCTCTTGCGTGACTCCGTTACTAAGGTGGAAAAAAGTGCGTAGGAGCCGGAAGCCCACTTCTTACACACACCCATCAGGGAATATTCAAGCGCTCGACCAAATAAAATAAACTATTCACTAGACAAAAATAACTGTATTGAATTGTCAGAAGCCCTTACTGGGTCTCTGCTGCATGAAGGACTTGCGAACCAGAGTCTGTAAGCTAGTATCCTGCACTAACTCTCAGGTCCTGCTAGGTCTCTAGTTTGCAGTGGTATCTGCAACCTCCTTTTGGAGCTGGCTACTAAAGCCCTTAAATACTGATATAAAAATTGTCTAGTGGACAGAGAGCCCCTAGCACATGAAGATGTTCTATTTTGGAGACTGTGGATGCATATGGAGCCCTATCCATACAGAAATCATTAGTATCATCCAATGGATTAATGCACACAACTGACCGTCAACAAATGAAGAGAGGATCAAGGCAAGACCCCAGATGAACTTCCTTCAAACCTTACATGTCTTCATGCTTATGCCACGGATAGGTACCTTCTACTTAGAGTTGTATACTTTGCAATGTCTGTCTTCGCCCAGTCTTCTTCCTAGGCTTTTTTTGGCTCCATGAAAGACTTTTTCTGATAACGCCTTCACCCTTATACTGCTGTATGCATTTATCCTCCATCTCGTTGACCATGGGAGTCATTGAGAGCCCTGTAGCAATGTGACATACTCTACCAAATTGCCCAGCTGGCCAGCTTCTAGTCCCCCCAACCACATTAAGAGGCAGGAGAAGTATTACATTTCAGATGGAAGAGCAACACCTGTCTCCGCTATCGGAAATACCCTCTCAGTGACTGTTCTGCCACCTTGTATGGTATCAGAAGGTCCATCTTATTTATCTAAGGATGTGCAAAAGAAAGTTAGCCATCTTCCTCTCCATTTGGGACAGCTTTACATAGCAATCATGAATAGCTTGGTGGTGCTGTAGTATGATACCAAAATATTTTGCCCTAAATATTGTTTCCAAAAATGTTTCAGAACTGGGGTTAATAATAGAAAGTCTTTACCCAATGAACCAATATATTTGCAAACAATATTTAGGCCATATTATTTATGTTAGTTGATATTTTTGCTGTAAGATTACATATAACTGGTTTTAAGATTAGGAAATGATCAGTGCCTGCTACAATCTGGGTGAAAACTTCAAACACCTCATGAATATTGATTCAATGTTTTGGGATAGTCAACTACTGCTTTGGGGGGTTGTCTGAAAAAATGAAAACAAAATCCTAGCCAGTCCCTCAGGCTGTGGTAGCATGTGGATAAAGGCCAATAATGTGTGTTTTCAACAAAAGTGCTGGACCTTGTGGACTGAAGCACTTTTGGTGAAAAAAAGCATGGCGCTAGCAGCAATTCCTAATTTGATCGTGCCTCTAATGACCCAGTGGTTTAGTGGCTGGCCTATTAATTCCTAAATGTGGCTCTGAATATGAAGGATTCTTGGCTAAGGACAGGATTTGGCCAAACGGCTACAGCAGTCAACCTCAAACCTGAAGAACCGGGTTTGCGTCTCGCCAAGAACAACTCAACATCCTGTGATTCTGGGCAAATCACTTCATCTCCACGTGCCTACCAAAATGAATATGTCTGTCTGTAATGTAACTGATGCTCATGTAAAGCGCTCTGATACCTTCAGGTCGAGTTATCAGTATATAAAACTGAAAAATTAACCATGACTCTATCCTACTCCAAGCCATCATAAGCGGACCCATAGATCATATTGAGAATCACCAATTTAATTATTTCACAATTTTTACTGTTTCTATCCTATTGATTGCTATTAAATGTTTTTATTCTATTGGTTCCTAAGACAATTCTTGACTTTATTTTCTGCCTTTTGATTTGAACAGCCTAATTTCATCAAATATTATGCCCATTCGTAATAAAAACAAACATTAAGAAAATATCAGACAACCATTTAACGCATGGAAAATTATCAGTAAGTGAAAGCTTCGTGTACTGTCATATAACTGATGTGTCTAGCATTTCCTCAGGATAACAGAAACATCCTAAATATACACTTAATGTTCAGATTAGACACCAATATTATAACCAGAATGAGTTTGTGGGTATAATAATGCTTCAACAATATGAAACAATAGTAAGGTAAGAAATTCCACACATCACCTGGATTTTCATGCATGAAAAACTGCTGTGATTTTGAAGACAATAAATATGTGAGAAAGTGATAAATATAAACATTTTGCGTTGAAACTGAAAATAAAAACTCAAGAGATCTGTAGATTATTCCATAACATTCGTATACGCACAGCAAAAGCAAACAACGTGGTCGCTAGGTACTCGGTAGGCACATTCCAGGCAATGCTCTTTGCTTTACCCCCCTATGCCGTATTACTGTCTCCAGACTTATTGCTTAATGGCGCAATCAGAACTGTTTTTATGCTCCTTCATGCAGGACCATGCTGTGATTTCCCCCCCATTTCGATTCTCTCTAATGATATTATTGGCACTTTGTGATACCATAACTTGATACATAAAAGGCGCCCTCGTTTACTGTTCACATAAAAATACTTTCTTCTCCGCAAACAGTGGGACTGACTGCGGTGTGGAATATAGAGAGCGCGTGCAGAGTCTTACATCTTTGCATTCACGCTGCTCTCTTACAGGCCTCTCATTTACACCCTGTGGGGAAGCAGCCGCCTCGGCCTCGACTGATTTTGCTTGTGTTGAGTCCAGCCCCATTTTGATAAAATCTAGGTTGAAAAACTCTCAACCGCTCACGCCACATGTGTGGCACTGCGCCATGTAAATGTGACATGCCATCTGAGTCATCTAGATCTGGAAAGAGCATGAGTTGACAGGTGTCCAGGCCCACCATAAACATGGTTTCTTACATCATTTAGGGAAACCTCGAAGTTTCAGATGAAAACGCCTCAGCTGTCAGGAACCTTTGTTTGGCGGCCCACCCACAACCCACCACAGGATGTCATACGTGTACATGGAATGCCCACCCTTCCAACACATCTTTCATGCTAAGGACTTGCTTGCAAAAATAATCAGCGACCCCCGTGCACAGTGAGAAAAGTCTTCGCATGTCAGGGCAATTAATAGTTTCTGACGACACAACCCCTGCTTTGAGGCTTTGTTTGTGAAAAACAAACATAATACCGAGTGGGCCAACATGGCCAATTAACTTTGGAGAAACTATACCTGTTCCAGCACTTTCTACAGAAATGTCCTGCTTCAGCTGCGGGGATAACTGACAAATTATACATAAATCACGAGCCTTTCTTTATGACCTTGAAATAGCACTGTGCATGGAGAGAAGTTAAAAGATCTGCTTTACTGCTTTGATGTGTAAATATGTGCTAACCTAACTAACAAAGGTATGGCGCCTGTTTGAACTGTCACTTATATCAGCAGTCAAATTTACTTGGTATGCTTCACTATTTTTTCAACTAGCAAACTTATTGTGACTTGTACTTGTATACTGTTACATAACTCCTCTGATGTGTCGGCAAACTAAATTTTGACCTGAATTTTGCCCATCTGTCCTGAATTCTTTCACTCACTATCAGAATTTGCATCCATGCCAGGTGATCACCCTAACAGCAGTATTTATGGCCCGCCAATTAAGTTGATTTTCGGAGCGTGTGGTTTCTATATTTTACCATATCAAATGCAGGACTGAAAACGCTGAAGTCCTAAAATGTGTAGAAAACAAAACTTATTTTATAACGATAAAGGACAAGAGATTTCTTAACGTGGGTTATTTTCAGATCGCCATGCACACAGGCAGATTAAAAAAAATGTTGCTTTCATCTAAAGTGTTGGCCGATTTATTTCAAGTTGTATTTGCACCTGCACCATTATTGAATGTTTTTTTCAAAGCACCACACTCATTTCCTTAAATGATTCCACTGCAACTAAAATTACTTATTTGAACTTGAGCATACATATCGCTCTGCAAATGGAAAGGAATGCGATATATATATATATTTAGCAAGTTATACACGGGAAGTGACCATATTGAATTCAACATTTATTTCGATTATTTGTACATCATGTTTTGTTTCAACACCATCATCTAATCTAAGGCATCAAACTACACAGATCCACCAATCCGCTCCACGGTTACTAGACATCGCCAGGGTATGCATAATACCTACACATTTCCAACACTCAAAGTATTTCACAGATAAAGTTTATTGTAAAGCGTAAACTAGGACTTTACGGTCTAGAATATGTTGAACTATTTTACAGTCATTTCTACAGTCATTTCTACTCCTTTTCGTGAAATCCCGTGCTCATCTGTAACAAATATATACATGTTTTAATCTGGTGACCTGACAAACCAAATTGCACTTCTTCCAGCAGTGTGTATTCAAAAGCAACATTTTTGAGGGCAAAGAGAACCAAACTTCTAAATACTTTCAAGGCCTACCACCAAATAATTACATACTATTACATTTAATGGCGCTTTAAAGTAAACCCGTTTACGAGGACAAAGAAAAACGATTTCTCGCGAACTGTTCACAAAAAATAAACAACTTTAGTTCATTCAGTCATCTCGGCGTCAATATGCACTGCCAAAACTACCCTCTTTCCCCTTTCGCTTCCCGACCCAACAAAAAAACAAAACCTGTTTGAACTGTTTTCTCCTCCAGTTACAAAACAACTTTGCAAATATTTCCTGACAATCGCCTCACAATGACAGCACCCTGGGCCTCTCGTCAAAACTCTGGCTGTGATACACTTAGGCCTGAATTACGAGATAGTCGTGGATCAAATTATGTAGTAAGGGCCGCCTGAATTATGCGGCCGGCAAGTAAAAGCAAATGATGTGGCAAGGGTAGACGAATTATGCGACGTTTTTGCAGAAGTTAAATGTAAAACTGCCCGCCTGGGGGGCCCTACCTGCTGGCTTCACAAGTCTCTCTAGTGCTGCATAAAATGGCTGCGCTACTTCTCCCCAAGGCTCCAACATCAAGCATGCGCGGGAAGAAGTGAGTTTGCGCAGCCGCAGACGGTCCCTATCCCAACTCGTCACAGGGTGGGTCTCACCACGCCCTGTGACGATTTGGGAGGGGGTGGGAACACCACAGCAAGCTCTCCTGAGTCTCCTCCACTCTGATTGACGTGGAGACGTTAGCAATCCCGGGCTTGTGTTAAAAACGCCCGGGGCTAACTTAATCTCCACGCCATCAGGGGGTGGAGACTGGGTCTCCAGGCTATGTCTTGTGCCGAGTGATGACATCACAGCCTTCAGGGCTGTGAGGTTCTCAGCTGGCAAAAGACCGAGCAGCAAGTCAATCAGTGGACGTCACTGACTGATCTTGTATAAACTTGGTGCGGCGGCGGGGACTGGGGCTGGGCAGCAGAGTCAGAGACAACAGTGCCCCTGTGTTGTGTGTTCTTTGAAATTTATTTAATAAACAAATAACGTGATCTTAATGTCAACTTAAATCCTGAGCAAATTAGCTGGGGCGGAGCCCCGACGCCCGCACAGAGAAACCGCCACTGGTTTAGATGCTTTGGACACTCTGCCACTGCTGATCAGTGCCAGAGTGTAAGTGCTCCCTATGTAAAGTGTTATTCTGATTGGATATACCTATTTGGCATTGTTAGATCTGGGGGTTTCTAGTTGGCAGAGGTAGGTACCACTGTCCAAATAGGGACCCTTGCTTCTAGTCAGGGCAAGGAGATAACCCTCTGAGATAACCCTTGCTCACCCTCTAGGTAGCTTGGCACGAGCAGTCTAGGCTAACCAGAGGCAATGCGTAAAGTATTTGTACCAACACTCACAGTAACACAGTGAAAACACCACAAACTGACTCCACAACAGTTTAGAAAAATAAAGGTATTTTAATCTAAACTACACAAGACCAAAACGACAAAAATCCAACATACACAGTTCAAGAATATGGTTTCAAAAGAGTTCTTAAGGTTGCGTTAAAATTCTTTAGGTTGCGATAGAATTCTCTACTGATGCGTGAAAAGTTCACAGTTGCGTCACGTTTACTCACAGTACCTTTTAGTTGCAACAAAGTTCCAAAAGCAGAAGCTGGTGCGGTGGAAAACAAGCGATGCGTTGCTCCTGAGACCCTGGGGAGGCGATGTGACAGCCCCGCTGCAGCAGCGGGCGTGTTGCGACGAATCCGGTCTGTATGGGGAGGAAGGCCACTTGTATGGATTCCGGTGCGTAGGTTCCGATTGAAGTTTGTTCTCGCAAAGGCACGATGCGACGATCTCGTAGGGGCTGCGACGATCTCCGGGGCGACGATGCGCGGTCCAGCGGTGATCCTCTCTCTCGCAGCTCCTCGATGCGATGGTTCTGCGACGATGCTCGCAGCGACGTGATGCGGTCCGCAAGCAAGCGGTGCGGCGATTTCACCCAGCGACGACAGGCTCTGCGACGACTCTCGCAGCGATGTTCAATTCTCCCGCACCGGTCTGGTGCGTCCCGCAAACGAAGGATGCGACGTCTCTGGCAGCGGCGTCAGGCGCTGCGACGATCTCGATCTCCGTAGTGGCGGGAAACTTCTCGCACTGTCGGGGATGCGCTCCGCAAGCGAGCGATGCGACACTTTTCCGTTTCAAAAGTTCACTCAAGCTTAGTTTCAAGCTTCCCAGCACAGGTACAACTTCCAGAGGCCCCACAACTGGATCAAGCACTCTAGGAAGGCCAAAACTCTCTCAGCAGAGTTCAGGGAAGCTGGGGGTGAAGTCCTTTTGTTCCTGGGACTTCAAAACAGGGAGCCAGCTCTACTCAGGCCCATGGAGATTCCTTCAAGACAGGGGACACAGCACAAAGCAAAGTCCTTCCCCTCTCATTGGCAGCAAAGCAACAGGTCAGTCCAGCAGAGCAACAGCAGGACAGTCTTCCTTCTTCAGTTTCAGCTTTCTCCTTGGCAGAGGTTCCTTCTTGATTTCCAGGATGATCTAAGTTTCTGTTGTCAGGGGTCCTGTACTTATACCCCTAAAGTCTTTGTTCTCTTGGTGCATGTGGGCCCTGAGCCCGGTCTAAACCAGTTCTGGGTGGATCCTGAGCACTTTGTTTTGCTGGCTGCATCTTTCCTTTCAGAGTGAGGGGCAGGGTCCTCAGCCGCCCAGCAGGGGGGTGGAGCCAGCATTGTGGAAGGCAGGCACAGCCCTATTCAGGCCCAGGTGCTAACTCCTCCCACCACTCCAGTTGCAATTGCAGTCATTCAGCCTAGTGCTGACTCATCCAGCCTCCTGGGGAATCCCCCAGCCCCTGTCACTCGCAAACCAGACAGTCAATACACAAACAGGCCCAGGCACACAGAAGGGTCAGACAAGAGAACAGCAACTTTATAAAAGTGCTGTTCTCAAACACAGGATTTAAAAACAACCTTTCCCAAAAGATGTGTTATTAAATTCTGAGTTCAGGAATACTAGATACTTATGTCCTATCTTGTTCCTATGGGAAAAAATGCTGTTAACCACTGTAGCTAGCATCCCCCATGTTAACCTATGGAGCAAGATAGCCTTACAGTAGTGAAAAACGAAAATGGCTGCCATTCCCTACCAGAGCAAGTCACCTGCACTAGTACATGCTCTACCTTTTACATACACTGCACCCTGTCCAGGAGGGTACCTTGGGCCTTCCATAGGGGTGACTGATGTGCACGAAAAAGGGAAGTGTTAGGCCTGGTCAGTGGGGACACTGACCAGGAGAACATGGCAGTTCTAAACTGCACACAGGCACTGCAGTGGCAGGCCTGAGACATCATTTTATGGCTACTCCTGTGGGTGGCACAATTAGTGCTGCAGGCCCACTAGTAGCATTTGTCATCACCAGCCCTGGCACACCCAGTGCACTTTACTAGGGACTTCATGGTGATACAAATATGCCAAACATGTATATTCAATCAGAATAACAATGTACACAGGGAGCACTTACACTCTGGCACTGATCAGCAGTGGCAGAGTGTCCAAAGCATCTAAACCAACATAAACGAAATCCAGCACAGCATCAAAAATACCGGAGGTAGAGGCAAAAAGATAGGGGAAACCACGCCAAAGATGCCAGGTCTAACACGTGTCCCCTCCAGCTGAAAGTGGGGAGAACTGCCCACCCTCTTGGGAGTTCTCTTCACTAAGGCGGAAAAACCTGGACAGACCATCAGCATTGGCGTGTTCTGTGCCAGGGCGGTGTTCCACCGTAAAGTCCATTCCCTGTAGGGAGATGGACCACCTCAACAGTTTTGGGTTCTCACCCCTCATTTGCATTAACCATCTGAGGGGCCTGTGGTCGGTCTGAACACGGAAGTGAGTCCCAAACAGGTAGGGCCTCAGCTTCTTCAGAGCCCAGACCACAGCAAATGCATCTCTCTCAATCGCACTCCACCTCCGTTCCCTGGGGAGTAGTCTCCTGCTAAGGAAGGCTACCGGCTGGTCTCCTCCCTCCTCAGTGATTTGTGAGAGTACTGCTCCCACACCATGCTCTGAAGCGTCTGTCTGAACTATGAACTCACTGGAAAAGTCAGGTGCCTTGAGCACCGGTGCTGTGCACATAGCAGTTTTCAGGGTTTCAAAAGCAGTTTGGCAGGCGTCAGTCCAGTCAACTCTTTTGGGCAATTTCTTGGAAGTGAGTTCTGTCAAGGGGGCGACAATGGTGCCATATCCCTTAACAAACCGTCTGTAATACCCGGTGAGTCCTAAGAAGGCTCTGACCTCTGTCTGGGTCTTGGGGGGTTCCCAAGCCAGAATGGTATCAATCTTTGCCTGTAGGGGCGCCACCTGGCCGCTCCCCACCTGGTGTCCCAAATACACCACAGATCCCTGCCCCATCTGGTACTTGCTGGCCTTGATAGTGAGGCCTGCCCTTTACAGAGCCTTCAACACTTCGCAGAGGTGTTGCAGGTGTTCCTCCCACGTGGAGCTGAACACAGCAATGTCATCCGGGTATGCGGCGCTGAATTCATCCAGCCCGGACAGTACCTGGTTAACCAGTCTCTGGAACGTGGCAGGGGCATTCTTCAACCCAAAGGGCATGACTCGGAACTGGAAGTGCCCCTCTGGCGTTGAAAATGCTGACCTCTCTTTGGCCCCATCAGTTAAGGCAATCTGCCAATACCCAGAAGTCAAATCGAATGTACTGAGGTATTGGGCAGCTCCCAGTCCCAACCGATCCACGAGCTCATCAGCTCTGGGGATGGGGTGTGCGTCAGTCTTCGTGACCGCATTGAGCCCACGGTAGTCCACGCAAAACCGGAGTTCTGGCGGGCCACCAGGCGTAGCAGCTTTCTTGGGCACCAAGACCACTGGGCTAGCTGTAAAATTTGTGTTTCACAGGCAGACTGTCTCCAGTGTCCACATCATGGACGCACCAGTTGGTGACACCTGGGGTCAGGGAGAACAGGGAGGAGAACTGACCCAACACTTGGCGACAGTCACTCTGCTGCTCTGGGGTCAGGGTGGGCGAGAGGACCACACCATCCACTGACCCATCTTGCTCCTTAACTGCCAGGAGGTCAGGGAGAGGATCACTATCCTCTTCCATTCCTGCATCTGTAGCCATGAGCATAGTTACTTCAGACCTCTCAAAGTGGGGCTTGAGGCGGTTCACATGCAGGACTCTCAGGGGCTGCCCGGGAGTCCTCAGGTTAACCAGGTAGGTTACCTCACTCTTCCTTTCCACCACCTCATATGGCCCAGTCCACTTGTCTTGGAGCACACAGGGCTCTACTGGTGCCATCACCCACACTTTCTGCCCAGGTTGAAATTCGACCAGAGTGGTATTCTGGTCGTACCATCTTTTCATTTCTTCCTGGCTTGCTTCCAGGTTCACCTAAGCGAGCTTCCTGAAGCGTTGTGTCTGGTTGCGTATGGCCAGCACATAGCTGAACACATCCTGGGGGGTTTTCCCTCGGGACTTTTCCCAACCCTCCTTCACCAGTGAGAGAGGTCCTCTAACAGGGTGGCCATACAGGAGTTCAAAGGGACTGAACCCTAAGGACTTCTGAGGCACCTCCCTGTAGGCAAACAACAGGCATGGTAACAAGACGTCCCACTTCCGTCTCATGGGCTCCGCTAGGCCCATAATCATACCTTTGAGGGTCCAGTTGAACCTTTCAACCAACCCATTTCCTTGAGGGTGGTAAGGAGTGGTGAACTTATAAGTTACCCTACACTCCTCCCACAGAGACTTCATGTACTTAGAGATGAAGTTGGTACCCCAGTCGGAGACCACCTCTCTGGGGAACCCCACACGGGAAAAGATCCCCATCAATGCACGGCCCACCACGGGTGCTGTGATTGTCCTGAGAGGGACTGCTTCCGGGTACCGGGTGGCATGGTCCACCAAAACCAGGATGAACCTGTTGCCTAAGGCTGTCTTGGGGTCCAGGGGCCCTACAATGTCTATGCCAACCCGCTCGAAAGGGGTGCTCACTACTGGGAAGGGTTGAAGGGGTGCCTTCAACTTTGTTCCAGTCTTGCCACTGGCTTGACAGGTTTGGCAAGATCTGCAAAAGGAACCAACGTGCTTTCTCATCTGGGGCCAGTGGAAGTGGGTGACAAGCATGTTTAGGGTCTTGTCTTGCCCCAGATGTCCTGCAAGAGGCACGTCATGAGCCAGACCCATTAGGAAGTTTCTGAAGCGCTCGGGTACCACCAGCACACGGGCTGCACCTGGCTCAGCAAACTTAGGCTCGCTATATAGCAAGTCATCTTCCCAGTAGATGAAGTGATCTCTGGCTGCTCCACCTGCTGCCTGATCTACAGCCTGTTGCCGCAGACCAATGAGGGAAGGGCATTCTTTCTGCGCCTGGCAGAATTCCTCCCTGGAGGGACCACCTTCCTGCTGCCAATGGGTCAGCTCAGGTAGGTCTCCCAGTTTGGCCACCTGTTCCCCTGTAGGTTCCAGGGCATCCCCCTCAGGTTCTGCTTCCTCCTGGACCGTGGGAACGTCTGGGGCTGGTTTCCTGCGCCCTCTGCCTCTTCCTCTCCTGGCAGGTCTCTGGGCCACTGTTTCAGGCTCCAGTTCTGCTGAATCACCCTTACTGGCTGCCATAGCATGCGTGGTCACGCAGATCCACGCAGGCAGACCCAACATTTCCAAATGAGTTCTGTGCTCCACATCCTTCCATGGAGAACTCTCCAGGTCGTTACCTAACAGACAGTCTACAGGCAAGGCATCACTGACAACTACCTCCAAGAGACCAGAGACTCCCCCCCCATGCAAAGGGAACATGCCCCAGCTTGCAGAGGCGCACTGAGCTGTCAGCGGCCACTACAGGGCAGAGCGCACCAGGTATAATTTGCTCTTCAGACACCCACTGAAACCTCACGGATGTCACGCTGGCTCCTGTGTCTCTCAGAGCCTCAATCTCCCTCCCATTGATGGTCACCTTCTGCCCATATTTCTTAGTGTTAGAGGGCAGCAAGGTTTCCTGGACCACCTCTTGGTCTCCTAGAGAGACAAGGGTCATAACTGCTAGCTCCCCCCCAGTCACTAGAAACCAAATCCCCTCCCAAAGCTACACTAGCTAACGCTGGGGCGGGAGCACCAGTGGGTGCGGTCTTCTTCTTGGGACAACTTGGAGCAATGTGGCCCACCTCATTGCAGTGATAGCAGGTAGGGGGGGCTTGGTTATTCCTTCTATCTCTATTGTCCCGCCTGCCCTTAGAGGGCCATGGCTGTTTAGGTTTGGGGGGTTGGGACTCCTTTCGCTGTGACTTATTTTGGGGCCCTTGTGAGAACTCCTTTTGATTACCCTTGTCCCCCCCACTCTTCTGCTGGGGACCCTACCCACCTTTGGCTGTGGTACCACAATTCCTCTGTGGACCCTGGTACTGGTCCAGCGGTCCGCCTCCTTAGCAAGCTCATTGGGGTCCGTCAGCTTGCTGCCTAAAAGATGCTGGCGCAGCTCTGGAACACAAAGACTACTCAAGTGCTCCCAACTGATTAAATGCAACAACCCCTTAAAATCAGTTACTTTACTGTCCTTCATCCAACCTTCCAGCGCACGCGAGTACAAATTCACACACTCCATCCAAGTCTCAGACTCTCTCTTCTTGGAGTTCCTAAACTGCAGTCTGTACTGCTCTGGGGTAAGGCCATACCTGAGACATAAGGCCTCCTTCATGTTGGGGTAGGTCATGGCACCTGCTAATTCTAAGGGCTCTAGAGCACTCCTCCCAGAAGCCTCAAAATGTTTCCACTGGCCCGCCCCCCAATGCTGTTCAGGCACACCATTCATCCTCAATGCAATCTCATACGAAGTGAACCAGGCATTAATATCCTCACTCCTATGGTAATTCTGCACCAGGTCCTTGGGAATGTATACTTTACCCCCCTGCACTGGCTGCGCGCTGCCACCATTAGAACTGGCATCCACCTCCTTGGCTTTAAGATCCAGTTCTCTCATGCTCAACTCATGAGCCAAAAGCAATTTCTTTTCCTCCAAGCCGCGGGCACATTTGCTCTCCTCCGCAGCCTTTTCTCTCTCTTTATCCATTTCAAATTGCTTCATTTTCATTTTCATTTTCAGAACTTCCAACTCATATTCTCTGACTCTCTGATTTTCCTGTAACTCTTCTGGGCTGAGGCCCCTGCTGGAATGGTTGCTGCCAGCTCCTGAGCCTACTCTGCCCACTGGCAGATCTGCAACTTGAAAACTATTCTCTACATCCACATAATTATTTCCCTCTTGTGCCACCCAATGGCCCTTCAAGATTTTCTGCAGCTCCTCTTTCCTGGCGCCTCTTGCGGGGCACCCAAATTTCTGGCAGAAGTGCTTAAGATGTCTTGCTGGGTAGGAATACAAATCCTCAATGGAAAACTCTGGCACTACTTCTGCCCCCTCACTGAGTGCCTTTCCTTTTGCAGCCATGATGCTTTGAAGAGTTACTCAAAAAATAGAATCAAAAATCAAAAACCAGTAGTATGCGGTGGCGTATTGGTCTGCACTCACTAGTGATGTACACCAATTACTGTGGGTCAAGTACAAATACAAGTTCAAATCCCACCGCCTGACACCAATGTTAGATCTGGGGGTCTCTAGTTGGCAGAGGTAGGTACCACTGTCCAAATAGGGACCCTTGCTTCTAGTCAGGGCAAGGAGATAACCCTCTGAGATAACCCCTGCTCACCCTCTAGGTAGCTTGGCACGAGCAGTCTAGGCTAACCAGAGGCAATGCGTAAAGTATTTGTACCAACACTCACAGTAACACAGTGAAAACACCACAAACTGACTCCACTACAGTTTAGAAAAATAAAGGTATTTTAATCTAAACTACACAAGACCAAAACGACAAAAATCCAACATACACAGTTCAAGAATATGGTTTCAAAAGAGTTCTTAAGGTTGCGTTAAAATTCTTTAGGTTGCGATAGAATTCTCTACTGATGCGTGAAAAGTTCACAGTTGCGTCACGTTTACTCACAGTACCTTTTAGTTGCAACAAAGTTCCAAAAGCAGAAGCTGGTGCGGTGGAAAACAAGCGATGCGTTGCTCCTGAGACCCTGGGGAGGCGATGCGACAGCCCCGCTGCAGCAGCGGGCGTGTTGCGACGAATCCGGTCTGTATGGGGAGGAAGGCCACTTGTATGGATTCCGGTGCGCAGGTTCCGTAGGAAGTCTGTTCTCGCAAAGGCACGATGCGACGATCTCATAGGGGCTGCGACGATCTCCGGGGGGACGATGCGCGGTCCAGCGGTGATCCTCTCTCTCGCAGCTCCTCGATGCGATGGTTCTGCGACGATGCTCGCAGCGACGTGATGCGGTCCGCAAGCAAGCGGTGCGGAGATTTCACCCAGCGACGACAGGCTCTGCGACGACTCTCGCAGCGATGTTAAATTCTCCCGCACCGGTTTGGTGCGTCCCGCAAACGAAGGATGCAAGGTCTCTGGCAGCGGTGTCAGGCGCTGCGACGATCGCGGCCTCCGTAGCGGCAGGAAACTTCTCGCACTGTCGGGGATGCACTCCGCAAGCGAGCGATGCGACACTTTTCCGTTTCAAAAGTCACTCAAGCTTAGTTTCAAGCTTCCCAGCACAGGTACAACTTCCAGAGGCCCCACAACTGGATCAAGCACTCTAGGAAGGACAGAACTCTCTCAGCAGAGTTCAGGGAAGCTGGGGGTGAAGTCCTTTTGTTCCTGGGACTTCAAAACAGGGAGCCAGCTCTACTCAGGCCCTTGGAGATTCCTTCAAGACAGGGGACACAGCACAAAGCAAAGTCCTTCCCCTCTCCTTGGCAGCAAAGCAACAGGTCAGTACAGCAGAGCAACAGCAGGACAGTCTTCCTTCTTCAGTTTCAGCTTTCTCCTTGGCAGAGGTTCCTTCTTGATTTCCAGGATGATCTAAGTTTCTGTTGTCAGGGGTCCTGTACTTATACCCCTAAAGTCTTTGTTCTCTTGGTGCATGTAGGCCCTGAGCCCGGTCTAAACCAGTTCTGGGTGGATCCTGAGCACTTTGTTTTGCTGGCTGCATCTTTCCTTTCAGAGTGAGGGGCAGGGTCCTCAGCCGCCCAGCAGGGGGGTGGAGCCAGCATTGTGGAAGGCAGGCACAGCCCTATTCAGGCCCAGGTGCTAACTCCTCCCACCACTCCAGTTGCAATTGCAGTCATTCAGCCTAGTGCTGACTCATCCAGCCTCCTGGGGAATCCCCCAGCCCCTGTCACTCTCAAACCAGACAGTCAATACACAAACAGGCCCAGGCACACAGAAGGGTCAGACAAGAGAACAGCAACTTTCTAAAAGTGCTGTTCTCAAACACAGGATTTAAAAACAACCTTTCCCAAAAGATGTGTTATTAAATTTTGAGTTCAGGGATACTAGATACTTATGTCCTATCTTGTTCCTATGGGAAGAAATGCTGTTAACCACTGTAGCTAGCATCCCCCATGTTAACCTATGGAGCAAGTTAGCCTTACAGTACTGAAAAACGAAAATGGCTGCCATTCACTACCAGAGCATGTCACCTGCACTAGTACATGCTCTACCTTTTACATACACTGCACCCTGCCCAGGGGGGTACCTTGGGCCTTCCATAGGGGTGACTGAAGTGCACAAAAAGGGAAGGGTTAGGCCTGGTCAGTGGGGACACTGACCAGGAGGACATGACAGTTCTAAACTGCACACAGGCACTGCAGCGTCAGGCCTGAGACATAATTTTAGGGCTACTCCTGTGGGTGGCACAATCAGTGCTGCAGGCCCACTAGTAGCATTTGTCATCACCAGCCCTGGCACACCCAGTGCACTTTACTAGGGACTTCATGGTGATACAAATATGCCAAACATGTATATTTAATCAGAATAACAATGTACACAGGGAGAACTTACACTCTGGCACTGATCAGCAGTGGCAGAGTGTCCAAAGCATCTAAACCAGCAAAAACGAAATCCAGCACAGCATCAAAAATACAGGAGGTAGAGGCATAAAGATAGGGGAAACCACGCCAAAGATGCCAGGTCTAACAGGCATATTTGTATCACCATGAAGTCCCTAGTAAAGTGCATTGGGTGCGCCAGGGCTGGTGATGACAAATGCTGCTAGTGGACCTGCAGCACTGATTGTGCCACCCACAGGAGTAGCCCTAAAATGATGTCTCAGGCCTGACACTGCAGTGCCTGTGTGCAGTTTAGAAACTGCCATGTCCTCCTGGTCAGTGTCCCCACTGACCAGGCCTAACCCTTCCCTTTTTGTGCGCATCAGTCACCCCTATGGAAGGCCCAAGGTACCTCCCAGGGCAGGGTGCAGTGTATGTAAAAGGTAGAGCATGTACTAGTGCAGGTAACATGCTCTGATAGTGAATGGCAGCCATTTTCGTTTTCACTATTGTAAGGCTATCTTGCTCCATAGATTAACATGGGGGATGCTGGCTACAGTGGTTAACAGCATTTCTTCCCATAGGAACAAGATAGGACATAAGTATCCAATCCAATCCAAAAATTCTTTATTTCGGTCATATAGACCATAAAAGAGACAATAAAAAAACACACATACATTTAAATACACATCATGTTTAAAAGAATTGCATATTATAAAATACTCCATCCCGGCATGGGAATAATTAAGACACTAAAGTTCAAGAGGGTTCAGCAGATCCTTTGTTTTTTCTGATCAACCATACAGCCATAAGAAATTTTGAGACAGCAAACACGATGTGACCCAGGGTGCTAGTTTTCAAGATCCTATATGCCTGTGCATACTCTCTAAACCCTAGGTTTTTACAAAGTGATGCTATCCAGCGTTTCCTAGGCCTTTGGTAGGCGGGGCACACAAATAAAATATGAAGATCATCTTCCAAGTGGGTTTTGCAGCATGGGTAAGCTTTGTCGGCCGTACTAGACCACTTGGATGTGAAGGTTTAGGTAGGCAGTGTGCCAAGCCTCCACTGGACAAAAAGTTTTCTGGCCAGGATGGGAAAAATAAAATCCATAAAGGGTTCGAAAATGTATGAATTTTTGGATTCTAAAAATTGCAGAGTAAGGGTGCCGCTGTGTTGCGCATTTACCAAAAGTGCAAGTGACCTGTCCTTGAAAATTTTTGACAGTGCTTTACGCGAGATTGCTTGGCAACCTCGCGCTGGGTCCTCCCAAAGGACACGAAGATTCATCGAAATCAGTTCATTTTTGACAGAGACAAGCCAAGGAATTTTTCCACCACAGTTAAGACTCATGACGTGAGTGAGGTCCTCCCTATAATGGTGCAGTTCGTTCGTGGACCAAAGCCTGTGCCAAAACTTCACTGGTTTGGACACAAGCTCCTCTGCAATAGGGGGTAGCCCCAAGTCCATTCTCAAGGGCAAAAGTGGCGTTGCACGCGGAAGGGTCAATAAACGCCTCAAAAAACTGTTTTCAACTGTAGACAGATCCCTCGCCGCTTTATGCCCCCAGAGTTCACAACCATAAATGGCCGCTGCCTTGGCCTGGGACCTGTAAGTTTCGAGGGCCGGGCTCACAGGCTTAAAGGACGAAGAATTGGCCACCTTCAGAATTGCACCAGACAGTTGAGACAGTTTTACCCTTGAGCGTGCTATCTGGTGGTCCCAAGATAAGTGTTCCTGTAATGTTACCCCCAAATATATGAAGGTGGACACCCTCTCGAGACTGGCCGTCCCCAGGGTAGGATTAGGTCTTGTTTTAGTGGGTGGATTAAAAATCATATATTTTGTCTTTTCTGTGTTTATCTCCAACCCGTGCTGAGCACAAAAAAGTCCAAATCCATCCAGGATCCTCTGAATCCCCATGGGGGATTTGGAAAGAAGGAGGGTATCGTCGGCAAACATAATTGCCGGTACCCTCCTTCCTGCCAGGCAGGGCGCATCGTTGTTATTGACATTTTCCAGGTGGGAGATGACATGGTTGATATACAAACAGAACAGGGTTGGTGCCAAGACACAACCCTGCCTCACCCCTCGAGAAACGGGGAACCTTGATGACAATTTGCCATCTTTCCCACACCTGACCTGCGCATAGTTGTTTTCATGCAGCCTGACTACGATGTTAAGTAGCTGGGGGGGAACTCCCAGCTTTTCCAGCACCTCCCAGAGCTTTCTGCGCGGGACTAGGTCAAAGGCTGACCTCAGGTCCACGAAGACCATGTGCAGTCTTCCCCCCTCGATGATCACGGTCTTCCAATAAAGGAGGACGAGGCGGAAGATCTGGTCCATGGTCGACGTGTTCTTCCTGAAGCCAGCCTGCAGAGGACTCAAGATGTCATTGTCCTCTACCCAGTCTTGTAGATGGTTCAGAATAAGACGCGCAAAGAGCTTTTGGGGGACATCTATAAGACTAATTGGCCTATAGTTAGTTGGATTTAGAGGGGAACCTTTCTTATGGATTGGGACAATTTCGGCCCCTAACCAGGAGGAAGGAACCGCCATACCTCCTAGTATAGCGTTAAATAAAATGAGAAGGTACGGGGCCCAGATATCGGGATGGTACTTAAACAGGTCCCCGGGAAGCTTGTCCAAACCCGGTGCCTTCCCCAAGGCCAGACGCTCCAACGCTGTCTTCACCTCGCCTAGGGAGAATTCCAGGGGCGTGTCTGAGGGACAGGGAAAGTCCGTCGCCAGCCCATCAGGCCATAGCGTAGTTGCCTGGTATAATGCTCCGAAGTGGGCCTCCCACACAGAGGGGGCGATGTTAGGCTCCACCGCAGGCGTGAGCGCCCGGTGCCATTATTTACCAGAGCCCAGAACTTCCTGGAATCTCTGCACTTCAGGGCTTCAAACAGTTCCTGCCAGTGGTTCCAATCCCACTCAGCCCTAGCACTAGCCATCGCAGACTTATACTCCCTCCTCAGGGTTGTAACCCTCTCCCTATCACTACCTTCTTTGATCGCTGAAAGTAGGTCGGATTTGATTTTCCTACAGGTGGGAGTGTACCAAGTCGCAATGCGGGTGGCTTTCCTTCTTGCAGGCACCACCGGGTTAAAAACATCAGCGAGGTCCCTGACCAAGGTCTGGTGGATGCCGGAGAGTCTCTCATTATAGTCAGAAAGTCTGGGTTGACTAATTAGAGCATCCACCTCCTGAAACATGGGCAGTGCTATACCATATAGCTTATTCATGGCATTTTCGTTATTGACCAACTTCCCCCATTTCACCCGTCGTCTACTTGAGGTGAGGAGTATGTCCCTCTGATCACCTCCTGCGTCAGTGGCTACCAACCCTACAGCGAAGGTTGGGTGCTGAATTTCCAAGAGGAGACAATTATGGTCGCTATCAGTTCTAGATGCCACTTTGAAGTCCTGCACTTTGGGCCATAAGGATATATCAATAAAAATATAATCCAGCCTGGACTCATGCCCCTTTCTGTTAAATGTGCACTCCGATGGAGTATCGGAGGGAGTGCGCCCATTGCATGCCCTCAGTGCAAAGTTCAGGGTAAGGGAGGTGAGCTGTATTGCCAGCGGGGACCACGCTTTAGGGTGGGGCGAGGAGGAGGGTGGGACTCCCCAATAGTCATCCTCAGCTGTGAATGGTCCCTCCATTAGACCCTCGAGTGGTTCAAAATGGCAATTAAAGTCCCCTCCCACCACTATTTTCAGGTCTGCAGGTAGTTGACCTAAAAAGGATGAGAGTTCGACTAGAGTGGGAGATTCATTGCCCACGGCAACTGGTCGGGAGTAGACATTTACAATTACCCAAGTCCCTTTACCAGGCCAGTTAAGGCGAAGGCACTGGATGTCCTGGGAGAGAGTATCCATACTCTCCACCTGACACCCAATGTGACTCGCCACCCAAATTGCCAACCCACCCGAGGGTCTCCCCCTGCCATTCCATTTCGCCGGGATTTCGTATATATCGTACCCCCTCATATGATGTGGTTCCCTTGCCCACGTTTCCTTTTTGAGCCTGTTATCTCTCTAGACCTTTTCCTTTTCGGCGGATGAGACCTTCGACAACCTAAGGGATCTGTTGGCAGTAAGGGCTGGCCCTCCTCCGTTGACTCGATTGATACCACACAGTTCACATACGGAGTGGTTTCCACTACACCGGAGGGACATAATTGCTGACTGTCCCTTGGTTGGGTTGTCGGGGTCCTGAGTTGTTGAAGCACTGACTCAATTGTCTCATCAATGCTGTCCAGGAGTGAGAGGTGAGTGTTATGAAGAATTATTGGAGTACTGGCATCATTAGACGGAGAAACCAAAATTTCCTGGGACAGATTTCCGGTATTCACCTCAAGCAATGACTCTTTCACTGTGGAATTTTTTCTAGCCCCAGCGATAGCCTTAGGGAAAAAATTATCAAGAGTGTTAGCGTGCTGCAGGGCAGACTTACTCCGGGATCCTCTGGAAGCCATGATGGTATCCTAACAAAAGAAGGCAACTCGAGAATGCAAGGAGAAGGACCAGCAAGGCCAGGAGTCAGAGAGGTGGCCCGGTCCGGTCTCTGCCGGCCTCTAACGGCCTAGAACGGCCCGCCCTTTGCCCGGGCTTAGCCCGGCGACCGCCCGCGCGCGTCCCGCGTTGCGCGTCTAGGGGCGTTATTCTATAGGCAAAACTCTATGGAGGCGTGGCCAGCCGGGAAGAGCCACCAGGTGCGGCGTGTGAGGAGCCGCTTTGCTCCATGGGACTCGCAGTCCCGCTGGTGCGCCGGTGAAGGGATTCCGCCTGATGACAGTCGCTACAGCCTCCTCATAGGCACAGTCCCGGTCACAGCAATCAAAACTGCCCTGCTCCCAAGTCGAGCGGCTCCCGCGGAGCGGGGGCCGCGAGTCGCGGTTTTAGCCTCCCAGGCAGGAGGCGCGGCCAGCCGGGAAGAGCCACCAGGTGCGGCGTGTGAGGAGCCGCTTTGCTCCCTGGGACTCGCAGTCCCGCTGGTGCGCCGGTGAAGGGATTCCGCCTGATGACAGTCGCTACAGCCTCCTCATAGGCACAGTCCCGGTCACAGCAATCAAAACTGCCCTGCTCCCAAGTCGAGCGGCACCCGCGGAGCGGGGGCCGCGAGTCGCGGTTTTAGCCTCCCAGGCAGGAGGCGCGGCCAGCCGGGAAGAGCCACCAGGTGCGGCGTGTGAGGAGCCGCTTTGCTCCCTGGGACTCGCAGTCCCGCTGGTGCGCCGGTGAAGGGATTCCGCCTGATGACAGTCGCTACAGCCTCCTCATAGGCACAGCCCGGTCACAGCAATCAAAACTGCCCTGCTTCCAAGTCGCAGTATCTAGTATCCCTGAACTCAGAATTTAATAACACATCTTTTAGGAAAGGTTGTTTTTAAATCCTGTGTTTGAGAACAGCACTTTTAGAAAGTTGCTGTTCTCTTGTCTGACCCTTCTGTGTGCCTTGGTCTGCTTGTGTATTGACTGTCTGGTTTGAGAGTGACAGGGGCTGGGGATTCCCCAGGAGGCTGGCAGAGTCAGCCCTAGGCTGAATGACTGCATTTGCAACTGGAGTGGTGGGAGGAGTTAGCACCTGGGCCTGAATAGGGCTGTGCCTGCCTTCCACAATGCTGGCTCCACCTCCTGCTGGGCGGCTGACGACCCTGCCCCTCACTCTGAAAGCAAAGAAGAAGCCAGCAAAACAAAGTACTCAGGAAACACCCAGAACTGGTTCAGACCGGGCTCAGGGCCCACATGCACAGAGAGAACAAAGACTTTAGGGGTATAAGTACAGGACCCCTGACAACAGAAAATTAGATCATCCTGGAATCAAGAAGGAACCTCTGCCAAGGAGAAAGCTGAAACTGAAGAAGGAAGACTGTCCTGCTGTTTCTCTGCTGGACTGACCTGCTGTTGCTTTGCTGCCAAGGAGAGGGGAAGGACTTTGCTAGTGTGCTGTGTCCCCTGTCTTGAAGTAATCTCCAAGGGCCTGAGAAGAGCTGGCTCCCTGTTCTGAAGTCCCAGGAACATCAATGGGAGGGAGATTGAGGCTCTGAGAGACACAGGAGCCAGCGTGACATCCGTGAGGTGTCAGTGGGTGTCTGAAGAGCGAATCATCCCTGATGTACTCCACCCTGTAGTGGCAGCTGACAGCTCAGTGCGCATCTGCAAGCTGGCGCGTGTTCCCTTTGCATGGGGGGGAATCTCTGGTCTTTTGGAAGTAGTTGTCAATGATGCCTTGCCTGTAGACTGTCTGTTAGGTAACAACCTGGAGAGTTCTCCATGGAAGGATGTAGAACACAGAACTCACTTGGAGATTTTGGGTTTGCCTGCGTGGATCTGTGTGTCCACGCGTGCTATGACAGCCAGTAGGGGGGGATTCAGCAGAACTGGAGCCTGAAACAGTGGCCCAGAGACCTGCCAGGAGAGGAAGAGGCAGAGGGCACGGGAAACCAGCCCCAGCCGTTCCCATGGTCCAGGAGGAAGAAGAACCGGAGGGGATGCCCTGGAACCTACAGGGGAACAGGTGGCCGAACTGGGAGACCTACCTGAGCTGACCCATTGGCAGCAGGAAGGTGGTCCCTCCAGGGAGGAATTCTGCCAGGCGCAGAAAGAATGCCCTTCCCTCATTGGTCTGCGGCAACAGGCTGTGGATCAGGCAGCAGGTGGAGCAGCCAGAGATCCCTTTATCTACTGGGAAGATGACCTACTATATAGCGAGCCTAAGTTTGCTGAGCCCGATGCAGCCCGTATGCTGGTGGTACCCGAGCGCTTCAGAAACTTTCTAATGGGTCTGGCTCATGACGTGACTCTTGCAGGACATCTGGGGCAAGACAAGACCCTGAACCGGCTTGTCACCCACTTCCACTGGCCCCAGATGAGAAAGCACGTTGGTTCCTTTTGCAGATCTTGCCAAACCTATCAAGCCAGTGGCAAGACTGGAATGAAGTTGAAGGCACCCCTTCAACCCTTCCCATTAGTGAGCACCCCTTTCGAGCGGGTGGGCATAGACATAGTAGGGCCCCTGAACCCCAAGACAGCCTTAGGCAACAGGTTCATCCTGGTCTTGGTGGACCATGCCACCCGGTACCCGGAAGCAGTCCCTCTCAGGACAATCACAGCACCCGTGGTGGGCTGTGCATTGATGGGGATCTTTTCCCGTGTGGGGTTCCCCAGAGAGGTGGTCTCCGACCGGGGTACCAACTTCATCTCTAAATACATGAAGTCTCTGTGGGAGGAGTGTGGGGTAACTTATAAGTTCACCACTCCTTACCACCCGCAAGGAAATGGGTTGGTTGATAGGTTCAACCGGACCCTGAAAGGTATGATTATGGGCCTAGCGGAGCCCATGAGACGGAAGTTGGACGTCTTGTTACCATGCCTGTTGTTTGCCTACAGGGAGGTGCCTCAGAAGTCCTTAGGGTTCAGTCCCTTTGAACTCCTGTATGGCCACCCTGTTAGAGGACCTCTCTCACTGGTGAAGGAGGGTTGGGAAATGTCCCGTGGGAAAACCCCCCAGGATGTGTTCAGCTATGTGCTGGCCATCCGCAACCAGACACAACACTTTAGGAAGCTCGCTCAGGCGAACCTGGAATCAAGCCAGGAAAAAATGAAAAGATGGTACGACCAGAATACCACTCTGGTCGAATTTCAACCTGGGCAGAAAGTGTGGGTGAAGGCGCCAGTGGAGCCTTGTGCGCTCCAAGACAAGTGAACTGGGCCATATGAGGTGGTGGAAAGGAAGAGTGAGGTAACCTACCTGGTTAACCTGAGGACTCCCAGGCAGCCCCTGAGAGTCTTGCATGTGAACCGCCTCAAACCACACTTTGAGAGGTCTGAAGTGACTATGCTCATGGCTACAGATGCAGGAATGGAAGAGGATAGTGATCCTCTCCCTGACCTCCTGGCAGTTAAGGAGCAAGATGGGTCAGTGGATGGTGTGGTCCTCTCGCCCACCCTGACCCCAGAGCAGCAGAGGGACTGTCGCCAAGTGTTGGGTCAGTTCTCCTCCCGATTCTCCCTGACCCCAGGTGTCACCAGCTGGTGCGTCCATGATGTGGACACTGGAGACAGTCTGCCTGTGAAACACAAATTTTACAGGGTAGCTGACAAGGTCAGGGCCAGCATCAAGGAAGAGGTTTCCAAGATGTTGGCGCTAGGGGTATTTGAGCCCTCCAGCAGCCCCTGGGCTAGCCCAGTGGTCTTGGTGCCCAAGAAAGCTACTACGCCCGGTGGCCCTCCAAAACTCCGGTTTTGCGTGGAGTACCGTGGGCTCAATGCGGTCACGAAGACTGACGCACACCCTATCCCCAGAGCTGATGAGCTCGTGGATCGGTTGGGAGCTGCCCAGTACCTCAGTACATTTGATTTGACTTCTGGGTACTGGTAGATTGCCTTAACTGATGGGGCCAAAGAGAGGTCAGCATTTTCAACGCCAGAGGGGCACTTCCAGTTCCGAGTCATGCCCTTTGGGTTGAAGAATGCCCCTGCCACGTTCCAGAGACTGGTTAACCAGGTACTGTCCGGGCTGGAGGAATTCAGCGCCGCATACCTGGATGACATTGCTGTGTTCAGCTCCACGTGGGAGGAACACCTGCAACACCTCTGCGAAGTGTTGAAGGCTCTGTAAAGGGCAGGCCTCACTATCAAGGCCAGCAAGTACCAGATGGGGCAGGGATCTGTGGTGTATTTGGGACACCAGGTGGGGAGCGGCCAGGTGGCGCCCCTACAGGCAAAGATTGATACCATTCTGGCTTGGGAACCCCCCAAGACCCAGATAGAGGTGAGAGCCTTCTTAGGACTCACCGGGTATTACAGACGGTTTGTCAAGGGATATGGCACCATTGTCGCCCCCTTGACAGAACTCACTTCTAAGAAATTGCCCAAAAGAGTGGACTGGACTGAAGCCTGCCAGACTGCTTTTGAAACCCTGAAAACTGCTATGTGCACAGCACCGGTGCTCAAAGCACCTGACTTTTCCACTGAGTTCATAGTACAGACAGACTCTTCAGAGCATGGTGTGGGAGCAGTACTCTCACAAATCACTGAGGAGGGAGGAGACCAGCCGGTAGCTTTCATTAGTAGGAGGCTACTCCCCAGGGAACAGAGATGGAGTGCGATTGAGAGAGAAGGATTTGCTGTGGTCTGGGCTCTGAAAAAATTGAGGCCCTACCTGTTTGGGACTCACTTCCGTGTTCAGACCGACCACAGGCCCCTCAGATGGTTAATGCAAATGAGGGCTGAGAACCCAAAACTGTTGAGGTGGTCCATCTCCCTACAGGGAATGGACTTCACGGTGGAACACCGCCCTGGCAGAGAACACGCCAATGCTGATGGTCTGTCCAGGTTTTTCCGCCTTAGTGAAGAGAACTCCCAAGCGGGTGGGTAGTTCTCCCCACTTTCAGCTGGAGGGGACATGTGTTAGACCTGGCATCTTTGGCGTGGTTTTCCCCTATCTTTTTGCTTCTACCTCCAGTATTTTTGATGCTGTGCTGGATTTCGTTTTTGCTGTTTTAGATGCTTTGGACACTCTGCCACTGCTGATCAGTGCCAGAGTGTAAGTGCTTCCTATGTAAAGTGTTATTCTGATAGGATATACCTGTTTGGCATATTTGTATCACCATGAAGTCCCTAGTAAAGTGCACTGGGTGTGCCAGGGCTGGTGATGACAAATGCTGCTAGTGGACCTGCAGCACTGACTGTGCCACCCACAGGAGTAGCCCTAAAATGATGTGCACTTTACTAGGGACTTCATGGTGATACAAATATGCCAAACATGTATATTCAATCAGAATAACAATGTACACAGGGAGAACTTACACTCTGGCACTGATCAGCAGTGGCAGAGTGTCCAAAGCATCTAAACCAGCAAAAACGAAATCCAGCACAGCATCGAAAATACAGGAGGTAGAGGCATAAAGATAGGGGAAACCACGCCAAAGATGCCAGGTCTAACAGGCATATTTGTATCACCACGAAGTCCCTAGTAAAGTGCACTGGGTGCGCCAGGGCTGGTGATGACAAATGCTGCTAGTGGGCCTGCAGCACTGATTGTGCCACCCACAGGAGTAGCCCTAAAATGATGTCTCAGGCCTGACACTGCAGTGCCTGTGTGCAGTTTAGAAACTGCCATGTCCTCCTGGTCAGTGTCCCCACTGACCAGGCCTAACCCTTCCCTTTTTGTGCGCATCAGTCACCCCTATGGAAGGCCCAGGGTACCCCCCTGGGCAGAGTGCAGTGTATGTAAAAGGTGGAGCATGTACTAGTGCAGGTAACATGCTCTGATAGTGAATGGCAGCCATTTTCGTTTTCACTATTGTAAGGCTATCTTGCTCCATAGATTAACATAGATTAACATGGGGGATGCTGGCTACAGTGGTTAACAGCATTTCTTCCCATAGGAACAAGATAGGACATAAGTATCTAGTATCCCTGAACTCAGAATTTAACAACACATCTTTTAGGAAAGGTTGTTTTTAAATCCTGTGTTTGAGAACAGCACTTTTAGAAAGTTGCTGTTGTCTTGTCTGACCCTTCTGTGTGCCTTGGTCTGCTTGTGTATTGACAGTCTGGTTTGAGAGTGACAGGGGCTGGGATCCCCCAGGAGGCTGGCTGAGTCAGCCCTAGGCTGAATGACTGCATTTGCAACTGGAGTGGTGGGAGGAGTTAGCACCTGGGCCTGAATAGGGCTGTGCCTGCCTTCCACAATGCTGGCTCCACCCCCTGCTGGGCGGCTGACGACCCTGCCCCTCACTCTGAAAGGAAAGAAGAAGCCAGCAAAACAAAGTACTCAGGATACACCCAGAACTGGTTCAGACCGGGCTCAGGGCCCACATGCACAGAGAGAACAAAGACTTTAGGGGTATAAGTACAGGACCCCTGACAACAGAAAATTAGATCATCCTGGAATCAAGAAGGAACCTCTGCCAAGGAGAAAGCTGAAACTGAAGAAGGAAGACTGTCCTGCTGTTGCTCTGCTGGACTGACCTGCTGTTGCTTTGCTGCCAAGGAGAGGGGAAGGGCTTTGCTAGTGCTTTGCTAGTGCTGTGTCCCCTGTCTTGAAGGAATCTCCAAGGGCCTGAGAAGAGCTGGCTCCCTGTTCTGAAGTCCCAGGAACAAAATGACTTCACCTCCAGCTTCCCTGAACTCTGCTGAGAGAGTTCTGTCCTTCCTAGAGTGCTTGATCCAGTTGTGGGGTCTCTGGAAGTTGTACCTGTGCTGGGAAGCTTGAAACTAAGCTTGAGAGACTTTTGCCATTGAAAAGTGTTGCATCGCTCGCTTGCGGAGCGCATCCCCGACAGTGCGAGAAGTTTCCCGCCGCTACGAAGGTCGAGATCATCGCAGCGCCTAACGCCGCTGCCAGAGCCGTCGCATCCTTCGTTTGCGGGACGCACCAGACCGGAGCGGGAAAGTCGAACATCACTGCGAGTGTCGTCGCAGAGCCTGTCGTCCCTGGGTGAGATCACCGCATCGCTTGCTTGCGGACCGCATCACGTCGCTGCGAGCATCGTCGCAGAGCCATCGCATCGAGGAGCTGCGAGAGAGAGGATCACCGCTGGATCGCGCATCGTCGCCCCGGAGATCGTCGCAGCCCCTATGAGATCGTCGCATCGTGCCTTTGCGAGAACAAACTTCAATCGGAACCTACGCACCGGAATCCATACAAGTGGCCTTCCTCCCCATACAGACCGGATTCGTCGCAACACGCCCGCTGCTGCAGTGGGGCTGTCGCATCGCCTCCCCAGGGTCTCAGGCTTGTTTTCCACCGCACCAGCTTCTGCTTTTGGAACTTTGTTGCAACTAAAAGGTACTGTGAGTAAACGTGACGCAACTGTGAACTTTTCACGCATCTGTAGAGAATTCTATCGCAACCTAGAGAATTCTATCGCAAACCTTAAGAACTCTTTTGAAACCATATTCTTGAACTATGTATGTTGGATTTTTGCTGTTTTGGTCTTGTGTAGTTTAGATTAAAATACCTTTATTTTTCTAAACTGTTGTGGAGTTAGTTTGTAGTGTTTTCACTGTGTTACTGTGAGTGTTGGTACACATACTTTACACATTGCCTCTGGTTAGCCTAGACTGCTCGTGCCAAGCTACCTAGAGGGTGAGCAGGGGTTATCTCAGAGGGTTTCCTCCTTACCCTGACTAGAAGCAAGGGTCCCTATTTGGACAGTGGTACCTACCCCTGCCAACTAGAGACCCCCAGTTCTAACAGACCCAGTTTTGGGAGAAGCCTGTAGAAGTCTATATAAAGCCGAATTAGCAAGGCACAAGTCTGACTTGAGGGAAGAGGCATGGAGCAAGCTCTCCGAGGCAATTACCTTAAAGCGCTGTGCCAAGTTTTGGAGCATTGTCAACCGTCCATTTCTGGCAGGAGATGCTGCACAGGCCCTCGATTTGCATATCACAGAAGACGAATGGGTAGATTACTTCGAGTGAATGTTTAGATGCCCATTAGATGTGAGTACAGCTTATGGATGTGGAGAAGGGAAATCGGTTTTTGTTATCACAGCTGACGAAGTTAGAAAGAGTTGTCCAGAAGCGAGGCACCAGGACCCAATGGCATTCCTCTGGATCTTTACATATGTAACCTACAGTTGTGGGTGCCAGTCCTCACATAAATCATTAATGCAGCTATAAGAGCCAGCCCGTCTAGCACCTGGGCTATATCCTCCATTATTCCAGTGTTTAAAAAAGGGAACAGGGATACCACTCTCTGTTATAGGCCAAGCTCTCTGCTGGATTCAACGGTCAAGGTGGTGGGACGTATTTTATTGGACAGGCTAACCACATGGGCAGACGAAAATAACATCTTAGCAGGCATCCAATATGGTTTTTGTCCGTGGAGGTCAACAGTGGAACAATACTTGAATTTTTTTATGATCCTCAACAAGTACACAGTTGCCCGCCCCAGCACCATCTATCTCGCCTTCATGGACCTGTCCTCCGCCTTTGATTGCATGAATAGAAGTAAGCTATGGAAGATCTTGTCGTGTATGGGAGTGGATAAAGACCTTGTCCTCTTTTTACAAGACCTGCATAGGAACACCAAAGGGGAAGTACTTTATATTAATGATCGCAAGGTGACCTGGCAGTTTCCAATCCAGAGAGGGGTTTGACAGGGTTGTATATTGGCCCCTTTTTTACTTAATTCATATATTAATAACCTGGAAAATGCATTAATGTATTCAAAGGTGGACTGCCCCCAGGTGTGATGGCGAGTCTTGCCGGTATTATTGTATGAGGACGACGCCGTCCTCATGGCATGGACTGTGAGGCCAACAAACTCTACTTAATACCTTCCAGACAGTTATGGAAGACCGGGACGTGTTGGTCAATAACTCTGAGTCATTTGTGATGCAGGTGGGATATAGCTCAGGGAAGTTCTTTAATTTTAATGTTGGCTCTATTCTAGTTTCAAAGACCAGTGTTTTTTCTTAGCTGGGGGTTACACTGGATGCCAAGTTAATTGGGAACCACTAAAAAGCAGGAAGCAAGGGTAATTTTCATGGGCTAATGTTGCTATTTTCAACATTGCTTCTCATTTGGGTAAAAAAACAATCGGATCACTCCTGCATATATATAGAACCAAATGCATTGCACAGGTGGCATACAGTAGTGAAACCTGGGGTTATAACTCACATGACGAATTCCAAGGAGTTGAAAATAACTTCATGAGACTACTTTTAAGCCTACCTCAGGGAACCTCCACTTTCATAGTACAAAAAGAAATGGGTATTGCCTATTTGTCTGACTTGTTGTATTTTCGCCTCCTGTCCCTTTGGATCAAAATATGGATGGATAGGTAACGGGACTGCCCTAAACAAAGAGATCCTAAAGGACTGTCTGGCACTTCACCATATTTATTATATTCCCTGGCTAAAATACATAAAGTAGGGCTTTAGGAGTCTAGGAAAAGCTGATCTCTTTAGCAACTTGGAATCAATCAGCAGGAATGACCTGATCTGGGCCAAAAAGGCTTTTTTTAGACAGCGGGTGGCAGATAGGGAAGAGCATGAGCTAAGGAAGCCCCGTGTACATAGATTTATCATCTTGAAAACCATTCAATTGACAGAACCATGGGGCATATTATCAAGGACGGGCGATACATTATCGCCGCTTTTATCGGCAGGAAACTGCCGATAAAGCGGCGATAATGGCCTTGATAATCTGCTCTATGAATTCCAATCGAAGCCCATGTTAGATGTGTTCACATCTAACATGGGCTTCGATTGGAATTCATAGAGCATATTATCAAGGCCATTATCGCCGCTTTATCGGCAGTTTCCTGCCGATAAAAGCGGCGATAATGTATCGCCTGTCCTTGATAATATGCCCCTATATCTCTTAGAGCTCCCTAGCTCTAAAGACTGCTTTCTACTAACCATGCTCCGCTTTGATTTATTCCAGCTTCTCCTCGCCCACCCGTGGGGGAGAAATAAAGGTGAGACCCTGTTGCCCTGGGGCTGCGACGGTAAGTCTCCATAGGATATATGTTCTGTAACTACTATGAAGTCCTGAGGAAATCCTACATTATCCCAATTTAAAAAACAAACACATTTTATACAAGTGTGTCCTGCTTTTACTTTTTTATAATGCTTTCAGTGAGTACGGTATTGCATGTTCTTAGTTTTTAAAGTCCTCAGTCAGGCTTAGATCGAGCTGTGACTAATTACTGAGAGGGGATCAGGTATGGACGCAAGGCTACTTAGGTATCTTTTTATTTCGTATTTATTTGTATTTTTAATCATGTATTTTAATAAAGAAGTATAGCCAATGGAAGATGAAACATAGAATTGGTGTACTTTGGATACCTGTATTCTTGACTTTTATGGTTTTTTACAAAAGTTGAAAAAAGTTTTGTTGTTGTTGTTGATGATGTTGAGTTGAATCTGTGTGTATCCTTTTAGGGTGATTCTGCACTTACTCATCAATAGTATACAAGAAATATAATTTGCAAACCTTGTATTTTATATGTGTAAACCCACTTTCTCCATTTATACATGAACAGGGCTATCACAAAGCAAAGTTACACTTGTGAGCAATTTACACAGGAAATTTAAACTTACACTTTTGAGTAACTTTACTACTTTTGTCTATTCACAAAATCTTAGTGTAAAGTTACCCAAAGGCATAGATTTACAGGTCTCCACCCCGTGAAAAAGGGAGTAGAGCCAAATACTCAGTAAAAAATCCAGTAGCACCCATGTTCAACATCTGATACCGCAACACCCTCCCACAGAAAATAATAGAAGCTTGGATTTAAAAGAAAACCCTATGGGAAATAATGTTAATATAAATGACTTTAATTAAAATAGTTAAAAATATAAACAAATATATTTGATGTACCTAAGCATAAAGTCCAATCGTGTCATGCACACACAGAAGTGCCTAAGTAATCGTTTACAAAGTTCAACTGCAGCACCCATGCTGACAGTTTAGAAAGCAAAATTAATACCTGCTCTCAACTATGGGCATTTGGCCTTTCCAGGTTCCATGGACAGGATCCTAACAGACGTTCAAATTAAAGCATATTAGCCAGTGTTCTTAGCCCTGTGGCAAGTCAGAAGAACAAGGCTGTGCCAGGGCCGGACTGGCCGTAGCGGGCACCGGGCAATCCCCCGGTGCGCCGCACGGGTGGGGGCCGGTTTGGGATCCATGGGGGCCGTTTTTTTTACAGGGACGTTTTTTCAGCAAAGAGCTCGGTGGCACCCCCTGCGGGGGGAGGGGGCGGCCGTGCACTCTGCCAGGGCTGGTTTTGGTTCCCAGTCCGGCCTGGGTTGAGCCTTGAGTTAGGCCTCGGGAGACCTGACCTGGAGAGCCAGGAGGACATAATAACGTTTTTCAGCAAAGTCCTGCGAGCCCCAGAAGACTGACTAGAACATCATCTGAGGACAATCTTTGAGAAGGAGGGCACCCCCTGGCATACTGGGCTTGGTCGGGCAATCAGCAGCTTGAAGATCAAGGCAGAAAGTTTGCACTCTCCTGACATTCCGCTGTCTGCCTGGAAAAAAGCGCTGAACAGGCATGTGCTAAAAATAACCTCATCTGAAAAGGATTTTGCAAAACTTTGCGCTAGTTTCATCACAGGTGCATATCCTGGGGCCAGCACAACCTTACTTTCATCAAGCTTTGACAGTCCAGGCCCACAGGAAAATCCTATATATGAGGCTCAGTGCTCTACCAATGTCAGACTTTAATCCCACCTGGACCCTCAAAGAGGAGGTTGTCTTGTGCAGGTTATGCACGTATCGCAAAGAATCCTGGCTGCATCTGTGTTGCTGTTGCCCCAAACTGGCCTACGCCGCCACTTGGTATGCCCCATCTTTAGGGCAAGGAGTGTCAAGAACTTCAGGGAGGACTCGGACTTGTGCTTTACTGAAAACACAGCATTTATCCTGGCAAGACTGGGGCAGTACACAAATTCTGTCATGGTCACACTCAACACGCTGCCACATATCAATATCAGTCCCTGACTGGCCACCACATCACACTTTATTCATTTTTGGAGAGCTGTTTAACCCTAAAATAGAAAAATGAATATAGATGTAGCATATATTGGGAGCATAATGCCAGTCGACACCTTTTAATAGATGTATTTTCTGCACCTGTCCTATTTATGCAAGAAAGTGTGTGTTTGTGAGACATTCCTGCTCTTCCTTTGTGTGTTCGTTTATATGTGTAAATTTTTTGTAAAGTAAATGCCCATACATTGTACATGTAGTGTACGAGGAAATATTGTGCTTCTTCACCCACATTTCCCAGTTTGGTTTATAAGGAGGCGTGGGCTCTTTTTTCCTGAACTAGACTGGTTATTTGCGATCCAGCAGCGAATAATTTGTCGTATCATGTGAGGGAAGCTTGCACTGCTTTGGCACATGTAGTTCTGTATTGTGTTTTAATGACACTTACCACAAATGTATATTACATGAAAGACATACCCGTTGATTTTCAGTGGCTGTTCAGTGTAACCTCTTACCCACCCATGCAGAACTGAGAAGTGGGTCACTTCCCTATGGAATCATCAGGATGTACTGAGACAAGCACTGCCCAGGAGCCAGAGAAGACATCACTCAATCCTCCCTACTTTTACCGAACACACAAAACTAGGAACACAACAGTGATAGTGAATGCACGGTTAAACAACCAAGGAGGAAGAAAAAACACTGGCAGATCCAAGTCATACACACAGTCTGAGAATAGTTCTTCTGCTTTGTCTCAGACCTTGCTTCTTTCTCCCCATCACACACCAAACCTCCATCCTGTGGCACACCCTGTCCCCAAATACACCTGACAACTTATAATAATAAGGGTCACTGGAATTATGCGCTTTTTATGAATTCTGAATAATTATGGATTTGCCACTTGTACCACGTAATCCTTTTCTGCTGCATAATCTGCACATTTTAATTGAAAAAAAGTGTTTCTAGGATAAACTGTTCAAACTTCACTAAAAACATAGCAACATGTGATGCTGCACAGTGGAAGGCCCTTCAAAAAGGTTGGCTGGTCACCTTTTCATTGCTAAATTTGGGTGTTAAAATGGTATTAACGAGTTGAAATCTATGCCCAGACAGTGTTAGCAAGTGTAAAAATGACAAAATAATGAAGTAATACTATCACTAAGGGGTTTATTTATGAGCCCTTGCGTCACTTTTGCGCCGCTGATGGGTCACTTTTTGTGACGCACCAGCAGCATAAATAATGCGCCTTGTTGCACCATATTTTCAAAGTGACGCATCTAGGCAGATGCGTCACTTTGTAAACCCCTGCTCCACATTATACCTGCACCAGGTATAATGTATGCAGGGGGGCGTTCCAACGCAAGAAAAGGTTGTAGAAGTGACGCAGTGAAATCTATAAGACTTCACTGCGCTACTTCTAGGACACAAATGCGTCAATATCTTACACCTGCCTCATGGTAGGCGTAAGACTGACGCAGGCACATTTCACATGGGACTTACCCAGGTGTAATGGCCCATTGCTAGAGTTGCGTCACTTTTGTGACACACTCCAGCAATGCATCATTTTTGCGCCTATAGATACATCAGTAATGCTGAAGTATCTCTAACTCCTTGCGACATGATGCATCATACTATAAATATGACGCATCTTTGGTGTAGCAAGGAGGGCGCAATGAATAGTGACGCATCGCTGTTTTCTCTCAGCGATGCGTCACTTTTCATAAATGAGGCCCTAAATGTCTTGGCTTTTCTTCTTGCATAATTTACCCAACCCTGCAAAATAATTTATCATCTCCTAGCTTTTAATTCTAGTAGCCCTGCTTATAATTGATTTCAGACTGACTATGTATATAGCCCTGCCTGCCTTTTGTGGCAGGGAAATCATTTGTTGAGGTGTAGAAATGCTGTGCCCCTTCCTCATACCTTTTAGTAGTTTCATTTGCACCCATCATAAATTTCAAGCCCTTTACTGTTTTGTATCTATAACACAATCATGTCAACAATTTCTGTTTCCTTTTGGCCCTGTTCCTTACACCTTCTCCATCAACCAGTAACCTTGTAGACCTCAAACCAAGACATAATCATGCATATTGTTTTTATCTACTCACTGTTTCAAATGGCATTGTGCTTCCTGCTGATCCCTTCAACTGTTCACTAACATTCAAGCACTACCCCTCAGTGGTCTCCAGTGGCTCCAACTCCTTTGGCACAGGAAGCCTTTAGTTCCACAGTCACGGCCCTTCTTAAAGCCATTGGGCTTCCTTTGCTTGTGACATACAGATACAACGTTAGTGTTTTTTAAACCACGTTATGGCAGAAACACTTTAGACATCCTAGTCTGTCTTTGAACACTACTGGAAACAATCAGAGGTTTCTTGTTTGCTCTCTAGAACCTTGTTTTATCTGTTTTTCGGTTTTGGTGCATGGCTTCAGATATAGTTTGGCTTGCAGAGATGCTACTGATTCATTTACCTTATCCCTCTCGCACCTCTTCTTAAGCTTCAACCCTGCCTTGAAGTAACTCAAAATGTTTATTGGACTATACCCTCCTGGCCTCATGTCAGTCTCTTAGACAACCATCGGCCTCCCAAACAACTCTTCTGTGGGACTACTCATTTCTCAGATTTGAATGCTGTCTCCCGAATCATATTCCATTCTCACCAGGCATCCACCAACCCCCATTAGCCCCTACAGGGGCTGTTTGGTATTACATTCCAAGGCAAATACATGTTCTCCCATGTTTACAATCAGTACCATTTCATGCAACTTAACTTCTTCATCTCTTTCTATCATTAGTCTACCCTTAGCTTTGTGGAAGCTGCATACTGCCAAACGTCCATTCCTAACACATAGCTTCTATTTCACTCTCGTGATAGGGCATTCTTTGGTCTAGGAGAAATGTTGCATACTCCTACTTCTATAGTATGCCTCCCCACTTTGGCCTTCCCCCTCCCATCTCACTTTTGTCTTGCCACTTTTCCCAGTTCGGCACTTTGCTCTTCACCCCGTATACTGCTTCATTCCCCTTTTCTTGCTGTCTTGATCCATTTCTATTACTCACAATCCCTATATTATTCAACATCTACGTAATCCTCTTACAAAACTGATTAGATTATTGAACCTCACTTGCTACAACCATGCAGATAATACCTAAATCGTTCTAAAAATGGCTTGCCCGAAAGAACTCCAAATCTCAAAAGTTGATGACTGTATTTGAGACAAAAACACATGGATGATGAATAACCGAATATGTGACGTTACAACGCGGGGTGTTACCACGCGGTAGGTAACAACTCGGTTGTTACAATGACCGCTTTGTTACCAGGCATGGCTCTACATCGCAAGTCGTTTCTACGACTTGTGCTAGATGGTACGCTGGACTTAGGCATAGTAAATTACTATTCCTACTCCAGATAGCGCAACAGCAGGGAATGTGTTGGATTTAAAATCCAACACATTCCCTGGTGTTGCACGCCACCTAGCGCAAGTCGTAGAAATGACTTGCGATGTAAAGCCATGTGTGGTAACAACACGGTCATTGTACTGACCGCGTTTTAACCTACCTGCGTAGTAACACTCACGTTGTAACCGCTGCTTCTCTTAATAACCATCTGAAGTGCAACACTGCAAAGTCAGAGATCATGACCTGCGGACAATGACAAAAATACTCTCCTTCTGTCATATAGCTTACAGAGCCTACAAGCCGACAACAATATCAAAAGAATTCAGAAACCCATGGATTTAGACTTGATACCTATAGTAACCAATGTCACAAATCGTGCTTTACACTCAATGAAAAACTGTGTTGAGTCTTCACATACCTTGCAGACCAGCAAACACTGCAAGCCATCCTCAAACTCATAATCTCCAAGCTTGACTATGCCAACAGCCTACACCTTGGAGCACCCATATTCACCATATTCAAAATACAACTCATACAAAATGCTTCTGAAAGACTCTTTTTTCCACCTTCACCCAAACGAACGGATGAATTTAGGAATGTTCAAGGCTCTCAACATTATCCACAGAGCCTCCCAAGGCTCTGTGAACACTATACCTATAAGTTAATTTCAAGCAATGCAAACAAAACGAGACACTGAACTTCAGGCTTGCATCACTTATCATACCACCACATCATAAGAAATCCATACACAGCACTTCTTTTTCAGTACAAGCTGCCAAGCTTTGGAACTCGCCACCAGCAAACATTCAAAGCATCTAGGAGCATATACACTCCAGGAGGCAGTTGAAAATGTGGCTATTTCCAAAATAACTACATCATTCCACATCACTGGGATAGAACCTGGAGAGACAATTGCACCTTCAAGTTCAAACCTTAGCTAACAACCCACCCACACATAGGAAACAACCAATCAGGAAACTACTTTCTAAATGCAAGTAAGCAAAAAAGAGCTGACCTAATGTTCACCTGGTTAATATAGTTGCACCAATTTATATATCATTTTTCTTGCCTGCTCTAATAGTAGTACCATAACACTCATCCATTGATAGCCAATTCTAACATATCCTTCTTACTGCAAAGGGGCTCATCCACCACCAGCACTTTATCAGCCAATAAATTAGCAAATAAACAGGCATATAATAACTGAAGAAATCTGTCACATATTGAAGGTAAATCAGAGGACTTTATTGGTGTCCACTAGTGCAGGTCCCAGATAATGATATAATATGTTTGCTTCTTTAACATCTCACTATGACACTTAGATATGGGATTATAATAGCATAACCCATACAAGCAGATCTCTCCACTTCTTTTCTTACCCCAAACATGCCAGCTCAGGACCAAAACTTTAAACAAAATTACAGGTTGGACAACCCAGTGTACTAACTAGCTACATAGACTATGATCATAATAAATATCTCAAAGGGACGTGCAGAAATGTATCAAGCACCCAGCATACTGAAAACCATCAACTGTGTATCTTTCACATCTCATCATTCACCACATTGCTAAGGGCTTCCTCCCTTACATGATAAAAGCACCTCTGTTTGTTATTATGCACAACGTAGAAACACTTCCCACATAGGAACACAAAGCAAAACCAACAGCCTTCCACACACATACCTTACAAGACGTAGCTTGATGTCCATGTAGGCATGCACTTCAGTGCTCCACTAGAAAAAGGTCATGTTATATAAATGCTGCAATGCAGCACAATACAATAAAAATATTTTAACTAATGGATTATGAAGTTTAATTATGTTTACCTTTTCACAACTGGTGAGACCTCTATGGTAAGGTATAGGGAAAAGTGAAAAGTTTATTTAACTTATAAAAAATAGTAACTCTTTGATGTTAAATATTAATGTAAATTATTTTAATATATTTATTTTACATGTAGAACACAATCAAAATGCTTACATTTGAATTAAATCTTTAATTGATGTAAATGTTTTAAATAAAATATTTTTTATTTAAAAATATTAATTCTCAACTAAAGTAAAAAATACATTTTAATATTCATTATTTAGTATTAAAATGGTTTAATTAAATACATTCTGTAATTTCATTATATTTTAATATAAGTTAATGTTACATTAATTCATAAATGTAAATAAAGTGTTGAAATATTTTATAATTATATAATAAATATGTTTTTAGCAATAAATGAAATGTATTTATTTATATTTTTAACTATTTTAAATAATTACATTTAATTTACCTTAACATAATTCCATACAAGGTTTTTTTTTTAATTCCCTACCTCCATTGTTTTCTATGGGAGCGTGTACCAATACCAGTAGTTGGGCATGCGTGCTGCTAGACGTACTCGCGGTCTGAGGTGGAATAATTTACCTCTGTTTTGGGTCCATTTTTGGCTGTAGTAACTGGAGAAGCGCAGTTGTGAACAGTAATGGGCTTACCGTTTCTGGGTGGGTGGATGAGATGACCCTACCCAACACCCTCACTGACCCTTCTTAAGCCCCTCCTTACATCTCCCTTAACCCCTCCCAATAAGTAGTAAGTGGTAAACTAAACGTACATGTGTGAGGATCTCCTCATAGAAAGGATAGGACAAGTAGAGGTGGAAATTTAAACTTGTAGGTTTGTGAATAGCATTTTATAATGCTATTGTCATACTACTAAATGTACTACAAAATGCAGGGTGTGAATAGGCCCAAATGTGCACTCTCATTCCAATTTAAGTGTCCTCTATCAGCATATTATGTTGAGTACATCAGTAGCCGTCTTTTTTGCACTTCCATTTAACACTTGCACAAGTAACTCTAACTCATGCCCTTGGGTAACTATAATTCGGGCCCCCCATGCACAGTTTTCTTAGCAATATTATCATTGCAAATGTTGCAGTGATATTATCAATTATGTCATGTAATATGTGGGGTAATTAGCAGTGAATGGCGAGGGTGTAAGTTAGTTAGCTTAGGGAACCAGTTATAGTTACATGAGATAACTATAACTAGTGAATTTCAGTGTTTTTTTACATTTAAAACAGCATGCTTTAACTGACATTTTCACCTCACTATAATGTCCCTTTAGCTTTGGTTTTTGTTCAGTGAATTTCTAGTCCTATTTATTTTGCAAAGTAATACTTTATTACCATACATAAATCCACTACCCCAGTGAGGGTTTGGCTGCAGGGCCTAGCCGCTGCAGCCAAATAACCTCTCCCCTACTCCTTCCCCCATTCCCCCTCTCTCTCCACCTGGGGGCACCCAACACCCTCTGTATAAAGTAGATTTGTCATCTTTCTCCACAGATCACAAATAATTTAAATCTAATGTATATTTCAATATTAAACACAATGCAATGTTTATTACTATTGATTAATGAAACATATTTAATAATGTTTTTGTAAAACTACATGTCTTTGACTCTTTCTTTTTTTATTACATAAACATTTGTCTCTGAATTTTCCTTTTAACATCTTTCAGCCCAAAAACCAATCATAAAAAGAATCACAAGAGAGCCTTGTATTTTGTTTCATACATCTTCAGACCACATAAAACACAACCATAGTATCAGCCTTTAGAGGGAACTGCACACCCAGCTGAAGAGAAAATGCTCAAGCTTTGGAAGTGCTTTAAAAAAATATAGTAAATTCTCAAGAGGTCATGGTTTCATTGATGAATCCTGATGAATCCAGCCTGAAGTCTCCTTGGCTGCTGAGGTTCTGTGGGGGCCAACAAGCCCTCCTGTTACCTACAGTAAATCCCACACAGCGGGATTGCTGAAAGGTCTTCAGAGGCTACGCCCCTTTCTCCACCACTCTACAAACGCACCTCCTGGCGCTGTACTGGTTGGGGGATGAAGTCCTCTTCGAAACTGAGGGTCCTTAGCGGCCAAGATGCTCTCTTGTTACTTCTAGTAAGTGTGACACATTGGGATTTGTGAGAGCTGGTTGGGGGCCAGCCCTATTTCTCCACCACTCTACAAATGTGACTACTAGTTAAAAAAATTGAAATTCACGGAAAAAAACAAAGTTTACAGAAATGTTTTAGTTGGGAAATAGAAATAAAAAAACCTTAGAAATTCACTGAAAAAAACCAAAGGTTGTGGGAACATTATAGTTAGGCAGACATTTGACTTGTACAAAACCAGAGAATTTCAGCAGTTATAATTAAGTGAGCTAACTATAACTTACACCCCAACAATTCACTGCTTATGATCTCACATATTACATCATTCATGACATGGTCAGTGACATCACTGATGACATCTGAAATGATAGCACTAATTACATCTCATACTCACACACCTACTTACTGATTCGTGGAGCTACTCACACATCAACTCAGCTGTGCAGCCACTAACACAACCACTAACTCACATATACAGCCACTCATGCACCTACTCACTGACCAATACAGCCACTGACACATCCAGTCATACAGATATACAGACACTTGCTTGAACACTCACTCATATACCCATACACCCATTCTCAAACTCAGTCACCTATACATATACTCACATACCTACTCATTCACCCATGCAATCACTCATACATCCACTCACTCATAAATGTACTAACAGATCTACTCACTCGTCTATACAGACAATGAGACAAGTACATACACTCCCATACAATCTCTCTCACACTCACTCATTGATACATCCACTCACATACCAATTCACTCACCCATGCAACTACACACCCACCCACTCACTCACCAATACACCCACTTACATACCCATTCATACACTCATACAGTCACTTATGTACCCTGTCACTCACCCATACAGCAATTTATTTGCCTGTTCAGTTACCCATGTAGCCACTCGTTCATCCTCTAATTTACCATTACAGCCAATTTTACACCAACTCACTCTCCCATATACACTTACACTGCCACTCACTAATTCATACAACCACTAGCACACTCATTTGCTCACCCACACAAAAACTTGCACATTCACTCACTCATGTATGCAGTCTCTCACACACTTACTCACTCTTGTATATGCCACTTACACACCCACCCATTCACTCATATAGGACCTCCCACAGACACTTACATTAGTACATATGTTGAATACTCAGCAACTTTTAGAAAACACTCATAATCACTGGATGATGTCATCAGGGATGTAATCAGTGATGTCACGAGTGATGTCATATGTGAGGTCATAAGCAGTGCATTGCGGGGCCGTAAGTTATAGAGATAGTTAGCTCAGCTAACTTTAACTGCTGAATTTCTCTGATCAAGTACGAGTCAAATGTCCGCTTAAATACAATGTCCCTGTAACCGCATTTCAGTGAAAAACAAATATATATATATATATATATATATATATATATATATATATATATATATATATATATATATATATATATATGATTTTCCCCCATGCAAATTCCCACAGAGATTGTAGACACTACTGCAGCCCTTACCGCTGAACAACTTTACACCAAATTTGGCGGAAAGCTAGATCTTGGTCCAGAAATAGTGTTTTTTGTAATTTGCTTTAAATCTGTTCAGTAGTTCTGGAGTTCTTAAAGGAAAAAGATGTATGTATATCTAGATCCACTGTGTTGGACCTGCGGTCCAAATGCCAACAGCAATGCCATGATTGGTTGGCCGCAAACTGAGCGAAATGTTGCAGCTGCCCTTTTGTAAATTGGGTGATGGTTCCTGGTGGTTAATAAAGTAAAAATAAGATATAAGGGGTCAGGATAGAGGTATTCTGATCTCATGGGACTGCTGGGAAGGTCTGTGAGGGACCCCTCCTGTGCAACAAATTGTCCCAAAAATGTTTTGGGGTGCACGAGGATCTGTGGACCCACCACAACACTCAATGTGGCCCTCGTGTGAATCTGTGGTGGATCCGTGGATCGAGATCCCAATAAAAAAAAAATCACCCACTCACTCACTCACCTACACACCCACAAAATCACTAAAACACCAACTCACACATCCATACACCTACTCACCTACCCACTCACAGACCTGCAATTCCACTCTCACACCCACTCACAGACCCACATAGCCACTCACACACCCACTCGTACACCCACACACACACACACTTGCACATCCATACACCCACTCACATATCCATACAGTCACTCACACACCCATACAACTACTCACACACCCATACAGCCACTCACACACCCACTCACAGGCCCACAAAACCACTCAATACCCTCTCACAGACCCAGACAACCACTGACATACCCACACAACAACTCATACACACACTCACATATCCACACAACCACTCACACACCCATACACACTCCCACACCCACACAGTCATTCCCATACCTACTCACACAACCACTCACTCACCCACTCACATATCATAAAGTCACTCACACACCCACTTGCAAATACACAAAACCTCTCACACATCCACTCACAGACTCACACAGCTGCTCGCACACCCAGTCATACACCCTCTCACATACCCACATGCACATCTGTACAGCCAAACACACACACATACATTCACTCACACACTCAAACAATAACTCACACACCCATATAGCTACTTACATACTTACTAACAGACCCATAAAACCACTCACACACATAATCACAGACCCACAAAACTACTCATACACCACTCACATACCTACACACCCATACAGCTTCTCACACACTATACAGTCACTCACACACCCACTCACAGACCCACAAAACTACTCACACACACACACACTCTCAGACACACACACCACTCACATACTTACTTACACATCTATACAGCTACACACACACCCATGCAGTTACTCACTCACCTACTCAGATTTTAAAAAACAGTCATACACCTACTCATAGACCCACACAGCCATACATACACCAACTCATTCTCCCATTCAGACACCCACACAACCACTCACACACCCACTCAACCACTTACACAGCCACTCACAAAACCACTCACACATCCACTCACAGACAAACACAACCCCTCACATACCTGTTCATCCTCCCATTCCCCCAGCAATATAGTCACTCACACACCCACAAAACTACTCACATACCCAATCACTTACACACCCGCTCATACACTCATTTACATACCCATACAAGCACTCACCCATGCAGCCACTCACACCCCCACTTGCACTCACTCATTCATACATCCATAGAACCACTAAAACACGTACTCACACATCCATGCAGTCACTCACACAACCACTCATAGATTCAAAAACACTCACATACCCACTCACAGACCCACATAGCCACCCACACACCCACTAATTCTCCCACTCACACACTCAGATACCCAGACAACTACTCACATACCCACTCACCCACTTACACAGCCACACAGCCACTCACAAACACAAAACTGCTCACACACCCACTCACAGACCCACACATCTACTCACACACCCACTTACACACTCAGTTGCACACCCACACAACAACTCACACAAGCACCCATACAGCCACTCACATACCCACTTGCACACTCACTCACTTAAACACCCACTAAAACACCTAATCACATATCCATATAGCCACTCACAAACCCACTCACAGACCCACAATAACACACACACCCCCTCAAAGACCCACATAACCACTCACACATCCACTCATTAACCTACTCACTTACCCACACAACCACTTACATACCCACTTGCACATCAATACACCTACTCATACACCCATACAGTCACTCACTCACACACCCACTCACACAGCCACATAACCATTCACACTATGATACAGCCACTCACCTACTCACAGGCCCACTAAACACCCACTCACAGACCCATACAGCGACTTACATACCCACACAACTTACACCCCCACTCACATATCCACACAACCACTCACACACCCAATTGCATAGCCATACAGCTACTCTTCCACCCACACAGCCACTCACACACACACTCACAAACTTGCACATCCTTTTACATACCCACAAAACCACTCACACATCAACTCAAACATCCATGCAGGCACTCACACACCTAATCATAGACACACAAAACCTCTCACACACCCACTCACAGACCCACACAGCTGCTAGCAAACCCAATTATACACCCACTCACACAACCACTCACATAACCACTTGCATATATGTACAGCTACTCACACATCCATACAACCACTCACACCCCCATACAGCTACCCACACACTCACTCTTAGACCCACATACCACTCATACACATAGCCACTGACCCACAAAACCACTCACACGCCCACTCACTGACCCGCACAGCTACTTACACATCCATACAGCAACTCACACATCATACAGTTACTAACACACCTACTCACAGATCCACAAAACCCCTCACACACTCATATACCCACAAACCACTCACACACCCACTCACATACCCATAACACCACTCACACCACCACTTACATATCTATACAGCCACTCACCCACTCATGCAGTCTCTCACACACCTACTCAGAGATTAAAGAAAATACTCACACACCCGCTCATAGACCTACACAGCCATACACACACCCACTGATTTACCCACTCACGCACTCAGATACCCCCACAACCTCTCACAAACCCACTCACCTGCTTACACACCCACACAGCTACTCCCAAACTCACAAACCTATTCACACACCCACTCACAGACCAACACAGTGCCTCACACACCTACTTGCACACCCATTCACACACCTACAAAACCACTCACACACTCACCCACTGACCCACACACCCACTCACAGACCCACTCACACTTTCACACACCCACCTACACATTGACACAACCACTTACACACCTGCTCACACACCAACACAACCATTCACACACCCGCTTACACATCCATATACCCACTCACACACTCACAGAAACACTCACATACCCACTTACAGACCCACACAGCCACTCACACACTGACTCACGCATCCACTCACAAAACCAGAGGTACAACACAGAGCTCACAGTAACCTTATCCACTACTACACTCACCTATCACGTAAGAGACAGTTCTCAGCAGATAGACCTGTGTTTTCTAAACCACAACTGTAAACACTAATTACCACAGTAACATGTATATCTGTTTAGGCTATTCTATTGCAAATCACAACAACACAATTTGCGAACCTGGACAGAGGTCTTTGTGTAAATGTCAGATTTATTCAAACTTCTACAACATACAACCAGTAGTAAAATGTTATCGGACAGGCCACTGTGTGGCAGACCACTAGTTAAATCATTCTTCATCCTGGAGAAAGGTGTGAGCAGAGAGATGAGTCTGTTTAAATGTCTACTACACTGAGCCATGTTATATGTTAGAAATAGTATTGTTCATTAGTAGGACAGAAAGAATAGTCATTTAACTTATGCATTAGCTTAGTAAATATCTTTCACTCTAAGAAACTTTTACGAAAAACTTCCACTCATTGGATGATGTCATCTGTGATGTCACTGAACATGTCATGAGTGATGTAATATGTGGGGTCCAAAGCAGTGCATATGCAGGCATAAATAAATTATAGTTAGCTCAGGTAACTATAACTTCTGAATTTCTATGGTTTTGTGTGTGTAAAATGTGAGCCTAACGATAAAGTCCATGTAACCTTTGTTTTTTTTCAGTAAATACATCTCTCTCTCTCTCTCTCTCTCTCTCTCTCTCTCTCTCTCTCTCTCTCTCTCTCTCTCTCTCTCTCTCTCTATATATATATATATATATATATTTTTTTTAAAGAGCAATGCGCCTCGCGCTTTGGGAGGGATCACCACGGCACATCTGGGCCCTCCAGCCTCCGTTTGCTTCCGAAGATCTCACAGCCTGCCCTCCAACAAGGTTGCAAAGAAGAAGTCCGACGCGTTTCGGGGCCGACACGCCCCTTCCTCATGGACGTATCACAAAGGCACAGGCAACTCTCCCTTTTGATTTAAATGCCGTTTTATTTAAATCTGGACCGCCCTAAGTGGGTGTGGCTCTCGATGCTGTGTTGCCAGGAATGCTGGTAACTGTAGTCATAGAGTGAGTTCATCTGTAGTCCTTAAGTAGGTTGTGCTCATTTTGTGTTCACAGTTAACTTGATCTGATTCCTTAAGTAGGATTTGGGGGTCAGGCTGCGAGGGTGTATTTTAGTAAAGATGTGGCGCGCTGGCATACAAGGATCAAGTATCCTCGCCTCAGTCCTCACCAGGTGTAGAATTACTCCCCGCCTGACGAGGCGGATCTCCTTCCTCGGTTAAGGCTAACCGATATTAATTTTAAAGAGCAATGCGCCTCGCGCTTTGGGAGGGATCACCACGGCACATCTGGGCCCTCCAGCCTCCGTTTGCTTCCGAAGATCTCACAGCCTGCCCTCCAACAAGGTTGCAAAGAAGAAGTCCGACGCGTTTCGGGGCCGACACGCCCCTTCCTCATGGACGTATCACAAAGGCACAGGCAACTCTCCCTTTTGATTTAAATGCCGTTTTATTTAAATCTGGACCGCCCTAAGTGGGTGTGGCTCTCGATGCTGTGTTGCCAGGAATGCTGGTAACTGTAGTCATAGAGTGAGTTCATCTGTAGTCCTTAAGTAGGTTGTGCTCATTTTGTGTTCACAGTTAACTTGATCTGATTCCTTAAGTAGGATTTGGGGGTCAGGCTGCGAGGGTGTATTTTAGTAAAGATGTGGCGCGCTGGCATACAAGGATCAAGTATCCTCGCCTCAGTCCTCACCAGGTGTAGAATTACTCCCCGCCTGACGAGGCGGATCTCCTTCCTCGGTTAAGGCTAACCGATATTAATTTTAAAGAGCAATGCGCCTCGCGCTTTGGGAGGGATCACCACGGCACATCTGGGCCCTCCAGCCTCCGTTTGCTTCCGAAGATCTCACAGCCTGCCCTCCAACAAGGTTGCAAAGAAGAAGTCCGACGCGTTTCGGGGCCGACACGCCCCTTCCTCATGGACGTATCACAAAGGCACAGGCAACTCTCCCTTTTGATTTAAATGCCGTTTTATTTAAATCTGGACCGCCCTAAGTGGGTGTGGCTCTCGATGCTGTGTTGCCAGGAATGCTGGTAACTGTAGTCATAGAGTGAGTTCATCTGTAGTCCTTAAGTAGGTTGTGCTCATTTTGTGTTCACAGTTAACTTGATCTGATTCCTTAAGTAGGATTTGGGGGTCAGGCTGCGAGGGTGTATTTTAGTAAAGATGTGGCGCGCTGGCATACAAGGATCAAGTATCCTCGCCTCAGTCCTCACCAGGTGTAGAATTACTCCCCGCCTGACGAGGCGGATCTCCTTCCTCGGTTAAGGCTAACCGATATTAATTTTAAAGAGCAATGCGCCTCGCGCTTTGGGAGGGATCACCACGGCACATCTGGGCCCTCCAGCCTCCGTTTGCTTCCGAAGATCTCACAGCCTGCCCTCCAACAAGGTTGCAAAGAAGAAGTCCGACGCGTTTCGGGGCCGACACGCCCCTTCCTCATGGACGTATCACAAAGGCACAGGCAACTCTCCCTTTTGATTTAAATGCCGTTTTATTTAAATCTGGACCGCCCTAAGTGGGTGTGGCTCTCGATGCTGTGTTGCCAGGAATGCTGGTAACTGTAGTCATAGAGTGAGTTCATCTGTAGTCCTTAAGTAGGTTGTGCTCATTTTGTGTTCACAGTTAACTTGATCTGATTCCTTAAGTAGGATTTGGGGGTCAGGCTGCGAGGGTGTATTTTAGTAAAGATGTGGCGCGCTGGCATACAAGGATCAAGTATCCTCGCCTCAGTCCTCACCAGGTGTAGAATTACTCCCCGCCTGACGAGGCGGATCTCCTTCCTCGGTTAAGGCTAACCGATATTAATTTTAAAGAGCAATGCGCCTCGCGCTTTGGGAGGGATCACCACGGCACATCTGGGCCCTCCAGCCTCCGTTTGCTTCCGAAGATCTCACAGCCTGCCCTCCAACAAGGTTGCAAAGAAGAAGTCCGACGCGTTTCGGGGCCGACACGCCCCTTCCTCATGGACGTATCACAAAGGCACAGGCAACTCTCCCTTTTGATTTAAATGCCGTTTTATTTAAATCTGGACCGCCCTAAGTGGGTGTGGCTCTCGATGCTGTGTTGCCAGGAATGCTGGTAACTGTAGTCATAGAGTGAGTTCATCTGTAGTCCTTAAGTAGGTTGTGCTCATTTTGTGTTCACAGTTAACTTGATCTGATTCCTTAAGTAGGATTTGGGGGTCAGGCTGCGAGGGTGTATTTTAGTAAAGATGTGGCGCGCTGGCATACAAGGATCAAGTATCCTCGCCTCAGTCCTCACCAGGTGTAGAATTACTCCCCGCCTGACGAGGCGGATCTCCTTCCTCGGTTAAGGCTAACCGATATTAATTTTAAAGAGCGTGTCGGCCCCGAAACGCGTCGGACTTCTTCTTTGCAACCTTGTTGGAGGGCAGGCTGTGAGATCTTCGGAAGCAAACGGAGGCTGGAGGGCCCAGATGTGCCGTGGTGATCCCTCCCAAAGCGCGAGGCGCATTGCTCTTTAAAATTAATATCGGTATGCCAGCGCGCCACATCTTTACTAAAATACACCCTCGCAGCCTGACCCCCAAATCCTACTTAAGGAATCAGATCAAGTTAACTGTGAACACAAAATGAGCACAACCTACTTAAGGACTACAGATGAACTCACTCTATGACTACAGTTACCAGCATTCCTGGCAACACAGCATCGAGAGCCACACCCACTTAGGGCGGTCCAGATTTAAATAAAACGGCATTTAAATCAAAAGGGAGAGTTGCCTGTGCCTTTGTGATACGTCCATGAGGAAGGGGCGTGTCGGCCCCGAAACGCGTCGGACTTCTTCTTTGCAACCTTGTTGGAGGGCAGGCTGTGAGATCTTCGGAAGCAAACGGAGGCTGGAGGGCCCAGATGTGCCGTGGTGATCCCTCCCAAAGCGCGAGGCGCATTGCTCTTTAAAATTAATATCGGTTAGCCTTAACCGAGGAAGGAGATCCGCCTCGTCAGGCGGGGAGTAATTCTACACCTGGTGAGGACTGAGGCGAGGATACTTGATCCTTGTATGCCAGCGCGCCACATCTTTACTAAAATACACCCTCGCAGCCTGACCCCCAAATCCTACTTAAGGAATCAGATCAAGTTAACTGTGAACACAAAATGAGCACAACCTACTTAAGGACTACAGATGAACTCACTCTATGACTACAGTTACCAGCATTCCTGGCAACACAGCATCGAGAGCCACACCCACTTAGGGCGGTCCAGATTTAAATAAAACGGCATTTAAATCAAAAGGGAGAGTTGCCTGTGCCTTTGTGATACGTCCATGAGGAAGGGGCGTGTCGGCCCCGAAACGCGTCGGACTTCTTCTTTGCAACCTTGTTGGAGGGCAGGCTGTGAGATCTTCGGAAGCAAACGGAGGCTGGAGGGCCCAGATGTGCCGTGGTGATCCCTCCCAAAGCGCGAGGCGCATTGCTCTTTAAAATTAATATCGGTTAGCCTTAACCGAGGAAGGAGATCCGCCTCGTCAGGCGGGGAGTAATTCTACACCTGGTGAGGACTGAGGCGAGGATACTTGATCCTTGTATGCCAGCGCGCCACATCTTTACTAAAATACACCCTCGCAGCCTGACCCCCAAATCCTACTTAAGGAATCAGATCAAGTTAACTGTGAACACAAAATGAGCACAACCTACTTAAGGACTACAGATGAACTCACTCTATGACTACAGTTACCAGCATTCCTGGCAACACAGCATCGAGAGCCACACCCACTTAGGGCGGTCCAGATTTAAATAAAACGGCATTTAAATCAAAAGGGAGAGTTGCCTGTGCCTTTGTGATACGTCCATGAGGAAGGGGCGTGTCGGCCCCGAAACGCGTCGGACTTCTTCTTTGCAACCTTGTTGGAGGGCAGGCTGTGAGATCTTCGGAAGCAAACGGAGGCTGGAGGGCCCAGATGTGCCGTGGTGATCCCTCCCAAAGCGCGAGGCGCATTGCTCTTTAAAATTAATATCGGTTAGCCTTAACCGAGGAAGGAGATCCGCCTCGTCAGGCGGGGAGTAATTCTACACCTGGTGAGGACTGAGGCGAGGATACTTGATCCTTGTATGCCAGCGCGCCACATCTTTACTAAAATACACCCTCGCAGCCTGACCCCCAAATCCTACTTAAGGAATCAGATCAAGTTAACTGTGAACACAAAATGAGCACAACCTACTTAAGGACTACAGATGAACTCACTCTATGACTACAGTTACCAGCATTCCTGGCAACACAGCATCGAGAGCCACACCCACTTAGGGCGGTCCAGATTTAAATAAAACGGCATTTAAATCAAAAGGGAGAGTTGCCTGTGCCTTTGTGATACGTCCATGAGGAAGGGGCGTGTCGGCCCCGAAACGCGTCGGACTTCTTCTTTGCAACCTTGTTGGAGGGCAGGCTGTGAGATCTTCGGAAGCAAACGGAGGCTGGAGGGCCCAGATGTGCCGTGGTGATCCCTCCCAAAGCGCGAGGCGCATTGCTCTTTAAAATTAATATCGGTTAGCCTTAACCGAGGAAGGAGATCCGCCTCGTCAGGCGGGGAGTAATTCTACACCTGGTGAGGACTGAGGCGAGGATACTTGATCCTTGTATGCCAGCGCGCCACATCTTTACTAAAATACACCCTCGCAGCCTGACCCCCAAATCCTACTTAAGGAATCAGATCAAGTTAACTGTGAACACAAAATGAGCACAACCTACTTAAGGACTACAGATGAACTCACTCTATGACTACAGTTACCAGCATTCCTGGCAACACAGCATCGAGAGCCACACCCACTTAGGGCGGTCCAGATTTAAATAAAACGGCATTTAAATCAAAAGGGAGAGTTGCCTGTGCCTTTGTGATACGTCCATGAGGAAGGGGCGTGTCGGCCCCGAAACGCGTCGGACTTCTTCTTTGCAACCTTGTTGGAGGGCAGGCTGTGAGATCTTCGGAAGCAAACGGAGGCTGGAGGGCCCAGATGTGCCGTGGTGATCCCTCCCAAAGCGCGAGGCGCATTGCTCTTTAAAATTAATATCGGTTAGCCTTAACCGAGGAAGGAGATCCGCCTCGTCAGGCGGGGAGTAATTCTACACCTGGTGAGGACTGAGGCGAGGATACTTGATCCTTGTATGCCAGCGCGCCACATCTTTACTAAAATACACCCTCGCAGCCTGACCCCCAAATCCTACTTAAGGAATCAGATCAAGTTAACTGTGAACACAAAATGAGCACAACCTACTTAAGGACTACAGATGAACTCACTCTATGACTACAGTTACCAGCATTCCTGGCAACACAGCATCGAGAGCCACACCCACTTAGGGCGGTCCAGATTTAAATAAAACGGCATTTAAATCAAAAGGGAGAGTTGCCTGTGCCTTTGTGATACGTCCATGAGGAAGGGGCGTGTCGGCCCCGAAACGCGTCGGACTTCTTCTTTGCAACCTTGTTGGAGGGCAGGCTGTGAGATCTTCGGAAGCAAACGGAGGCTGGAGGGCCCAGATGTGCCGTGGTGATCCCTCCCAAAGCGCGAGGCGCATTGCTCTTTAAAATTAATATCGGTTAGCCTTAACCGAGGAAGGAGATCCGCCTCGTCAGGCGGGGAGTAATTCTACACCTGGTGAGGACTGAGGCGAGGATACTTGATCCTTGTATGCCAGCGCGCCACATCTTTACTAAAATACACCCTCGCAGCCTGACCCCCAAATCCTACTTAAGGAATCAGATCAAGTTAACTGTGAACACAAAATGAGCACAACCTACTTAAGGACTACAGATGAACTCACTCTATGACTACAGTTACCAGCATTCCTGGCAACACAGCATCGAGAGCCACACCCACTTAGGGCGGTCCAGATTTAAATAAAACGGCATTTAAATCAAAAGGGAGAGTTGCCTGTGCCTTTGTGATACGTCCATGAGGAAGGGGCGTGTCGGCCCCGAAACGCGTCGGACTTCTTCTTTGCAACCTTGTTGGAGGGCAGGCTGTGAGATCTTCGGAAGCAAACGGAGGCTGGAGGGCCCAGATGTGCCGTGGTGATCCCTCCCAAAGCGCGAGGCGCATTGCTCTTTAAAATTAATATCGGTTAGCCTTAACCGAGGAAGGAGATCCGCCTCGTCAGGCGGGGAGTAATTCTACACCTGGTGAGGACTGAGGCGAGGATACTTGATCCTTGTATGCCAGCGCGCCACATCTTTACTAAAATACACCCTCGCAGCCTGACCCCCAAATCCTACTTAAGGAATCAGATCAAGTTAACTGTGAACACAAAATGAGCACAACCTACTTAAGGACTACAGATGAACTCACTCTATGACTACAGTTACCAGCATTCCTGGCAACACAGCATCGAGAGCCACACCCACTTAGGGCGGTCCAGATTTAAATAAAACGGCATTTAAATCAAAAGGGAGAGTTGCCTGTGCCTTTGTGATACGTCCATGAGGAAGGGGCGTGTCGGCCCCGAAACGCGTCGGACTTCTTCTTTGCAACCTTGTTGGAGGGCAGGCTGTGAGATCTTCGGAAGCAAACGGAGGCTGGAGGGCCCAGATGTGCCGTGGTGATCCCTCCCAAAGCGCGAGGCGCATTGCTCTTTAATATATATATATATATATATATATATATATATATATATATATATGCCAAAAGACGCTATCCATCACGCTCCTTCACCACCACGGTAGCGAAATAACGTAAGCGAAACCACAGTTAAGTGCAAAATCCTCAGTGCTTTATTCATGCTCTAGTTCCAGCCAGCAACTGTCTATATATATATACATATACTACATCTGTTGTGGAGAGCGTCTTTGAAGTGGGGGCACATCGATGAACAAGTAACTGAATGGCAGTCCAGCCACGAAGACTGCAACACCCCGAGTTGGAAGCCTGGAAATCCGGAGCTGGTTGGGACAGGTGATCAGCACAAATTTAGCATTTAGCATTTATCATTTGGATGCCCACTGGAGGGTAATTTTAAAATGCATATTCAGTGTTGCAGCACAGAGTCTACACGAGGTAGAACACTGTCTGAAAGGGACTACATATCCCAGCATGAACCTTAGTTAACTCACCTATGAAACCTACTAAAGGTCAATTGAAATGTGCTGAGACGTTTTGCCTTTCAGTATGTCTGTGTGCACCCTGGCAGTCTGTGATCAAGGAGCTGTGCTCCGAAATGCGTTAAGCAAACAAAGAACTCTGAATAAAAAATGCCTTTTGCTTTTACTAGATCTGCTGTGGAGTGCGTCTTTGAAGTGGGGACACATTGATGAACACATATATATATACTCCTAATCCATCTACATGATGCGAATTATGCTAGAGTCAGATGGAACCCTGATGGGAGGCTGACTGACAAAATATCCATTAAGAGAGGCGTGTGCCAGAGGTGTGTGTTGGCCCCTACTATGTTCACCCTATACATAAATGAGCTCATAAAAGAGTTGTATGATTATGGAGGTGACCCACCGAAATTGGGAGGCAAGTTAATACAGTCCCTCTTATTCACTGACGATACATTACTTATGTCATAAACTCCTATGGGCATTCAGAATGTGTTTACCAAATTTGTGACAGCATGCAAAGTTTGTGGCCTTAATATCAATTGCTCAAAAAACAAGTTTATGGTTTTAAATCCCTATAAATTGACCAGGGGGAAGTGAGGCTTGAACCCCGATTTTTAGAACAGGTCCAGGCTTTTGATTATTTCAGTGTTAGAATTAGCGATAACTTGGCCAAGTCCCCCAAATCGAGAAGAGTGTCTTCACACTCCAGCACGTGAATTGCACAATTGGGAATAGAGTTAAACGCTCAACTTTTTGCCCAATCTCTCCTACACTAGAAATACACAGGGCAAAAGGTTTGGGCACAGTTTGTAATTTCATCTCGTTGACATGTACGTGACGTTTTTTTAATCTTTACTTGTATTTTTAATGATGAAACTATGCACTGAGATCTTTTAATATGTTTGTGTTTTACTCTCTGTATGATCATGCTATTGATCGAAGAAATAAATTATAATAATAAAAAAATATATATATATAGAGAGAGAGGGGAGAGAGAAGGAGAGAGAGAGAGAGAGAGAGAGAGAGAGAGAGAGAGAGAAAAAAGAGAGAGAGAGAGAGAGAGAGAGAAAGAGAAAGAGGCGAGTTAATGGGTAACAGGGTATTATTGTCCAATATTGCTATCAAGGTGTTCGTTTGACATCATAAACTATGAGGCAGAGGGCAAGTGGTTTGTAAATGTCACCAGAACCCAAAGGTGGCAATATCAGTCCATGTTTCACACGTTGCCCGTTAAGTGTTCTTTATTTTAAATGTTTATTGGAGGAGGTAGCTTGAAAAAGCTGTTTTCTTCAACCTGCAGTGAACAAAGGGCGAATTGATTATCATAATGCTTCATGTATTTAATATTGTTACTTATTGTATGTTAGCAAAATAGTAGGCAACTTAATATTTTACTAAGCATTAATGTTAAACTGATGAAAAAATATATTTTTTTAATGTTTGCTATATAGTCTGATTTGTTCATATCTTCTCTCCTTTTCCCTATTTTTGCACTTGTTCTCATCTTTGGACTTATGTGTATGGTTTTGGGACTATCGTGTACAATTTGGAGTGGAATTCCGTATGTCCTAAAGGAGCGAAAATTAGTGTTATTTTGTGAAACATGTGGTGGCAGTTTTTTCGTTCTGCTAGTTTTAGTTCTTGAATGTCTGTCTAAATTCACACATAATTAGGATTTACCTTTTTTATGTAAACCTTCATAATTATCTATCAGTTTATTTTCTAATAATCTGTGCCTCAATAGGCATTCCATGACCTAAGAACGGTCTCTTTTACACGATACAGTCAGTAGACACTGCACAGTGACACCATTCACTTGTCTTAATGGGCCAATTCGTCTTTTTCTTCACTTCAACACTCACAAGGTGTTCCTTCGGATTAGCTCAAAAGGTTACGACAACCCTGCTTCCAATCTGCTTTTGTAAATCCATAGGCATCTGCGAATCGGAAGGGAGAGGTTCTCTTGAAAAGAGGAAGCCCTGATGCAACACAGACACTGTGTACTCTAAACTCTGCCTGCTTGTGGAAAAAGTTTGACGTAGAGAAGGGACGCCTTGTTACTACAGGAACATTGCAAGCATAGCACTTTGACACGCCTGACAAGATGAAAGATATCTTGATGAACAACCACCTGTGGAACCTGTTATACCTGCGGCAATGACCTTGCTTTTACCTCTACCTATGCAGCATCTTTGTTCTCGTAAAGCAGTGGCGACTATATTTAGGTTGGCCTTTGCACTGCATCAAATTAGTGACTGGTTAATATGTCCTTTCAGAGAAGACATATTGGCGGGACCTTGAATATAGGACATGTGTTCTTTCCCTAATGCCTGCTGCATCTTCTCAGCGAGTAGGAGGGAAGATGGCGCTGCTGCTGCTGAGCGTGCACCTGCTCTGTAAGTGAGGGTACATTTCACTGCTTCTGTTCTTGCTGCATGGACTTCTTATGGATTTTGGGGGCCCGGGTCAAACGTATTTTGGGGGGGCCCTGTTCGGCACAGTTTTGAATTTATGATCCAGTTTCAGCTCTGTCATGCCCTCTTTGGCCAAGTAAACAGTGCACAGACAAACTGGGCCAAATTCTGCATGTGTGTACATTTAATATTCAGGGTTACTGATGTGTGCAGCAGCTCACTATTAATACTGCAGATAATCTCTGTGACACCCTCCCATTTCTTATATATGAGATCCTGTTTTGATCTAAAAGAAACGTTTTTAGGGATGTTGCATGCAACATTAGCACAACATTCCTCTGCAAAATGTCTGCAATAGACTCTCACACATCACCTACATTAAAAACAAATTAAAGTCAAAAACGGTGTTTAAAACAATCAGTTTAAGAATTATTTAAGGTCACCAGGGCAAAACTCTCTGCAGAACAGAGCTGGCTGTATCAGCGGCCCCCTGAAATGTTGGGGCCCTGGGACAAAGCCCACTTTGCCCATGCCTTAAAACATCTCTGCCCTGCTGTTCCTCTTCTGAGAGGGGTCCTGTTTTGTGAGGAACCAGATCTGCCAGCTCACACAATGCCACCCTCTGTCACAGAATATCAACTCCCTTTACATGGTCACCCAGTGAAGAGCCGATATCGCACGGTGGCAGAGAGGGTGAGCTGGAAACCCCTGCAGTAAGTGGTTCTCCAGCTGTCTTTGGAGCTCTAAGCTGTCGATCTCCATTAAGAGGTGTGAAAAAACAACCACCTTTTTTATTTTAAGTGTGCACTTGTGGGACAGTAGTGCCTCTCAGGGAATTGTTGGCATGAAGCCCTCACTTCTCTTCACACTGTGACATTTTTGGAAGTTGGCAGGTCTGAGGAAAGGTTGCATGGATACATCTTGTCCAGGAAAATTTTTCCTAATGAGATGAAACCTTTCAGTGCCTCTATTAATGCGGTGCCTGTTCTCTGCGTATGAGGAGTGATGGCAGTTGTATCCAGCCTATTGTCCCACAATGTTTATTGAATTTCTGGCCATAACTTTAGGGCCCCTTCTGCACCATAGCCTGTACAAGCATACCTTGTAGCTTCGGAAAGGCTCTTGGCTCGAGGCCACTTTCAGTACCTTAGAGCAGAGATAATTACCCCTTTGTGGTTTTGTGAATGACCAGCCACCTGTTCCTTTAACAGGAATGCAGAAGCATGCACCACATGGCCAGACCTGTTACTCCTGTATCAAGCTCCTTTGTTCAAGCATCATGAATGGAAATAGGCAGAGATTTTCCTCTGAAAACCATTTTGGCTTCACAGTAAATTGCACATGGCATTCCAATGGCCATCAGCTAAGGGCTTTATTTTTAGTGTGGGAGAGAGACTGCTCTGAGGCAGATATCCTGTCCACCGTATCACAAGTGTCATAGGCTATAATGCACTTGGGACATGGCAGATAGGATATTCACTATATTATAAGTGCCATAGGCTATAATGCACTTGGGACATGACAGATGGGATATTCACTATATTATAAGTTCAATAGACTATAATGCACTTGGGACACAGCAGATGGGATATTCACTATAAGTGCTATAGGCTATGATGCACTTGAGATATTCACTATATTACAAGTGCCATAGGCTATAATGCACTTGGCATATTCATTATTTTACAAGTGCCGTAGCTCATAATGCACTTGCGATATGACGGATGGGATATCAACCCTATTACATGTGCCATAGGCTATAATGCACATGGGACATGGCAGATGGGATAACCACCGTAGTACAAGTGCAAAAGGATATAATGCACTTGTGACATGGCGGAAGGGATAGCCACTGCATTACAAGTTCTATAGGCTATAATGCACTTGTAATATGGTGGACTGGATATCCACCTTAGTACAAGTGCCATAGGCTATAATGCGCTTGTGACATGGCGGATGGGATACCCACCGTAGTACAAGCCCCATAGACTATAATGCACTTGTGACATGGCGGATGGGATACCCACCGTAGTACAAGCCCCATAGGCTATAATGCACTTGTGACATGGCGGATGGGATACCCACCGTAGTACAAGCCCCATAGGCTATAATGCACTTGCGACATGGCAGATAGGATATCCACCACGTTTTGACAGAGTATCCCATCCTCCAAACTATAAATAAGGCCCCTGCTCTCTAAAGGATTGGTGGTAGCCACACTGTTGTAAGGGACACAGGACTAGGAAACACAATTTGTAAATATTAAGTAGGTTTGAAACTTAGAGCCGGTGGAATGACAGGTTGGGCCAGCGGAAGAAGCTTTTCTTTGACTGAGCCAATGGGGGCTCTGTCTACTGAAAGTTAACTGTCATCCCGACCCTAGACCAGGTAGGTGGATCATCAGTTTGGCAGACAGGGTCCTTCATCATGTGTCTGACAGAGTACCCTCTCTGCCAAACTTTACATCATCTCCAAAGTACTTTGTTTGAGAAACTCCTTCCCAGTCTTCAAGACTAGCTTAAAATCATGAGGGGCATGTGAAATGACTGCTTCAGACGTGAGGCTCCAGTCTAAAAAGCTCAGTGTTCCACAAAAAGTTCTTATTGGCCTGTTGGAGATTGAAACAAGCAGGATAGAGAGTCAATACTGTCCTTGTGAGTGACTACCAGATTTCAGGATCCTTCAGTGGAGCCAAAAGTCTTTAGGTGGGGACAGGTCATGTGATCCAAGCTGCTACGAGAGGGGCCTACTACTGCCTGGTGGGGGAATCTGGGCATCGGTGGCTGATGAGAAAAGTAATCGCTGACAGTAGTCAGTACTTTTTGCTGAGTGGAGTACTGGCTGATCAATGAAACAGTGGCTGACAGAGAGTCTGCAGGCTGACCAAGTGAACACCTACTGATGGGGACTACAAACAGATGTGAAGGGGGTCACTGTCGGATTTTAGGACTTGAAGATTAATGGTTTACATTGGGAGTGGGGCAGAAGAATTCTAGCTGACATAGTGTTTGATAGATTTTGAGGGGAATATGGACAGTCTGATTACTGTAAACTGATTGTTTGGGCAGACTGGAGGGGGCTGTGATGTGGAAATAACGGGTGCCTAAAGACTGATAAGGCTACTGATTGATCTAGGCCCACAATTGAGGAAGAAAGGCATATAAGAGATTCTGAATGATGGGACTGTTGCCTGCTAGCCATACTCATGTCTGATGTTAGTAATTATTTTAGAGAAGTGACTGACAGGCATGACTTCAATCCCAGTTCATTTGTCTCTCTACAGTATTTCATCTGTGGCAACACATGTGCTCACTGCACTCAAAACAATGGCGTAACATTAGCCCCCTCGGTGCCTTCCGGTATTGCGCAGGAGCAGCGGGCCCTTGGCCTTAGAGCTCCTGACTGGGTCTTGGGGGCCCTCTATTTACTTTAGAGGGAGATCAAGTTTGGTTATCCTTCTTGGTTTGTTGCTAAAGAATCTTCAGGGAAGAATTCATCATTTCCCGTAAAATAATAAGGGGCTTTGCCTTCAAACTAGTTGAACTGTATATTTTCAAAACAAAGCTGAAATGTAGAACACACCACACAGAAATAAATTAAACAGAGTGGGAATAACACTCCCCATTTTTTTCACACCTCAGAGCAGACAATTGTTGCGCCATAAGTGAGTATCATTTTAGGAATGGTATTCTTGTAAGTGAATAGGCCATCCCTGTTTAAATTATTTATGTCAGTTAGCCAAAATCCTCTTATTGGGATGTTCTAATCCATAAACCATGATAATGTGACATAGGTAAAATTGAGCATGGTAATACATATATGCAATAAAAATCCACCACAATCATACTGAATGAACAAATGAACACATGGATGAGAGAAACTTCTAAAATCGCCCAACAACCTAAATCCTTTAATGCTTTGACATAAACAGCTCCTTTCTGCTGATCACTGTTCATCTAGAAAAACAGAGCAGAATAAAGACATTGGAGGGCAACAAGTGGCCAGACGGCAGCGTTAGAGCCTTGAAGAAGTGTGACTACAGGGTGACACATCCTCTCCTACCCCGATTTTGGAAGAATTTGAGTAAAACTCAGGTTGTTCCTGACAAGGTCCCTGAATGTGCCGGGTATGGCCACAGTGTGACCCCCATCCTCACTCAGGCAATAAGAAGCTAGGGGGGCAAAATAGGGTTGAGAAATATAGGGATCTACATCCTGATGAAGGCCAGCTACCTCCAGGGGCAATTAGATGGTCGAAACATGTTGATGAACACAGGTTGCAAGAGCAGTAGATACTAATAGTCTTAATGCACCCCAGGCAGTTATTTTTAATCATACCAGGAGGGGCTTGGAAAAAATCTTTTTTTGTGCTGAGAGGATCCCAGTAGCTGTAGGGCTTATCAATATTTTTTGTCCTAAAAAAGATACATTTTTTGCTCCCCTCAGAGCATTGGTATGTGCCAAAGTGTTGCAGCATGCCCTATGATGAAGCATGGCACTATCTAGTGTGTGAGGGTAGTTTTAACTCCTTAGAAGACTTCCCATGTAGAAGTGAGGCTATTATTAATTTCCTCTTCCTTTTCTTGTGTGTGAGATAGTAGTTTTAGGGAGGATAAAAGGAAGGGAGACACCTCTCGCTCCTCTTTTTTAAACCAAATACATGTAAAACAACACTCTCTATCAGATGGATCAATAAAAATAGGCCTAAAGTTGGTTTTTTGAGCAAATGGGTGCATTTATTCTTTTTCAAATGCAGCGGCCAAGTGTTTCAGATGAAGGACAGATTCTAGCTGCTTTTTTAAAGTGATGGAAGCCTCTGTCAGACAAAAACAAACAAGCATTGGCAAAGCCAACAGATCTGTCATTGGCTGGCAGTCTCTTTGCTTTGTCAATTTTTTTTTAATTTAACTGCATTGTTAGGGGAGTTGCCAAGCCTTTGGCAATAAAATAAAAAAATGACTAACAGCAAAAATACTTTTCTGGGCCTCAAAAAGAACACATTTCCATAGTAGTCTCTGGCACTGAATGGAACTACTTTGTCTGTGGGTATGAAAGAGCAGGATACCATCATTCACAGTGAAGTTTTCCAATGGCCAAATTAGGCTGACCCATTGCTCCATGCTCTGGTGGATGGAATTAAAATATGAATGAACCAGCAGCAGAACAGTGAATGAAGCGAGCTCGGTGAAAGCCCCTATTAGTCATTAGATTATTTATACAATTTTAGTAAAATCAAAAGGTCCTGGGTAATGCTAGACCAAATAATGAACTGAACAAGAGTTAATGGACTCTACAGTCGAATACAAGAAACACATGACTCTCTGCCTCGCCGCCTATCATCTCAATATATAATGCAGCCAAAGATTCTGAAGCATACTTGCTTCTATCACTTTGCAATATTTATTTATTCATTAATTGAATTATATCACACTAACCACGTTGTCTTAGACCACTTAAGAGTGTAAAAGGACTAAGAGATAGATTCCTGGTCATTCCACAAAGCCGTTGGTGGAGTCGAAGATGATAATGTAGGCCTAAAGAGACTTTCACCCACACTCATGAGAAAGCGCGTTGGACACAAGGCATAACTGGGCCCTGTTGCATACTTCCAGGAGTTCTCGACTGAACAGGGTGAGTAGCAATATCTTTAGTTCCCAAGTAAAAATGGGGTATGTACCTACTGCAAATGAATAATGCTATATATATGTAAAAAGTTTACCAGCCATCACCAATGACTTCAGTTTCTGGGCGATTACCAACACTCACGTTCTCCAAGTAGAGAAAAACACATTTTAGAGAAGGCTTCTTGGCATTCCTCATTTGTTTTGAAGCTTTCTTTTACACAAAGAACTCCTTTTGTTGTAATTTGAGGACAGGAACACATTTGTAAATGCTCTCCGGTGACTAACAGCATGCCTCAAACCACATGTTCCTCACCATGTTCAGTCTGTCTGTCCCACAACCCTCAATTAATGTAATTTCTATTCCCTGGATCAAGAAAATAGCAAAGGTGGCAACCTGGTTGGGGTGTGCAGAGCTTTCCACACTTTTTATGGCCTCTCTTCATCTGACAAGCTTAGTATTTCAGAGCAGTTTTTTAGGTCTCGCCTATCCCATTCCGCAAGGAATGGATGGGGGAGAATTATAGGGTTGGATCAAGAAAGCTAAACCAGGCGGCGGATTTCGACGAGTGCATGTGCTCCGTGCGCGTTCACAAACCAGCTATGTCACAAACCACCATTTGTCTCTCAGTGCCTCACACACTTCAAAGGCTCCGCTCCCCGCCCCCCGCCTGCACACTTCCCCTCCCACCTCCCACGGCCGCACTTCCCATTCAGGCGCTCGCACATCAAAAGCTGCTGTGTCTGATTGTGGCGCTGTAACCGGGTGAGTCAGACTTTATAGGAAAGCTGCCATTTCCGGTCTTGCAAGACACGATAATGGTCACCTTTGTTATTTCCCAAAAACAAAAGGCTACTTTTTACCGTTAAAGATAATCTTAACGGGTTCTTCTTCTTTTCAAAGTATATATTTTTTGTTCTCCTAAAAAACATGGTAACGCGCGCCCTCCTGTGTCCATATAGGTTGCGCCTTTCCTGTCTCCCCTTTCATGTATTCTTCTTTTCTGCCATGCTGCCACTACCATCTCTCTTATCATTGCCTACTCTCCTATCGTTGGCTGTCTCTAACGTTGAACACACACTTTTCATGCTTCTGAGGTCGATAACATGAGCCCCGTTGCATTGACACACACTGCCCTCACACACACAAGTTACTGTCACACACACAATGCTCTCAGACACACAGGCTGCTCACGCACACAGGCACTGTTCACACACAGGCACTGTTCACACACACAGACACTGCTCACACACACACAGACGCTGCTCATACACACAGGCACTTAACACACACACCGGCACTGCGCACACACACCGGCACTGAGCACACACACAGCCAAGTCAATATTTCTTGGATTTAGTGGTACACACATCCTCGTTTTCCACCTACTCAAATATACAAATGACCATGCTCATCGAAAAACATATTTTTTGCTGCGCATCAATATGAGAACGCTGGTGTTTGTTTAATTTAGTGACTGGCGACTGTTTATGCATCATTTTGTGCTTCATATAGTTCCCAAGGAGTTGTGGTTCCCTATGTGCTGTCGTCGTTGGGGTGACGGGATCTGACTATCTTGGAAATTGCTTTTGTGTGGCACGCAGGACACTCCGAAGCATCAACCCATTGCCTGTTCCGAAACAATAGATCTCTGCGCCTGCTACTGTTACGTTAGGAGCATTCTTGAACCAACCACTTGAAATTCTTTTTTTTATTGAATGTCATTCTTCAGGAAGGGACATAAAATCGTTAAAGTGCTGCTTGATTTATAAGCTGTACTCCTCCGGTCCTTGGACCTGCCCTCTGAGGAAGGTCAGGCCCGTAGAATGACAGTGTGTACATTATTAAGGGACAACACAAGGCCCATGCGCTTCTGCAATCGCTTAACTAGGTTCTTGTCCTGCAGCCCAATATCAGGCAACGCTAATTGTTTGCGTTTTTAATTATTCATCTGGGAGGAAATAAATAAATAACAAAAGCCCTCTGCTTGCATGCTACTTTCGCGGCTCCTTTGATGTGCGTCCATTTGCCACCAGCCACTTAGCCACTTTGTGTGCGCGCGCCGCCTCTGCTGCCAGGCTTCAGCACACCAGGCTGCACACCCCCTCACCCCCAGTCACTTCATCCGCGCCCACTTCACAGGCGCTCTGCAGGTCATAAACAGGACCATCTGCTCCACTCCCAGCGCTGCATGACCGTCTTCAAAGCAAGCTTGTAACACGAGCTGCCCTCAGACGTTCCAAGACACACACTTTTCATGCTTCTGAGGTCAATAACATGAGCCCCGTTGCATTGACACACACTGCCCTTACACACACAAGTTACTGACACACACACAATGCTCTCAGACACACAGGCTGCTCACACACACAGGCACTGTTCACACACAAGCACTGTTCACACACAGGCACTGTTCACACACACACAGACACTGCTCACACACACAGACGCTGCTCACACACACAGGCACTTCACACACACACCGTCACTTCACACACACACGGGCACTGCGCACACACACCGGCACTGCGCGCACACACACAGCCAAGGGTGCCAGGGAAAACGTATAAATAGGGATGATTTTAAAAGAAATTTGACTTGTTGTGCCTTTCTGCCCTCTGCATCACCACATCATCACTCAGCGCTACCCCAGCATCACTCAGCACCACCACATTATCACTCAGCACCACCACATTATCACTCAGCACCACCACATTATCACTCAGCACCACCACAGCACCAATCAGCACCACCACATTATCATTCAGCACCACCACATTATCCCTCAGCACCACCACAGCACCACTCAGCACCACCACATTATCACTCAGCACCACAACATTATCACTCAGCACCACCACATTATCAATCAGCAGCACAACATCACTCAGCACCACCACAGCACCACTCAGCACCACCCCAGCATCACTCAGCACCATCCCAGTATCACTCAGCACCACCACAGCACCACTCAGCACCACCACAGCACCACTCAGCACCACTCAGCACCACCACAGCATCACTCAGCGCCACCCCAGCATCAAGCTGCGCAACCATTCAACAACAACTGGTTCAAATATGTTCTCTCAATGGTTCAAGCTTTATTACAAATGTCACAAAAAGATGTTAATATTTCACTTCTGTTCTTGGATTTTCGTCACAATAAAATACACTGAACATAATCTTCACAAAAGTTATTTACAAAAGTTTAAAGTATTGCCATTATAAATTACAATCACTTTTATTTAAGTATTATTTAAAAAAATTAAAAGCCATTGTTATTTGTAATATCAATACATCTAAGTCACGTAAATACAACATATGTTGCATTACAAATGCTATTGGTGTCACATTTGCGAAAGTTATAACTATTGGCATTGTAAATGACAAAGCTATTAATTTAGCTATTTTCAAAACCAACACATAAATAAAAAAAATGTCATTTACAAGACCAATAGCTCAAACTTTCCTAATGCGAGACCTATTGCATTGCAAATGCTTGTTATACGCAGGTGCCTGGACAGGTAGTACTTGGAGTATTTGGAGAGTTGCAGATAAGCTACAATATTTCAAAGCTGTTGAGAGCCCAGAATGCTCTTTATGGTGAGTGAACAAACCTTATGACATGATTCCATTAACTTGCTGTTCTTTCGAAGATACATAATGGAAACTCATTACTGGTGGGGAGTCCCTGAAATTCACATAGCTCCATTAACCTACCTTAAATGCACAGCTCAACCAATAACCTGAAATAAAAAAAATCAGAACATGTCAATCTTCCTTTAATTATCCTCAAATGGTTCCAAAAGAACCCAGAAACGTCTTTAAATTGACCTGCCTACTACCTAAATCTGTTAAATACTGAGGCTCTGAACTACCTCTCTAGCAAGCTATCGTTGAGGCTTTTGACTTCTCTGAATCACTGGCATCCTTTGCCTGGAAACTCCTCACGAGTTGAACTGACCTACAGCTCAATCAGGTTGTGCCCGACGGGGTGCTCTGACATGTCAGTGTGTGGGTTCTTTTTTTTGGGCTCTTTGTGGCCCAGTTTTATGATCTGCTGTACCAGTTTTTAGGTTTCACCTAGACAGCACATGCAAGCCATTTTGTTTACATACAGTGGGTTTAAGCCCGCCCATTGATTACCATTGGTTAGCTTAAGCATCGCTCTTATTTGCTTCGCTCCCATTTGTCATGTCATGGGTGAGCCATATCCCCTTTTTTGTGTTTAGCCCTCCCCTGAAGCATGCACCAAGTACTTGTGTCCTTTCACTGCTCCTGTTTTTGCAGTCATTTTTTATTTGGGTTTAAGCGCTCCATATTAGTGCTTGTGTTTTCAGTCCCTCTCCCATACACCAATCCATTTAGCTTCTATTCTCCCCACCTGAACCCTCCCAAGTTGCTTCTTTTCTCTCCAACCCCCCCTGCCCACCAATGTAAGCAAATCAGCTCATTTATGTCAGTGGATAGGTCTGTCATTTTGGCACAGTTTGCGCATATCCTTGAACTGTGAAGTGTGTCTGTGATTCTCGAAATAAAGAACACCCCAACATTGCTTCCTGTCCCCTAAAAATCATTTGCTGAGTAAAAGATTATTTCTACTGCATTCTTCTACTTTCTCTAAAATACAGTGCTCACCAGTGCAGTGCCTCTGTGAAACATTGACAAAACCGATTGAGAATGGCTTCTCTTCAAAGTTTTAGGACCCTTTAGAACTTGAGCTGAGGCTCTGCCGTTAGCCTTTGACTGAATTCCTCTAGGCCACTGCACCCTATGTCATTCCACTCTACTCTGCACCACTCCACTCTATGCCACCTCACTCTACACTACTCCACTCTAACCCACTCCACTCTTTGTCATTGCACTCTACATCACTGCACTCTATGCCACTGCACTCTACACCAGCCCACTCTACACCAATCTACTCTACGCCAGTCCACTCTATACCACTTTACTGTACGCCACTGCACTTCACACCACTGTATGCCATTGCGCTCTATGTCTTATCCACTGCACTGTACGGCCCTCTTCTCTACATCACTCTACGCAACTGCACTCTACCACTGCACTGTACCACTGAACTTTATGCCATTGCACTCCGTGCCATTGGATGCCACTGCACTCTACTCTGCACCACTGCCCTCTACTCTGCATCACTGCCCTCTACTCTGCATCACTGCATTCTGTATCACTCTACTCTACGCCACTGTATAACGCTACTGCAATATATATAACTCTACTCTACACTGCTCTACTTTTTGGAACTGCATTCTACATCACTTTACTCTGCTCAGCTGCATTCTATGTCACTGAACTCTACACCCCTCTACTCTACGCTACACCACCGCACTCTATGCCACTTTACTTTGCACCAATCTACGCTATGGCACTGCACTGTACGCCACACCCCTCTACACCACTGCACCACTCTACTCCATGACACTGCACCCTATGTCACTCTACTCTGCACCCCTCCACTCCAAGCCACGCACTCTGCACCGCTCTACTGTGCACCACTCTACTCTATTCTTCTGCACTCTACGCCACTCTATTGTGCACAATTTTATTGTACACCACTTTACTGCACGCCTATGCACTCTACTCTACGCCACTCTACACAACTGCACACTACACCACTACACTCTATGCCACTGCACTCTTCTCTGCACCACTCAACTCTAAGCCACTCCACGCCACTGTATTCTATGGCTCTATACTCTACACCACTCTGCTCTACTCTGTACCACTCCGTCCTATGCCACTGCACTCTATGCAACTCTACTCTACTCTACCACCCTACTTTACGCCATTACACTAATCTGTACGCCACTCTATGCCACTCCACTTCATGCCACCCCACTCCATTGTACGCCACTCCAACACCTTCCCTACTGTCCACACAGACTGGAGTTGGAATAGTAAATTATACTATTCCAACATCCAGTGCCCCCCTCCGCAAGTCGTTGTTACAACTTGCAGGGTAATAGTATGCATTGTTACGACGCACGACCGTATTGAAACAACATGCGGGGGGGAGGTCATCCGAAAAAAAGAGGCATATTCGTGCACATAAACTAAATGAAAGATACCACAGTGTAAACAAACAAAAATGTTCATTCATGGAGCTAACTTTAGGTCTTCTCAAAGGAAGCCTCAAATATCCACAGAAGACGGAGCACCTCAGTACACACCAGAGACTCCATGCACAATAATAACCTGCTATGCACAGCAACTAGAAATCCAGAACCAACTTTCCAAACCGAAGTCAGGGTGCAGATAGGGCTGCTCAGGACAGTGCATGTCATACACATAGCACTAGCACTATATTTAAGGTAAGGTTTTCTAAATACACAACAACAAAAACAGTATTCGCAAGTAAAAAGTGTTTTTAATGACATTTTCTTTTTCTTTTTCACAGGCCCACGTTTCTGTAAAGAAGAAGAGAATATCCAGGTCTGGCTAATACTCAATGATGCAAAACCTGAGAGTACAAAATATTAAACAAGAGAAAACCAAAACCAAATCTTATAAAACAAAAATGTTAAAGTAATGCCTCTTCTCAGTGTCTGCACTAGTACTCTAGGCAGCTGTTTTCTAGTCCATTCTCCTTCGGAACTTCAGCTATTTCTGCGTCTACCACAGGTGACTTTTTATACAGACACTACTAAGAGGAGAGGCCTCCTAACCTTCTGCAGCAAGAACTTTCCCCCTGTAGCTCTGTGGGAGGCCCACAGCTTCTCTAAAGTATTTGACATCTGTAATAACCCTCTAGACTGATTTACACCGAAATTCCCCATCTCGACCGGGAGGTGAGGAGTATGTGTGGCAAGCAAAGTAACTGAAGTGCCCAGGCAATTAACTGACCTGCCAAGGGCATCCATTTGCCTCAGGAAATGGTACTGTCTATGCCTGTCGCTGGTGCCTTCTTGTTTAAAGGCACTACAAAGCACTGTTGCGTCATCAGTAAAGTCTACACGTTGGTAGAGAAGGTATTGAATGCCTTATTAGTCATCCAACACACCGGCTGGTAGCATTCTTTCATTTCCACGCCGTGCCCACTGGCTCTTCTGCCAATCAGATGGAATACTTTTCATTGCTCACATGGAATACCCAACCTAAATGATTCTCAGAACTGTGATGCTGAATCAGTGGTGCCTTGTGATGTCGCCTTATCAGCCTAACTCTCCATTGCGTTGTCCCCGAAGTGTCTGGGCCTGTTGAACAGGAGGTGACTCTGCAGCCAATAGTGTGGCTTGTTGGGGACAGCGGACGTGTCTTGTCCGTATGCAGATATCATTTGGTGCATGGATTGTGGTAGAAGCAGTAGCAGCTGGCAGGGCACGGCGATGGAGGGGCGGGGTTAGAGAAAATAAAAAATACCACTTACCTTTTTGCCGCCCGCTGCAACTCCTCCATCTTGTTCAGCTTCCTTCTTCCTGCCGTCCCGGCAGCAGAAAACACCTGGCTCCAAGGTTACCCTGAGCCACTGGTCTGAGCGCCATGGATCGGCGCTCAGGCTGGGACAGGGAGGCTTTGTATGTTCCTCACCAGGCTGACGAATGCAGCCTGGTGGGGAACATGCAAAGTGCGCATGACTGGTTGATCGGCCCAAGAGGGCCGTCCAAATAGTCATGTGCACTTAGGGAGTGGGCAAACCACTCCTCCCCCTGTGCCATCAGCCCCACCCGCCCTAACTCAGTCCCATAGCCACAAAAATAAAATGATAATGACAACGTTATTATCATTTTATTTTTGCTGCTCTATGAGCAGTGGGGCGACGCTCCTCCGCCTTAGCAGAGGAGCCGCCCCTGGGTAGAAGATGGTTGACCAGGCTCTCCCATTCCATGTTCCTGCTCCTCTTCCACCACTTCTGCTTCCACAACATGGAGTGCATGGATAGCAGATGGAAAAGGCATTTAACATCACTATATCAACAAAACACTTTATATGTTCATACAAAATTATAACTAAGTATGTTGAAAAAGGATTGATATAATGAGTTTCATGATCTGGGAAAAGGAAACATTGAATAATTACTTTCATACTGCAGTCTCTTTTTTACTGTAATGCCCACAATGCATTTTTACACCTTCAACAAATGTTGTTCTGTAATCAAAGACCACTCTCCATGCTTTTAAAAATATTTAAAGGGTACTCTTACACACATTATTTGTATTTTATCCTACTATATTACATGATTTCTGGAGCTTGGGCACTTATCTGTTGGTGTAGGAGGAATCGAAGAAGAACCAAAGCTGCTCACTCCCAATACAGACTCAGGATGGAACATTGCTTGTATTAATTCCTCCAATGCATTGGCTGAAGGTCTGATAAGGACCTCCACCGATACCTGTATCTCTGTTGTTGTGCTAAATTTTGTTTGTTCGAGAGCAAACATCATAGCATCTCTCGCAAATCCCATTGATGGTACGATGATTGACACCAACATCATCGATTTTTTTCCTGCATATTTAGTCAATATTACTTTTGTTGGCCTCAAGAAGTCAGAGAAGTTTTCTTAATAAATCATCATTATGCAAAACACATTCTTCAAACAAAATGTCAATTTCCTTCACGGAGAACTTGCACTTTCCGCCTTCTTCCTCCTGACTTGTCATGCTGCCTTTGGCTTTCAAGCTGCCTCTACTTCTCTCCCATGCTCTCTTCTGGGTTCTGGGAAACACGGACTGCTGCTGCTTTTTAGTACAGGAGGCCGATATTGCAGCACTGCTGTAAAACCGGCCTCCTGTAACAAAACTGGCCCCCACCGGTCCAAAACCGTCCCTCACCCTTCCGGCCCACCGGGTCGCCTGCTGCCCACTACAGCCAGTCCGGCCCTGTACAGAAGCCTGCCAGCGACCGAGGCTGTCAGAAAGTAAAAATATGCACCTTTAGCAGAGGTGCTGGTTGCCAGCCGAGAAGCAGTGCCACTTCCTCCTCATTGCCACCACAAATATATCCTCTCTGGAAGGTTGTTTGATGGTTTGTCCCATGCCTGGGATGGTCAGTCATTTCGACCAGTCTTGTGCTGCAGGGTCTCTGTGCAACATCTGCTGGAGGCAGTAGTGGCTGGTCGGGAACGACGCTGGTGAGGAAGGGGAGATGGGGGGTGGGGATGCGGTAAAAAATGTACAAAAAAGAATAAAACTTACCTGCTGCCCGCGCCGCCTGAGGTAGCCTCTCTGCAGCCTCTCCAGTCTCCTTGTCGCCAGGCAAGCACCCAGATTCCCAGGATCCCTAAGTCAATTACAAGGCTGCAATGCACATTGGTATTGGTTTCCCATAGCCAATGAAAATGCTGCATTGCAGCGTTGTGATTGGTATGAGAGCCGTGGTTTGGCACTCAGACGAGGACAGGGAGCCTGTGCATGTTCCGCAACAGGCTGTGTAATGCAGCCTGGTGGGGAACTTGCAAAGTGTGCATGAACTGTTTGGCTGACCCGAGAGGGCCAGTCAAACATTTATGCACACTTTGAGTGGGCTAACCATTCCTCCCCTGGCACCTGCTCTGGCCAGCCCCGCCCCTCCCTGCACCTAGGAAGTAAAAAGAAATAACCTATTTCATTATTATCACTCTCTTTTTCCTCTGAACTGCCTTAGAGCAGTGGGGCAACGCTCCTCTGCCTTAGTGGAGGAACCGCCCCTGGCCGGAAGTGTGTACTGCTGCCAATGGCAAGCTCCTGGCCTCTGGGCAGTGAGGATCACAAAAGGATATGTGTCTTTAATCTTGGGGCTCTTTTGCAGAGGAGAGCGTGCCTGAATGGCAGTGGCATCTAATCTGAAACTGATCGCATTGCCCTTTTTATAACCTGCATGCCCCTATTCTGGGAATCACGCTGATGGCCAAGCTGGCACTGTCTGTGTGTGTGTGTGTGTGTGTGTGTGAGTATAGTACACTAGCAATGAGAAACTCCTTTGTTTGGAAAAGGTCCTGGACGTAATGACTGTGAAGGAGGACGTTGAAGCATGCTGTCACTGCAAAAATATCAGGATCCTAGGCATCACAGAATCCATGTACCTGGGGCGGTATTTCTTAAGACACTGTCTGACGTAATGTAAAGCTCAAACGTACCCAGCCTATTTGTGCTTGACAGGGTACACTGATTGCTGGCTATTAGGTCTCCCCCCAAGGCTTTAGTAAGGCCTATAACAGCAATCATTTTAGTGTACAGGAATGTGATATTGTACTGAAAAGGGCCACAGAGAAATAGTGTTACTGTTTCTGGAACTTAGCACCTCTGTGCAGAATGCCAGAAGGTCCTTCTTTGAGGTAAAGAAGAAGCTCAGATAGTTGGGTATAACATATGCTAGATTATACCCTACAGGAAATGTGTGGTCTACTACAAATATGTGTGCTATTTCAGCGATCTAACTGCAACTTCCAGGGTTGTTAAACTTGAAGTCACATGCACAAAAAACAGATAACCTGAGATCCTGCCAAGCTGGAGGTAAAAATGACTTTGCATGATGAAGGGCGTACTCCTGTGCATCACAGTGCTTCATTTGAGCAGTGGTTTCCGGTGCTAGGCAACAGCACCTATTTGTTAACTTATGACGACAGCCTGCCACATGGTGGTGCTGTTTGTCTAGTGTAGAGATGAGCACAACAGTTGTTTATTAATTCAACATACATTAAAAATGACTAATACCTGCTGCCCAAGCCATTCTTATAGCTTTGGGGGCCTGGAATAGTCTGAAGTGTCACACTTTTAGGAGTGTGATCGTTTGTAGTTGTGTTGTTACTGTCATTGGCAGCACTGGCAGGGGAAATGGGTGGTGCAAGCTGCAGTGACCTCCTGATGTGGTCCATGGCACTTAATTTTTTACAAATTAAGCAGTGGTACATCACCATGTAACATGAACAATACCAATGCTGCTTTCTAATTGATTCCTAGTGGGGCTTTGTGCTGGACAGGCAGGATATCTTCAGGAACCTTTCTAAGCTTGAGAGATGATGTTGACTGCTAACCACAAGGCCAAAGAAATACAGCACTAGGACAAGAGTGAGTGTGCTTCACAGAAGATGCACAACGGTGTCTAACCACTTATCTTCTTGGTAGTTGCGAAGTGCATGACAGACCAGGGATCCAGAAGGTGACTGAGGCATTTTTAGCTGGTATTTTGATAACACAGATATCCTTGGGACCTTTGTAGGTTATTACTATGACTTATATGTATTGAAGTCTGGATCAGCACATGCTGTGGCAGCTTATGATCTACATTCCTTAGCATTTGCCTGGACTGATGACGTCTGTGGGTATTCATTGTTTGAACCCATTACGTTTGCTGAAGTCAAAGAGTTCAAGCAACTTCTTGTAGATGGGAAAGTACTTGCCCGAGATGGCTTCACTTCAGGAACTTATACTACTTGCAGGAACTTGCTTGCTCCAGATGTGCCGGCCATACATTAAGAAAGCTATGGTCAAGGTCTGCTTCCCACCCACAACCAAGGAGTCAGTCTTAAAAGCAAATCGACCCTTGTCAGCCTTTAAGTGTGATAGTAAGATATTGGTGCATAGTATAATAAACACACCACTAATAGCGGGACTGGTGATATCTGGTCAGGTGGAATTCAAACGTAGAACTTCTATCATGCACAATCCGTGCATCCTATTAATATTGATTCACAAGATTGACATTGATGTGCTGGTAGCTGCCCCTGCCCATCTCCTACGTGCAGAAAAGGCCATTAAGTCATTATAGTGTGTGCAGGACTCCATGGAATACAGCTCCCCCTGGGGGCCGTGGAGAATATGGAATTCCATTGTTGCCAGTGCAACTGCTAGACATATTGCAAGGGGTACTGATGCCTCTGGCCTTAACGGGCAGTGAAGTCGTTTGTTGGGAGCTGTTGGCAGCTCTCTGTGGCATGGACTTGGGGCTTTTTTTTGCACAATGTGTAACCACGCCAAGGTCTATTCCTTGTATGTTGCGTTGGCTACAATGGGGTCCACTGCATGGAAACATGGCACAGGGCTGAGAGAGAGGAAATAGAGGAGCACATGTGGAAGTGGCGGGGGCAACCAGAAAGAAGGTACCATGTTGGAGGCAGAACCTCAAAAGATACTGCCCTGAGCTCGCATGCTGCCTAGCACAGCATATTGTTTTCCAATCACAGTTTGAGGTCTTGTGGCTGCGGAATACTGCCTGTGTACGATCTTACTGTTTCTGTTTTTCCTTAGTATCTAAAGCAATGTGACTACCACACTGCCATTTCATGTTTTGCAGGAAGAATCGTCACACCTCTACTTGGATTTTATGCCACTATGATTATTGCTCCCTTTTCTTCCTTTCTTAGTGTCTACTACTGGACTCTGGAATGCAATGACCTATGGGGTCCTTCCTCTATATATCGCCTGCTACTTCTTTCGGCTCCCCATCTATTGAGGACTTCTCTGCTAGTTTTTTAAGCAATTGGCCTTGTCCTCTCTTATCAGTGATCCTTTTTTAGAGACCCTTTCCAGTTTTACATTTACGAAGCACTGGCTAGTAAAGTGGCTACTGGATTAGATTGCCTTCACCTAAAATATATCAGCACTTGAGTTTAGAACTGACTGTTGTGCCGACCTTGAGATAGTGATTGTTTAATATAGAAGTACTGTGCAGGGTTATGTTGGTAACTATACACTTCAGTTGGTATCCCTGCTATGCACTAACAACTGACAAAGTAAGGATTCATGTCTTAGTGTCAAACCCACTTAGTACAACCGGTGGCCCAAGACATGGGCACCCTCTGTGTCTGATGGCCGACATTCACACAGGGGTGGTACTCTCAGTAGACACTGGCTTCTTGTTTCACTTTACAAATATGATGTTCCGCTCTATTTCAAAGAATCAGAAATTAATCTAGATCTCATAATCCACAAAAGTATTTATTTTGGCCACTTTTCCAGACTGTGCATCAATTGGTGTCTTCCGGGGCGTGGACTAGCACCTGTGAACTGCTGTTTGCTTTGTTTCTATCAACTAAGCGGCAGATCAGGTGTCCTCCAACATAGCTTTTTGTCCTCCCTGTGAGTTCATAAGAATGACATACTTAGTTTAAAGGCTATACAGTGCTAGCCGTATATAAAGCCTTTCCCACAACATACACTGTGAGCATGGACTCTCTTGTACTGCACGTACCCCGGTGCACTGCCTGGGCAGGACAGGAGCAGTTTGTGTCTCCATCCTCTCCGACAAGCTCCTGCCCCTGGGGCAGCTGGTGATTGGCTCCCAGGTCCTAGAATCAGGTCATGGGAGATGTTGGGCTCTTTCATATAAACTGAACAGCAGGTCATGTCCTCCATAAAAGAAGTATTCGCCTTTCAGGTGAGTTCACAGGAATGAAACACTAGTGTCGAAAGCCGCACAGCACTAGCTATGCCTCACGACTACAGTGAGAACAAAAAAACACTGTGAGTAAGGCATGTACTGCTGAGGAGTGGAGCATCCATGCAAACAGAGTTCAGCTCATTCTTCTGGAACAGAATAAGTATGGTGCAATGTACAACCCGAGCTTGGCACAGCCTGAAGAAGGGCTGTGGGAGGTCCCAGCCGCACTCTCTGATGATCCAAGTGCATAATCCCACCATCCCAATGAAGCTGGAATTGAAGGTTAAGCAAAGCCTGAAGTTGTAGGACCAGTTTAGCTGCTCTATGTGTTGCAGATCAAGTCTTCAACCTAGGCAGGTCACATACAGCTAGGTGGATATATTCAAATAGGCATCATACACACATTGCTGAGTATCTAGGACACACCCCATTGTGTTGTCATGGAGGCAACATAAGGTACCATCTCAAGGTCACAACACAAGGCTTAACTGACTTCAATTTCCCCCTCACTGATGAACAATGGAGTTGTTGTTGTGCTTAAAATGCTCACATTTCAATGAACCGTAGACACAGGGCGTGACACTAGAAATTCCTGTATCTCTGAAACGATACCCTTGTAAAGTTACAAACGTTTGAACCCGGGGGCCCTACATGCCGATACCCAAGGGCTGAATTTATTCACCTAGCTTGGCACTATGGGGGCAAATGATGTTACTGCGTGGGGTTTTTTGAGTTGCTTTCTAGGGTACTGGAGGCGACACTGCCCCAATCCTCTACTGGCCCCTCTTGCGTATGTCTGGGCACTGTCAGAAAACTTACTGCGTTGGCCTTGGTGTAGGCCAGGAAATGTGTTGCTCTGTTTTAGATGCCTGGGGCTCTTGTTTCAAGATTTGTCAATCTCTACTGAAAATGCTGAACCCTGCACAACCCAGGGAAACTCTGGCTCAGATTTACAAAGCAGAGCAGCACCAAATGTTTCTGAGCTGTGTTGCATGAGAGCGAGAGAGCGGGAAAGCTTCCTGTCTACTATGATATGGCACTGGCCTCCTCTCTCCCCAGCACGGGCGAATGATCAGGCTGCTTTGAGCCAGACAAACATCTTTCTACTATAGGTTTCGGCATCATTTTTAGCCTTGTTTTGTAGTGGAAGGTACCTTTTCTGTACAAAATACTATGCCCTGCCAAACTTTACAACGTTACGCACTTTGGATGAGTGATGTACAGCGCAGCCCACATGCACAGTGGGAAAGGTTAGGAGAAATAAAAACATTTCTCCTTTTTAACGTCAGCTTCAACAGGGTGTTATTTTTGGATGCAAAACCCTGCATACCAGTGGTGGCTGGTTCGCTAAATATTTGGTGGCGCAACCAACCACTGACCAGCAATGCCTTAAGGTCAACACCAAAGCTGTCAGTCATGGCTCATTAAAAGCCGTGTTTATAATGAACCACGACTGAGAGCTCTGGCATTGAGGCTGAAAACAGTGTGAGTCTCTTACAGTGCTTATCAGTGGGCTATCAACAAAAAAATTAAAATATACTAACCCACTGCATGCTCTGGCCCGCCTCCAGTCCTCGACTCCTCATGCTTCAGTCCCTTGGCGCTAGTCTACAGCAATTCTCTACACCAACCCAGATGCTGCTCTCATGCTGTTGATAATACTCAACAGCATGAGAGCAGCGCCATGATTGGCTGGAATGGGCTGTCTTGAAGCTCCCTCAGGCACGGGGGATATGCTTGCTCTCCACTCAGAGTTTAAAGTGCGCATGTCAGGCTGGCTGTCTCAAGACACCTGCACAAAAGAAGAAGCACACTCTAAATTGGTGGAGTGAGCATCACTCACCTGCTGCCAGTCAGCAGCAGTGGCCTCGCCCCCAAATGCGGCTCGGTCTGGAGAAAGAAAGTGAAAAATGAAATGGTAATAAATTAATTTTCTTACCATTTTATTTTTGACTTTTGCAGCGCTGGCAGAAGGGGGGTGCGCGATGCTCCACCGACCTAATGGAGGGGCCGCCGCTGCTGAATAGTACTGTAAGTAATTTGGGTTTCGGGTCAAAACCTATGGATGGTTCAATGGAAATAACCATTTACCACCCATTGAACCCCCTCTTGACGCAAAATAATGCAAAGCAGTGCAAAACTCTGCTTTTCGTTACTTTCAGGCAAATTTCCAGCGCAGAGCATGTTTTGAGCTGAAAAGTAAATTTAGAATTAACATTTTGCGCCAGTTTCTGCCACATTTCTAAACCCAGCGCAAAATGTTAGTAAATCTGCCCCTCTGTTTTTTGCAGTCTTTCATAGAAAGCAGATCCAGGCCCGGGATAATGGGGAAGCCCGATGGCCCGACCTTCCGTGAAAGAGGAAGAAGATGTATGTCCTACCCGTGTGTGGAGAGGAGCAGACACCTGACCATGAAGTCTGAAACCAAGGCTTCAGCTGGCTGAAGCCTATGTGGGTGTCTCCTTGATGGGATGAGCTGCCAAAAGGAGCCGCCCAACTTCGGCTGGCCTGATGCGAACCAGGCATCTGCCCATCCAGAGGGTTGAAGACATGAGAAAACATTTCTGGACTGCACTGACCTGAGTAGCTTGCATCATCCATGACTTTCCTGTACCATAACGAGCTTCTAAAACGTATATCTGCTTGTTAGTAGCACTAAGGGGAGATATGCTTTATTCTGCCTCATTCATGACTTAAGATAGTGTCTTATTGGATGCATTTGGTCATGAATTCCATTACTTTATGAATAATTGCTTAGGCTCTTAAGGTACCAAAGATATAATTGTTGGAAATAGCGTATACTGGATTTACACTATATTCAGGCCCACTGGAATTATGCAGCAGGGGAGGACGAAATTATGTTGCAGGGTTGACTAAATTATGCAGCAAGAAAAGGCAAATGATGTGGTATAGTGCAGCATAGTTTGTGATTAAATTACGTCATTATTTTGAACTATCTGGGTGCACCAGTTTAATACCCAAACACAGCAATAAGCAAAAGGAGGGTGACCAGTGCACCTTTGCGATGGGCCTTCCACAGCACAGCAGCACTGGCTGCTGGGTTTTGTTAACATTTCATCTGTTTGAGCTAGAAACAAATTTGTGGGATATAATCTGCAGCAGATGATGGAGATGGAATGAGCGGCAAATGAGTCAAGCCCATAATCATGCGGAAAACTCAGCAAAAGCTAAGTCGTATAATTGCAATGACCCTGCCTCTATTCCACCTTGTCAGCCCCTTCTAGTGATCCTAGTTTGTCTGTTGCAAACCCCCTTTCCTTCACCATAATCCCCCCTTAAGTGCAGTGCCTGAAGGAAACCTTGGCCCTGATTTGCCAATTCCAGGGTTTAAGCCCATGGAGTTTTACTGAGAATACCAATATCTTTCCCCTGGGGTAAAATAGGATGTTATTTGATTTGCAGCGCCTCAACACGCTAGCACTCCGTTTGTTTTTGTGCTCTTATCTCAGTCCCACAAAGTTCTGTTTTGTGCTGCTCCTTATGTTTGCTGCCTACCTTCTTTTTTAGAGGGATAGTTGAATGGGTTTAGATTAGATGGAATGTAACTACTTTTGCCATACAGTATCCGAGTTCCATATGCCCTACCACCTCTGCAGCATGTCTTCGCTGTTCACGTCTGTTACCTTTGAGAGTCAAATGCACAAAGGAAGTGACTTGGTTTACCAGTTCGAGGGCAATAGTAGAAGAGGCCCACCACAAATACTTCACACTATCTACTATTGACTGCCAAAGTGCCCGCAGAAAACCCGTCAGACCTGCTCTCCCCCCCCCCCCAGCCCCCCCCCAATAGCTACAAATGAAAAACAGAAACCAGGAGAGTGCGTTACAGACTCGTAAAAGTGAAAATATATTATTGCATATTTCACACCGCAATACCTACCATGAAAACGTAACTGACCGCATGAACCTAAGACATGACGGAGCACAGTGCCTCAACTCAGCACAGTGCCTAAACACAACGGAGGCATTCACAGCCTGCTCTGCTGCCTGACACAGTCTTTCTGCCCAGCCCTTCCTCAGTCACGCGTCGCAAAATAGGTATTACTTTACAATCACCAGAAATGCTGTTGAGCCGGTGTTTATTTAGCCACGTCCTGTGGACTTTGTGCGTAATTACTGTACACAGTCAGTGTGAGTGTAAAAATAGCTTCAGTAAACAAGGGGAGGCGTGGCTGACTGCCTCAAGTGCACCACAAGCAGCCCGGCTGAAACCTTTGAGCTCCAGTCTCTGGCGCCTGTCCAAACAATATGGCCGCCGCATTTCCAATGAAGCAGGTTCTGCTGGTCCAACTGCTGCAAACGCAGGAAACCATAGGCCTCTCTAAGCTATAGTAAGCTGTGGGAACGTTCTACCTGTGACTCAAAGAGCTTCCTAAAGTGCTTTGCTAACAAGGTATTCAATATTTAATATTCATAGGTGAGGTAGCATCTGCTATTTCTGTTTGCAGTAATCTATCATTTTTTAAATCAGGTGCACAGTCATACCTGGAGGACTTTGTTGTCTGAAATTGCATGTTTACCTTTAGAAATGAGTGTAGCTCCACCGACTTCTACATGCTATGCCCCATTCTATGAGGGGGCTACATGAGATCAACTTGTGATGATCTTGGAAATACCAATATCTCTGGTATTAGTGGGTGTGGTATAGCAGGGCACTCATAACGCGCCCATAGTGGCTCTTGCTATCTCTAGAATGCAAAAACATTTTTAAATATTTAGTTTAAATGGACAGGTCATTGGACTCAATTAATAGAAATTGGTGTTGCTGAAAGGAAGGATAAAGAGGTATAAAAATACAATGGTCACCCTACCCTAAGTAACAAATTAAACGTGCACTATGTGGAAAAAAGAAAGAAAGAAAGAAAGAAAGAAAGAAAGAAAGAAAGAAAGAAAAAGAAAAAAGAGATGCATAGAGTAAGAGGTAGGGTTTAATTGGGAGGGAAAGTCGGGTGTTAAAAAAACCTCATAAAAAGCCTTTGTTTGATCGAAACAAACATTAAACCTGCAAATAATTCGAACTCTTTGTAATTAATGCACATTTTTACAAATTATTTCAAGGTAATCCCATAATATTGCTCCCTGTGGCTGAGAATCTCTGGGAGCTCCGGACTTTTATTAATACTTTCAGAACAAACGTAATCCTTTGAGCCCCTTAAGCTACATGGTTACTGCTGAGGATGTAAATTGCTGTGTCTTTTTGTGTGTCTTGCGTAAACTTTGGACCGCATACCAGAGTAAAAAGGGATGCCTGGTGGGTTGGGAGGAAAATTTGGTGGCTAACTAGGTCAGCTGCTTGGGTAGTTGAACCAGGTGACGCGGTCAGTCATGCTTTTTGGATTGGCAGTAATAATTTTGGCGTGGGTTAGTTAGGGAGTAAAGGATGGTGTACAGCAGAAGGCTCCCTCCTTGCCTTTCCATCTGCGCATTACTTAATTATTAGCAAGTATACTGCTACCTGGCCCGAGTCAATTCATCTGGAGTTTATGGACCTTATGTCCGCTTTTGAAAGGGTCAACTGTGAGAAGTTGCGGGGCCTGCTTCTAGGGGTGGACCCGGATATTGTGTTCCTTTTAAGTGATCTACATGCCCACTCCTCAGCCTTTGTACAGCATTGTCAGGGTACGGCTTGTACCCAATTCTTTAGAACAAGGAGGGGAGTCCGTCAGAGGAGCATTCTCGCGCCCTTCCTATTTACCATTGATGTTAATGGCCTGAAGCAAGCCCTTCTCTAGGTTAAGGCCGAGATTCTAAAGGTGGGGACACGATCGCTTCCAGTTCTACTGTAGGATGCAATACGGTCCTAATGGCACGGACCGCCGTGGGTTTACAGTTATTACTGGAAAAGTTTGCCACCTTTATGGCTAGTCTAGACCTCGAAGTAATCTTTTCAAAGTTGTATGTGATGGTAGTTGTCCCGCAGTTCACCAGATCAAAAATATATAATGTGGGGAACCACACCATGGCCAAAGTCCTGGTCTTTTCGTATCTCAGGGTTTTGTTTATTCTAATAAGAACTGGAAGCCATGGACTGGTGCGAAGATAGTGTAGCTTGTTAAGGCCACGGTTGCCATGGCTAGTTTCACCCAGAGGTTGGTGTCTAGGCCACCCAGATTTCTAACCAAGGTTTACCAAGCAAAATGTGTCTCCAAGACTCTGTATGTTAATGAGGTTTGAGGTTTCACGAAAGCTGATAATATCCAGACTGCCGAAAATATGTTTTTAAGGCATGTGTAGTGGGTTCTCCAAAGCACCTGGCTTTCAGTGTACATGATGAGCTACAAGTAAAATACATAGGAGACATAACTGCTCTCAGACCACTGTTATGTTGGATTACGGTCTGGACCAGGGAGGAATCCCAGTTGATATGGCTCATCCTCACCAACTGAGGGATAAAAAAAAGAGATTTCCCATACAAAAGGAGTATCAGACCATATGATGCATTTATATGTACCCTCTTTGCTTGATATATATATATATATATATATATTGCTTTTGCAGGGAGGACAGCATTTATTCACTCCTTGCGTTAACACTGCTAACAGAGTAGGCCGAGAACGATACAGATGCCATTTTCGGACTTATGCTCGAACAGGGGCTGTGATCACGTGTTAATCTCCGGCAGTTGTCAAGCCCCAGTTCAACTGAATTACTGGGAGCAGCTGAATGTAGGCTGTTTACTTGATTGTCCTGAGACTCAAGGTCGCATCTGGCTTTGGGTTTGATAAGCGCATTCCTTGAGGCGCCGTGCCTACACTCCCGGGCACCAAGACGAAAGGGAGTCACCCCTCCTGACCTTCCCAGTAATAAATAGTTAAGCTTTGAACTAATCATGTGTGCCATATATGGTCCTTCGCTGGAGCTCGAATGCCAACTGGTGTTTTTCCTTTTCCTTTTACAGTGATTATATGTGTTGGACCGAAAAGTATATAACCTCATGTTTGAATATAAGCCAACAGTCTGCTCCGCGCACCTGATGGGTGAGGGTTGAAGAGGCTCCTTTATAGAGTATTTTGCTTAATAAATGATTGTACTTTCTTCACTGCCAACTGACTGATTATTTGGTAAATGGGATTGGGGCTATTGGTAGGTATAGCCCTTTATGTTATTTTTATAGTACTTCACCGACTGCCGGTCCCTTGACCATACAGACAATATACCATGGATGGCATATGCTAAGTTTGTCTTTAACAGCCTGTGTATGGAGGATTTATTTCATAGACCCCAGTTCCTGCGCACCTTGGAGCTGAAGTGAGTTAGAGACCAGATTTTGGAATGCAAATCACTACAAAGAGAGCAGACAGAACTGATGAAACCCACAGTTTGGGGTCATACCCTTTTAAAAACAGTCCACACCATGGAACAGTACCTATCCATTTTAACTAGGGATTGAGACAGATGTTTGCTGACCAGATTCAGATTTGGGGCCTCATTTATGAGGTTTTGCCGTAGGGCAGACCAACAGGCCTTCCTGCTGCACTTCTCTACGTCAAAAGAAAAGGGCAGGAATGCGCTGTGTCTATAAGATACAGTGAATTCATGTCCTTTTCGCCTGTGCTGGCGCACAATGGGCCGCCGTGCGCCAACGCAGGCACCTTTGCACCATGGTGCAAGGGTGACTGCGTTGCGGGGATGATTATTTTTATACAGGAAGGGAAACCTTTCTGTACAAAAATAATCACAGGAGGCTTTTCCTCTTTCTATGTGTGCTGCAATATGCAGGACACATAGAAAAAAGGAAAAACGAGGAGAAATAAAGATATTTCTCCTCGTTGCTCCTCCTTACGCCTCTCCTGGGGAGGCATAAGCCCTGCCTCAGATTTATGATTTCTCGTAAATCTGGGGCAGTGTCCAAAGGCCATGGATGTTGCTGGGAACGCCCCCAGCAACACCCATTACACGCCCCTTTAACGCAGAACATTGCATTAAAGGGACTGGTATTTATCAGGCAGCGTTAAGCCAAAAAAAAGTGGCTTAGTGCTGCCTGATAAATAACACGCATGCTTCAACACCGTGAAACGTCACAAACAGTGACGTTCCGATGGAGCAAGGGGCCTCATAAATGAGGCCCTTAATATGTTGCATTACGTTCTGGCTTCCCTGAGTGGTTGGAGCCCGTCTGGTATTGTGCATCCTTGCGCCTGGGACGAAGTGTCTCCACAGGACACCTTACATGTTATGATGTTTTGCAGATATTCTAGCTAACCTAGGAAAATGTTTGTGAAGCCTATACTTAAATCTTTGAATTTTTACACAAGTTCGACCTGCACTCATGTTCCTTCAGCTCCTAGAAAATGAACATATTATATTCACAGTATTCTGCTTTTTAAGAGCCGCGCTGTGATCGAGGCATTCTAGGTCATGATTAAATGTGTTGCTGCTAGTGGAGATTTTTTATGTATGTGACATTGGAGCTGGTATTTTTATGAGGTTTTATACTAGCTCATTCTATCATTTTATGCCTAACTTATATTTATATTGTGTGTATGTTGCTTTTACGCTTGATTTGTATGTTATATGACACTATGTTATTTTATGGGTATATGCTTAACCAAGTAAAGATTTACTTACTTACTTACCTGTGCACTGTGGTGGCCAGTCCAGTGCTTTCTTTTTAGATCTCACATGGGCGTGGCAGCGAAGCAGCCTCGCCTCTTCGAGAGATCTTGTAAACACAACATTTCTAAAAGGGACTGTAAGCCTCGCCCCTCCTTTCCATTGGGTAGCGTCAGCGTTTATGTTCAACGCTGGCTTCCTAATGGAAAGGAGTGTTTTTGGGTGCCAACCTGTCTATTTTTCGGACAGCCCCTCCGGACACCGTGTCCTGGTTTGCGGCAGACTGTCGTGAAGCCATTTCTTATCTGCTTGTTTATTTTAACAAGCAGATAAGAAAAGTCTTCACAAGGGCTCTCCATCACGCCCGCGCTTACCAGCCCGGGCTGACATCCCGGCGGGCAGATCGCTTGACGCGCTGCTGAGGAATGAGGCTGTGGGGGCCGAAGCCAAGGGGTCTCTGCGGGTCCACAGAGCTGGGCTCCTGTGAGTCAATGCCACCTGCTGTCTCCCTCATGTACCGGGATGGCTCCCGGAGTGTGCCAACCCATGGGTTCGGGCTGCGGCAGCCCTCTCAGCTCTGCACCGGTGTTAGGGGCCTGGAGACAGCCTGCCTGTCTCCCGCACAGCCTTCATTGTGGTGCCAGCGCCTCTATGAGTACAGATTCAGCTCCTTTCACTGCCAAAGCTCTTAAAGGGATTATGCTTTCCCTTCATATGCTCGGATGATTGTCCCCGTCAGGAGGTTGTTCCCGCAGCACCTTCAAACAAACAAATTGATCTCAGGCAGGGTTGGACTTCTTCTGCGAGTTACTGTCAGCGGCTGTGCGGTGGGACGCGTGGCCTGGGAGGGGCGTCTCCTCATTCTTGAGATGTTTTGAGTGCTGATAATGTTGTTGGCGCTGGCGCTATAGAACGTTAGCCAAAGAGGAAGTGCACCTCAACTGAAGTTTATTCTCTTTTCCAGATTAGGGTCATCCGTACCCAATAAATGTGCATTTGTAGGAACAGGTTGTAAGGTGGACTCGCTCCGCCCCCTGTTGTAGATGAAGACAGCTAGGTACTTTTAAAGGGAGCCAGCGGGTCAGGTTACACAGGCAGCGCCGCCCAACCAGAGGTGATGCAGACAGGTTACAGGCAGCAGTGCGCCCCCTTTCCGTACCCTGAGACAGAACGGGCATTATTCACACCCTAGGCAGTGGCGGGAGTTGAGGTACCGCTCTTCCTAGAGGTCAGGGTTTCTTTGATTTGTCTCTAAACCTGGGGGGTTTTGCCTTCTATCCCCAAATAGAGAAGAGAGCAGCTCGGGTTCCAGTGACCGGTTCGGTTGCCTCCTCTGACTTAGCTCGCCTCCCTTTTTTCCTTTCTTCCTCTTTTCTCTCTTCCTCTGTTTTATCCACTACCCCCTTATCTTCTACCTCCCCCTACAACAAATGCCATCTTTCTCTCTAGCTTCCTTCCTGCTCCTGAACCACTCTTTCGCCTCTACAAGCCCCTCCTTTGGTCTGCCCCGGTCTTCCTTCCTTGCTTGCCTCGTGCACGCTTTTTAGGGATCGACCTCTGGCAATGCGCATGCGCATTGCAGATGTCGAGACATATTGGGGCTTAACGAGAGCTTAACCAAACTGGCGATTTGATGCTGTGTCCGTGAAAAAAGCGCGTGCACGCTTCAAAGCCACCAGCCTCCCTCCCAGAAGCTTCCCCCAGCGTGTGCTGTGGCATTTCTCCTCCCCTAATTATTCACTGCCCACGGCCGGCCGGCACATCAAAGACTGCTGCTCCCCGTGCGTCTCGTCACCCTTACTCACTCCCATCAATATCCCGGACTAAACCCTTCTCTTTGTACCCATTCCCGGAGTGACCTTTGTTTCTGTCAAACTCCTCTGCTTTGTGTGTGAAGCTTTGTAATTTCACTATTGGCAAGCCGCTTGTAGATGCATTTCTCTCCCGGCTCAAGCTCTACCTATCCCCTACCGATTTTCTCCCCACTTCCTCCAAGTACAGATTCCTTCCCTCTGTAAGTATAGTTCTTGCAGATCACCTTGCCAGTCGTAATTGTTTTCATTGCGCATTTAAGGATATATTATTTATTTTTTTCCTGTGGACATTGTCTGACGAGCAGTGCCTAGCAATGCAGCGCTGACATCTCGAGGAAGAGGCGGCTGCATATGAAGAGTGCCCAAGTTTGTTTGACATTTTGATCTTTCCTTGAATGCGGGCTCAGGCGGAGGTGTGCTAAGAAACCCAAAACTGCTCCGGTAGTCTGGGTAGTTCCACTGCCAGTTTACTCTCTTGTTTCATGAAAAACGTAGTTTTTTGCTTTGTACCCATTCCCGGAGTGACCTTTGTTTCTGTCAAACTCCTCTGCTTCGTGTGTGAAGCCTTGTAATCTCACTATTGGCAAGCCGCTTGTAGATGCATTTCTCTCCCGGCTCAAGCTCTACCTATCCCCTACCGATTTTCTCCCCACTTCCTCCAAGTACAGATTCCTTCCCTCTGTAGGTATAGTTCTTGCAGATCACCTTGCCAGTCGTAATTGTTTTCATTGCGCATTTAAGGATATATTTTCTTTTTTCCTGTGGACATTGTCTGACGAGCAGTGCCTAGCAATGCAGCTCTGACATCTCGAGGAAGAGGCGGCTGCATATGAAGAGTGCCCATGTTTGTTTGAGATTTTGATCTTTCCTTGAATGCGGGCTCAGGCGGAGGTGTGCTAAGAAACTCAAAACTGCTCCGGTAGTCTGGGTAGTTCCACTGCCAGTTTACTCTCTTGTTTCATGAAAAACGTAGTTTTTTGCTTTGTACCCATTCCCGGAATGACCTTTTTTTCTGTCAAACTCCTCTGCTTCGTGTGTGAAGCTTTGTAATCTCACTATTGGCAAGCTGCTTGTAGATGCATTTCTCTCCCGGCTCAAGCTCTACTTATCCCCAATCCGATTTTCTCCCCACTTCCTCCAAGTACAGATTCCATCCCTCTGTAGGTATAGTTCTTGCAGATCACCTTGCCAGTCGTAATTGTTTTCATTGCGCATTTAAGGATATATTTTCTTTTTTTCCTGTGGACATTGTCTGACGAGCAGTGCCTAGCAATGCAGCGCTGACATCTCGAGGAAGTGGCGGCTGCATCTGAAGAGTGCCCATGTTTGTTTGACATTTTGATCTTTCCTTGAATGCGGGCTCAGGCGGAGGTGTGCTAAGAAACTCAAAACTGCTCCAGTAGTCTGGGTAGTTCCACTGCCAGTTTACTCTCTTGTTTCATGAAAAACGTAGTTTTTGCTGATAGTGTGCATTCGCTTACAGTTGGACATGCTAATTGGGACAGGTGGCGTCACTGAATCTACCCTTCAGTCCTCGGCCTGATCCTTTCTCGCTCACCATTGGTCCCGTTCCGGTATTCAGGCAGGCCTCTGTCACGCACCTCTCAGCACTTGCACCACTCTCCTCTCACCACTATCCCCTCTCACCACTCTCCCCTCTCTCCCCCTCACTCCCCTCTCCCCTCCCTCTCCCCTATCCTCACTCTCCCCTCTCCTTACTCTCCAATCCCTCTCTCCCCTCCCTCTCTTTCTCCTCTCTCCCCACTCCCCTCTCTCTTCACTACCCTCTCTCTTCACTCCCCTCTCTCCTCACTCCCCCCTCTCCTCTCCATCTCCCCTCTCCTCACTCAACCCTCTCCTCACTCAACTCTCTCCTCACTCTCCCCTCTCCTTACTCTCCTCTCTCCCCTCTCTTATTCTCTCTCCCCTCTCTTCTCCTATCTACTCTCTACCCTCTTACCTCTCTCCTCTCGTCCCGCACCCCTCAGCACCACCACAGCATCACTCAGGGGCACCACAACATCACTATGCGCCACTACAGCATCACTGAACGCCACAGCATTACTCATCGCCACCACAGCATCACTCAGCACCACCCCAGCATCACTCAGCACCACTCACCATCACCACATCATCACTCAGCATCACCCCAACATCACTCACCACCACCACAGCACCACTCATCATCACCACATCATCACTTAGCGCTACCCCAGCATCACTCAGCAACACCACATTATCACTCAGCACCACCACATTATCACTCAGCGCCACCCCAGCATCACTCAGTGCCACCCCAGCATCACTCAGCACCACCACAGCATCACTCAGCACAACCACAGCATCACTCAGTGCAACCGCAGCATCACTCAGCGCAACCACAGCATCACTCAGCGCAATCACAGCATCACTCAGCGCAACCACAGCATCACTCAGCACAACCACAGCATCACTCAGCGCAACCACAGCATCACTCAGCGCCACCACAGCATCACTCAGCACCACCACAGCATCACTCAGCACCACCACAGCACCACTCAGCACCACCCCAGCATCACTCAACACCACCCAGCATCACTCAGCACCACCCCAGTATCACTCATCACCACCACAGCATCACTCAGCACCACCACAGCACCACTCAGCACCACCACAGCACCACTCAGCACCACCACAGCATCACTCAGTGCAACCACAGCATCACTCAGCGCAACCACAGCATCACTCAGCGCAACCACAGCATCACTCAGCGCAACCAGAGCATCACTGGTTCAAATATGTTCTTTCAATGTTTCAAGCTGTTTTCAAGCTTTCACGCTTTATTACAAATCACAAAAAGATGTTAATATTTCACTTCTGTTCTTGGATTTTCGTCACAATAAAAACACTGAACATAATCTTCACAAAAGTTATTTACAAAAGTTTAAGCTATTGCCATTACAAATTAAATAAATTATTTAAGTATTAATTATTTAAAAAAAATAAAAGCCATTGTTATTTGTAATATCACTACATCTAAGTCACGTAAATACAAAACATGTTGCATTACAAATGCTATAGGTGTCACATTTACGAAAGTTATAACTATTGGCATTGTAAATGACAAAGCTATTAATTTAGCTATTTTAAAAAATAACACATAAATAAAAAAAATTCATTTATAAGACCAATAGCTCAAACTTTCCTAATGCGAGCCCTATAGCATTTCCAATGCTTGTTCTTCTCCTTCCTCTTCTTCTGTCCCTCCCCTCCTCCTCCATAATATCCCTACCCCTCCTAACCTTCCCGTTTCTTCCCCCGCCTATCTCGCCCACTCTCTCCTCTTTCGCCCAGTCCCTCTTCCCTCTGTAATCTGTATGTAATATCCTTCTTCTTCCATCTTCTGTTTCACTGCCTGTTAATCTCCACTTCTCCTCCCCTTTCTTCCCTTCCTGCTGTCATATCCCTCCCCGTCCGCCTCATCTTCTCTTCCCCTCTTCTAGCGCCATTCTACATTCTTCTCTGCAAATTAACCCTTTTCTTTCACCCCCTGCAAAGCTCCTGCCTCTTCCCTCACCCACTGTCTTCCTACTTCTCCCTCTTATCTTTCAGTCATGTACCTCCCTCTGCCTCAACCCTCTTCTCTCCACCTATCTCTCACACTCTCCCACCCTGCAGCCCCCCCTGTGACGTCCTCTCTTCAGTGTCTACCAGCATCTCGTTTTCAGTCTCTACCTCTCCCCCACTATCTTTCCCCTCCCTCTGCCCGTCTCTCCCTTCCCACGTTCTTTCTGTATGTCACCGTCTCCACCTTCCCTTTGTAATATTTCTCTCTCTACCCCTCCTCCAGCCACCCTATCTTCCCTGCCCCCCTCTTTCTGTAGCAGGAAGGAAGAAGGGAATGAGGCAGAGCTGACATGAAACGAAGCAAAGCAGGCCCCCTCCCCAAAGCCCACGAAAGAGAGGGGAACACACAGAGGACAATCGCCTCCCCCGAGCAGGATTTTATCTTTCTTTTCTCGCTTCCCACCATCCTCCACCAGCCAAAGCTCAAGTTTTCTTTTCTCTTTCTTTTAAAGGACCGGGACTTTTTAGGTTGAGGCTACCGTCCCACTGCGTAAGCAGTGGGCGGAGCCGAAATGTCATGTTGTGTAGTATGGGGGCCTGAACACGCCCCTCTTCTCCATTGGCTGGCCTCGTAAATGCTGGCCAGCCATTGGAAGAGAGGAGCGTCACTCAGTTCAGGCCCCACCTTGACGCGATTCGGGGGCGTTTTTCTCTCTTTTTTAAGCCCCGTCCCTTTTCTAGTGGTGGGCGTTACACCCTCCCTCTCGCCGAGGTCCCAGTCTGACCTAAAAACGCCCCTCAATCCAAAAAATTATGGCCGTTCCTCCGAGCCATTTGTGAATGACCTCGGAGAAACATGGTAGTGTGCAGTGCTCCTCTCTTGCCTTCCGAGATCGTAAGGCAAGAGAGGAGCGCTCCACACTACCATGTTTCTCCGAGGTCATTCACAAATGGCTCGGAGAAACGGCCGTCATTTGGGGGGGGCTGGCGTCACAGCTGTCTGCACTCCCCCCCTCCTCCCCCTCACCGTTCTTAATCTAGGATGCGGTGGCAGGCAGCTTGTTCTCCGACTTGTGCCGTGATAAAAACACACCCCTGGCTCAGGTCTCGCAGGAAGCCCCGATCTCCCCAGAGAGCCCCCTGTCTCCCTCAGAAAACCTCCAGCCTCCCCAAGTCTTGCACCAGGCGTCTCCCTAAAAACAGGGAATGTCTTAGAGCCACAGCTGCAGACTTGGGAGCTTCGAGTCTCGGCGTCGACTCAAGATCCTGTGATTCTGGGCAACTCACCTAATCTCGTGCATAGAAGCAAAACAATTGGTGCTCATGCAAAAATGCTCCAATGCCCTTGGACTGAGTTCGCTCTACATAATTTTTTATTTTTTTTAAACATTCTTCAAATTTACTCTTTACAAAATGATGTCACTTTCATAAGTGTTATTTTACTGCAGATTTTGCCTAATCACTCAATTCACCGATAACGGTGCCTGGCTAATTCGACATGTTTTGATTTTTTTTTTATAGTGGTTTTGAGGAAAAGATTACAAGTTTCTCTCCTAGCGACCCACCAAATGTTGCATATATGATACAATTAACGGATAGCATAGGTCATAGGACTAAGAGTTGTGCCCTGCATTTTCTTTGCAAAAAAAAAAACCGAATGTCTATAAATAGATGCTTCAATAACCTTATTTTGTTGCGATGAACGATAAAAAAGAACGAAGCAAAATTATGTTTAGAATTTACCTTCCAGCAAATCCGTTCACATTTTATGTTAAAATAAACGTTTGCTGCTGACATCTACTTTTATATGAGGATAACAAATTGAATTTTCACAAAACTAATTTAGCCTTTCGGCTTTTAAGGTGAGTTAATTCTCTTCCATTAAATTGAGTGCTATTTCTTAGGGCAATTGCCGAGCTGGAAGTAGTGGATACCAGAGGCCTGCAAAGGGCTCAAGATGTGCGCTCGGTGTGTGTATATACGGTAATATAAACGGTAATCCGATTACACGTCACATCACACATCTCTCCAAATAAGGACCAAGTAATCCCGCTCTACTGGCAGTAAACAAGTCAAAGACATAGAGGAGACCCGATTCATCACAATTTTATTACGTTTTATTAAGTTCTGCTTTTTCAGCTCAATTCAGCCATTTCCTTGTCTCCATACCCTGAAAAAGTCCCACAGTTATTAAAAAATACCATGCAACGTAGCGCTGCATGAAAATACTGGGTGCTGCGCCGAGCAATCGGGAGAGAATTGTGCAGCGACTTACTTACTAATATTATTTTAAAATGCGGTGTTAGCGCAACAGTAAAGAAATATGCCACGTCACCAAGGGCAGAGAGTAGTGTCTTCCATCAGATTTAAACTCGAGGCGCTCCCTCCAGGGCAAATGTTTACAAAAGGGGGAGTGACACACAAGGCGGAAATTACACCTTGTGCATTCAAAGGTCACTGAGATTCAGCGGGTCCTCTGTCTGTCCCCGGCTTCATGTCATGCCAGAAGAGCCCATGTAGGCACAGCATCAATGCCAGCATTTCTTCATTCCACATCCCTCACTTCTGGTTCTTCATTCTGCATCCCTCACTCCTAGTTCCTCATTCCGCATCCCTCATTCCTTGGTCCTCATTCCCCATCCCTCACTCCTAGTTCCTCATTCCGCATCCCTCATTCCTTGGTCTTCATTCCACATCCCACACTCCTAGTTCCTCATTCCGCATCCCTCATTCCTTGGTCTTCATTCCCCATCCCTCACTCCTAGTTCCTCATTCCGCATCCCTCACTTCTGGTTCCTCAATCCGCATCCCTCACTTCTGTTTCTTCATTCCACATCCATCATTCTTTGGTCCTCATTCCGCATCCCTCACTCCTTGGTCTTCATTCCACATCCCTCACTCCTAGTTCCTCATTCCGCATCCCTCATTCCTCGGTCTTCAATCCACTTCCCTCATTCTTTGGTCCTCATTCCGCATCCCTCACTCCTAGTTCCTCATTCCGCATCCCTCACTCTTAGTTCCTCATTCCGCATCCCTCACTCCTAGGCCCTCATTCCGCATCCCTCACTCCTAGTTCCTCATTCTGCATCCCTCACTCCTAGTTCCTCATTCCGCATCCCTCACTCCTAGTTCCTCAATCCGCATCCCTCACTCCTAGTTCCTCATTCCGCATCCCTCACTCCTAGTTCCTCATTCCGCATCCCTCACTCCTAGTTCCTCATGCCGCGATCCCTCACTCCTAGTTCCTCATGCCGCATCCCTCACTCCTAGTTCCTCATGCCGCATCCCTCACTCCTAGTTCCTCATTCACCATCCCTCACTCTTAGTTCCTCATTCTGCATCCCTCACTCCTAGGTCCTCATTTCGCATCCCTCACTCCTAGGTCCTCATTCCGCATCCCTCACTCCTAGTTCCTCATTCCACATCCCTCACTCCTAGTTCCTCATTACGCATCCCTCACTCCTAGTTCCTCATGCCGCATCCCTCACTCCTAGTTCCTCATTCTGCATCCCTCACTCCTTGGTCTTCATTCCACATCCCTCACTCCTAGTTCCTCATTCCGCATCCCTCACTCCTAGGTCCTCATTCCACTTCCCTCATTCTTTGGTCCTCATTCCGCATCCCTCACTCCTAGTTCCTCATTCCGCATCCCTCACTCTTAGTTCCTCATTCCGCATCCCTCACTCTTAGTTTCTCATTCTGCATCCCTCACTCCTAGTTTCTCATTCCACATCCCTCACTCCTAGTTCCTCATTCCTCATCCCTCACTCCTAGTTCCTCATTCCGCATCCCTCACTCCTAGTTCCTCATTCCGCATCCCTCACTCCTAGTTCCTCATTCCGCATCCCTCACTCTTAGTTCCTCATTCCGCATCCCTCACTCTTAGTTCCTCATTCTGCATCCCTCACTCCTAGTTCCTCATTCCACATCCCTCACTCCTAGTTCCTCATTCCTCATCCCTCACTCCTAGTTCCTCGTTCCGCATTCCTCATCCCTCACTCCTAGTTCCTCATTCCGCATCCCTCACTCCTAGTTCCTCATTCCGCATCCCTCACTCCTAGGTCCTCATTCCGCATCCCTCACTCCCAGTTCCTCATTCCGCATCCCTCACTCCTAGTTCCTCATTCCGCATCCCTCACTCCTAGTTCCTCATTCCGCATCCCTCACTCCTAGTTCCTCATTCCGCATCCCTCATTCCTTGGTCTTCATTCCGCATCCCTCACTCCTAGTTCCTCATTCCGCATCCCTCACTCCTAGTTCCTCATTCCCCATCCCTCATTCCTTGGTCCTCATTCCGCATCCCTCACTCCTAGTTCCTCATTCCGCATCCCTCACTCCTAGTTCCTCATTCCGCATCCCTCATTCCTTGGTCTTCATTCCGCATCCCTCACTCCTAGTTTCTTTTGCTTCCATCCTCCTTGGGGTGAGACTGCCTGTTTTTTTTAGGTCAATTTGCCCTGTAGGTGGGGCAGGTGGTTGCAAACTCACAAAGCACCTGGGAATACATTTCTGTATCTAGGAGCTGCCCTTGTTATTTCTTGCCTCTGTTCCCTGCTGCTGTTCGTTTTTTTTCTTGCCTCTGTGTGGCTCTGTGTGTGTGTGACTATGTGTGAGGGTGGCTCTGTCTGTGTGAGGGTGGCTCTGTCTGTGTGAGGGTGGCTCTGTGTGTGTGTGGGCGTGGCTCTGTGTGTGGGTGGCTCTATGTATGACTGTGGGTGGCTCTGTGTGGGTGGCTCTGTGTGTGGGTGGCTCTGTGTGTGGGTGGCTCTATGTGAATGACTGTGGGTGGCTCTGTGTGTGTGTGTGTGGGTGGTTCTGTGTGTGGGTGGCTCTATGTGAATGACTGTGGGTGGCTCTGTGTGGGTGGCTCTGTATGTGTGTGTGGGTGGCTTTGTGTGTGGCTCTGTGTGTGGGTGCAAATGCAATAGGTCTCGCATTTGCGAGAGATTAAGCTATTGGCATTGTAAATTACATTGGCATTTATTTATATGTTTTAAAAACAAAAACATAAATAAAAAATGTCATGAGCAATGCCAATAGCTCTAACTTTAACAATGCCGAGACCATTGCATTGTAAATGCTTGTTTCTCTTTCCTTTCAAACTCGGGCTAGAACAACACGACGGGGTGAGGGGCGTATTTATTCTTTATTTTCTTCTCCCTTTCCCTTCCCCTTTTTCACCTCACTTCCTTTATTAGGGTTTTTTTATGTTTGCTAGGATCTCTTTCATTTGAAAACCAAGTCACGACTTTTTTCCTTCTGTCATGTTTATCAGCTAAAAAGGGCGAGGCTGTTGCAATGTTTGTGTTTCAGGGACGGTTCTGGGGAAAACGTTTGAGAAAGCTGTTATCATGCAGTGCCGGGCCTTTAAAGCTCCTGCTAAGCAAGCTGCAACTTGTAGTGACTAGTTGGAGCCCCCATCCCTCCTCCAGCTTTAGGAATCAAAACCAATTGAGAGTTTGGTGTTGGGGGAGAAGGCTGTATCAGTCCCCCTGACTGGCACTCCTATCTTTCGAAGGGAAATAAAGTCACCCTTTTACAGGAATACAGCTTATGGTTCTCTCAGAGAATTTGAAAAAACAGGCAATGGGCTTCCTTTTTGTGTCTCCAATGTACCAAATATACAATTTTCTAAACATAAATGGTATTTTATCCGATTGGAAAATAACAAGGAAAAATGTAATTTCTCTATTAAACCTAATTCAGCTACTTAATTATTTAATCATCATAGTTGCTATACTTTTATATAGAAATCTAATTTATTGTGTATGGCTTATTAGCTGAAACAAAAATACAATGAGAAAAACCTCAGACTACCTGGTACAGTCGTGGGCAGTAAATTGAAACTTTGTTCACAAATTGCAGACTGTCTTTGTAGTTGATGTGATCCGATTTGCACTTTTTCTTCTTCTTAATTTTAACCACTCAGTAGAAACAACAAAGTATTTTAAGCAAGACATCGATTTCCAAGTGTTCCTGATAGATGCCATGACATAATTTCGAAATGTTATTTGAAGGAGGAATTATCATGACATCCAGTAGCTTATCTCGTTTCTAATTCCGCCTCCGTTCCAGGAAGCATCTTTCTTTTTGGCTAAACACATTTACGATTTGCCCACTCCCTTACTATCTAGGCTACCAGCCCACTCCTTATCACCAGGAACAGCTTCATGGTTATTTACATCAATTTAACTACATACTGCATTCTGGGAGTTGTAGTCTTGATTCATTTTAGGTGACCCCCTTGTACTAATACGCCTGAAAACACCGATTTATGAAAGGGAAAGTCCAGGTCTGGAACACTGTGTCTTCAATTAATTGGAGTCACCAGGTAAAGCTGTCTTTGACTTCAGTTAACCACATCGACGCTGATGACGAGCTCAGCTCGTCATGAGGTACACCTCTCATACGCCTCAGCTCGTCATGAACCGCGGGTTTTTAAAAACTTCAGCGCACAGCGGGGAAAATGCGCCGCCCCGATGCGGTTAAAGAGAGCATTCGTTGCCAAGTTGTAGTTGTCCTTCACATGGTGTTGCAATTGTAGACACAATAAAGGGTGATGTTTTCTCATCTGTAGACACGCGTGTTTACATAGATGGGCATCAATGTATATTAGAACACTGAGTAGCAAGATGACTGCACAGCACACCTGGTCAATTCTCACTCCATTTCAGCCCCCTTGACTTCATTGCCATTTTCACAACATGAATTGAATAAAATGATACTATGATCCTTACCTGCTATGAACTCTTGCCAGCCATCTTTTTCCACACAACTAGAATTTGTTTCAAGCTGGTCGAGTAAGAATATTTTTAAATAATTTCCTCTCCGGCCCTTTACCCCACTCTGTTTTGATTTCCCTCCCTTAAAAGCACATCCACCGCAATCAGAGCCACACCAACACCACCAATAGATTATTCTAGGAACCTTGAGTCCATGCAAGAGGTTACTTCACCATACACGCCACCCTGGAGTCCTCAGAAATGTTGATACATAAAACAATAATTGGCTCTGTTTTAATGCATGCATCGCACACATGCTACTTCCAATAATCATTCATTCCAACAGCACCAATTAGAACTCAAGAAAGCACTGTAGAAAAATCACGTATCTTTATTAGTCTCTATGTTAAAAAATCTTGAAGTCTTATGGTTAAAAACTTTCTCATAAAAAATCTCATTGCAGAACATAAAAAAACAACAATTATAATTGTTCCTATTAAAACCAATTTCACAGAAAGGGAGAAAATTCAAAATGTGATATCTGAAGCTTAAGTAAACATCCTAGCCCACATGAAAAAGCAATTGCAATGTAATACCATATCAGTGCTCTTATGTCACATAGAATATATGTATAGGTATTCAATTTGTCCACACACGCTTGATACAAATTTTCTAGGTGGACCGCCTTTGTCAAGGGCAGAGGTTGTATTCTCAGATATTTCTTTAAACACAAGAGAACTTTTCTTAGACACAGAAGCGACGCGTTTCGGTGGTGACAGATAATGTCCCACCTTCTTCAGGCTAACAGATAATTAATACACTTCTCCCCAGTTTCATCCTTGTAATGGTGAGAAGACAGAGGAAACAGTCTCTCCATGCGAAACCGCCAGATGTCTATTTGAAGTACACTGGCATATGAATGTTCAACAAAAGGGGTCAAAACCGATCACCCTCGTATCTGCTGGTTCCAGCTGTTAGGGAATCCTGTTAAAGTTAATGGGGACCTTCTCCTCCTTACTGGCGCTGTTGCAAGAGTTTGCCTTGTTCAAACCACAGGAGCTATGGTTAATAAACCGTCAGCAATGGTAATAGCAGATCAGGTGGTCCAATATTCGCCGGGACTCTGGCATCTCCTGGCCTGCTACTTATTCTCAAAAGCCTTTGTGAAAAACGAAATGTTCACACAAGCATTTACAATGCAATAGGTCTTGCACTGACATTATGTACAGCTATTGACATTGTAAATTACATTGTTATTTTTTGTTGTTTTTCTTTTATAAAACATAAATATAAGGCATTGTAATTTAAAATGCCAATAGTTTAGTTTAAGCTATTGGCATTGTTAATACCAATGCCTTTTATTTATGTTTTAAAAAAGAAAACACAAATAAAAGGCATTGTCATTTGCAATGTCAATAGCAAATACCATTTATTTATGCTTTACAACAGAAAAACAAAAAAAACAATGTCATTTACAATGTCAATAGCTCAAAATAATGTCAATGCGTGACCTATTGCATTGTAAATGCTTGTTGTAGATGGATACGGGTATGGATCTTAATATTTATGGTCAGGCCGGGTTTTGTGGGACAGGTCTGAGCACTGGACTGGTGAATACTTGGTCCTGGGGGAACAGGTTTGCTTAGTTTAAAGAAGAGATACATTGTAAGCAGGTATGATTCAACTTGGAGGGGCCCCAGGAAGCTTGAGTTTGTCACTGATAAGAGGAGGACGCTTGGGGAGGTGGGGGTCGTAGTGGAGTGGCAGTAGTTCTCTGTATGTGATCTGTCCTGTCTCCAATGCACCCATCCTTTGGATGAACACAAGCAAAAATAAAAATGCATCCATCAAACGTGATTCACTTCAGAAATTTCCAATTTCTTTTGCATCTTTCCAAAGGTTACAGACAAGCTTATACGAGTCCAACCATTGATTCATTACTCCTTGTTCGCAAAGTCTATATATAGCACACTGTCAGAATCATTGGCTGGTCTCATCACTAATTCCTACAATATTGTTATTTAAATATGATCAGTGATGTCATCAATGGTATCATGTAACAAGTCATGAGTGATGCAATATGCAAAATCATATGCAGTGCACGATGAGGGTGCAAGTCTAATTAGTTCACTAAACATTAGCTGATGTTTTTCATTGGTTTTGGGATTTTTTTTAAATTACCTTATGTTTTATTCCAACACCATATCTTTCAAGTCACTTTAAATGTATATAAACATATGATACCTGATTTTACTGGCACGGAGGCACTCTGAACCTGGCGGCGTGTGTGTAGCGGACCCAGCAGACCTCACACCCACCTCTCGCCGCACCCGCTCCGCGGGTGCCGCGTCGCGCTGTTGCAAGCGCCAGCTGACGGTGAGGGCTTTCAAGGCGGCTTAGGGTGAGAGGCTCGGCGGGGCTGCGAGCGTGCGGGGACTCGGATATCCAGGAGTCCCTGCGAGACCGGGGAAGAGCATCCGGTCCGCTCTCCCTGCTGGCCCGCCCCCCGCCTATCGCAGGACATTTAAGGCTCTTTCTACCTTTCCTCCCTGGGATACCTAATTTTACTGGCACGGAGGCACTCTGAACCTGGCGGCGTGTGTGTAGCGGACCCAGCAGACCTCACACCCACCTCTCGCCGCACCCGCTCCGCGGGTGCCGCGTCGCGCTGTTGCAAGCGACAGCTTACGGTGAGGGCTTTCAAGGCGGCTTAGGGTGAGAGGCTCGGCGGGGCTGCGAGCGTGCGGGGACTCGGATATCCAGGAGTCCCTGCGAGACCGGGGAAGAGCATCCGGTCCGCTCTCCCTGCTGGCCCGCCCCCCACCTATTGCAACGCCCATATAACATTTCCAAACTCCCGCAGCGCGGGACGCAGCTTGGGGCGAAGACCGGGCTAAGAGCGGGCCGTTTGAGGCCGTTCGAGGACGGAAAGGACTGGACTGGGCCATATCCTTTGGGTTTTTATATTAACTTTGTTTTTACTCGCGTTAATTACTCTGTGCCCTTGTTCCCTGTTGTTTTTATGATGTGTTCACGGGGCAGTCGTAGTAAAACTGCCAAGGGCATTAACAAACCAAGTGGGACCCTGGATGACTTCCTCACGAAGACCAATTTGGCCATTGACGCGGAAATCAACAAAATGCAGCATAGGGTTTCCCTTGAACTAGACGCGGCACGTAAACTGTCCTTAAATATAGCTTCTTCCAAGAAATCATCTTTAGGAAAGCTGGCCTTAGCGTTAACCCCCGAGCGTACATCTGGTCCCTGTTCCTTGCTTGCAGTAGCTGATATACATCACTCGCCTTCTACATTTCCTCCTGAGCAAGCTAAGGAATCTATTGTAACCCCTCTAGAAGGAACCACACCACTTATTTGTGTGGCTGGGACTAGCTCCCTAGCAAAAATTGTTATGCCAAAGATTGCTGCTAATGCTAAAAAGGCTGCCATACAGCAGAAGAAATGTTTGGCCAGGTCTATACTTGCTCGCAAAAAAGCCAAAATTGCGAGATTTCAGTTTTTTAATCGTCGACGGCCAATGGGCACACTTGTGTTTGGGGAAGTAAAAGACAAAGCCCACACAGCTCTACTAGGCAGTGATATCTGCCCTGTTCCAAGTGGTGTTGTGCTTGATCCCCCGGTGGTAACTCTCCCTGACATGAATAAGGAAGGGTCAATTGAGGGTAGATTGAGTGTGGTAGAGGGGGATAGGAGGGGGGATGAGGATTTCTTACAAACTGTTTGGGACACACTCAAAAAGTTACTTACCCCCCTGGAGCTTAGACTTTCCAGAATGGAAAACCATCTGCTAGAAATGGATAGGACTTTAGTCACATTGGCTAGCTTTAGTCTTAAGCAAATGGAAGCTAGGCTTTCACTGGGTGAGGGCTTAACCTCCCAGCCGTTAGAGTCAGATCCCCCAACCCCCCCACCTTCAAGACCTAAACCCGTACCAAAACCACGCACAAAAGTTGGGGATAATGCTACTAATTCCATTCATGGCACTTGTCCCCCGCCCCAGGACCCATTACCAACCCAACCCAGACATCAAGCATGTCCTGTAAAGAATACAGCACTACCTAACGCTAGCGTTCAAACTAGTTTACACCAGAATGTAGCACGCCCTAAACCCAGGCCTCAAACTGTTGTACAACAGCCAAACCAATTGACTAACAAGAACCTGCCATTCTCTGAATCTAGCCGACCGAACTTTCGTGGTGGTTATATCGACCTACCACCGGAGGCTAGTCAATATGTCATTGTATTGGCTGGTGTGCCTACTCTTGACCCACAAATAAAAGAGGACCATTGGTCTCTTAAAAATAAAGTCATTCATTGGCTAAACACGAACAAACAACTACCCAGTCATCAAAGAAGTCAGGTTTTAATGGTGCGAAGAGTACCATGAGTTGGGCCCACCCATAAAACCATCACTGGTGACTGTGTGGTTGTGTCATTTGCTGACCCCCATACAGCACAGCATCTTTGTTCGTGGGCCACTTGTGAAGACAACCTCTCAGTCATTGTTAGACCTCTCACTTTTTTTTATCCTCCTCGACAGCAGCTTGGTATGGGAGGGTCTTGGACGACAATCCAAAAGCCCAGGCACAGAGGATTTGGGAATGGTGGACCTATCCAGAGAACCGGGTGGCAAGGTGTTCCCACATCAAATATGTTTGGCTGCTTGGATGAGGTCGACTGACTAGGGGAGGCGGATGCTCTAAAACACTCAGTAGATCTCATCCCGTCCACCCAGGCACTGCCCAGTATGGCTTGTTCTGTGTCGCCATTAGGCCCACGCTTAATACCGGACACCGTTTATAAATCAAATTCAGTTGAGTTGGGAGTTCCGGGACTATCTGAGTTTCCTTGTCCTAGTAACCCAGATAATGAAATTAAAATGGCCTCTTGGAATATAGCGGGTTTAAAGGGTCGCCTGGATAGCGATGATTGGGTTGATTACATAACTACACATGATATCATCGCTTTCCAGGAAACTTGGTCAGTCGACCCTCTATTTAGAGTAGGCTTTTTGAACTTTTATAAGCCAGCAGTGCAGGGTCCCAGGGGTAGAGCTTCGGGTGGACTAATTATATGGATAAAAAACTCACTTGGCTTCAGCGTGAGGGAAATCCTGGTAAAGAACCCTGATCTCCTTTGTGTATCCTTAAGCAAGGAGAATTGTAAGGATATTGTTTTAATTAACATCTATGCCCGAGGTTGTCAGGGTGGTAAAAAGCAACCTATCATTAATGATCTGGAAGACCTTCTAAATGAGCATAAAAGTGACCAGCTCGTTTTAGTGGCAGGTGACTTGAACTGCTCATTTGAACCCATCCTGAACCTTGCTGAGGAAGTAGGGATGGACGATGATTTAGTCTGGAATATTCCCCCGCTAGCAATAACTAAGGGTGTTAGGGGTACGGAGGCAGCTCTCCACTGGCTTGGGCTCTGCCTGGAATGGGGGTTTAGGGCGGTGAACGGCCGCAGCCTATCTGATAAGGCGGGAAAACCAACCTTTGATAATGGGTCTAGTGTGAGTCGCATTGACTACATACTCGTCAATATTGATTCCTGGGATACTGTAGTTGATATGTTAATAGAAACTAGGCCAGAGAGCGATCACAACCCACTCTCGCTTGTACTTAAGATCCCGGGTCTTGGGCCCCCTTTGACAGAAACAGCTTGTATCACATCAGACCTAGTCTTGAGTGACAACAGAAGACGGGTCAAATGGTCGAGGGTCATAGCTGATCAGGAGCTTGTCTGTCAAATAGAAGAACTGGTCCGAGATACTAGTAATAAGATGAGTGCAGTATCACTTAATGATAGGGAAAAGCCCACTATTGTTGATCTCCATGAGGCATGTTTTGCGGCCATTAGGGAACTTCTCACTAGGCCATGTAGAAAACAGAAAGAGAAGCAATTCAAGGGTTGGTATAACAAAAAGTGTAGAGAAGCGCACAGCACTTTAATTGCTGCTGTCAAATCTAGAAATACCCCTGACATTAGGATAGCGAGGCAGGCCTACAAACATATCATTTGGGAAGCCAAAAGGGAATGGGATGATTCGTATTGGCTTGATCTTCTCAAAGCCTGTGAGTCGTCCAACCAGATTAAGTTTTGGGAGCTAGTCAGATGGGGCAGGGGTTCTGACCCACTAACACCCGAAAATCATGTTTCCGCTGTTGATTGGGTGGAATTTTTTTCCTCTCAATTTAAAGATCCTAATATTGTTCAGTTGGCAGATGAGTCCGTAGTGGGGACTATACAATTATTCTATGGGGATAGGCTAACCTTTTGTACCTCGGATACCAAACATGCTTTAGGCTTAATCCAGTCTGGGAAAGCCCCAGGTATAGATGCAGTACCAGCCGATCTTTTTAAACTGAATTTAGAACTATGGGTCCCTTACATAACAACTTTAGCAAATTCTATTGCAGCGGGCGCAAGGGTACCACAATCCTGGAAAGGGGCTGAAATACTTCCAGTTCACAAGAAAGGGGATCGATCTTCACCGAAAAATTATCGCCCCATTAGTCTGATCGACACCATTCAAAAAGTGGTATCAAGAATGGCCCTAGCTAGAATACAGGGGTGGATCGAGCAGAACAATATACTCTCCATGCAGGCAGGGTTCAGATCAGGCACTAGCACCCTAGATCAGGTGTTTCGTTTAACTATGTTGTATTGGAAGGTTGTCTTCTTGGGCGGCGGTGTCATCTACGCCGCCTTTGTCGATCTTAGGTCGGCATTCGACTTGGTTCCAAGGGCTAAACTTTGGGATGCCCTTGGACTCATGGGCCTTCCTCCCGAACTATTAGAGCTAGTCAGGCGCTTACATGAGGATAACTTCGCCCGTGTAAGATGGGGGAAACAGGGTCAGGTGACCGCTAGCTTCCCTGTCGAACGTGGGGTCCGGCAGGGTTGCGTGCTAGCCCCTACCCTGTTTCTCCTATTCATTAACCAGGTGGTTGCATTCCTTAGCGAAACACAAACAGATGCTCCCACCCTGGGGGGTTCAAAGTACCCCATGTTAATATTCGCCGACGACACCCTGCTCCTTTCCAGGACTCTGAGTGGTTTACAAGCGGCCCTAAATAGATTTGCTGAATTTTGCACAGAAAATGATCTTCAGATTAACGCTGAAAAAACTAAATTTATGGTTTTTAATAGAAATAAACAAGTTAAAAGTTCATTTTTATTAGACGGTGTCCCAATCGAACAGGTCAAAGTCATGTCCTATTTGGGCGTGACTCTTGACCATCAACTTACTTGGAACCCACAGTTGGAGGTATTAATTCTTAAATTTGTTCGCCTTACAGGATGCTTGCTGAAGGAACACAAAAAACCTTTACCAAACGCATTACACCAGCGTTAAAAATCTATGAGGCCAAGGTTAATGCAGCTACCCTGTATGGTGCGGACATATGGGGCTACAAAGGCTTGTCAGCACTAACTATAGCACAGAACAGGTTTCTTCGGAATCTAGTAGGGCTTCCTCAATCGACACCCATAAAACCTCTGCTTTTAGATTTAGGCTGTAGGCCACTGGATGAGATGGCACAGTATCGCCTTGTTGCTCTTTGGCGTCGCCTTTGGACGACCGAAGAGCTTAGTCTTTTCGCTCACGAATTGGGCGAGATTAGATCATTGTGGGGTGCCCAGAAAATTCCATGGTTGCGGGAGGTCAAACAAATTTTGTACTCTATGGGCCTCCCCGAACTATGGTTACATCCCGAATGTTCTAGGTTCCCATCTAAAGTGGAATTTAAAGAGTTATTTTGGGCAGCAAAGAAATCTGCACTGGTCTTCCTTTCATCAGAAAATAGCCTAACGGGACTGTTTTTAACACACAAGATTATACCGTCCCTTGAGCCCTATTGGGATTTGATATGCAAAACACTTGACCGTAAGCTGTATCATCAGTTTCGGGTGGGCTCTTTGCCGATCAATTCCTTTACCGCAAAGTGGGCAAAGAATACAAGTACAAAATGCCCTTTTTGTCCTGACCAGGTTGAAAGTGTTGGTCATCTGTTTTTTGCATGCCCAGCATATCGATTGCCTCGTCATAAATGGTTGAAACCAATTTGCAAAACCTTAAATTGTGAGGGGAATCGCACAGCCCTGTTGAAATTACGTGATATGCGTACTGAAAAATCTGTGATCTGTGTTTCCAAATTCTTGGGGTGGATGTGGCTGATTCGTGTAAAGAACTTGTAACCCCTTTTTTATTAACTTGACTATTTTTAACGCCTGTATATATTCCGACGGCAATCTTTTTTTTTAATACCTGGGGTTCCATTGCAAAATGTAAAAATGTAAAAATGCTGAAATGTTGATAATGTTTTTTATATTTGTTGTCTTTTATGAATTTTATTCGAAATAAAGACTAAATGAACTGAACTGTATATAAACATATACTATAATAGCTTTTGATGTATCATCTTGCTGAATGTGCTCTTCTGGGATTAGTCCACAGAGGAAGTGAAGGAGTTAAATAATATTTACTCCTGGGGCCTACATATTCAATGGAGGTAGTGTATAAAGGGGAGAAGCAAGATATGGGGGTAGTGAAGTTGGGTGGACTCACAAGGAGAATATATGACAGTGTCATTGTCGGCCTGGGTAGAAAATGACACTTTACACAATGAGTGCAACACTTATGAGTTAAATTGGAGTCTGACTGTTGAAGACCCAGTTCTTGACAATCTTATTGACTCTGTATTTTGTATACTGCTCCATTGCGGCCATGTGTTCTGCCTACGACACCAGACAGGGGCTGAACGAATTTAATACAAGTATATTTTTTGTAAACTGACAAGGTTTTGTTGCAATTGTGTTCTTTGTGTTACTTTTGCCATTTTTATATTTGGTAACCTTTGCTGGTTATTCTCAACTTTACGATCAAACTGGAACCATTCTTTGTGCGACTGTCCATCCACATTACCTTCCAGGTGGTTTTTGAGTTTTCCCTGTTTTTGGGAACTATTGGATAGTAAATGGGCCCAGGAACCACAAATAATGTGCCACCTTCAGCGAAATACAAAAGCTTGATCTTTTAAATGCATGCTATATAGGTGTTCAGAAAGATATAGGAGACTGAATGCATTGTGCTTGCTTCAGGCAATGTTTGTGGTAATATCAGGCAACAGTATAGCCCGGCTGGTCAGAACATAAAACAGGCCCACAAGCAGCAAAAAACACGACTCACAACTGACCTGTCAGACCAGGCCTTTTGGCACTGCCAGACTCACTGCCATGGAGCTCTTCCGGTACTGGACAGTGGTTGTCTGAGGATAACCAGTAAATCTATGCATTATTTTAACAGATGGTGGCCCAAACAAGTTGAAAAGGAAAATGCGATTGTACAGCTGTGACGGGGTTAAATCATTCTAAAGTAGTGCTGTGGGTTAAAGAGCTTGCTTCTGAGCATTATGAGTAAAAAGGCTTGTAGATTAAAGCATGTGTTGTAGAGATACCAGTGTGTTGTGTAGGCCACAAGTTCCTCTGCTGGTAAAGTAGCCAAGGGGTCATGAACTTGTTTCAGAAAAAATGCATGTAACCCCCAAAGCATAAACTTGTGAATCTTTGACAGTTTAACGCAATGCATACTATTTCTAGTTTAGAAAAAGCACACCGCTGAGTTAGGCAGTAGTAATACATACATATTAACTTTCAAAGTTGCCTGGGGCCGGATTATGCATGCAGCACATTTTCCTGGTTATCACTGGATGCCCTTTCAAAAGGTGTGCCCATCTCTAACCAGGAAAACGCGCCGCATTATGGTGAATTTGCTGCCCCCAGGGCAGCCGAGAACTTGCTTTTCCCCAGGGCAGTGCATTCAGGTGAAAAACAGAGTGGCTGCTTTAAAGCTGCTCCGTGTTTTCACAGTGCAGGAGGCAACCCACCTGCACTTTAACCCCTTGCATGCTGATGACGAGCTCAGCTCGTCATCAGCGTTACCTGCCGTGTGCTGATGACGAGCTGAGCTCGTCATATAACGCAGTAATTTTTAAAATGCCGCATAACGTGGGAAAAGCCGCCGCACGCATGTGGTTAAAGGGGATTAGAGATCCCCTTGCAGGTGAGTGCAGTGAGTGACTGCACCTGCATGCAAGCGGATGTCTGAGGGTCCCCCTACCAGAGGGCTGCAATCAGGGGGTGCACTGACAGTGCGCCACCACCAGTGTGCCCCTGAGCACTTCTTTGGCTCTGCGCCCACGTTGGTAATATTGAGCAGGTGCACAGGCAAAGGGAACGCTCATTTGCATGGGGTCACGTCCCCATGCAAATGAGGAAACGCACTCTTGAGGAAACGCTGGCGCTGTATTTATGGCATTGCTTTCATTACAGGAATGTTGGCGTGGCGCACTGCTGATTTTTGGGAGGTGATTTGTATTTGATAGTTTAGCAATGTTTGTGGAAGTTAAAGGTGCTCCGGCAGGTGACACAACTGGCCTAATGTGTCAGAACTGTTGAAGGGTTGAGTGTGCCCCAAAGGCGTAGGCACATCCCTGCTTTGGGCACACTTATATGGTTCGTTGTGGTCATACCACTTCCAGACTCCTGTCACTTCCTAACTTAAGCGCACTGGCGGAGAGCCATTTTTCACGATCTTATTCTCCCAATCACCCTCACTCCCATAAACCCGATGGTAAACTCAGTGCACGGTCATTTTCTCTTATCTTTTTTGACTTTCCCATGTCATTTTTGAATCACACGAATTGAAGTATATGCATACAGATTGTTGCAGGATGTTTTTTAGTTTTCAGTTTATGTTTCGATTATTGTTTGTTTGCAATTATGATCATAAGACATTCATTGATTAGAGCTATATCCTGTTTTTTGCAGCGCTCCTTGACAAAGGACCCCACGGGTCCGAAATGCATTGGAGCATTTCTTGATGAACCTTCATTAAGTTGATAACATGAACTAAGAAATGTTACAGATGAAAAAATTATGAATTTGAAGATGAACACTTAAAAATAAAACATAGAAAATTGATATATTTTGAACTTTCTCGGAGTCAGTTGTATGACCACAACGAACCATATAAGTGTGCCCAAAGCAGGGAATTGCTTTCATTACTACAGAAGGGGGCGCACAAGTGCCTGCGGCACCTTCAGTATTACCAAAGAGCCCCAGGGGCACCCAGAGTGGGCACAAACGCACGTTGCGCACCCTAAGCACTTCTATAATATGGCCCCTGTTTGTATTGACTGCTGTTTATATTGTAATCAGCTGTGTAATTACGCTGAAAAAGCTACACATCCTACATAAAAATCGACCTGGAGGAAATCAACTGTTGTCTTGATCCATCCCTATTAAACTTTGAAGCACCATTCAAATTGTTTCTTTCTTTCCCTCCCTGAGCTGAGGCTTCCTTTAACATTAGACAGGTTTTACAGGGGTGGGCTGAAATTACTTAATTTGACTTAGCATAATTCTGCTGAGTTACATAAAACCTTCCGCGGTTCTGCAGAGTTCGTCCAACAGGCAGAAATAGGCACACCGTGCTGCTCGCACTGTGATTTAGTGCCAGGACAATATTCCATGCTGAAAGATCAGTGGGAATGGCACCTTGTGGCATGCCAGAGAGCGCACCTACTCGAATTGATTTTTCTGCCGCTCAAGTAGATTTTCTTCTTGAGCGGCAACCTTCTGACCACCCGCATTAAAAAAAATCTCACCAGATGTCCTCCTAGCGATTGAAAATCAGGCTAGGGGACCCCAAATCTCACTGGCACTTTCCAATGTACTTTTCAGGAATTGTGTGCAAAAACATGAGGTACGGGAAGGTGCAGAAGGGCCGACTGCTGAGTATATTTCCCGGTAAGGTGCGGGCAGCCCACGTACCTAGCCCTTGGAGTCAGGCCCGGTTCTAGCGGGTGGGCCGGGTGGGCCAGGCCCACCCAAACATGAGCCTGGCCCACCCAAACAGGAGCCTTGGCCCCCGCAGTGAGGGCTTGAAGGCAGGCGTGCACCAGCATCGGGTTCAAAGGGTGTCTGTGTGTGTGTGCGGCCGGGCTGAGACAGCTTCCCGCACACACACAGACACAGTTTTTTTATTATCGCAGCCGCCCCCGAGTACTTCACAGGTCTTTAAGACCATTTACATATGAACGAGGCTTTGTTTATTTTAACACCCCTTCATCTCCACATGGCGAACGACAAATCCTTTCTTTGACAATGGGTAACCTTTGCCTCTTGTTCTGTTGTGTAGATATTTATTTTTCTCTGCAGCGCAGGAGAAAATAAGTTTGTTTATTCCTATTCACCTTTCCTGACCCCTGCAGCTGCTTATCACATCAGGCTGCTTGTGACACACAGTTTGACTAAGGGAGTAGTAGGTAAGAGAATGTGTTACTATTTGTTTTTCTTTTAAAAATCTGCACAGGCCCAGCACCACACATACTTCATGTGCGCTTCATTTAAACTGTTTTTATCATTATTATGGCTGATGCAGGATAACAATTAGACAATACAAAATGCCCAGATAACGCTGGTGATTAATGATCCTGCTGGAGAGCAATCATTTGCCTGTTAGTTTTTAAATGCAGATGAACTGTATTTTATGTGGAAGCTCAGTGGGTTACTGCCTTTGTCACAGAGATCCTTGTGTTACTTGCAGTTCAGAAGTTACAATCCTAACATAGGACAGTGACCAATGAATTGTCACCAAAGAGCTGCATACAAACATGAATGGTATAGTTAGAACTTCACTTTTTTTGTTTTGTGATATAGTTAGAACTTCCTCAGTCTTTCATTATTCTAATGTTGCTAAACTGAGTATGTTTGGGCAGATATACATTTTTATCAGTAAAGCTGACCCCCCATGGAATACTTTTTAAATCCTAAGGTTTTGTTTCCCCAGACCAAACCCTTTTAAGATATCCTGCCCACCAGTATGAATGACATGTGATTCCTACACCTTGTAATACTCATTGGCTAATGTGACATTCCCTGTAGACTGATTTACATACTTGTAAGATTCATTGTCTCTGTTTAATGTGTGCGTGGTGTAAAGTACTGACACACACTACACTGATATTAGTAGCGCTATACAACAAATGAAATGCATATGAGAGAGGGGCTACGTAGAGATGAGGACACTGGAGGAGGGTGGCAGTGAGGGAATCTGAGGAGGAGGTCCACGGGGGGCTACGGAGAGATGAGGGATGCTGGTGGAGGGTGGCAGTGAGGGAATCTGAGGAGGAGGTCCACGGGGGGCTACGGAGAGATGAGGGATGCTGGTGGAGGGTGGCAGTGAGGGAATCTGAGGAGGAGGTCCACGGGGGGCCACGGAGAGATGAGGGATGCTGGTGGAAGGTGGCAGTGAGGGAATCTGAGGAGGAGGTCCACGGGGGGCTACGGAGAGATGAGGGATGCTGGTGGAGGGTGGCAGTGAGGGAATCTGAGGAGGAGGTCCACGGGGGGCTACGGAGAGATGAGGGATGCTGGTGGAGGGTGGCAGTGAGGGAATCTGAGGAGGAGGTCCACGGGGGGCGACGCAGAGATGAGGGATGCTGGTGGAGGGTGGCAGTGAGGGAATCCGAGTAGGAGGTAGTGAGAGGAGCTATGGAGCGATGAGGGGCACTGTTGGAGGGTGGCAGTGAGTGAATCCGAGGAAGAGGTCATGGGGTGGAGGGGGAAGCTAGGGCGAGATGAGGGGCACTGGTGGAGGGTGGTAGTGAGGAGTCTGAGGAGGAGGTCATGAGGGGGAGAGGCTACAGAGAGATGAGGGGCACTGGTGGAGGGTGGTAGTGAGGAGTCTGAGGAGGAGGTCATGAGGGGGAGAGGCTACAGAGAGATGAGGGGCACTGGTGGAGGGTGGTAGTAAAGGAATGCGAGGAAGAGGTCATGGGATGGAGGGGGAGCTAGGGAGAGATGAGGGGCACTGTTGGAGGGTGGTAGTGAGGAAGTCTGAGGAGGAGGTCATGAGGGGGAGGGGCTACAGAGAGATGAGGGGTACTGGTGGAGGGTGGCAGTGAGGGAATTCTAAGAGGAGGTCATAAGGGGGAGGGGCTATGGGGAGATGAGGGGCACTTGTGGCGTGGTAGTGAAGGAATCCTAGGTTGAGGTCAATAGGGGGGGCATGGAGGGATGAGGGGCACTGTTGGAAGGTGGTAGCAAAGGTATTTACGGAGAAAGAGGTCCGTGGTGGGGCGTCAAAAAAGACTTTCGCATCAGCGCTGAAGCCGGCCCTGTCATGGTCTTTCTGTTTTTATTTATTTAATTAGCAGGTGGGGTCATAAGGGCTACTGTGGAACATACTTTAAGTGCGTGCTAATTATATTTACTGCTATAGTCAATGTTTTAAGTTTGAAGGTGATTTTAATAATGTTTTTACGGGGAAAAATGAAAGTGGAGCCCAATGCTGCCTGATATGGGGCTGGGGCCCAAGGTCAGCTGTGAGATAAGGTGCACTGGAGAGGAGTAGTGGATATTCAAGCCTGTAAGGGAGAGCATTGCAGAGTCCAGGGTCAGGTGGAAGTAGGTATGAAGAGGGATTCTCCCTGAAGGCTCCCACAGAGGAAGCCCGTGAAGTGTCACTTGCCTGATACTCCCCCCTCAGAAACCTCCTCTTCCCATCAAAGGGACAATACATGGAAAAAATACTTTTGAGAGTGATAATATATCGAAAGAGATTTGGAAAAGAGTGCGTTTTACTGGGCAGTGTAAGACTAAGAAGAGATAAAGGAGTGCGCTGAAGCAGGTCTGCCTAGACATATATGCGACAAATCCAGTCCGCAGTGGCCCACCCAAATGCACCCTTGGCCCACCCAAATAAAAATTCCTGGAGCCGGGCCTGCTTGGAGTACTACTCCCTCTCATTCTAGGCCGTCGATCAGGAAGCAGTCTCAACTATTCAGTTGTAGCCCAGGTCTGGGCCTGTCCTGATCCCCTTAGTGGGCTACTATACCCTTGTGTATATATATATAATTTTTGTTATACATTTTGTTTTCTGCTTTGTGCATCACCTTCTACCACATGCACTACACCACACTTAACGCACACCTGGTCCCCAGGAAGCTCTGTGGATCCTAGCGGCATGAAACATGTCGACCTTTTGAGTTACCCAGGCATATTATGCTTTGGGGGTAACACTTGACCTATGGGTTTTTTACTTTGACAAGGGTACCGCCATATTAAAACATATACCTTTGGTAACCCTGAGTCCAGTTTAACCACTGCACGCACTGTGCACAACTCCTACTTAGGACTCCCCCCTCACACCTGCATGCACCAAACGGCAGTTCGCAGAAGCCAGGCGAGGAGCAACTGCCTGATGATGAAGCAAGACATTCTTCGGGGTGTGTGAGGGCAACAAGGAAAAAGACTTGTACTTCCCTTTCACTATTGAGTCCAAGGCCTAATACACCTAGTACCCCTATCCCTCTTTCTCTGTCTTTCCTTTTCTTTAGGAGTGAGCAATACTTTGCACACCTCCCTAGGAACAGTGTCCTCATCCTTGGGCATCAAGAACAAATTCTGCCACACAGCGATTGGCAGAATTTGGCCGGAAATCCACCTTACAAGAGTAACGCTTAGATGCCAAAATTCCGCTAGTTCTCTGGCGGAACATAATATTCTGACCACTCACAGTTTTTACTAGTTAGATCACAATAATGTATTGCTTGTCCTTTAAAGGAGGCATCTGTAGCTAGAGAGTGCCTGCAGTTCAACTTGTCGCAATTAATATGCACAGGACATGCTGCATGTTTCCGGGAAACAATGGAGCTGATTCGTCATGGGGCCGTAGCAGCATTTCAGTTCTGGCATATGAATAAATAGCTGCTGGACCCGGAATCCAGCTGCTTTGCACTGTATTGCGGAGCTCAGCAGCCTTCATAATAAGCCCTGACTAACTGAATGAAATTATTACCTTTATTTGCCTCTCTGACAGACATGACACGTTTCCCAGGTCCGTGATGTGCTGCTCCAGTCGAGGTTATTTCATTCAATTCTGATGCTTGTAGTTTTGGTTACTTCATTATAAAACAGGACTACAAGTCCCAGAATTCAGAGGAAAAACACTGGTCTGGAGCATGGACCTGGGAAACTTGCCACCGATGTCATGCTGGCAATCCAAGATGAACACTTGAGCAATGATTTCTGCTGCATAAAGCAGTGGTACAAAAGTATTTAGCATTGGGCGACGTGTGACGCAGCAGAACAAACTGGCAACAATCCAGTGTTTAACGAAACATAAAATGTAAACGTATTGGCACCAGTAAAGATCAATTGCTCATTTTAAAAAAGCTCTAAGATGCAACCAGAGTAGGATGTCCAGAATTTTAAAGCCAAAAACCGGGACATTTCCAAAAAATAGAAGGACTACAATTTTACTTCCACACAGCTCACAAATTGACAGTGCTCCTTAGCAGAAAATTACAGAAGAGGCAGTAAGAGCGTACATAAAATGCTATTTTTAAAGCCAGTAGCATGCCTGATAATTAAATGGACTTCTTATAACAGCAGCTAACTATCCCTGCTTTGCAAAACTTAAAAAGATACCTCCCGGCGTTTTCAGCTGACCCTCTTTAAAAACTGGGACATGAGCTTAATTTCTTGAAATTTGCAGGGACAGCTGGCGAAAAACCGAAACTGTCCGGGCAAATCCGGGACGCCTGGTCACCATAAACTACAGCCTCGGCTCGGAAGTTGGACGGTTTTTGATGTGAATATGAGGGCCGTACTAGGAACCAAAAGCAGTCATGGCTGAAAGTTCAAACTGGTCCTGCTTCCGTCCTCCTCACCCTCTCATCTCTCTCTTTCTCTCCCTTTCCTCAGTCTCACTCTCTTCCTCTTGAACCTCACTCCCCTGCCTGCTGTACTCTTCTGGGGATGCTGAAGAAAGTGTCAGAATTTGTAAAAAAGCGGAGTTTGGTCCTGGGACAGGGGGTCAGCTGGACCTAATAATACTAAAAAACAGAAACAATGCTGGCCCTCAAGGTGATTTTACCTCATAATTTGTGAGAATACAAACAAGGGAAAAAAACCTTTTTGTTTGTATGGGTTATTTTATTTAAACCCTTTCTTGTCAATTTTTAAGCATTTTGAAAAAACATTTCATGGGTAAGAAAAACACTACGCGTTTCGAATCTGGATGCAATCTCAGATTCTCTTCAGGGCTCTGTTAGTGTGGTATTCTACAAAGAGAAAGGAAGCTTGCTTTAACCACTGTTTATTAAAAATTTAAGTCCCCCCCTCAGGGCATAAAGTCACAGGGTTTTACCTTTTCGTGTGGATAACGCACACTAACAGAGCCCTGAAGAGAATCTGAGATTGCATCCAGATTCGAAACGCGTCGGCAAAACGGCAAATAGGCAATGTTTGATGCAGTAAATCTTTGAGTTATCTCTCAAATTTAACTGATTGAAGAGTTTCAAATTAAATTTCTGTTGCCTTTTTCTGTTTTTTGACCCTGGTGGGGCATTCTAATGATTTGAATCTTCGCAAAGATTAATTATTTGTGATGGTCGAATTATTGTTTTTCTCTTGTTAGAGAAGCTTGTATAATTGTGGATTCATTTGTATATGTTATCCTTTGATTGTTGTATGATATTTCGTATGTATGATAGTTGTAAATATTGTAAATGTTTGTTACTAGTGTTTTTCTTACCCATGAAATGTTTTTTCAAAATGCTTAAAAATTGACAAGAAAGGGTTTAAATAAAATAACCCATACAAACAAAAAGGTTTTTTTCCCTTGTTTGTATTCTCACAAATTATGAGGTAAAATCACCTTGAGGGCCAGCATTGTTTCTGTTTTTTAGAAGAAAGTGTCAGAGGCACCAGCAAAGGCCCCTGGCTCAAAATATTGGCCCACAAAGGAAATGCCCAGTAGACAAAAAGGGTAGCCCGGGCCTGGCAAAAATACAAAATTCCGACTGGTATCAATGCACTACAATCTACTGATCATGAGTTTTCTCCCTGGAATGGGGAATTACACCACTGACCAAGTCTCTGCTATCACAAAAACAAAACAATGATGAAGTCCGGATTTGTTTGGTTCCCAAACTGCCCAAGAAAAAGTGTTAAGAGAGGCCAATATTTGCCTTATGAATGATGATGCATAGTGCCTTGAACTGCAAATGTTTCTTGACAGGGAGCCAAAGGAAGGGTTATGGAAGCTTAGTCCAGATATGGGCAGGAGCTAAGGCAGATCGAAGAGAGGGTTGATCCCTCGGGGGTGCCACAGCAGAGCGAGATGGATTTTTGAAAGGAAATCACCAAGTTCTTGTGGCAGCCTTTTTTCGCAGTTATTGAGGAGTACCAAACCTAACAGGCCAAATTGTATTAACTTTACTCTGTGTTTATCTGTTGCAGGGCAGATATTTTGACTGAGGATTAAAAGTCTTGGCTGCTTGTTAGACCTCGCATCTTTTTGCGTGTTTCCCAAGGCTTTTTGCTTTCCGACCTCCTGGTTTTGGGCTCTGTTTTTGCTGGTTTACTGCCTCTGCATACTTTCTCACTGCTGTTCAGGGTTTAAGGGCAAGTGCTTCTATTGTAAATTATGTTATGGGTTGGTGTTTCCATGATTGCGAAATTTGATTTACTGGTAAGTCCCAAGTAACGTGCACTGAGAGTGCCAGGACTTGTAAATCAAATGCTGCTAGTGGGCCTTCAGCACTGATTGTGCCACCCACACAAGCAGCCTTTTAAAGGGTTCTCAGACCTGCCACTGCAGTGTCTGTGTGTAGTTTTTACTGCCATGTCAACTTGGCAAGTGCAAGTTGCTAAGCGCTAACCTTCCCTTTTATTGCATGCAAGTCACCAATTAGGCAGACCTAAAGTACCCTTACGGGCAGGGTACAGTGTATGTGAAAAGATAGGATATGTCCTGCTGTTTGTGACATGTCCTGATAATGAAATACAGTGTATTTCATTTTTCACTCTTGAAAGCCTATCTATACCATAGGATAGAATGGAAGTTTACTTCTAACATATTATAAGCATTACTTCCCATTGGGACAAAATAGGAAGATGGAGTTTAGTATGCCTGTACTCAGAATATAAAAATGCATCTTTTAGTGAAGATAAGTTTTATATTGTGTGTTTGAAAATACCACTTTTAGAAAGTAGGTATTTTCTTGATTAGCCATCCTGTGTGCCTCTGCTGGTTTGTGGGTTGACTGTCTCACGTTGGAGTGACAGGAGCTGGGAATGTGCATTCTCTTCAGACAGTCACTGGGGTTTTGAGGTGTGCCCTGCCTCTCCTGGATAAGTCAGGGCGGGGCTGAATAGATCTGGGCTGTATTTAGAGTAGTGGGATATGCCCGTTTTATTTTATTGATATGCCCGTTTTATCTTTATCTTCGTAAAACCTATCTGAAACCACTTTTTAAAAGATATAATGTATCCACTATCAAATCTGCCATGAGGCTTTTATTTGCGCTTGATTCACAGGATATTTGTTTCTTCACCGCTGTATTTATTTTAAAGTCGGTACACTTGAGGAAAAATATGTCCTTTGTCACATGAGTATTTATAAATCAATCGCATTTTAAAATGTATTTTATTGTATCATGTTTATATGTACTTTTATGATTATTGTCAACAAATGATCGAATAAAGTTTTTGAATTTGAATTTGAGTAGTGGGAGGAGATTTCCTTGCACTTAAATGGGCCCGGTCTGCCTTGACAATGCTGTCTCTCCCTCCTGCTGGGAAGCTGGGCCAGAGAGGAACAAACTGGTTTGAACTAAGCACAGACACTCTCTGCCTTAGACAACAAACTAAAATGTGATATATCTGTTGGGGTCCCGACCCCAAAACTTGAGAACATGCCTGGATCAAGGAACCTGCCAAGAAGAAGAGCTGGAAGAACTGCTAGGAGGGGTACGGCCCACTGCTGTGCTGTTGCTTTGTTGGGTTGGTCTGCAGTTGCTGCTTCTGCCTTGGGCAGTGAAAGGACTGGACTGAACTTTCTTTACTTGTGATGAGTATCTCCAAGGCATGAAATAGAGCTTGCCTCCTGTTCACGAAGTTTCAGGGACAACAAAGACTTCACCTACCTCTGGGGACTGCCTCTAGAACCACGGTTTTAGTTGCCACAGATGGGGAAATCAGCCGACTCCATCAGTGACTCTGACGCTGGCTCTGTGTCCTGAAGGCACCACAGAGGGCATCGCCACATCTCACATCACAACCCTGGTCTCACTGATGACGACGATCGCCGCTGCCACCAAGCAGCTGCTTGCACCGTGACCTGTGGGCACCACACTCCCCAATGCATCGCTTCACTCCACTGCCCTGGTCTCACCGACTGCGCCGCTGCCCCCAACTGGCACTGTTGCCTGCATCATGTCCTATCAGCACTGCAACGCGCATCTCCTGACTCACTGCAGCCCTGGTCTCTCCGACGCCGCTGGACGACTGTCACTGAGACGCTGCCTGCACCTCGCCTTGAGGGCACCGCACGCAACCCCCCCACACACAAAATCCCCCCACACACAACACCCCCACACACACACCCACACATACACACAACCACACATACACACACACACACACTGCCCCCTCACACACTGCCCCCACACACACCCCCCACACACACACAACCCCCCACACACAACCACACACACACACAAAACCGCACACACACGCAAACCCCCCCACACACAACCCCACAGACACACACAACCACACACACACAACCCCACACACACACAACCCAGCACACACTACCTCACACACACACACAGAACCACACACACAACCACACACACACACACACAACCCACACACAACCCACTCACACACTGCCCACTCACACACTGCCCACTCACACACTGCCCACTCACACACAGACCACTCACACACAGACCACTCACACACTGCCCCTCACACACTGCCCCCTCACACACCCCAATACACACACAACCCCCCACACACAACCCCACACACAACCCCACACACACACAACCCCCCACACACCCCCACACACACAACCACACAACCACACACACAACCACACAACCACACAGACAACCACACACAACCACACACACGCCAGGATAGCAAAAAATAGCATAGCAAAACAAAACATAACATAGCATAACAAAACATAGCAGAGCATAACAAAACATAGTATAGCATAACAAAACACAACAAAACATAGCATAGCATCACAAAACATAGCATAGCATAACAAAACAAAGCAAAGCATAACAAAACATAGCATTAGAAAGCATAGCTTAGCATAACAAAACATAGCATAGCAAAACAAAGCACAGCATAATGAAACACAACAAAACATAGCATAGCATAACAAAACATAGCATCACAAAGCATAGCATAGCATAACAAAACATAGCATAGCAAAACAAAGCATAGCATAACACAACACAACAAAACATAGCATAGCATAACAAAACATAGCATAGCATACAAAGCATAGCATAGCAAAACACAGCAAAACATAGCATTGCATAACGAAACATAGCATAACAAAACACAGAATAGCATATCAAAACACAGCATAGCATAGCATACCAAAACAAAGCATAGGATAGCAAAACAAAACATAGCATAGCATAACAAAACAAAACATAGCATAGCAAAACACAACAAAGCATAGCATAGCATAACAAAACATAGCAGAACAAAACATAGCATAACAAAACAAAAAACAACAAAACATAGCATAGCATAACAAAACATAGCATAGCACAACATAACAAAGCATAGCAAAAAAAACCATCATAGTATAACAAAACATAGCATAGCATAACAAAACACAACAACACATAGCAGAACAAAACATAGCATAACATAACAAAATATAGCATAACATAACAAAACAAAGCATAGCATAACAAAATATAGCAAAACATAGCAAAACACAACAAAACATAACATAGCATAACAAAACACAACAAAACATAGCATAGCATTACAAAACATAGCATAGCAAGGCATAGTATAATAAAACAATACATATCATAGCATAGCAAAACATAGCATAGCATAACAAAACATAACAATACAGAGCATAGCATAACAAAACATAGCATACCAAAGCATAGCATAGCATAACAAAACATAGCATAGCAAAACAAAGCATAGCATAATAAAACACAGAAAACATAGCATAGCATAGCAAAACATAACAAAACAAAACATAGCATAGCATAACAAAGCATAGCATAACAAAACACAAAAAAAACATAGCATAGCAAAACAAAGCACAGGATAGCAAAACTAAACATAGCATAGCATAACAAAACAAAGCATAGGATAGCAAAACAAAACATAGCATAGCATAACAAAACATAGCAGCCTCACAAAGTGGTTGCATCTCAGCCACAGACTTCCTGGCTCCCACGCATTACGTTAAAAAACATTTTACATTCACACAGAGCCTTTCCTATGCAATTTCAAAGGTTTCCTACTCTGTACAACTACCATTGCACCCTCACACACTCTGCACCCTCACACACTGCACCCTCACACACTCTGCACCCTCACACACTCTGCACCTCCCACACTCTGCACCTTCACACTCTGCACTCTCACACACCGCACCCTCACACACTCTGCACCCTCACACACTCTGCACCCTCACATACACTGCACCCTCACACACTCTGCACCCTCACACACTCTGCACCCTCACACACGGCACCCTCACACACTGCACTCTCACGCACACTGCACCCTCACACACTCAATACAACATACACTCCAAATACCACTCAGTGCCACATAATTACACACCACATAATTACACTCTACTGAATTCAACACACACTCCACACAATACCACTCAGTGCCACATAATTATATGCTACATAATTACACTGCGCTCAATGCAACATACACTCCAAATACCACTCAGTGCCACATAATTACACGCCACATAATTACACTGCACTCAATGCAACATACACTCCAAATACCACTCAGTGCCACACAATTACACGCCTTCATAATTAGCATGCATTCAATGCAACAAACACTCCAAATACCACTAAGTGCCACATAGTTACACGCCACATAATTACACAACGCTCAATGCACTCTCACACACCGCACCCTCACACACTCTGCACCCTCACACACTCTGCACCCTCACATACACTGCACCCTCACACACTCTGCACCCTCACACACTCTGCACCCTCACACACAGCACCCTCACACACTGCACTCTCACGCACACTGCACCCTCACACACTCTGCACCCTCACACACTCAATACAACATACACTCCAAATACCACTCAGTGCCACATAATTACACACCACATAATTACATTCTACTGAATTCAACACACACTCCACACAATAACACTCAGTGCCACATAATTATATGCTACATAATTACACTGCGCTCAATGCAACATACACTCCAAATACCACTCAGTGCCACATAATTATACGCCACATAATTACACTGCACTCAATGCAACATACACTCCAAATACCACTCAGTGCCACACAATTACACGCCTTCATAATTACCATGCATTCAATGCAACAAACACTCCAAATACCACTAAGTGCCACATAGTTACACGCCACATAATTACACAGCGCTCAATGCAACATACACTCCAAATACCACTCAGTGCCACATAATTACAGGTCACATAATTACACTGCACTCATTGCAACATACACTCAAATGCCACTCAGTACCACATAGTTACATGCCACATAATTACACTCTACTGAATGCAACACACTCCACACAATACCACTCAGTGCCACATAATTATATGCTACAAAATTACACTGCACTCAATGCAACATACACTCCAAATAATACCACTCACTGCCACATAATTACATAGCACCCAATTACGCTCTACTGAATACAACATACACTCCACACAATACAACTCAGTGCCACATAATTATATGCTCCATAATTACACTGCGCTCAACGCAACATACACTCAAAATACCACTCAGTGCCACATAATTACACACCACATAATTACACTCTACTGAATGTAACACACACTCCACACAATAACACTCAGTGCCACATTATTATATGCTACATAATTACAATGCAACATACACTCCAAACAATACCACTCAGCGCCACATAATTACACGCCACACAATTACACTGCACTCAATGCAACATACACTCCAAATACCACTCAGTGCCACATAATTACACACCACATAATTACACTGCACTCAATGCAACATACACTCCAAATACCACTCAGAGCCACATAATTACACGCCACATAATTACACTGCACTCAATGCAACATACACTCCAAATACCACTCAGAGCCACATAATTACACGCCAAATAATTACACTGCACTCAATGCAACATACACTCCAAATACCACTCAGTGCCATATAATTACAAGCCATATAATTACACTGCACTCAATGCAACATACACTCCAAATACCACTTAGTGCCACATAATTACACACCACATAATTACACTCTACTGAATGCAACACACACTCCACACAATTCCACTCAGTGCCACATAATTATATGCTACATAATTACACTGCACTCAATGCAACATACACTCCAAATACCACTCAGTGCCATATAATTACAAGCCATATAATTACACTGCACTCAATGCAACATACACTCCAAATACCACTCAGTGCCACATAATTACACACCACATAATTACACTCTACTGAATGTAACACACACTCCACACAATAACACTCAGTGCCACATCATTATATGCTACATAATTACAATGCAACATACACTCCAAACAATACCACTCAGTGCCACATAATTACACGCCACACAATTACACTGCACTCAATGCAACATATAATCCAAATACCACTCAGAGCCACATAATTACACGCCACATAATTACACTGCACTCAATGCAACATATACTACAAATACCGCTCAGTGCCACATAATTACACACCACATAATTACACTGCACTCAATGCAACATACACTCCAAATACCACTCAGTGCCACATAATTACACACCACACAATTACACTGCACTCAATGCAACATACACTCCAAATACCACTCAGTGCCACATAGTTACACACCACATAATTACACTGCACTCAATGCAACATACACTTCAAATACCACTCAGTGCCATATAATTACAAGCCATATAATTACACTGCACTCAATGCAACATACACTCCAAATACCGCTCAGTGCCACATAGTTACACACCACATAATTACACTGCACTCAATGCAACATACACTCCAAATACCACTCAGTGCCACATAGTTACACACCACATAATTACACTGCACTCAATGCAACATACACTCCAAATACCACTCAGTGCCATATAATTACAAGCCATATAATTACACTGCACTCAATGCAACATACACTCCAAATACCACTCAGTGCCACATAATTACACACCACATAATTACACTGCACTCAATGCAACATACACTCCAAATACCACTCAGTGCCACATAATTACACACCACATAATTACACTCTACTGAATGTAACACAAACTCCAAACAATACCACTCAGTGCCACATAATTACACGCCACACAATTACACTGCGCTCAATGCAACATACACTCCAAATACCACTCAGAGCCACATAATTACACGCCACATAATTACACTGCACTCAATGCAACATACACTCCAAATACCGCTCAGTGCCACATAATTACACACCACATAATTACACTGCACTCAATGCAACATACACTCCAAATACCACTCAGTGCCACATAGTTACACACCACATAATTACACTCTACTGAATGCAACACACACTCCACACAATAACACTCAGTGCCACATAATTATATGCTACATAATTGCACTGCACTCAATGCAACACACACTCCAAACAATACAACACAGTGCCACATAATTACACACCACACAATTACACTCTACTGAATACAATATACACTCCACACAACACCACTCAGTGCCACATAATTATATGCTACATAATTACACTGCGCTCAACGCAACAAACACTCCAAATACCACTCAGTGCCACATAATTACACGCAACATAATTACACTGCACTCAATGCAACATGCACTCCAAATACCACTCAGTGCCACATAGTTACATGCCACATAACTACACTGCACTCAATGCAACATACACTCCAAATCCCACTCACTGCCACATAATTACAGGCCACATAATTACACAGCTCTCAATGCAACATAGACTCCAAATACCACTCAGTGCCACATAGTTATATGCAACATAATTACACTGCACTCAATGCAACATACACTACAAATACCCCTCATTGCCACATAATTACACACCACATAATCACACTCTACTGAATGTAACACACACTCCACACAATACCACTCAGTGCCACATAATTATATGCTACATAATTACACTGCACTCAATGCAACATACACTCCAAATACCACTCAGTGCCAAATAATTACAAGCCATATAATTACACTCTACTGAATGTAACACACACTCCACACAATACCACTCAGTGCCACATAATTATATGCTACATAATTACACTGCACTCAATGTAACATACACTCCAAACAATACCCCTCAGTACCACATAATTACACACCACACAATTACACTCTACTGAATACAACATACACTCCACACAATACCACTCAGTGCCACATAATTATATGCTACAAAATTACGCTGCGCTCAACGCAACATACACTCCAAATACCCCTCCGTGCCGCCTAATTACACGCCACATAATTACACTGCGCTCAATGCAACACACACTCCAAATACCACTCAGTGCCACATAATTACACGGCACATAATTGCACTGCACTCAATGCAACATACACTCCAAATACCACTCAGTTCCACATAATTATATGCTACATAATTACACTGTACTCAATACAACATACACTCTATAGACCACTCAGTGCCACATAATTACACGCCACATAATTACTCTACTGAATGCAACACACACTCCATACAATACCACTCAGTGCCACATAATTATATGCTACATAATTACACTGCACTCAATGCAACATACACTCCAAACAATACCACTCAGTGCCACATAATTACACACCACACAATTACACTCTACTGAATACAACAAACACTCCACACAATACCACTCAGTGCCACCTAATTACACGCCACATAATTACACTGCGCTCAATGCAACATACACTCCAAATACCACTCAGTGCCACATAATTACACGCCACATAATTGCACTGCACACAATGCAACATACACTTCAAATACCACTCAGTGCCACATAATTAAATGCTACATAATTACACTGTACTCAATACAACATACACTCTATAGACCACTCAGTGCCACATAATTACACGCCACATAATTACTCTACTGAATGCAACACACACTCCACACAATACCACCCAGTGCCACATAATTATATGCTACATAATTACACTGCACTCAATGCAACATACACTCCAAATACCACTCAGTGCCACATAATTACACTCTACTGAATACAACATACACTCCCCATATTACCACTCAGTGCCACATAATTATACGCCATATAATTACACTCTTCTCAATGCTTACACTACTCAATGCAACATAAATACACTCTATCTATCTGTCTATCTATCGCCCTCACTCTCTGTCTATCTATCGCACTCACTCTATCTATCCCCTTCACTCTATCTATCTATCTATCGATCGCCGTCACTCTATGTATCTGTCTATCTATCTTTTGCCCTCACTCTATCTATCTATCTATCTATCTATCTATCTATCTATCTATCTATCTATCTATCTATTTATCTATCTATCTATCTATCTATCTATATCGCCCTCACTCTATCTATCTATCGCCCTCCCTCTATCTATCTATCTATCTATCTATCTATCTATCTATCTATCTATCTATCTATCTATCTATCTATCTATCGCCCTTACTCTATCTATCTATCGCACTCACTCTATCTATCTATCGCTTCACCACAGCATCACTCAGCACTACCACAGCATCACTCAGGGGAAATACAACATCACTAGGCGCTACCACAGCATCACTGAACGCCACAGCATCACTCGTCGCCACCAAAACATCACTCAGCGCCACCACAGCGTCAATCTGTGCAACCATTCAACAACAACTGGTTCAAACATGTTTTCTCAATGTTTCAAGCTTTATTACAAATGTCACAAAAAGATGTTAATATTTCACTTCTGTGCTTGGATTTTCGTAACAATAAAATACAAATAACATAATCTTCACAAAAATTATTTACAAAAGTTTAAGCTATTGCCATTATAAATGACAATAACTTTTATTTAAGTATTAAATATTAAATAATTTAAAAGCCATTGTTATTTGTAATATCAATACATCTAAGTCACGTAAAGACAACGCATATTGCATTACAAATGCTATAGGTGTCACATTTGCGAAAGTTAAAACTATTGGCAATGTAAATGACAAAGCTATTATTTTGGCTATTTTCAAAAACCAACACATAAATAAAAAATGTGTCATTTACAATACCTATAACTCAAACTTTCCTAATGCGAGACTTCTTGCATTGCAAATGCTTGTTTCCAGTGTTATCATATTTAAATTAAAGCTGCTGGGACACTAAATGAATTTAATGCATATACTACTTCCTAGTTTTTGACAAACTCTTGAATTTCATTTTGTTTGAGGTGAGAAATTCTCTGGCAAAGCTGATGGTGTTGCTGGTGTAGTGAAGGGGTAATCAACTGAGCTTTAGTTAAAAGGTGTGCCAAATATTGCTTAATGAAGGCATTATTTGGCATTTCCTACAAGTTCACAAGCAGCAGACAGTGATAATCGGAAAAGCAGGAATGGAATGAGGGATTAATCAAAAGTGGGTGGCCTTGCGTTCTAGCTGTAAGTCTGTCCAGTGTCTCTCCAAATGCATGACGGTACACGTAGTCCCAAACAGCCTTTGCTCAAAGCAGATAACAGGTTGTGTGCATGTTCAAACGCTGCTCAGTGCTTGGTAGTCCTTGACACGTGGTTTGTACTTTCAGTAATCTCCAGGGGTCATATTACAATACTTTCTTTATCATCTTTATTGCGACAACATTGTCATAAAAGAAATTCAATAGATAAAACAATAAAATGTTAACATAGTATCAATCAATTCAATGCCTTAAAAACTACCATCAGAGCGAATTCATTTGAGCTATAACATCACAGTGTGATACAAAATCGTTAAAAAAGAGTCAGTTAAAACATAATCATCATAGAACCCTGCACTTATATAGTTGGCAATCAGTCTCCCCGGAACTATATACATGTGTCTACTCACTTCCGCTAAGCTGGACATTCAGGTACTTCCGTCTCAAAAACCACATTGCTGTTAGAAATTTAGATACAGCAAATACAATTGGAGGGGAAAGATCGGTCTTTAGTATTCGAAAGGCTTCATGACACTGTCTAATTCACAAGTTTTTACAGATCGGAGCTATCCACTTTTTTCTTGGAATCTGATAACCAGAGCAGAAAAATACAACATGCAATTCGTCTTCTAATTCAGCAGAGCATCCCGGGCAGTTTTTTGGGGTAGGAGGACACCATTTACTTGTGAGGGTTCTGATTGGCAGAAAGCCATGTCTCCGTTGGAGATAAAGTTTCCTAAGACCAGGGGGACTGATGTCATTCAGGACAGACTCTAATTTGTAAGGGTCCTTGTTCATTAAAAAGGTGTTGGTCAAGGTTCCTAAATTAGGGTTAGACAGGCGGGCAGATAGATTGTATTCAAAGTACAGATTGGCCAGCTGCTTGCGTGATATATTAGTGCAAGCTTGCTCAGGGTTACTCCACATAAGAGGGAGGTTCAACCTCTCAAATTCCGTTCTTATGTATCTTAGCCAGGGGAGTTTCCCTGCATTAGGCAGTTTTAAAACCTCAGTAAGCTCTTGTCTATAGTTATTAAGCTCTGGAAGTACCCAGATTTGCCTCCAGAAAGTCAGAGGTTTAAGGCCCAATTCCTCATTAAGAGGTCTGAGGCCCAAATCAAGCCTTAGAGGTAGCAGTGGCGTACTAGGTGGAAGAGAGACCAACTGCCTGAGGAACTTGTTTTCGATGGCGACTATCGCGGGAGCACAATTGTGGCCCCACAATTCGCCACCGTAGACTACCGCCCCTCGTGCCTGCAATTTATAAATTTCCAGCGGTATTACAATACAATAAATGCTCTGAGGGCACAATGGGCATTTGCAACCGCTTTGCATGCCCGTGGGGCACTTTGGTATTACAGAAGGGGACGCAGATGCTTGTGCGTCCCCTTCAGTAAAACCGATAGTGCTGGCGCACTTAAAGCACCAACGCTACCTTTAGGTGGCGTTCCCTCATTTGCATGGGGCATGCCCTCTGCAAATGAGGAAATTCCTTTCCCTCTGCGCCATATTACAGATGTGGCTGCAGAGACAAAGAAGCTCTCAAGGGGAGCACTCACAGTGCGCCCCCTTGTCCATGGCACACTGTGAGTGCGCCCCCTGAGAGCAGCCCTCTGGAGGGGAGAAAGAGGGTCTTGTGGACCTGCCAGACATCCCCTTGCAAGAGATCTCTAATCCGCTTTAAACGTGCAGAGGGGTTGCCACCTGCACTGTGAAAACACAGAGCTGCTGCCGGCAGCCGCTCCGTATTTTCACATGAATGCTCTGCCCCCAGGGCAGCGTGAGTATGGGACTGCCCTGGGGGTAGCGCATACATTGCAATAGGGTGCATTGTCATTGTTTGCGCCAGGCGCACCTATTAACAGTTGCGCCGGGCGCAAACAATGACAATGCGTAATACGGCCTCAGGTGGGACAAATTATCATTACCAATGTTCCACACCCTTCATAATTAAGATGCAATTGAATGGCAGTAGCTTTGCTAATGTTTCTTCATGTCCGTGTTATTTATTTCCATAATAAGACAATGGCCCAATCCCGACTTCCACTTAGAAATGCTTGGTGCTTCTACTGATCACCAGTTTTCCGCTAGATCTATGTTTGCGAGTACCAAACCCAACCCAAGGAATCTACACCTGTACATGTAATGACCTTGATCTCCCAAAATATTTGAGAGTGCCATGTGTGATGTGAATGTTAAATGCTTGCCCAGTACACTTGACAATATATTCTATAGCACAGAAAACTTAGGGGCAGATTTACAAGCCCCGTACGCCACTTTTGCACCGCCGTTGCGTCACTTCTGTAATGTAGCGGCGGCGTATAGCCTGCGCCATGCTGCGGGGTATTTACAACGTGACGCATCTAGGGAGATGCATCACGTTGTAAAGCCCTGCGCCACATGAACCCTGCGTCATGTTTCATGTGGGCGTTCTGTCGCAGAGGGGGGGGGGAGTTCCAGCAGAGGAACGCCTCGGAAAAGTGGCTGAGTGAAATCTATAAGATTTCACTCAGTCATTTTTCCGACCCCGCTGCGTCAAAACCATGTGCCTGTTTGAAACAGGCGTAAGGCTTGACACACCATGTTAGACATAGGCAGGGTTGGCACAGTGCTAGAGTTGCGTCACGCCCACGACACAACTCCAGCACTGCGCCAACGTTACGGCAGCAGATGCGACACGCATCTGCATTTCCTTGCCCATCTGTGGTGGTGCAATGATTGAGATGCGTGTTGCAAGTTTCCTCGTGCATTCCTGCTGATTTGCAGGGATGCACCAGAAAATGTAAATCTGCCCCCTCGTTTACTACGCTGCTCAAAACCGCATGAAAGAAGTCACTCTCACCTCTTATTGTATACACAATGTAAATAGTTACATTGAGTCAGTTTGAACCATGTCAACATTTCCAAAATTCCTGGGTGCCATTGACGTTATCTGCCAGTCCCACTTGTCCAGTTCTCCAAGATGGCCGTCCTAAGCCTGTCTGATATAGGGACACGAATCAAGAGTACTGAGAAGTAAGGCCCTGTATATCCTAGAGATACTTTGGTCTGGCAAGAGCGACAGTGTGAGTTTAGCCTCCAAGGGACTGCATTCTGGGTCCTCTTCTATATTCCTCATGTATGTGCTAAAGTATATCGCAACTGTGAGTAGTGGAAGACCTGGTTCTGAAGGAGGCCAAACTGTTCTTTCAGCTCCTCAAAAGGCTTCAGGTAGTTACATGTAACCATTTCTCAATTAGATCCCCAGCCTGTTCCATCCCTTAAGCCCTTTCAGATTCCTTACCTGCTTCCATTGCACCAACCCATAGGTGAGTTTGCTCTGTCAACTTCGTTTCCAGTTTATCTGGAAGTTGGCCAACTATGTGAATGGAGGAATGTCCCCCATTGCCGGCAACTCAGTTGTGTATGTGAAGTCATTACTAGGGCAGAATATTCAGTCGCTGATTATTCATATTTGTGTGGAACAATAACATGACATGAAATATGGCAATTGAAGGCCTCAATCAAGTTACACTTGCAACATTTGGCAAACAAGACTCGTGGAACCCTATTTACCCACAGAAAGATCCTCATTATAGATGCCAAGGGGTTTGATATTCAGCTACGCCCGGATACCACAACTTGAATTCCTATGTTTTTGAACCCCTACTCCATCGTTTCCAGGTGTGCCTGGAAGGGGCAGTGTACCACATATTGTGCTCCTGGAAATATAATAGTTTTGTACCAGTTAACTTTAAGTCCCAATGTCCCAATGAATCCCAACTTGTACATTTTCCATATCACCCTCGGGCCAAACACTCCCAGGTACCTTAAGTAAAGAAGAAGGACCTCCTCATAGAGTATCATGGTCTAACAGCCTAGGAGACCTTCAGAATGCGGGGACAGCTGAGGCCACTGTTGACTTAACATCAGCTGAGGCATCAAATCATTCCATCCATACTCAGGCTGATACCACAGCAGTTCCTTCAACTCGCTATAGACTTGGCGACGCCTCAATTGACATTATATTGGACACTGTATATGAGCGCATTGGAGACCTTGTAGATAAGAATTTTACTGCACTTTGGAAACGTTTAGATCACTTGGAGTCATTGATAATTAGACTAAGCACATATACTAACACCCCTAAATCTTCTGTCCAACAAGGGGAGATCTCCAACCTGCAGCACACTAGTGCACTTAGCCTTAATCAACAGTCGCAGGCTCTGACACTAACGTCCATTCCCTCTACCAGTGCCTGTGACACTTGCAGTAATGTCAAGGAGTGCTTTTCACTTAAATCCATTGCAGCCCAGAAAAACCTGATTACAGGACGTACTAATAGCCCACCCCTACTTACATACCCAGCTGCTCACGCTGCTCTTGCAAGCTCTGTAAACCAAGTCATCTTAGGGTGCAATATGCAGGGTGTGACCGCGACCATCGAAAATCCTGCTAGTATGGCAATCTCTGAGGCTAGTAAAGAAGTTCTTAACCTACCACCAGCAGCATGTCCCTATGTCTTAGTTTTAGCAGGTGTTCCCCCCCAAAGAAAAGATCTGACTGAGACCTTGGACCATTTGCGAATTAAAAGTGCTGACTGGCTTGTAAAACATAAAGGGCTTAGAGTGGCAAACATTAGCGCCATCATAATGGTACGCAGGGTAGGATGGGTTGGTTCCTCATTGAAGAACATTGAGGGAGACTGTATTGTCATTAATTTCCATCAACCGTCATTTGTAAGATCTATATTGACGATACAGGAGCTTAATATCACCATCCCAACTCTTATCTGGTCACTGTCCCTGGGATTTTTCTATAAAGCAACCCCAGGGCCAAATACCTATGATACTTTTCCACACATGGTGCATAACAGGTTTTCTGCCCTGTCTGGTTTAGGCAGCATGGATTGACTGTAATCTATCCCCACACGAGTTGCGACTGTCTCTATCCTAACTATGACCAATCCCTCAGGACATGACACTTTAGATCCACATGAAACTGACCCAAACTTATAATGTACTGAGCTGGAATGTTGCCGGCTTAGCATCTAAAATAAGTTCTGATGATTGGGTAAACATAGTTAATAAATATGACATTCTCATGTTTCAAGAAACTTGGGCTACACAGGACTTACATCTAGAGGGGTTTGTATGTTTTAACATCATTGTACCAATTCCCAAAGCAGGCCGCCCATCCGGCGGACTTTCTATCTGGGTCAACATTTCCTCAGGCGGTAGTGCTAAGGCTCTGGTCACAAATAATGATAACTCCTAAGCCTTGATTTATACACGGGGGCTCCAATTTGTTTTATACATTTTTATAATAATGATTTCCTGACCTCACCAATTACGAATTTTATTAACTTGTTTAATTTTATATCTAATTTACAAAGACACAAGGTGCTTCACAATTTAGCTAGGCGGCGACTTCAACATCAGGATCCCTAGGGAAAGCTAACTAGTTACTGATCCCGCGGCTTACGTGCCCTCATGTAAAAGGGGGTCAGAATTGCTGGATCATTTGTCTAATCTCAATCTATTAAATGTGATGGAAATTGTGGCTGTACATCATAATGATAACTGTTTCATACCAACATACAGAGGTCGTGGTTGTGCCTCAACCATAGATTATGTTTTCATATCTGCCTCATTAGAAGATTTCTTATTAAAGGCGGAGGTCATACCAACTGTACAGGGCGATCATAACCCAATTGTGACAACAATTAGATTCGCCCCCAGACCGGACTTTGCCAAAGAGTACGGGGACAGCAAATGAGTTCCCTCTACTGATATCTTGAGAGTGATTTGGAAAGGTGCTGATAACAACAACCTATTCTCTGAAATTATAAAAGCACATCCATCACTCATTGACACTTGCCTGTCACCTACCGACCCCAACCTAGAGGCAATTAACGCCTTCATCCATCTATGTGGAGGCATTAAATGACTGATCTCTGGGCCAGCATCAGACAACAACCAGAGTCCAAGATGGTTCAACAATGCCTGCTCACGAGCAAATAGAGAGCTCCGTACAGAACTTGTAACTAAACCAAGGAATGCAACCTTTGTTAAGTCCCTGAGGCATCATTACTAACAAGTGGCCAGGCAACGAAAAGATGAGATCCTAAAAGAACGCTGGGACTACCTTGCTTGTGCTTCCCGACTTAATAATGGAAATGGTTTTTGGGCTGCAGTCACAGACATGCGATCCATGGGCCTTACACTCACTCCCCTAAGCTGTAACATAACTAGTGAAGCTTGGGAAGCCCATTTCTCTAAGATTTATTTAGCTCCATCTCAGAGTGAGGATCCCTTTACTCATCATGCTGCCTTGCGGATTCAGATATCCGTGTTAGAAGTTGAGGATGCCATCCAACAAAGCTGAGGCAACAAGGTTTCCGGTCCTGATGGGCTTCCCATCGTTCTCATCAAACACAAACCAGAGTTTTGGGCGCTCCTTTTACCTAATGTTTTTAATAATCTAACAAATACCTCCATTCCTAGCACTTGGTCTACCAGCATTATTGTCTCGATGTTTAAAAAAGGGGACCGATCCAACCCTAGCTGTTATAGACCGATCTCCCTGATCGACAATACACTGAAGATTCTTGGGAGAGTCCTGTTTAATAGGATCAGGTTTTGGGCTGAGGAGGGACATATTCTAAATTCGTTCCAGCTAGTCTTTAGAAGCAAAATAGGCACAGTGGAACAGTGCCTAAACCTAAATGTGATTTTCTGCAAATGGGGAACATCCATTACTACGCGGTCTTTACACCGCACTACCATTACAACGCTGCTTTTACAATGCAAGACGTTACCACGACTTGCGCTGGAGGGCGCTCTAGGCTAAGGCATAGTAGATTTACTATTCCACCACCTTCCCTACTGTACGTAGGCTGGTGTTGGAATAGTAAATCTTACTATTCCTAAGTCCAGCACCCTACAGCGCAAGTCGTGGTAACGACTTGCGTTGTAAAACCAGCGTTGTAATGGTAGTGCGGTGTAAAGACCACGTTGTAACGTCATACGTCCTCTGCAAATACACCATAGCTCAGGAATCCCCCATTTATTTGGCTTTTATGGACCTCACCTCAGCCTTTGATTTTGTTAACAGGTCACGCTTATGGTCAGTTCTTTTAACATATGGGTTGGATGAGGGTTTAGTTCACTTTTTAGCCTATTTGCACAGGGATTTGAAAGCACGGGGAGGTTTCACAGGACATTAATATTGGTAGAGGGGTCAGGCAGGGGTGCCTACTGGCCCCTCTCTTATTTATTGTATACATTAATGACTTACATAATGTACTGACTGAACTTACTAACGATGTCTCCAGAATTAATGGTAATACACTCCTCACCCTACTATATGCGGATGATGCGGTCCTAATGGGCCGCAAACCCAATGCACTACGCACTTTAGTTCAGGGCTTTGTGTATTTTATGGCCGGTTTAGATCTTTGTACCAATTTTGAAAAATCTTTTTAATGGCCTGCGGACCAAAAAAGCACCTTATCAACTCAATTACCTAAGGATTCGAATGCTTATTACGCACTAGCACTTTCCCATATTTGGGGTTAGTATTTTCAGCCAACGGCTCCTGGGCAGAGCATGTGGCACACAACAGGAGTACGTTTTTAAAAGCCATCAATTCAATTCTGTGCCTACAGCAACCAAAAAGAGCTGAGGTGGTTTTAGCTATAACCAAAATTTACAAAAACAGTGCATTCCCACTGCAACATACGGCACTGAAGTCTGGAGTTTTACAAAATGCAGTAGTATCTAGGGTGAGGAAAATAGATTCTGTCGGAAACTTCAGGGGGCTCCAATTTCCTCCTCACAATTTGTTTGCCATAAGGAATCAAAATTGTTTCACATTGAAGATTACATCCGGGTTTGCCCAGGCATATTTTGGCTAAAAGTTTGGCAAAACCCAGCAGCGACCCTAACGAGAGATATAATTGCTGATTGTCTTAAATGTGATAGGGGTGGAGACATACCATGGCTCGCCGCTGTTAGAAAAATTTTGATCAGGGTGAATCTTGAACATGTCTTTTTAAATCCTAGTGATATGGAGGGTATAAATAAAAAATCCCTCCAGGAGGTTCTATATGACCAATATAGTAACACAAGATATGTAACAGAGCTCTCGAAATCGACAGTTGTAAGGTATATTTCCCTGGTTGACGGAACTTATCCCCCATCACATCTGCCATCCAGCTATCTTTTAAAGAATATAGGTCGCAGGGATAGAAGCTTGCTTTTTCACCTCAGGGCTGACACTCTAAAATATTCGCTTGGCTTCCCCTTGGGGTTCAATGTTAATCTTGAGCAAATGCCCTGCCCTTGTGGCAATCACAGCAATCAATAAATGTTACATTTTTTATTCTTTTGTAATTTTTATCAAAAATATACTAAACAATTTATAATCCCTTTTTTTAAGATAACTGCGATCACCGATTATAGAGCAGCCTACATGGAAATTCTTAAACTGAAGGGGGATGACTTGGTTTTCCATGTGAGTTCGTTTTTGTAAGTGGAAGTTCATTCACATATCTCAATGAGCACCCCCTGATGGCTGTTGCCCATTGTTTCTAATTTTTGTTGCTCAGTTAAAATATTTAGTTACATTTTTGTATACTTATTTATTTATTTCTGTATTTGTTTTGATAGCTCTTATGTTCCTTATGTATGTGCCTTTTGAACTATTCCCGAACGTGTATGGTACATACATGATTGCTCTTTATTCCATCGTGCTGCTATTCAACATGAGCTATACAATTCTCACCCGGACAGTGTTCTTTAAGAAGTCGCTGTTCTGCATACTATGTTTCTCTTCTTTACAGTATACGCTTGATTGCACTTTACTACATTATGCTGCTATTTGTTAAGGGCAATAAGCTCGCACCCGGTCAGTGTTTTTATGAAGTTTCTGCCTTTCACAGTATGTCTTCTTTTTATAATACATGTATTTTTATTGTTGTTATTTGGTACGTACCAAAAGCCCTACTTGTGTATTGCTTTTTTGCTGCTTTACTTTACATAATGTGCATTTTTATAAATGTATGTATTTTTGCTGGTATCTTGACCTGTGCTTTTAGGGATATTTTATATCCGAATAAAGATTTATTGAATTGAATTGAATTGAATTGTATTCCCTCATTCTTCTGCAACCACACGACCAGCGGCTAAACGGCCAAGTCAAACCACAGGGGCGACATCCAGTCACAAAAATGTTGCACATTGCTCTGTGAACTCACACCTGTGCTGTAGATTTTGCATAAAGCAGACTCACACAGGACAAAAAAATACCTACCAATATGTATTCTCCCTAGTTTGTAGAAGGGAGGTGTAGTAAGGGTGTAACGCACCACTGTAATTTCCCTTGTTGTTATTCATCCTGGAATGCTGGAGCCTTGCTCAGTGCCTTTGGTTCATGGTGTGATCGTTGTTTCTGATGCTGTTTTCCCCCTATTGAATGAGTCGGGGCTCAGGCTCTTGCGGAAAGAAAACAAGTTTAAACTTCATTGTGTGTTTCTCTTTTCTGGTTCCGCTATCTTCGCCATCCTGGTTGTGTGGTGGTGGAATTCCGCGTCCTTGCAAACCACGTCTGTTTATTGGTTACTGTCTGGATTATATCTAGTGTTGGAAAGGTTCTTCTCTGCTGGCGAGTTATCTCTAACTCATGCAGGTTGAACAAGTAAACCGTTGAGCACCGGCCTCAGGGAATATTAAGTGTGGTGGTGTGTCATATCTCAAGGAGGTATCAGGGTTCCTTTGGCTGCATTATTTCCAAGGAGTTATTGGGAATACCTTGACTAATTAATTTCCTTTTCTCATAACTTTGGGCACTATATCCGTTTAGCCACTGCTTTTCTAAGTGGCAACAGTACATTGTTGGAGTAGTGAAAACTACTGTTTATATATGCCAATGGTGTTATAACTGAGGTTGTCTTTGTTTATATGTTTTCTAAAACAGGGGTTGAATGAACATTCCTGGATAGCAAGCTTGCGTCCCTTGTTATGCTCTACCCGAGTAATGCTTTGGTATGTGTTTTCTCCGCATCCATTCCGTATAGAATAACCAGTGATCATTTCTGACAATGTATTGATCTTGTGTTTCCCATCCTTAGATTAGCATTTGATCCTCACCCCATGAAATACCACTGTTCTAGAGCTCAGCTTCTTTTTCTCTACAGGTAATCTAAGATTCATGTCTCTTTAAGGGGTGGTATTATGATACGTTTACATGCCTAGTGTTCTCAACGATATTCCTTGTTGTTGTAGATCTCCTTCCCTGCTGTTCCCGTTCTTCCCTTCCCCTGCTTGATCACTCCATCAAGTCTGTATATATATAATCAGACCTTGGGGCTATCAGGAGGTAGACCATATATAGCAACATACGATCCTGAGGAGTCACTGCCCAACTCTTCGTGGTACAAAGTACATGACAGTATCTTTGCCTGTGGCTGCTCACAGGATTCCATTGCTATCCATAATCATGGAAGGCACCTGCTTCTGGTACAAGGTCCAGAAAGCCTTTTCACCATGAAGTATTGTGATAGTTGTTCTAGAGATCACTTTCCTGAGAGATTGATCATGCAATTCCTTGGGATTATTGGCCTCCACACCTTCCTGGAAACCCATAAAGTCTACATGTCTCAGCCAAAATGCTTTCCATTCGGTTCTCTAATGATTGTGCAGTTGGGTTCAGATGGGCTACTGTCGGGTATGGGTGGATTATGATCCTGTGGTGAAGACTGTATCTCTCCCGAGCCGCCTTGTGTACCACCTCCTCTAGGGTTCTTTTCCCTTCTTCCTTCACCTCGCCAGGCTGTTATTACGAATCGAAAACCTCCCCCAGTGGGCCTTTTTTGGCCCCACGCTCCTCGCCTAAGCACTTGTTTCGTTGTCTTATTGCCTCAGAGTCAGTCATAGTTGAGGCTCATGGGGGAAACAGTGGCTCACAGGGTGCTCACCCATCATCCAGTGCCTCATAGGGCATATGGGTTCATTGTTTGTGGCAGGTCAGCATCTTCAGATCGAGGTGCTGCTTCGAAGTTATTACCAGCCATGTCCAGGTCCACTCTGCTCCATCGGTGGTGGCTTCACCTACCAGTGCCTTCTGTGCTTGCGGTCTTCTATCTTTTGCTTATCGGCTCACAGCTGCCCTGAGAGGAACTTTGGTCATTGTAGCCTACTGTCTGAATTCACAAAGATCCACTGCACTGCGGCAACACCCAAGAGGTCTCTTGGCATCCTACACTACAGCTGGCTCCACCTTTGTTGCTTTGTTATTCGCTGGCCTTTGACTCAGGGTCCGGGTCCTACCTCTGATCGAGTGTCATTTGTTCCCGCTTCCCACTTGTCTGAAGTCTGCAGTTAGTCAGAATTCTATAGCATACCATACACTGGTCAGAGCTCTTCTATTGAACGTCTGCATTCATGGCTCTCCAAGACACGCCCTCTACATTGATTTCAAAAGGTGAGACTAATTGGGTTTGCCAATGCTTGTTGTTGTTATGATTTCTGTGTGCTAGATTCTATCACCTATATATTTTTAGAATATAAATCCCACAAAGGAGTTCTAGGACTAACTCTATACAAGTTCTAAACATAAATAGGTGACTTCATCCGAGTGGTGTGCGGGTTGACAGTTTTTCTTTTTGTAATGTATTTACTTGTAATTAGTCAAATGTTATCAGGGGTAATTACATATAGCCTTGCTTTTGAACCAAACTAATCTAGTCTGTGATAGTAATGAAACTGCTACTGTACACCGACCGTTTCATCTCAGACTCTAATGACCGGAAATACTGAGACCAACATCACAGGATGTAACTCCTAGTACAGTATACAGGACAAAACAAACACGGTCATGGGGGCATACCAAGGGAGTCAGTCAGGTGCAAGACAATCTACTGCATCGAAAGAGGCATGAGTGCCACCAAATCCACCCTTGAGCAAACCCGTTATAGGGCTTTGGAGTGTAGATTTAATATCCCAACATATAAGAGATACACTTGCTAATCTACATAAGACTATCAGGATTGGATCTCAAGTACCTATCAACAACCTTAGCCTTACCAACAGACTATACCCCGATAATTCTTTCATCTGGGATTTGAAACAGATGCTGATCTGTTAACTGTTAAACGAAGGTGCACACGTCACTTCCCCCATCCCAATTAGGCGGGTTCTTCAGGTGATAACAATGAGGGAGATACACAACGTCCGGATGTAATTTAGAAAGTCTACATTTCATAACTTGAAATGTGATGGGTATAGAAAACAAATAAGAGATAGAAGAGTGGATAAACGAGATATCTAAGTATAACATTATATGCATCCAAAATAATTGGGTGGTAGGCGAATTCTCCGTTGACGTTTATAGAATACACATTACACACACCATCCCCTTCTCATTGGGTAGGGCTAAAGTAGGGTGGGTTAGTTATTGTTGGCTCAGTTCTACGTTCTCTATGTTTGTATGGTCTAATTTAGACGTGCCACATTTTCAGCTAGTGTGTTTAAGTTTAGGCAAAACTTACGAGCTGCTAATTGAAAATTCGTATAACAACATATTTAATTCCCACCAGGTGAACCCATTTCTCCCATTGGAGATACAATTAGAAAAGTTTGCTAGCCTAACCATCAAAATACAATACTTTATTTGGGCAGGAGATTCTGTACGCCTCTGTGCGAAACCTGCTAAAGAAGTGTGTGGTTTGAAGGACATTCGGATAGGGGGGGGAGGGGCGTGGGGGTTGTCTATTTCTTTTTGTGCCTTTCCGACACGGAGAAACTTTAAATACCCCATTGGCAAAACTTCATGCACATTTGGTGATTGATGCAGTGTATTGCTGCCCTATATATGTTGGCAATGATTAATGTCAGAGGGTTTTCTACATATATTGGTCATCTTATTATCTCAGATTATCTGATACCATACACCAGGGAACCTAGGGTATTATACACAACTTGGAGCAATCATAACATGGTATCTACAGAACAACATTTGCCTATCCCTGTAACCATCCATTAGCCAAAAAGAGGTAATATGGTGACCAATAGAAAGAATGGATATCGACTAAAGTGGTCCTGGATTTACCCTGAAAAGGTATTATATGACTTTAACTGACTTTGAGGAATGTCTCAAAGAGCATCCCTCTGGTACTCAGGTTATCTCACCTTTCGAGAATATATGTAGAACTTGAGAATTCCTACTCAATATAACTCAGAGTTATCCAAGAGGATGGTTTGTTAAGAAATGCAGACAGGCACAAGATCATATTTGAACTGTATTGAAATCCACCCCAAAACAATTAAGTGAGATATGTAAAGCAAGAGCAATTCATAAAAAAAGTAATATCTCAGAGGAAAATTTCTTTACAGCAAGAAACATGGGATAACCTTGCAACTAGTGCCACACACTTTGGGATTTTGCATTGGTGTTTGCTCTTTCATAATCTTGTGTTCATTACATGATGTGTGTATTTATGCTTTTACAGCCCTGAGGAAGTCTTGGATAAGACGAAACACGTGTTGGCTGTGCTCGGATTGAACAGCATATTCTTGACATCTGTTTTTTCCTTTGTAAAGAGTATTGGAGATGCCAGGATCAAATTGTATTTTCTCTAACTTGACTTTGTTTATTTATATACTCACGAAACAATTCTTTGTATGAGTTGGGTAACAAGAAAACATTTTTTATATGTCAAATAAATCAGTGTTTTTAATACAATTCCTGACTATAGAACGTGGTCATTTTAATATTACTTGCTGTATACTGTGCTCCAGGCTTGTATTGGACTATTTCTTACATTGGCCTGTTGTCTGATCAAAAGGGTAACTGGCTCTATGTCACAAAAGAGCAGGCTTTGAATAGAAATATCGAGAACATATTTAGATTTGCCACAAAACTGGGTAACAAGCCACTGAAAGGAATGTGCATGACCTATACAAGTAAATGAGTCTCGCCAGAAATATATGGTTCTGGTATGTGGGGTATCCCCCCCCCCCCGCCTCCCCATCCCCAGCCACACAGATAATTAGGATGGCTTTGGAAAGAGGCAGCTAGCAGTCCCAACAAGCAAATCTACATGCATTGTTCACAAGGAATTGACTCTCCCATATTTGGAAGATATACTATTAAAGTTCACCCTTCGCCTCTTTGGCCTTCATTCTGGGGTAAATCAGAAACAGAGCTAAACAGTGCCCTTATTGCGGACTGTTTAATATTAATATTCCATAGTTGTTTCATGTTACAATAAAGCTAAAGAGTGTGGGAATAACTCTGAAAAATACAGACCCTTGTGCATCAATTTAAATCCGCCAAGCAAAATAATGTAAGGTCAGTATTGGAATGGGAGAGAGAGCATATTGATCGTGGCAAGGTAATAGTTGATTTGATGATAACAACCGGAAAAACCCACCCCTATCTTGTATCAGCGACAAATGTGTACAATCGCATTTTATTGACTTGGTTCCGACTCAGTCTGATGCATTCAGTAGCCTGCCCGACAATGGGACAATGTTTCAGGGATTCAAGTCACTTTACAAAGCACAGTGCACTTTATATTTATATGCAAATTCTATAAATAGTCACAATCTAATTTTGTGAAGCCTCGGATCCAGAAGTATAGACAATGTAGGCCTGGTCTTATTTATTTTCAAAAAATAGAATCAGTAGATGTCTGTGTTGCACTTTTACAATTATTTAGGAAGTCTCTTCGTTTAAGGAAAGTGTAGCGTATCGTTGCTTAAGATGTGGTATGGCAAACTGATTTTTCATATTTATTTGAGTAAAGTTTGCATAGGCAGGTGGGGGACAAGAACTATTGATCAGATATCATTATCGACTTTAAATGTATAGGATATATGGATTAGATATACCTGGATTTTAATTGTTTTAATTCACTTATACTTTATGATATTAGGATGTATATCTGATCTTATGTACTCTTCTATGGGTTTTTATGAAATTTTTGAAATTTTGAAATCCACATACAGACATATTTGATTTGAATTAAAAGTGTTATTACAGCATAAGCATGGTCCCAAAAGACAGTATCACGGCACACATAGCTTAGAACATGTGGTAGAACATGTGGTGTTAGATAATGGGTGCCGTCTTGCGTGTTACTTTCCTGAGCTCATGAAGAGTACTGTACATACATACAAGGTTAATTGAACTTACTTACTAGGATGTTCTGGGGTTGTAGAAGAGGATACCTAGCTTGCTGGGTGGGGGTGCAGGGAAAGGTGAATGGTGGCTGTGATTGGTTGTGGTTTAGCACTGGGAGAATGAAGCAGCAGGTTTTGTGTAGACAGAAGGGATCTGAGTTATTCCCCGAAGTGTTGGAATGATGTTTGCTGGAGTTGTAGAAGAGGCTACCTAGCTTTGCTGGGTGGGGGTGCAGAGGAGGGTTAATGGTGTCTGTGATTGGTTTGGGGTTTAGAACTAGGAGAATGAAGCAGCAGGTTTTGTGTAGACAGAAGTGATTTGAGTTCTTCCCCGAAGTTTTGGAATGATGTTTGCTGGAGTTGTAGAAGAGGCTACCTAGCTTACCTGGTGGGGGCGCAGAGAAGGGTGAATGGTGTCTGTGATTGGTTGGGGTTTAGCACTAGGAGAATGAAGCAGCAGGTTTTGTGTAGACAGAAGGGATTTGCGTTCTTCCCCGAAGTATTGGGATGATGTTTGCTGGAGCTGTAGAAGAGGCTACCTAGCTTGCTGGGTGTGGGGGGGGGCAGGAAGGATGAATGGTGGCTGTGATTGGTTAGGGTTCAGCACTGGGAGAATGAAGCAGCAGGTTGTGTGTAGACAGAAGGGATTTGCGTTCTTCCCCGAAGTGTTGGGATGATGTTTGCAGTCCTGAGATGCAGTTCTGGTAAAGCTTTCCTCTTTGTGTCAGTAAAGATCTAAAGCAGGTGATAGGAGAGGCGATCTTCGAACCAAGAACCTGACCCTCACTTTACTTTGACATCTTCCAGTGTTGTACCGAAATCTATGATAATTTCGTACCAAGGTCAGTCAAAAAACAGGAACATCAACAAAAGCAGCAAAGCCAGTACCCCCACCCCCTTTGAGATAGAAAAACGGAAAAAGCAAATACCAGAAGTAATGACTTAAAAAGTATTTTAATTGAGTGTTATTTGGCACTTTTCTTTGAAATGTCTTCCTCCTGGTATATAGCTAACTCGATTAAAGGACCATTTGTTTTCACCATGAACAGGTTGTTCTGGTCTCCGACGAAACGATCCAGATTAAACCCAGAGGGGCAGATTTATGTTAACTGGCGCATCCCCAGGGATGCGCCAGTTAACATGCGCCACAGTGCGCCACTGCTCCGCCACCCATGGTGCGCCGCATTTATGATGCGGCGCACCATGGTGCAAGGCAGTGAAGATGCGTGACGCATCTCTCGGCGCACGGGCGGCGCATTGCAGGAGTCATGTCGCAAGTGCGACATGACTCCTGCAATGCACAGGGGCCACCTGTTCAATGTATGGTGCGTCACCCTTACGCCTGCTTCAAGCAGGCGTAGGGAATTGACGTAGAAAGTGACTGAGTGAAATCTCATAGATTTCACTCTGCCACTTTTAGGAGGCGTTCCTGCGCAGGAACGCCCCCCCCTGCGCAGGAACGCCTCCTTATGGCGCAGGGGTTTCCAACGTGACGCATCTCCTAGATGCATCACGTTGTAAATAGGGCGCATTGTTTGCGCCGCCGTTGCGTCACATTACGTGAAGCAATTTTGGCGCAAGGAGGCGCAAGAGCCTCATAAATCTGCCCCAGAGTCTCGGTGCGAGTTCAGAGAATTTGGAGGACTGAGCTTATTATGGAGATCAGTTTTGCTGCACTACTTATAAGGTCACTTGGAAATACCTATGGTGACTAGTCATATGCTAGATCATAATGAAAGGTCGGGAGTATGTAAGATGTATCTGTGCTCCCGTCCACAAGGCATGCACACATTTCTCTTAGCTGTGTGGAGGAGGACCCCTCTTCTGTGATTGGGCTTCATCGAGCATCTTAATGCATGACGATGACGGGTGGACCTGGTTCCCATTCGTGACGTGGGCCCCTTTCAGGCCTGGCATGAGTCAGGTCCATTGAGGCTGGACAATGTCAGGAATTTGGGGCCCAATATACTAGCAGAATATTCGCAAAAGAGGTTGCAAATTGTGCACCAACTTTATGAGATTGGATTCTGATTTGGTGAAGTAACCTATGTACAAATAGCTACTTTTGCAGAATCACTATTCACAGGGGGTTGCAGAACAAACTGGCTAATTTATATTAATTTGGTGGGGCTCAACTTGACAACCCCTGTTGTTAGCTACAAATATAGAGGTGCTGCTCTAAACAAATCAGGGCCTCATTTGTGAGGCCCAAGCGGCACATTTATGCTACCACGGTGTCACTTTTCTTATGTTCTGGTGGCACAATGTGCCGCAGCATATTTACAAGGCCACACAGCCTATGTGTAAATATGTGCCCCTTTCACACAGAACACTGTGTGAAAGGGGGGTGCCATGGGGGTTGATGTGGGAGTTCCTATGCAACACCCATGGAATCTGGAGCATTTCCAGATTTATGGGGAATCGTAAGCCTGGGAATGCGTCAGATTCTTACGTCGCCCCAGGGGTGGCTTTTGGGAGCCGCAACGAGGAGAAATATCCTTATTGCTCCTCGTTTTTAGGCCGAGGGACCGTTAAGCTGCGAAGCAGCTTCCGGTCCGGAGAATTAATGTCTCTCAGTAGCTCAGTAGATCCCGCCTCCTTGCCCCGTCTCTTCTCCATTGGCTGGCTTCCTAAATGGAGGCCAGCCATTGGAGGAGAGATCCGTCACTCCGATGTAGCCCCGTCATTTTCGGATTTGGGGGCGTAATTTTTGCTGTTCTTTAGACAGTGACGTCGTGCGTCACTCAAAACAGCAAAACCACGCCCCCAATTCCGAAAAATTCAGAACCCTGCGGCAGCCATTTTCTTTTCCCCGCAGTGAGGGTGAGGCTCGAGCCTCTGCCTCTGCCCCCGTTTGTGCCGTTTTTAGTGCTCCTGCACCCCTGTTTGTGCCCCAACTATCTCATTGCACTGTGCATCTTTTAATTTGGAAAGGATTGAGCTAAAAAAAATGATGTGCTGCGACCGCCGTCTCTTTAACCGGACAGTCTACGTCACGAAAGTCACAAGACAACACGCCAGCAAAGTGCCCAAGAGTTAGGATGGGGCGACGCAAAACTTCACATTGTAAGTAAATAGCTCTTTTGTTTTTCAAATGTGGCTGTACGTGTTTGCTGAACATACACAGGACAAACATAGATGGTGGGATGGGATCTTTGTACTGCTCGCAAGGGTGTTTGCTTCCCGTCCGCTCGCCCCGGGAGCGTGCTTTCACCACCCTCATCTGGCGCCGCCATGTTGAGCCTTCATCTTCCGACGGCGTTATACACCATTTCCCTCCGCACCCGACAGCAGCGCAGCCAGGACCACCTCGTCACAATCCTGCTCCGTTGCATTGTAAATGCTTGTTATAGTCTTCAGGGACTTAGTGAGATCACAGGACGGCCGAGCTGGGGAAGAGTCAGCCACACACCCGTCTACCCGACTTTCGCTCCTCGAGGAGCAGCACTGAGTTGACAATCTTGTGTCTGTCTGCCTCGTAGAAGTAACCCCCCCCCTCCCCCGTTGAGTCATGGGCACTGACCTTTCCCAGTGAATCCGCTCGAAGAATGCCAGGTTGTTGCTATCATTAGCACAGTAAAGGACCGCTTTCTTAAAACGGGCGCCCATTTGTGCAGGTCTGGCAGTGAGCGCCATTACTCGAGTGTGCACGTTTTGGCAAGTGTAAACTTTGCCGCCTGTTAGTTCGGTCTGCAGTCTCTCGGAAGGCATGCTTTAATGTATGAGGTGTTTAATGCTCGCAGACCTGTGGAGCGGTGAGAGGTCCTCAGTTGTCACCCGGGCAGAGTTTCAGTGAAAATCACCTTTTGCACATCCTTTCTCCTGGTCTCACCTTCCTGGCGTAGAGGCAGGTCCGCCTCCTTTTTGCCAGCGCTGTGATGACTCTTGGAACTTCAGAAGTAGTGTTTTCCTAATTGTCTAACGCATTTACGACTTGTGTCTTGAAAAAAAAGAACAAAAACAATTTTTGTTGCGGCCTCAAGAGACGCAAGTAAGCTTTTACAGCTCACCCCCCGCAGTTCCCTTCATTCCATCGAGGGGGAGTGGCAGGGCCGATACTGCCAAGCTTTCAGTGCCCGGCACTTCCTGTCAAAGGCTTCGCACCTGCACTTCTAAGCAGATCTGCTGCACTAGACCCATCACTTCTCAGCAGGTCTTGCATACTAGTACCTGCACTTCTCAGCTTCATTGGTATGCTAGTTCCTGCATTTCTAAGCAGATCTGCTGTACTGTCACGAGCACTTCTCAGCAGACCTCGCATACTAGCAGCCGCACTTCTCATTGCATTTGCTTTCCCTCTTTCGCACGTAAGCACTTCTCAAAACAGGGCTGCTGCTCTTCTAATGGATGATGTAAAGTAGATTCTAAGCAGGGTTGCTTCTCTTCTAATGGGGCAGTGTAAACATAATTCTAAGCAGGGCTGCTACTCTTCTATCGGGACTGTGTAAACAAGCTCATAAGCAGGGCTGCTAGTCTTCTAAAGGGACTGTGTAAACAAGCTTCTAAGCAGGGCTGCTGCAGCAGTAGTAGTTTATACAGGGCTTCAAGAGGTGCGGGGCTCGCCATTCGCAGACCTGGTAAAAATTAAAAACCAGCGCTAAAATACCGCCCTTCTTGACCCTATAGTCATGTGACCCGAGTCTAGGCCTGGCCCAGAAGACTCTCTGAGGAGGCTGTGTGATGCTGCGGTGGCTCGAGCTCCTGCAGCTTTGAGAAGTAAGTGGGAGTCGTGGGGTGCTGCAATGAAGCCTGTGCGTGTGTGATTATGTAATTCCAAAAGAGAGCGCACTATCGGCAGATGTCACAGTGGGTGCCGGTCGTGTACAAAAATCACTGTAATTCACAGAAGTTTTGTAGTGTCCTGGCATGCCTGCATGTTGCTCTATTGCTAATTTATTATTTACCATGTTTGAAACTGTTCTTGTCTGCCTAATTGGGGTGAAAGGTGAAGTGGGCCTCTTTCGATTAGAACGTAGCATTTTCCCTTCCATTTCTGCTTTTGGCTATCTCTCTCCTCCAATCTCAACCATACCCATTCTTTTTATTATCTCTTTCCCTCTCACCTCCTTTTGTCTACCTCCTCCACTCTCCCTGCTCCCATTGTCGCTCTCCTCCTCTCTCTCCATTTTTTCTCTTCTTCCTTCGCTTTTTCCTTCTGTGTGTGTGTGGGCTCTGGGTGTGTGTGTGTGTGTGGGCTCTGGGTGTGTGTGTGTGTGGGCTCTGGGTGTGTGTGTGTGTGGGCTCTGGGTGTGTGTGTGTGTGGGGCTCGCTGTGTGTGTGTGGGGGGCTCTCTCTCACTAACTCACTCTCTCTCTCACTACCACACTATGTCTCTCACTACTTCACTATCTCTCTCACTACTTCACTATCTCTCTCACTACTTCACTATCTCTCACTACTTCACTATCTCTCACTACTACTATTCAACTCTCTCTATCTCACAGCATCACAATCTCACTACCTCACTAACTATCTCTCTCAATACCACATTACATCACTATCTCTACATACATCACTCTCTCACTACATCACTCTCTAACACACTACCTCACAACTTCACTCTCTCTCTCTCTCACTACCTCACTGTCTCTCTATCTCACTACCTCACTCTATCTATTTCGATCTCACTACCTCACTATATCACAACTCACTCCCTCAAAAGTTCACTATATCACTCTCACTAACTCTCTATCTCACTACCTCACAACTTCACTCTCTCTCTAACTCACTACCTCACTCTCTCTCTATCTCACTACCTCACTCTCTCTTTCTATCTCAATAAGTCACTTTCACTCTCTCTTTCACTACCTCACTCTCTATCTCACTACCTCACAACCTCACTCACTGTTTCTATCTCACTACCTCAGAACATCCCTCTCCCTCACTACCTCACTCTTTCACTACCTCACTATCTGTCTCTCACTACCTCACTCTCTATCTCACTACATAACTCTCTTTACCTCACTACTCCATTCTATCTATCTCACTACCTCACTATCTCACGACTTCTCTCTCTCTCAAAACATCACTACCTCACTACCTCACTCTCTATCTCACATCACTACTTCACTCTCTCTCTCTAACTCACTACCTCACTCACTCTATCTCACTACCTCACTCTTTCTATCTCACTAACTCACTACCTCACTCACTCTCTCTCACTACCTCACTCTTTCTATCTCACTAACTCACTTTCACTCTCTTTCACTACCTCTCTCTCTATCTCACTACATCACATCACTCTCTGCTTAGATCTCACTACCTCACAACATCCCTCTCCCTCACTAACTCACTGTTTCACTACCTCACTCTCTCTAGCTCACTACCTCACTCTCTCACTACCTCACTCTCTCACTACCTCACTCTCTCTCTATTTCAATACCTCACTCTCTCTATCTCTACCTCACTCTGTCTCTTCTAATGCAATAGGTATCACATATGCAAAACATTAAGCTAATGCCAATAGAAATGACAATGCCATTTATTTAGGGATAAAAAAATTTTTTTTTTAAATGAGCTATACAATAGCTCTACCTATAATATTGCCGAGACCATTGCATTGTAAATGCTTGTTTCCTCTTTCTATGTGTGTTGCATTCTGCAGCACACATAGAAGGAGGAAATTGCCTCCTGTGATTGATATTATGCAGAACGGTGTAATTTCCTGTACAAAATCAATCATCCCTGCAACTAAGGCAACCTTGCAACATGGCGCATGGGTGCCTGAGTTGGCGCTAGGCAGCTTTTTTGGTGCTAGCGCAGGTGTCAGTACAGGAATGCACCATATTGTTGTAAATATGAAGCATTCCTGCACTTTTAGAATGACACAGCGCAGAGCTTCAATTGCTTGCGGCACTGCGCTGTGCCATTCTATTGTAAGTGAGGCACTCATTGTTTTCTATTTGGAAAAACAACGGGGGTGGGTGGAGGGGAAGCAGTGACCCTCTGGACCAGTGCCTACTCCTCCCTAAGGTGCCTACATGACACAATTTGGGGTCCCTTTCCCTTTGCAAATCAGTTACCACCCCATTCAAGGTGTGGGTACCTGTTCAATAGATTGCAACACTATTGGCGCATAGCATATCAAATTGCAGTTTGCATATGGCCATGTCTGAACTGGGGTGGCTGAGTGGGCTAAAGAAAGGTGATGGATTAAACCCAGATCAGTTGACTGGGGGTGAGTGTTTGATTTGCTCAAACGCTCCGTCCATCATCCCCTTTTGTATTGGTTTGTAAGGAACGTCCTGCCAGTTGGGGTGGGGCGGACAGATACGTGACCCCAGTTCTGTTTCCAGAGACAACCCCTGTATATTCAAGGTCACGAACCCTACTGCAATAACATTCTATTTAAATCACAAAAAGATGGAAATGAAGTCTGGTTCTGGAGCCGCCTGCTTAGGGGCTGCGGGCCAGAATGTGGGGGGTGGGGGCGGCGGTGGGTTATTTTGGGCAGCGGTGTTTTCCCGGTGGGATTTTCGAAGGGATAAAAGGCTGGCTTTAAAGCACGCGGGTTCCCAGATGGAGGCTCTGCGGGCCTGGCAGCAGGGATTAGTTGAATCTACTGAGTGATGTAAGGATTTGATTTGAGGTCTGCTCCTTCTCCAGGGGATTCCAGGAATAGAACAGCGTAATTGAACCAGTGAAGCTAATATAAGAGCTGTCTGTTTCTGACCCAAAAATAGCACGTGCGTGTGTTTTCAGCGAAGTGATTAATTACACCTCCGCCCACTAGCCCTTCAAGGGAAATACATGGTATTGCTTTACTATCCTGCGACTGACGTAGAGATGGCATTGATGCAAATGCTATTAGGTATAAAGCCATGTTTTTATTATTAAAGAATTAATGGAGTTTTCATAAAGCCATCTGGTTATTGAAGGACAAAAAAAACAATATAAAACACTGCACACATGTTCCTCATAATTAGGGCTTCTGGTTTTATGTTATTTATGTTTTTTTACATTTCCGCCTGTAAATATCCATATTTCTTTTTGCTAGTGTTGCCTGTATTTATCCATATTTATTTTGGGTTTTGTAAATAACTGAAGTTGAAACTAGTATATTTCCACATTTATGTACTCGACAAATGTGCGCTCATGCCCACAGACCCGTAGCCAGGAATATTTTTTTGGGGGGGGGGGAGGCATAGCCCTCAGTTATGAGATGAAGGGAATGTCAATGTCCGTATTCACATGGTACTGAGGGTATTGAATTAGAATACCAGGACCCAAGTATAATTTGTCAAAGATATATTGTTCTAAATATTGTATATGAAAATATTGCATCACTGCCATTTACCAGCATTGGGAAAGCTAATAGGCCTGTTGTTGGTTACAGCCTTTTGGCTTTATCAATAGCTGTTTTGACTTGTCATAGTGCTTGTAAAATAATATTGCTGAGGAAGCTGCCAGGTACTTGGCAATATATATTTAAAAACTGGCTAGAACCAAATCTATTTTTTTGTTCCAAAAAGCAGATATTGCTATGGTTGTCCTTGCAGTGAAGAGGCCTACTTTGTGTATCTGTATTGGTTGTGAAAGAGCATAAAGCTGTCACTCACAGTGAAGTCAGGCAATGCAGACCTGGCTGTCCTCCTGCCCCATGCCCTATGCTATAGTAAGCAGAAGAAAATAGTGACTGAAACAACAATAGAGCAATGGATGGAGAGGGTTTACTCTTCGACCTAATGATTGAAAATAGACTGGCAATAGTGCATCATGTTGTACGAAATATTTAGGCCACTATATATACGTCAAAGAATATTTTTTATCAATATTCTGTCATGCAGTTGTAGTAAGATCTATCCCCTTACAATGTTTTAATAAAATTCTGCAATAACATTAAGGGCATCATTAGGAAGGCGGGCGGACTTTTTCCACCCGCCATCCTGACTGTAAAAGGGACCACCTGCCATATATGCGAGGGTCCCGTGGGTGACATTAGGATGTGCCCGCCACACAGGAGGGCGCATCCTGCATTTTTAACATTGCGGCTGGCGGTGCTCTCAGGAGCACCCGCGGCAATGTCAAAAATACATGTTGTGCATGTAAATGCACAACGTGGCAGGCACAGAGCGGTGCCTGCCATGTTGTGCATGCACATGCAGGGGGGTACCACAGGTACTCCCATGTGCCCACCCAAACATCCTGGGGGCCCGCAACAGGCACCCAACCTCGGAGACAACATGCCTTTGCCGCCACGGAAAGGCTCCCTCCGGCCTGCATCCTGATATGTATGGCGATGTCTAGCATACACCGCCACCATATGAAACCCTTTTCCACCCGGTTGACTTGTCAACCGGGCGGAAAAGCGGCAGACGGTCTTCCTGTCCGCCGCCATCCCCCCGCCATACTAATATGGTGGGGGGAAATGGGTGGCGGGCGGGCTAGGATATAGGGCGGAACGCCACCGCCATGCGGGTGGTGGCGATCTGCCCTACATCCTAATGGGCCCCTAAGTCTTTAAACACTCAATACATTCCTTTACATTATAAGATCATGGAATGAATACACATCATATCTGTAAATATTTCACATCAGTGCAAGTTTCCTGCAGGGTCCACAAATATGATCACTACTAACCTACACAACTTCACATAATCCAATCACTTATAGTTATCACCCAGCCCACAACATCCTTACACTATCCTTTGGAAGACAACTGAGCATATATTACAGGTCTTATATCCTAATGCAGATAAGGAACGTTTCCACATACTTTAAAAATGATTTATTGTGACCTCCCCTTAATTGCTCTGTGGGATCAAATTCACTTTTGCTATTCAAAGACGATGAATCTGCACTTGGAAATTAAAGATATATCAACCAACAGGTGTCCATCAGGAATTCTAGTGTGGCAATACCTGGGAACACCCACAAACATTTGGGCAAGCCATTCACAACCTATAAATGCATGGAGAGCTAATCCTGTCATGTGCAGTGTGAATTTGTTTCCAGGGTGGAAATGAAAATATTAGGGGGTGTAAGGAAAGACATTTGTCAATGGGAGAACATGTTATCCCTGTAGAGGTAAAAACTCAAAACCCTATTGCAAATCACCTTTTCTCTCATTCACTGTTGTACATTATGTACTAATATATAGGTGGATATTCTGTATTCGGAGACACCTTTATGAATACCAGAAATATGAACCTCTTCAATTAAACATATGTTTGAACCCAGTTGTACATTTTTGAAACTTTGAGAATCAAGCTCCCACTGATTAGTGGATATGGAAGGTCTGGCAAACATTGTGTGTCATATGTTATTATAAAAATGAAGTCACTGAATTGCACTCCTACATAAGTAAGACCATAGTGAAGGGGTGAAGTGTGAAATTGGATTGTGTTGTACAAGTTCACCCTCCTGATTCAATGTGTAAAGGGCTCCCAGCATTCTCTGAACTTGGGTATTCATCTTACACAGCAACTACTGTAATGACTTGGGGAGACTGCAGCGGGTCTGTTATCCAGTCAGTGACCCCTGCCCTATAAAGCTTCAAGACCTGGTGTATTACCTACAAGTCCACCACAAACAAATCCCGCCGACCACCAAGAATCTGGATGCACCTGTAGACATCTTGGGAAAAATTGGAGAAACAGCAAAACTCCGGAGGACCGCACCACATACAAGAACGCCATGATAGAATACCACCAACTCATCAGATTCACCAAAATTACCTTCATCAGAAACAAAATTCACACCAACGCCAACTCCAAAGAACTCTTCAGCATCATCTAGGAATTCATCAATCTCCCCAGCGAAGCCATGGACATCAAACCCCCCCAGGACGTCTGCAACAAACTTGGCTCCTACTTCCACCTGAAAATAAGATTCCTCTACGACAACTTCAACAAACAGACTACGGACACCAAACCAACCACCCCCACCCCCAGCAATGACAGCCAGCCCACCATCTCCTTCTGGACCCCTTCACCACCGAAGACACCACATCGATCATGAAGGACACACACTCAGGAGCCCCTATAGGCCCCTGTCTTCCTACATCTTCCACAGAGCAGCTGCCACCATTGCACCTGAGCTACGATGCACCATCAATGCAACCTTCGAAGCCGGCACATTCCCCGGTGATTGGAAACGTGCAGAGGTCAAGCCCCGCCTCAAGAAGCCCTCAGCTGATCCGACGGACCTCAAAAACTACCGACCCATCCCTCTCCTCCCTTTCGTGGCCAAAGTCACAGAGAAGATCGTCAACTTTCAGCTAACGAAATTCATTGAATAGGACTCCATCCTCGGCCCCTCCCAATACGGATTCCACAGCAACCACAGCACCGAGACCGCCCTACTCACCGCTACAGACGTCATCCGCACCCTCCTCGACCAAGGCTACACCACGGCTCTGATCCTACTTGACCACTCTGCAGCCTTCGACACCGTCTCCCACCAGACTCTCACCGCCAAAGATCAACTGCAGTGTACCCCAAGGATCGTCGCTCAGCTCCATGCTCTTCAACATCTACATGGCCCCCCTCGCCGCCATTGTCAGACAGCATGGACTCAGCATAGTATCCTGCGACAACAACATCCAGCTCATTTTCTCACTCATTAAGGACCTCCTCACCACCAGACTCAGTTTTCAGCAAGGAATGAAGGATGTCGCATCCTGGATGAGCAGCAGCTGCCTGAAGCTTAACTCGGAGAAGACAGAAGTCCTTGTCCTCGGACTCTCCCCCTTTGCATGGGACAACACCTGGTGTCCCACTGCCCTCTGCACCCCTGACCCCCACGGACCACGCCCGGAACCTAGGCATCATACTTGACTCGTCCCTCACCATGACCTGTCAGATAAACTCCGTCACCTTCACCTGCTTCAACTCCCTCCGCATCCTTCGCAAGACCTTCAAATGGATACCCCCCCCCCCGAATTAAGAAAGACCGTCACCCACGCACTCATAACCAGCAGACTGGACTACAGAAATGCCGGGATCAACAAATATCAGCTCCGCAAACTACAGACCATACAGAACAGCGCAGCCAGACTCTTCCTTGGCATCCCTCGACACATGCACATCATCCAATACCTACGAGACCTCCACTGGCTCCCCATCGAGAAGAGAGTAACCTTCAAGATACTCACCCACGCCGAGAAATACCTCCACAACTCTGGGCCCCAATATCTCAACAAAAGAATATCCTTCCACGTACCCAAGAGAAAACGCCAACCTCGCCCTCGTCGAAACCCTGCACATTCATAGAGCCAGAACTGGTGGAAGAGCCTTCTCCTACATCTCAGCAAAGACTTGTAGTGAGCTCCTGATCAACATCAGACATGCCCCTACTCTGCACATCTTCAGGAGACCTGGCTCTTTGACTGACCGGAGCTGGACCCCCCCTCCAGCAGCTTGAGACCCTCACAAGTGAAAAGTGCGCTTCACAATTCCCTGATTGATTGATTGAAACCCCCTAGTGTACCTAGCAGAGAAGCTAGCCATTTTGAGGGACAATGCCACACCAAAGGCAAAGACATTTCAAAACTTGAAAATGCAGGAAAAAGAGAACAGGAAAGAACAGTAGGCAAACATTATCAATCTATGCACTCACCTGCAACAGCCTACCCATTAGCATCCTAACAGTCTATCTGTTCTTAGAACTTCCATTCATTTCTCTCCCTTGAAATTCAGGAATGAAGTGAAGGCTCGTCTGTTCATAGATCTATATCCTGTCACCCCTAATTACCCACCTTTTTTCTCCTCCACTGTCAACCTCTTCAACATTATTTATTGGTACTTGCCCTTCTGTTCAGTTCTCCATAGTTGCCCAGCTGTTTGCACTGTATAAGTACCCACACATACATACACATTTATAACGGGTGATAATTTCAAAGAGGGAATATTGAATGGGCATGGCTATTGACATATGTTTGTCAACCAGTGAGACATTGGAAGGGATTGCTCTAAAGACAGGTCACTGATTGTACAGGTATTTACATAAATCTTTCCTTTAACTGAAAATACGATTTTTTCTGCAAAGAGTCCAGGGATTACGTGAACCAAAACATGTATCCAGACAGCTGTCCATCTTTTTACCGTCTGTTCATTCCTTTCACACTCTTTCAATACTTAATGTGTGTACTGATTGAATTTATCTCTGTTTTGTGGAACAGTGTATGTGTGCCTGAATGTTTATTGGCTGCATCCTAGCTTCAGTGTTTTGGTAAATAGATATGGCTCCTTGGCTTTGCATGGCATCTTTCTAGCATTATGATATTCCTAAACATTGGTTGGGCCCCCATTTATATCTACAACCCCCTTTCTTCCTCTTTCCTCCTCTGTAGACTGTTTTCCTTTCCTTCGTCCTTCCTCTAGGACAAACACACACAAAATGTTGTTTGTCAATTACTGTTGACTTCCATGTTGACGAAGATCATACCTTTCATTAGTCCCTTCCCTGCTCCCTCGCTCTCTCTTCTTCCCTTCATTTCACTCTCCTGTCACCTCAATCACTTTTAAACATCTTTCCCACAGCTTAAAGTGCTATTTAAGCAATCAACATAACACATCATGTAGTCTCCGTGCATGGGTGATTTTTAAACTAGTTGGTTTATGTCTATGGGTGCCTGCAGGTCTGTATGAATGTTTATCTGCTGATCTAGGGCCATATAGGGGGTTTCTTATGTCTGTATATTTGCATGCATGTATTATCGATGTCAATGAATCTGTGGACAAGCAGGAATGATGTTTCCCCTGATGAAAGGTCCACTATGGAGGGTCTACTTTTTAGACATAGAGATCTCCATAGGATGCTTGAGTGAGTGGAGTTGTGTATTTTTTTATACGCTAGACGCCGAGCAGCCATGGAATCCTGATACCGCACAAGTTACAATACTATGGGCATAATCATTAAAGAAAAGGAGAATATCGACTAAAAAATATAAGAGAGCCCCTCCTTCAGTGACTTTCGAAATTTATTGAAGGTTGCTTTCGCTACATAAAAGAACCTATAAATTAGACAACAGTTCATAGAGATTTTTCACGCTTGCCCTGACGAAGTCCTTAGGCTTAATAGCCGGACGAAACACGTGTTGGCAATGAAATGATGTGAAGAGTTGTATTCAGCGACTGCATTTGAACTGTGAAGAAATAAAGAAGCAAACATTTTGAAAATCACTTTTTGGGAGTATCAGCAAAATTCTTTGATTGGACTCTATTGATTTCCTACCTAGTATTGCTCAGGTTGAGAATTGTGTACAAATTTGATTTTACTGGTATATGTTGTTTTACCTGTTTGATTACAACTATTGGCAAGGGTTGTATCTTCACCTTTGAGCATTCACTAGAAGACCAGACAAGTTCCACAATACAATAAGAACACTACCTTTAGCGCACTTGTTTCCCTCTTGTCAGTTTTTGTATATATAATATTTTTTTATACGTGATGTTGAGGGCGCTTCTGGTGGCGCATAATATGTTCCACCATCTCTTGAATGGGACTTCCGAAGTGGATATACATTCAAGAAGAACCTTTTTTTGTACCTAAGGCTAGCATGAGGTCAAGTAGGAATGAATCTTGTGTACTTAAGTTGATGGTGGGATAATGTTCTGCTAGGCGTAAAGTAGAAGTCAATAATATCAGGGAAAGGTTGATTTTGAAGATGTCTTGGATGGTTTGTTGTATCTTGGACAATAGCAGTTGGATCATTTTGCATGTGTGGAACATGTGTTCGATCGACCCTGGCGCTTCTTCACAGCACCAGCATTAATCTGATTGGGATAGCCCCAGTATGTAAAGCTTCAATGGGGTCCAGTAGGATTTGTGAATTGACCAAAATCTGGATTGTGCTGTTGTTGGTGAGATTTTTCCTAGGAAGGGAGAATGCCAGATTCTATGCAATAGTTGAGGCAGAGAAGTGTGAGTGTAGATTTTCTGGTATGTGTTGTGGCCCTTTCTTTTTAAGATTCCTAACTAGGTAAATTTGTGGGGAATTTAAGAGTTTATAAATGTGGGATGTGACATGACCAATTCTTTAGAGTTTTTTTAGGAGTTCGGGGAGGCCAGGATTGTGTGGTTTTGGAAGCTGCCTGATTGCACTTTTAAGTTTTAAAAAGCTGTAAAACTCGATTCAAGGGAGCTCATAGCGAGAGCTTAAGTCAGCCTATGGAATGGCATTTGATGTTTTTTTAATTTTTTTTATTTTTTAGAGTTTTATATAGCGCGAACTTGAACCGAACCGAATCAGTTATCAGAGCGCTTTACATAGCACCAGTTACGTTACATGAGGACACACTTTCATTTTTGTAGGCACGGGGAGATTAAGTGATTTGCCCAGAATCACAGGGGGTTTTTTGGCGTCGTTACCGAGACTCGAACCAAGTTCCCCAGGTCCGAGGTCGAGCGCGTTAGCCGTTAGGCCAATCCCTCTCCCCATGTTGTACCTAGGTCTCCAATGGGGTCAATGTCTCATTCGACCCACTGTTTCCAGAACAAGGTTCTAGTTTGATTCTATGGTTATGCCATAGAGAAGGAAGGGTGGAGTTGGTGAGGCGGTTGGGCAAGGTTTTATTGATGCGCAGTAGGGCGGCTACTGTGTCTGCTATAATTGGGTATGTGTGGACCAAGGGTAGGTTCAAAAGGCAGCAAACCGTCAGAATAGAGGAGAGTAATTTGGATTCAATGTGAAGCCAGGGAGGGGGGAGTCTGTGGTCTTGTTAAGCCACTAGTTACCCTGTGCAGCCAGGAAGGCTTGTTGATATGTATGAAAGACATGCATATTTAGGCCACCGCTGCTTTTTTCAATTTTAGGGTGGCATTGGCTATCCTAGCCCTCTTATCTTTACATAACAATTACGAAATAGCTTTGTCAACTGTGTTAAAAAAATGATTTGATATGTTTATGGTGAGCATACTTGAGAGAAAGTTGACATGGGGGCTTTCAACATTTTTCCTGATTATGACCTGCCCCACCAAGTCAAGAATTTGGGCGACCAGGTGGATAGTAGGTCAGTAATTTTGGAGAGTGTTTTCTTTTCATTGATTGAGATGGAGGTGAGTAGGTCTTTGCCAAACCAGATACCCATATATTTAAGTGCCACAGGTTGCCATTTAAGCAGGAGTTACCAATGATCGTAGGGGTGCACTGGATTTTCATGGGTAAGATTTCTGTTTTGGAGCGGTTAAGATTGTAGCCAGATACACGGCAGAAACTTTCAATTTCAGACATAATGTGTTGAAAGGCTTAGTCTGCATCTTCAGAAAAGATCAGGATGTCGTCAGAATATGCAGCAACCAGCTGCCTGCCTGATTGGGAATGGACACCTCTGATATCTTCCTTCACTTTTAGGGAGCATATCAAGTGTTAGATAACTAAAAGGAATAAGAGCAGAGAGAAGACAACCCTGTCTGGTACCTTGGGCTGAAAGGTGTTGGATACATGACTGTTGGACAGGCCCCACGAAGGGCTCGCTCCCTCCCCGCATGGCAGGGCCAAGACACCGGCTCTCCGGGGGCTACCCGCAGAAGCAACCCGCAACCCGTCCCCTCCGGGACGCCTGCTCCCGGATATCACTGTGTCACGGGCCCGGGCCCCCGTCAGCCCCATTGCCCGGCCCAGCCGCCATCTTGGACACTGCACCACGCGGCCGCGTGGCCTCAGCTCGACCCCAACCCTGGGCCCGGCCAGGCCCCGCCATCCCGGCACCACCATCCATCCAGGAGGTGAACGGACCACTTGGCAGGCTAATGGGAGAAAGAAGTGTCGATGGCTCTCCCCCGCCAGGTGCCGATCGCCCCCAGCCTCCCCGGGTGCTGGCTCCACCCCCCTGCTGGGTGTCTGGACTCCCTCATCCCGGACCTCCCGACCTCCCAGTGCGAGGGTCCGGACATCAAAGGGCGCCAGACCTATAACCGAGGCAGCCCCAGAGCAGGAAGGCAGTTGTATCCTGGAGTCGAGAGACACCGAGAAGAACTCATCCTTGACGGACTGCTGGCGCTGCCGCAGCCCTGCCTTGTGAACTATCGTCCTGCCTGCTGGCGCTGCCACGGCCTTCTGCAACCTTCATCCTCGTGGGACCTGCTGGCGCTGCCGCGGCCCGTTGTAACTTCCACCCTCGTGGGACCTGCTGGCGCTGCCGCGGCCCGTTGTAACTTCCATCCTCGTGGGACCTGCTGGCGCTGCCGCGGCCCGGTGTAACCGTCATCCTCGTTGGGACCTGCTGGCGCTGCCGCGGCCCGTTGCCATCTACGATCTCTTCGGGACCTGCTGGCGCTGCCGCGGTCCGACCCGTCCGACCGCCGAGCTCGAGGATTGTGAGCTACCGCCGTTTCACCTCAGTACCCGTAGGTACCAAGACTGTCCCGCTACCCCCTTTTCCCTACTAGAGACTAGAATTGAGAGGATCATCGTGTCCTGATCTCCTTGTATCGTACTACATTACTTCAAGTACTGCCTATAAAAGGTGTTAATCTGATCTTCGTGTGGTGTCCATCTGTGGGGGGGAAGTTACTTGTCTGTACGATCGCTGGAGACGGCCCTCACCGGAGGCCTCTCCCCTTGTGCTCGGCCGACCCTCCAGGTCCCCGTCTAACATTGGTGGCCAGCGGCGCGATCCGAACCAACGCGTAACCGTACAGAGAGTAACTCACCCTACGACTAATCCACAATGACGACCAGAGAGAGCGGATCTGCAGAGAAATTCCAGAGGGAAAAACTGGAAGAGTACAACCACCGAGAGCTAAAACAATTTTGCATAGAACTAGGCATTGCCACTACCGGTCTGAGCACGAAAGAGGACTTCAAACACGCCCTAGAATCCTGGGCAGAGACAAATATCGCCGGACCCCGGGACCCCGAAGCCCCGGAGACAAACACCACTCTGACGGAAGAAAGGAGAACGGATCTCTCCCGGGAAGAGATCCGAGAACGAGAGAAAAATAGACTACACGAGTTAGAGTTGGCACGGCTCAAATTAGACGGAGAATTGAAACTGGCAGAACAAAAGATGAACTTAGAACACTTACGGCTCCAAGAAGAGCGAGAGGAAAAACAGAGACAGAGAGAACTCGAAGAAAAAAGACTGGCATACGAACACGAGTGCAAGCTAGCGGAGATAGAAATGCGCAAACAGAACAAAGACCTAGGGGTGCCCGAGCAACCGCGCCCCCCAGGTACTACCGAACAGAAGGTCCACATCCCCAAGGATGTGGTCCGTGAATACTATCGGAACGACGACATACAGCAGTGGTTCAAGGCCTACGAGATCGCCATGACTGCCCACCGGATCGCTCGAAGTGACTGGGGAGCCGGTCTATGGGGGAGATTCGTCAATGAAGGCCGGGATGCCCTGCTGCAGCTTCCGGACCATCAAATGATGTCCTATGACCACATGAAGGCCGCCCTCCTCAGTCGATATGGGCTGACGCCCGAGATGTACCGCCAGAGGTTCAGCAACTGCACCCGGATCCCGGGTACAACCTGGATAGAATATGTGAACTATTTCAGCCGAGCCTTCGAGGGATGGATCAAGGGTAGAAACGTAACAACCTACGAACAGCTCTTCAACCTCATTGTGTGGGAGCACCTCTCCAACAACTGCTTCGTCGAGCTCAGGCAGCACCTCCTCGACAGTAAATTGACTGACCCACGGCAGCTCGCCGCCGAGGCTGACCGATGGGAGAGCACCCGAGTGACCCGGAGTGGGCCAAACGAGCCGAACAGAACCAACCAAGGTCATCATCGTCCCCGAGGAGGAGGAGGAGGACAGGGCCGGGGCAGAGACGCCGTCCCGGCCGCTCCCGCCAACAACACCCCGCCCCCGGCCGGCCGGGGCAACCCCCCGATGCGCCCGGGGTTCCGAGCCAACATTACGTGTCATCGATGCCAGCGAGTCGGCCACTATGCCAGTGACCCGACCTGCCCAAAGAACCAGACCCCCGGGCCCCGCCAGGTGGCTGCCGCCGCCCTAGGAGAAGAGCAAGTCTCCGAAGAGCCTGAAGAGTACGAGCAGGAGCAGCCCGAGTGGGAACCTGCCGCCATGACCCTGGCCTGCCTAGGGGGACGGGACCTGATCCCGCGGGCTCCCCTACCAGCCAACACCAGGAAATACAGCCAGTGGGTGAACATAAATGGGCGTAAGGCCGAAGCCCTGCGTGACACAGGGGCCAGTGTGACGGCCGTCCGTTGTCACCTGGTGACCCCAGAACAAATTCTGCCAAACGTTCTTTGCCCCGTCCGATCGGCCGACAATTCGGAGAGCCTGTGTCGGATGGCCTGCGTCCCCTTCGAATGGGGAGGAGTCTCCGGTATGTTAAAAGTGACTGTCCGCGACGATGCCCCCGTGGACTGCCTCCTGGGGAACGATCTCGAGAGTTCCCCGTGGGCAGCCGTTGAAAGAAGAGAGCGCCTGGGGATGTTAGGCCTCCCGGGCTGGGCGTGCGTAACAACCCGGTCCATGGCCGCCGACACCATCCCTAGATCTGAAGAACCCGAATGGCCAGCACCTCCTCCCCCGATCGCTCCAGAGGGAGACTCCATCCCTACCGACACCCCGGAACAAACCCACGAAGAGCCCGCTCAGCCCCAAGACCCTCCGGACCTGGCTCAGTGGCGTCAGGAAGGGGGGCCCACCCAAGAACAATTCCGGCAAGAGCAAAAGACATGTCCCTCCCTCGAGGGACTGCGACAGCAAGCGCTCGCCCAGGGCGCAGGAGACACCGCAGGGGCCCACTGGATCTACTGGGACAATGACCTACTGTACAGCGAACAAAGAATAGCGGAGCTGGGGGCCAGTCGAGTGCTGGTGGTGCCCCTCCGTTTCAGAGACTTCCTTCTGAACTTGGCCCATGATGTCCCCCTGGCTGGACACTTGGGGCAAGACAAAACATACAACCGCCTGGTGACTCACTTTTACTGGCCGAAAATGAGAAATGACGTCTCCACCCACTGCCGGTCCTGCCCGACCTGCCAGGCCAGCGGGAAGAGCGGCCGCAAGCTCAAGGCACCTCTGCAACCATTCCCCGTGGTGACCACCCCGTTCGAAAGGGTGGGAATAGACATTGTGGGGCCCCTGGACCCCCGAACAGCACAAGGGCATCGATTCATCCTGGTCCTGGTGGACCACGCCACCCGCTATCCTGAGGCGGTTCCCCTTCGAACTGTAACAGCACCAGTGGTAGGTCGAGCCTTAATGGGGATCTTCTCTCGAGTGGGCTTCCCCAGGGAAGTCGTCAGCGACAGGGGCACGAACTTTATTTCAAAATATATGAAATCCCTAAGGCAACAGTGCGGAGTCACTTACCAATTCACAACCCCCTATCACCCGCAAGGAAACGGACTGGTCGAGCGATTCAACCGCACTCTCAAGGGGATGATCATGGGGCTGGAAGAACCCCTACGCCGCCAGTGGGACGTGCTACTACCGTGCCTCCTCTTCGCCTACCGAGAAGTCCCCCAGAAGTCCCTCGGCTTCAGCCCTTTCGAACTCCTGTACGGACACCCTGTTCGCGGGCCTCTCAGCCTAGTTAAAGAAGAGTGGGAAATGGCCCCCCTGAAGACCCCTCCAGACGTCTACAAGTACCTCCTGACCCTCCGTAATCAGACCCGGCGATTCAGAGAGCTCGCCAAAGCCAATCTTGAAGCCAGTCAGGAGGACATGAAGAAGTGGTACGATCAACATGCCTCCTCCATCGATTTCGAGCCTGGCCAGCAGGTATGGGTGATGTCCCCCATCGAACCTTGTGCCTTACAGGACAAATGGACGGGGCCCTTCAAGGTGATCGAGCGTAAGAGCCCCGTCACCTACCTCATCGACATGGAATCCCCCCGGAACCCCCTCCGGGTCCTCCACGCCAACAGACTCAAACCCCACTTCGTGCGCTCGGAGCTCAGCCTGCTGATGGCTACAGACAGTGGGGCGGAAGAGGACTCCGAGCCCCTCCCTGATCTACTGGGGGCCGGGGAAAAAGATGGTTCGGTGGACGGGGTCCAACTCTCCGAGGCTCTGACCCCGGAGCAGCGCCAAGACTGTCGGGCTCTCCTGCTGCAATTTGCAAACCTATTCTCCCTCGCACCCGGGGTCACCCCCTGGTGCCTGCATGACGTGGACACTGGCGACAGTCCGCTTATCCGACACCAGCCGTACCGAGTCCCAGATCGGGTACGCACCTGCATCCAAGAAGAAGTCTCCAAGATGCTCGCACTCGGAGTCATCGAACCCTCGGACAGCCCCTGGGCCAGCCCGGTTGTACTGGTCCCCAAAGCTGCGGCCCCGGGCACCACACCCGAGCTCCGGTTCTGCGTCGACTATCGGGGTCTGAACGCTGTCACCCGAACCGACGCTCACCCCATCCCCCGAGCCGACGAACTAGTTGACCGCATGGGGGCGGCCCGCTACCTAAGCATCTTCGACCTGACGGCGGGCTACTGGCAGATCGGCCTCACCCCCAGGGCACAAGAACGATCCGCTTTCTCCACCCCGGATGGACACTACCATTTTAGAGTGATGCCATTCGGCATGAAAAACGCTCCAGCCACGTTTCAACGACTTGTGAACCAGGTATTGGCGGGCCTCGAAGAGTTCAGCGCCGCATACCTGGACGACATCGCGGTGTATAGCCGCCACTGGTCAGACCACCTCCGCCACCTCCGAGGGGTCCTGCAGGCCCTCCAACGGGCCGGCCTCACAATCAAGGCCAGCAAGTGCCAAATCGGCCAGGGGTCCGTGACCTACCTCGGACACCAAGTAGGGAGCGGTCTGGTGGCCCCCCTCCAGCTCAAGATCGTTGCCATCCAGTCCTGGCGCCCCCCCGTAACCCAAACCGAGGTCCGAGCCTTCTTGGGGCTCACTGGATACTATCGGCGGTTCGTAAAGGACTATGGCAGCATTGTGGGGCCCCTCACGGAACTCACATCCAAGACCAACCCAAAAACAGTCAACTGGACTCCCGACTGTCAAGCGGCCTTCGAGAGGCTGAAGGCCGCCATGTGCACCGCTCCTGTGCTCCAGGCCCCGACTACAGCCGTGAGTTCATCATCCAGACTGATGCCTCAGACCATGGCATCGGGCTGTCCTCTCCCAACTGAACCCCGAGGGAGTCGACCAACCAGTGGCCTTCATCAGCAGACGCCTCCTTCCCCGAGAACAGCGCTGGAGCACCATTGAGCGAGAGGCCTTCGCAGTAGTATGGGCCCTCAAGAAGCTCCGGCCTTACCTCTTCGGAACCCACTGACGGGTACAAACAGATCATCGGCCCCGGCAATGGCTAATGCAAATGCGGGGGGAGAACCCCAAACTATTGCGATGGTCCATCTCCCTGCAGGGGATGGACTTCACTGTGGAGCATCGCCCTGGCCAAGACCACGCCAACGCGGATGGCCTGTCCCGCTTTTTCCGCCTCGACGAGGAGAGTCCCCAAGAGGATGGGTGACTCTCCCCGCCTTCAGCTGGGGGGGACGCATGTTGGACAGGCCCCACGAAGGGCTCGCTCCCTCCCCGCATGGCAGGGCCCAGACACCGGCTCTCCGGGGGCTACCCGCAGAAGCAACCCGCAACCCGTCCCCTCCGGGACGCCTGCTCCCGGATATCTCTGTGTCACGGGCCCGGGCCCCCGTCAGCCCCATTGCCCGGCCCAGCCGCCATCTTGGACACTGCACCACGCGGCCGCGTGGCCTCAGCTCGACCCCAACCCTGGGCCCGGCCAGGCCCCGCCATCCCGGCACCACCATCCATCCAGGAGGTGAACGGACCACTTGGCAGGCTAATGGGAGAAAGAAGTGTCGATGGCTCTCCCCCGCCAGGTGCCGATCGCCCCCAGCCTCCCCGGGTGCTGGCTCCACCCCCCTGCTGGGTGTCTGGACTCCCTCATCCCGGACCTCCCGACCTCCCAGTGCGAGGGTCCGGACATCAAAGGGCGCCAGACCTATAACCGAGGCAGCCCCAGAGCAGGAAGGCAGTTGTATCCTGGAGTCGAGAGACACCGAGAAGAACTCATCCTTGACGGACTGCTGGCGCTGCCGCAGCCCTGCCTTGTGAACTATCATCCTGCCTGCTGGCGCTGCCGCGGCCTTCTGCAACCTTCATCCTCGTGGGACCTGCTGGCGCTGCCGCGGCCCGTTGTAACTTCCACCCTCGTGGGACCTGCTGGCGCTGCCGCGGCCCGTTGTAACTTCCATCCTCGTGGGACCTGCTGGCGCTGCCGCGGCCCGGTGTAACCGTCATCCTCGTTGGGACCTGCTGGCGCTGCCGCGGCCCGTTGCCATCTACGATCTCTTCGGGACCTGCTGGCGCTGCCGCGGTCCGACCCGTCCGACCGCCGAGCTCGAGGATTGTGAGCTACCGCCGTTTCACCTCAGTACCCGTAGGTACCAAGACTGTCCCGCTACCCCCTTTTCCCTACTAGAGACTAGAATTGAGAGGATCATCGTGTCCTGATCTCCTTGTATCGTACTACCTTACTTCAAGTACTGCCTATAAAAGGTGTTAATCTGATCTTCGTGTGGTGTCCATCTGTGGGGGGGAAGTTACTTGTCTGTACGATCGCTGGAGACGGCCCTCACCGGAGGCCTCTCCCCTTGTGCTCGGCCGACCCTCCAGGTCCCCGTCTAACAATGACGGTTTATCTTAATTTTTACCACTGGAGCCGGGTAAAGAGTCATAACCATTCTGATGAAGCACTCGCCAACTTGGAATTTCCTGGGGGCCTCATCTAGAAAGGTCCAAGCGACCGTGCCAAAGACTTTTACCATGTCGAGAGCCATCGCTATGGTGGGTGAGGATGATGTTCAAGCTTTTTCAAGGACATGACAGAAGACATGGATGTTATCGGGGGATAGCCTTCCCTTAGAAAATCTAGTTTGGGTCAGGCAATGAGTTTCAGTAGCATCCTCTCTAGTCATTGCGCTAGGATTTTGCAGTATAATTTACAGTCAATATTGAGTAGTGATGTTGGCCTGTAGTTTTTGACGTTCAGTGTATCCTTCCCTTCTTTTGGGATGACAACTATTGTGGCCTCAGTGGCTGTGCCAGGAAGCATACGATTGGAACAAGGCAAGAAGTGGTTCTGCTAAGATTGTGGGGAATGTTTGTTAGAAGGCCATGGTGTACCCGTCTGTACCTGGGGCTTTGCCAGTTTTTAGGGTTTTAATGGCTGAGTGAATTTTGTGGATATGTCCTCTCCTGAATCCATTGGAAGAAAGTATGAGTTCAGGTATGAAACGCAGTCCTTCAAATCACTTGTATTCTTTGGGGTGTAGAGGTCCAAGTAGAAATTGTGGAATACCACCAACATCTCAGTTGGGGAGGTTACTATACAGTCTAATTTGTTTTTAATGGCTGAGGTGATGGATTTGTTTTTTGAGTATTTCAGGTAATTGGCAAGGGCCTTCCCGGCTTTATTTCTAGTGGTTGATTTTTCCTCTTTGTCAACATCCACCTATTTCTGTGCTCTGATACCTAGGGGCTGATTACGATGTAGGGCGGATCACCACCGCGTGCATGGCGGTGGCGATCCACCCTACGTTTCCCTCCGCCCGCCACCCATTTCCCCCCACCATATTAGTATGGTCGGGGGGGGACCCCGGCAGACAGAAAGACCGTCCGCTGGTTTTCCACCGGTCGACTTGTCGACCGGGTAGAAAAAGATCATAATATGGTGGCGTGTCTGTGAGACACCGCCATCCATATTATGATGAGTGCAGTAATGAGCCTTTCCATGGTGGTGTTGCCACCATGGAAAGGCTGTTGGGGGCCCGTAGCGGGCTCCCATTGTGTTGGGCCGTGCACATGGGGGTACCTATGGTACCCCCGCATTGCCATGCACTACGTGGCAGGCCCCACGTGGTGCCTGCCATGTAGTGCATGGGAATGCCGTCCACAGTCCATTTACACGGCCAGTGGGTCTGCAGCCAGCAGATCCACCCGCAATGTAAAGGGGCCAGGATGTCCCCTCCAGTGTGGCGGGCGCATCCCAATTTACATGGCAGGACCGCCGCGATATCGGCAGTCGGTCCATGGCTCCCCTACGGCGGTGGACAGACAGTATTTGGTTGTACTAAAATTGTATTTTGCTCAGTTTAGGGATGTTGTGTGAGCCAGCGGAGTGTCTTATGAATTCATGTAGTGCTTTAAATTGTGACTCAATAGAATCAAGACATTTATTCAGAGTTTTGTTTCTGTAGGCAGCTAAGTTCAGAAGAGTGCCTCTGAGGGTAGCTTTTAGCGTGTCCCATCTAACTGAGTCTAAGGTATCACTTGCTCTGTTTTCCTTTAGAAATTGTTGGATTGTATCATAATTTTTTGACTTGGAGGTTTCATCTTTCTGCAGTGCATCATTAAGGTACCACACTTTTTAGGGTGGGGGAGAATCTGTGAGTGAAAGCTCAATCGATATACATGCATGGTCACAAACTGCTAGTGGTTCAATTCTGGGGTTCTGTGCCACAAGAAGAAGCGATTTATCAACTAAGATGTAATCAATTCTCGTGATGGTATGATGTGGGGAGGAGTACAATGTGTAGTCGCTGCCGCATGGGTTAAATAGTCTCCATATATCAATGAGATTGTTGTTTGTGCAGCACAATTTCTTCTGATTATGGGATCTGCTGCCATGAAATTTGTGAATAGAGCTCTAGATCACCATCCATTGAGAGCTGCTACATCAAAGCATCTTCTCACCTCTTCCACTTTCTGGCAGCCTTATTTAGCTCTGGTTTCCCACAAGTGCAGCTGACCATCTTCCCTGCGCACTCCGACCTCAACTATCCACTTCCCCTGCATTCTTTCTACTACCTGATGGCTGACATCAGAATTCTGTCTTTAAACACTAAAGGTATCTCACACCCAGTTAAGCAGAAAAAAATTGTAGATTACTGTAACAAACTCAAATGATATATATCATTTGCCTACAGGAGATTTGCATCGAGTCAGTTAAAGATGCCAGATTCTAATGCCCTTGGGTCACGGAAAGGCTGCTCTCTCCAGCTATAGCAAAAACAAAACTGTGTCACCACCTTATAATAATAATACCAGCATTTGTAAAGCGCAAATATTCATCCGGGGGTGTCAAGGCGCTGGGGGCCATTGGGAAGATTGAGCGAGCTATTACCCAGAGTTACATGGAGCTGAGCTGACCTGCTGCCGGCACGGGGAATCGAACCCTAAACCCCCGTGTTCCGGAGTCCATTTTTATTAATATCTTAAAAAACATACAGACAGGAAAATAATCAGTTTCTGTCTGTATTCATCAGTAAAAATCTGTAAAAACTGAAAACAGGGACCCTTAATCATAATTACGTCCAGGCTGAGTCATGTGTGGGCTGCGTTAAAGAGACAATGGGATTTGCTGCATACTGTGGTGTTGCCACAGCTATAGCACCTATTTTGCCATTGGTATGGCCTCGTAGCATTTTTAGGATTCCGGAATCCTCCTCATAGCACCTAGGTTGTCATCACAGACCAGTCTGTTTCAGCTTCTTGTGATGATGAGTTACTGTATTTCAATTGTGTCTCATTTTTGTTTAGGTGACCGGTTATAGACCCATGAGTACATGGTTTTGGTATTTTGCTGTTCTGGTATCTCAAGTTTAGGATCTAAAAACTTTGCTTGTTGCTCGCCCATCTTCTAGATCAGTATACAAGTTCATTGCCTGGAAGATAAAAGATTGTGTTTGTGGGTGCGTGGGTGTTTTGGTGTTTATGTAAAAGTCAACTGCGAGTCTCATTCTGAGTCTGGTCACACACAAAGGATACTGCCCAACTGATTCTGAGTTTTACCAGATGGAGGAGAGCAGGAAGAAATTTGCATAGAACCACCCCAGAATCTTGAACCACACGTGGAAGTTGACCTAGTAATTCTAAGTTTAGCTGTTTATTCCCCTTTTGGGACCTGAAAAGTTTGAAAGGCTGGTAATTGGAGTAACTATATCTGTCAGAATCATTATCTCCAGCCCTGGTATTTCCCATGCAATTACCACCTGACTCGGAATGGGGGCCAAATGACCGAACAGGGTCTTATTGAGTGTATGTTAGACATTTTGTCCTATGAGTTCTGTTGAGTGATATTGAGTGGCACATGATCAGCTAAGTGCAAATGTGAGCATGGCCAGACACAACTACGTGTGATATTTATGCTTTGTTGTATGTATGCGAGGTGTACTAATTTATTGGGGCTCTAACTAAGTAGTGAGGGGACTAGAAAATCCTCACACGCATTACTAGTGTATAATTCCGGGGAAGCTAGCAATGGCAGTTGTAGGCCCATTTGGAATGATACATTTTGTGCTAACTCCTCCGCCCCATCGTGCTTCACCCACATATTTCATCTGCTACAAGTAGGTGAAGCCTTTCTGTAGAAAGAAAAGAAAAAATTCAGGAATTGACAAATTGAATCCAATTCCCACATGCCACCTCCACTCCCCAAACACTTGTATTCCCCATAGGTTCCCCCTCCCAAAATTACTGTGACTGTCAATAACATTAATTACATGAGAGGGATATACCAGGATTATTGGGGGCCACTCGTAATGAAGTGTCTAGAGTTCCAAAAATGGAGCGAAGCCATGCCCACCCGTTACAGCTGGCAAGCAAGATGGCGCATGCTTAAAAATCAGGAATTGGCAAGTTGAATCCAATTCCCACATGCCACCTCCACTCCCCAAAACTTGTAATCCCCATAGGATCCCCCTCCCAGAATTACTGTGACTGTCGAAAACATTAATTACATGAGAGGGATATACCAGGATTATTAGGGGCCACTGGTAATGAAGGGTCTAGAGCTACAAAAATGGAGAGAAGCCATGCCCACCCGTTACAGCTGGCAAGCAAGATGGCGCATGTTTAATGTGCTCGTATTTGGGAGCTACACGACGTGGAGCTCTTCAGTAAGCATTAGGGGTACTACATAATCTTGAATCTCCCAGACGGCGTGAAGCCCCAACCTACTCACCCAACAGCTAATAACCAGGACTGTGCGTGTGAGATACCCAGAACTGTGCCTGTGAAATAACCAGAACTGTGCCTGTGATATAACCAGGACTGTGCCTGTGAATTGTAGGCTGTGCAGGGGCATATCTAGCCTCTGCTGGGGGAGGCGATAGGCTAAGAGCATGATCATCCGCAGCTAGGATGTGAAAGGGGCAGCTGGCTTACAGCTCTTTTAATTCTGAACTCTCAGCTGTGACTGGTAAGGTCCTTCAAATAGTGTCCCTGGCACTGCACTCTTTGATTTGTCCCTCATTGACCAAACTTGCTGAGCGCCTTGAGACCCTCACGGGTGAGTAGCGTGCTTTATAAACCCCTGATTGATTAATGAATAAGATGTGACTGAGGGAGTTATTTAGAGCTGGCGGTTCATCTCTCCACCAGACTTGTTCCACCACTTCATTAAGAGTTGGGGGAATGCAGAGTCTCAGCTGACCTAATAGCCATGCCGCCGGAGGGAAACCCTTCCCTCTATTTAGAGAAGGACAAACACCAGTCCATTTCCCCACCGCAGAAAGGGATATCAAGAGTAACCCAGCCGTGCAGGGGGAAAGCTTCTGGCAATCACATGCTATAGTTTTATTGTTTTCAAAAATGAGCAAAAAAATTAATTCTAATTTTGGGAGTTTGTTTTTGGAAAAACAAAGATGTTTGCCGAGCAGGACCAAAGCAACATAGCATTTATTGACCAAGTCTTCTGCCTTCAGAGTAATCACCACAACTGTGGCTTCTCTATAGGTAGTGAGATCTCCTGCTAGGCATGTTTGGATCTCACAATCTGATCGGTGGTCCTCTGCCAGGGGAGGAGTTGAGGCTTTAGTCGGGCTCTACATTTTTCTCTGTGTGCACTCCCAAAGACAGCTGGGTATTCTTTCCTGCTTACCATTAAGACATTACTGTTTTCTTTTCCTGCATTATGAGTGACTTGTGTTGTGATCTATTGGGCACACTAAAGCTTAAAATAAATCATGGTATTAGCCAAGAAACCCGCAGGTGAACGTGCGCTTTAGAAATTCACAATTAACATAACATAACATATTAGCACGTGCTATAATTTTAGTTTCGTTTTGAATTTTGTTATATTTCAGTGTTTGCCAATGTTTTTGCCAATGTTTTAAAAATGTGTGACAATCAGAGGTTATCAGTGTTTGCTCCTCTTTGCTCTGTAAAACAAATCATGGAGATGGTGCTTTGAGTGCCTTTGAATAATTTGGCTTTTATTTCCATTCTGTCTACCTTTTCTTTGACTTTTGTCCAAAAAGTAACGTATTTCCCTTACCGCCCTGCCTGTCTCATTTTCCAGCTAGCAAATTAGTCTTTTCAGTGGTCCCTTCACACTGCATGTCCAGGGTGTGTACCCATGGGTCTCTTGTTATATCTTATTAAGATTTGATTGCAGTAGATAATGGATGAATAGTGAGAATTTAATACAAAAACATTGGTATTTGTCAAATTCTGAGGCAATTCGGACTGGTTCCTTGTGTAAGCAAGAAGAGAATTACATTTGTGCAGTAGCGAGCAACACTGGTCCATTCTTCTTTGGCAATAGTAGTGGGGGGATGTCAAAGAAAGAATTGATGGGTAGTGTTTCTTGATTTCATTGTGCAGCTCAGATTGAGAACTTTCTTTCATTTGTAACCAGGCGTAGAATAATTTTCTGTATAGAGTTGTAGTGGGAGAGCTTTATGTGACTAAGGAAACTTTAGATGGCTTGGATCTGGGAATCAGAAAATGGTCACAATCCCAGCTTTTGAAGTCAGGATCCTCAATGACAAGAGTGGTGGAAGGGTTAGTAGCGTATTTCACAATATCAAATAACCTATTCAAACTATGTGTAGCCTAATCAATTTGTGTTTTGATGGAAGCAGCTTTGCTTCAAATAAATGCTGTTATGAACATGCTTTTCTTTGCATGCAGCCCTTCTAACTTTGCAACAAAACAATTTGCCCCCAATTCCATTCTGAGTCTGTGAGTATTTTCTTTTTCTTGTTGAGTTTCTGTGAATACCTAGCTGAAAATATATTGTTTTTTATAATCTTTTACTTGAGTGAAGCAAAATGATTTTTATGATGACTTTCATCTTACAATATTGGATAGTGAGGTTTTTGTTCTCAATATTATCATTCCTTGGAGTGGGATTAGTAGAAATGAAAGATGTAAGCTATTCAGTGTCCACCGTTTTGTGTTACCAACCAAGGTGCACAAGGGCTTCCTTCGGTCAGGTGTAGTCATTTTGAAAAATAATAGAAAAAGGGTAAGTTGGCAATGGCCAGGCCTTCCCTCTAAAGTAGATTCCTCAATCCCAAGGCTGCCTTTCTTTGCCAGGATGAGGTATAGAGCTGGCGCTTTACATGAGTTAAGGCACAGGAAATGCAAATGATATTAGATCTTATGGTATTCCTAGTAAGGATTGAAATCTCTGAATACAATGCTACTGTATAAGCAGATGATTGTGGGGGTCATGTGCTTGATACAGTGTTCCATTAACAATTCTTGTTTCTGATTGGTGTTATATGATATTGAGATAGCTAGGTAAAAGGAAGACAGAAGTAAGTTCAACTGCCAAAAAGTGGAACACATAAAACCATTTTGATTTCTAAAGGCTTACAGCAGATAAAATGGCTATGTATTAGAGGTAAACTATCCCCGTCTTGCCTTGTTATCAATGTGGATGACCAACTAATCTTATGGTATTGGTCAGTTCATCAGGTTTCTTTGAGACACGTTAGACCAAGATTCTGAGATAGACTTTGTAGTCATTACAGATATATTTTAGTTTGTTGAGGAAGAGCTGAGTGTTACGGTCTTGATGCATTTTGCTTGTATCTTTTTGTGTCTAAAAATTTATCAAGAGCATGATTTGTGTTCTGTCTGTATTGAAAAGAGCAGGCATTTTTCATTTTAGTGATCATTAGGCTACTCTCTTTTGTGTTTGACTCCTGGTCACCATGAAGCATTTCAAACTGGAAAAGAGAAGACGGGATTCTAAGAGGCATCTACTCTTTGTAGTAGCTTGGGACAGTTGTCTTGGTCTACAGGGGAAATGGTTCTGAGAAGATAATCCAGGCAACTACTTATAACTTTTTGGAGAGACTAATCATGGCTGCTCTGGCGTTTTTCATTTCTGTGTTTAATCTTCCAATTTCTAGGGAAAGCTTTCCAGTTTTTTTCTGGTTGAGTATTAATGGCATGAGAAATTAAGCAAGAAAGGAAGCTAATTTCCTAAGAGTTGTCATTTTTATTTTTATTTTAAATCGGAGGAAAACTCTGTTTCTGAGAATGATCCTCTAATGCAGATGTTCAGGAGAAGGATATATGAGTTTTTCTGTTTGTTTTTAGTGTTGGAAGGAGTGGAAACTTAGGGATGGGTGCTTGGGCAGAGGGAGGAGAGCTCTAGAGTCCAGATCAGTGGTGACTGAGGGAAGGGAGTGAAAGGGACACACATGCACACATACACTCTCACTCACATCCATGCATTCACAGACACACACACACAGATCCATTCACAACACTCACTCCCAAATATTCATGCATGCATGCACCACACTTTACAAAAATCAAGCAAGCCCCATGCGAAAAGGCCTGCTTCAGCCCTTACACCTGCTTCAAGCAGGCGTCAGGATTTGACGCAGTGAGACCGAAGAAGTGTCAGCGACACGTCGACGAGCCTTTCATATGCCGGAACGACCACCCTGCATACATTATACCTGTCGCGGCTATAATGTAATGCAATGGGTTTACAAAGTGACGCATCTGCCTAGATGTGTCACTTTATAAATATTGCGCAGTATGGTGCATTTTATACACTGCAGCAGAGTCACAAAAAGTGAAGCAACAGCAGCGTAAGGGTCTCATAAATAACACCCTTAATTTTTATTGCACAGGGGAGTTATGTGCAAATTAAATGTAATGTGCCTTACATACTCATAGTATCAACGTTCTCGTGTAGCAACAAAAATACATGAAGATGTACATGCGCGAGTACTGTCCTAAGACAGTAGGAGGCATTATTGCAGCTGAGTCTGGCCACTGCTAACTGATTTGAATGGGTTTGAATGAAACTTTGACTCCATCTTAGTCCAAAATATAACAAAAAAATTAACTTAAGTTAATCATTTTATTAGCTAAGCTTATTTTTCATCAAGATGGATGTTGAATAGGATTGCCCACATTCGGGTAGAATTTGACTACTCAGAAATGTGCATACAATCTCCTCCACTTTTTTTCTGCTGTCCTCAAGTCTTGGGAAAGACTGAAAGGTGACAGTCCGTCGCTTTGCAAAACTCTAAAAATGAACAACTAACTCATGTTTTACTTCGACTATTGGCTTACTAAGATCAGGTCAACAAAAGTCGTAAGCGGCTAAAGAAACGTCACTAATTCAGACCTCTCATTAACAATTTACTTGAAGGCATGCTAAGGTCATTTGGGCTAATTTGGTTAGAAGTTAGAAGTGGGTGTTGACTTCCTTTCCAGGTTCTAAGGAGGACAAAAAACGCCCACTGCCTGGTGGTAAATTAAGTTTGATTTGAGCAATGCAGGAAGTGGCTATATTTAGCAGGCCTGACTCATTAACGTCAGCGACATAATGAGTGGGTTTATTGAAATGAGGGCTGTAAATAACTCTGAACAGGTTTGAAATTTGCAAATAAGGAGGCGTGCCTGTGCAGTCGGCAATTCGGAAGTGCTTCATTTGCTAATTATCTGGAGACGACAGCAGGGACGGCTGCTGGGGCTAGCGGATGTTTGTATAGCGCTACGAGAAGTCGAGTATGATTAACAAATGCCACGAGTACGGTGGAAGGACAGCAACAGGGTGGAGTGTGTAATACATAGATATTAAACGTATGGTTTAAATTAGATGTTCAGTGGTGTTCAGCAAGTGTGAAGGTGAGTGGAAAGGGCCCACAATGCAGTGGCGGCTGGTGGGCTTTGAAAGTGGTGAGGCAGTCTACTGGCTCAGATTCAAGCGGAGCCCGACTTCTTCTGGGGCGAGGGGAGAGTTTCCCCATCTAGAACATGTTTAATAAACTAGGGACAAATAGTGCGTTTTAAATCACAATTTCCACATAAATGTGCTCAAGTCAATGGCTCTGGAAGAGCAGTCACGATTTTTTTTAATCCTTTCTTGGTGTTTGCAAACCAATGAAGCCTGACCTTTCCAAGGAGTTGGCCCCATTTTTCAAAACATGCTCTGTGCATATCAAATATGTCAACAATTACCTCCATTATGCCAGGGACAGCACTTTGTTCTGGTTGTTAACATATGTGATAGGAGGCCATTTATAGCAAACGGTCCATCAAATACATCAGGGCCAGAATGTTGCTAATGATGCTGTCCATGTACCATGGGCGGCCCTTATGTTAAAAAGTACATCTAGTACATCAGGGCCAGTATTTTGTCATGATAGCCTGCCTCCATATGAATTAGTTGTCCTTCCATATGCCAAGAACTACCTCCAATGTGCCATCGTTAACATTTTGCCACAGGTGTTCCGTATACCAAGCATTGCCTCCAGTATGTCAGCGTCATCATTTTTCCATGAGCGCTCCCTATGACACGAGTTACATATAATACATCTGTGTCAGTATTTGCTACAGGGGTCTGGCATGCCAAGTATTACCTCTAGTAAGCCAGTATTAAGAATTACCTCTAGTATCCAGTGCCAACTATTTCATCCAGCATTGCCATTGCCAGTATGATGTCTAATATGCTGTTATGCCAAAAATTACCTTTATGTGCCAGCGAAATAATTTTGTCACGTGTGTTTCTGTAAGACAAGAATTATCTTTAGTGTACCAGGGGCAATGGAAAACTCGTGAGCACAATGTGTTCTGACTCACTCATGCTCACTTTCATTCACCCACATTTATTTCTCTCACACTCACTGTCAATCATACTCACATTCACTCACTAGCACTCCTCATTCACTCGCTCTCACTCACACACACTCTTCTTTCACTCATTCTCACTCTTTCAGTATCACCTAATTGCAATCGTGTGTCCTCTCACTCACTGTCCCACTTGGCTGCACTCAACCTCATTCCCCGATTCTCAGTGATGTTGAACACTCTCATAGTTTCACTCACTCATTCTCACTCACTCTGAGTCACTTGCACTCACACTTGCTCCTACTCATTCTCATTCATGCATTCTCACTCACTCTTACTCGCACATACACATTCTTCAATGTGCATTCGGGTTTCAGGGTATAAATTAAACAAAGATAAAACGGAGGTAAAACTCCTGAACAACCTAGGCAACAAGGAGGTATTGGGAGACTCCGGTCTGACTTGGCAACCAAAAACCTTTAAATACCTAGGGCTGGACTTCGACAAAGATTTAATATCTTCCTTGCACATCAATGAAGATCTAACCTTCAAGAAAGTCTCCAATTTGTTAGATGGGTGGTCACCTAAATTCCTCTCATGGTGGGGCAGAGTAGAAACCCTAAAGATGATGGTGACTCCCTTAGTGAACTACCTTGCAAGCATGCTGCCAATGACTTTTTCTACTGATTTCTTAAGCAAGATTGACAAGCTTTTTAACAGCTTCCTCTGGCAAGGGAAGAAGCCCAGAATATCTCTGAATAAGCTGCAGCTATCTAAAGAAAAAGGCGGTCTGGGTCTTCCTAACTTTAGGAATTATCAATCTGCATTCTTGTGCAAACAAGGATCGAATTGGCTAACTGCTTATTCGGAGTACACACCGATTTGGGTAGAGATAGAGAAAACAATTATTGGTAATGCGCCACTACTGGCAATGCTCACTATGGCTCTCTCTCATTTGTCCCACTCACGCTACATCCTCCTCAATACTAGACGTGCCCTATTGAGACTAGAACAGACCCATAAATCGAACTTAAGACTTAATAAATCTAATATAGTATCTCTTTGGAGGAACCCCTTAATTAAATTGGAAGGGAATTGCCTTCACTGTGAATCCTGGTCGAAACAAGGCATAAACCTAGTAGGTGACTTATACGAGGGACCCCACCCACTGCCTTTCTCAACACTCCAGGCCTCACATGACTTAACCTCAATGGATTTTTATAATATTCTGAAGATGAAAACCCTACTCTCCACGTGCTCTATTAAGCCGTACACTCAGTGGCTTACACTCCAACTACCACATCTCCTAAAATCAGGTCATTTTGTCTCAAAAGTTTATAAGCTTCTTCTTCCGCTTCCTAAAAAAGCACACAAACGAAATGAGCATAAATGGGAGGCAGAGTCCAACTCTACTAACCTTACATTTGAGAGAGCGCAAACTGATTTAAATGTATGAGTACATCACACTTACCTGTAGTAAGCACAAATCATGAGGAGAAATGCCATGAGTGCTAATAGTATCTGCAATTATATTCTGAATGTATAGCTAATGTAGAGATTTAAGTAGAAGTGGAACTAATACAGAAATGTGTAACATTATATGATTCTATTAGATGTGATTATTTTTGAATCCATGTCGTGAAGCTGCTAAAACATAAGATGGTATATGGTTAAAAGCAGAACGTGGTAGGCCTCAGGGTCAGAGCTGGAGCTAAGAGGAAAGGTGGTTCTTTTCACGACGCAGATTATATTAATGGTTTGGTCATTGCATTAAACAGGCCATGATTTATAGAAATGTTTACTTAATAATAGAATAAGAGTATTAACATGCTTTAATTAAATGAAGAAGTTGAATGCTATAATCATAATGAGAAATATTGTAGGCCTGAAATGTTTTAGCATTGATTTACACGTACATGTCTGGGCTGAGAAATGTTGCAAGCCTTTTTAGAAGTCTATGAGAGTTGGGTTCTTGGCGGCAGATATCTGTCTGCAACAGGAAAGGGGGGATCCAATTATAAATGAATGAATAGAGGTCTGTTCAGTAGACGGCCCAGACATGGAGGAGGGTTCTGGAATGTTTAAGGGGTATCAGCGGGCCGGAGAAGAGCCTGAGAAGCAAGGTCAACTCTAACGTCTGAGGCCCAATACAAAGCATCATGGAAAAAGCCTGAAGCTACACCACGTGAGAGGCGTTTCGCAAGGGGCGTCTCAAATGTTGTTGACTGTTTTGTATTAGGGACAGCACCCCTGGGTGGAGTTAGAGCAGATACCTGAGGACCCTTTAGAGAGCGGATGGGTAGGCAGAGAGGGGTCATGACTGGAGAACTATAGGTTTTCACCAAGAGACTTAGAGTGGGTGACTTCCCTTGGGGGTCATTCACTGCTGACACCTTTGTTAGGTTGGGATTTGGTTAAGTAGGGATACCATCTAGAACAGGGTAGGGACGCCTAACCTGTGTGTTTTCCTCCAACCTAAATGAAGGAGAGATATGCGTCTATGCTGATAGCTTTATTATTCTTAGAACTTGTGTTAGTGATTTCTGTTGCTCGTCTGAGGGCTTTCCGAGAGCACATGTATGTAATTGGACCTGTGTATCTCGTGAATCTCATTCTGAGATGTCTGTATTTGCAGCTTATCATTTCCTTACAATAAACTTTTGAAAGCTAGAAGTTGTCTGTGGTCTTTGGGAGTAGAGTCCTTTATTGGGTGAACTAACTTGCAGATGGGTGTACTGTTTTCCTCCTAGACAGGCAACAAAGGTTCAGTCGACCAGATCGAGGTTTGGATCAATAGATATAAGGTATCGATCAAAATCTCGCCCTTTCAGTTGGTAGCTATAGAGGATGGTTGCCTTCTTGAGGACGGTGACCTAGGCCAGGTTAGCTTACCCCAAGGCCCCTAGAGATCGATGATCGGAAGAACAGCCCGCTGGAGAAGATCCGGATGACGTGAGACAGAAAAAGCAGCAGTATCGGTTGAGAGTGAGTATAAAGGGTTATGCGTGTTAGATTGCGGTGTTTTGTATTGTATCTATGTTGTAATGTCTGGCGGAGTTGAATGTCTGTAGAGTGACTGTGGAACAGGTTGTGAGCGCGCGCAACCGGTGGAAATCTTAAGTTCAAGGAGAGCTTAAGTGGTTCGGGTGTATCGGACACCCAGAGTAATTGTCAACTAGTGTGAAGGGGGTCATGAGGTACCATTGATCACCCGAGAGACCGAGATAGGGGGAACGTAAGAGTGAGTGCGTGAGTAACGGACGCTGGTCGGAAGTTACTGTGTGTGTAAGCAACCTATCAGAGAGACGATAGACATCTCGTCAGTTGTGTTGACAATTACAGATAGACTGTGGACGTACAGTCGAGAGAAGTGACCGCTTGGTCGGAAGTAGTCATTTTTCGGTGTATGAATGGGACGCATGCATAACCGGGAGACGAGTTGAGAAAGGAGGGGTGCTGCTGCGAAGCGGAGAAAAGTGACGTCAGAACAGGGTCGCGACGGGATTGGCCGACAGGAGAAAGACCGCGCTGTGATAGGCCAAGCTAGCAAAGCCGCGACAGGATTGGTGGATTGTCATCAGGAAGTAAACAGAGTAGCGAGGCTGGATTTTGTGCGCATAATTATGAAGTGTTTTAAATGGCTGAAAGCGGTGTTTAAAAAAGAGAAGCGAGGATCGTATGAAGGGGAAGAAGCCCCGCCGGAGGGTACGCCAGCTCGTTACATGGCAGTAAATGTTGGGTTGCATACGATCCTTTGGATATCAGAGTGGAGTAAGATTACTGAAGGAAATGAGGAACTGACGTTCCCGAAGTACGGGACGTTCAGATTAGAGGTGTTACATCGATTAAAATCAGTCATGACCTCAATGAGACCCTTGCCTAGACCAACCCAGTTTGAAGCTCTTGATGCATGGCTTAGGGCAGCGCATGAAAAGAATATGAACAGACGACAAGAAAGGGTGAAACGATCGGTAAGGGCAGTACAGGATGCCAGGTGGGATGCGGATGCTAAAAGATGGAGAGTGCATAATATGGAAGTAAATAAACTGTACCCAGTGTTAGAGGCGCCCGTAAATAAAACCCCCCTAGAAGAAGATGATGAGAGTGAAACAGAGGATAGCCTGATAAACAGATTATTGACAGACAGGCCACCCCCGTATAATAGAGCAGGGGGAGAGGTCGAGAATACTGAAGGAGGAAAGGGGGGCAATGCAGGAGAGCATAGACCGCTTCCCAGTTCAGAGTGGGATCCTGAGCCAAAGAAAGAGCTGTCCCAGCCTGGTCAGGTGCAACAGGTAGTCGGGAGGTTTGTGGTACAAAGAGCGCCGGAAACGGAAAGCGCCACATCCTACCCATTACCAGATGCACTACAGGTACCTGTTACCATAGGTCCTATAATATCGATATATGACCAAGAGAGAGCAAGAGGGGAAGAACGGGTACGGAAAGACAGAGAAAGAGTAGAGAAGGCAAGGAGGAACGATACCACTAATTCCCCAAGTCAGATGCCGATACCCAGAGAGTGGAGTACCCCGATGCACACAGTAGGGGACCCAGGAGGAGATCCTGGGGGTCCGAGATGGCCAATGGATCTGAGGGGATCGGGACGAAAATCCTTTCAAGAGCTAAATGAGTACATGAAGCAGTGGGATGAGGCAGTGAAGGCTCAAAAGAGCATCAATGCTGCGGAAGCTGAAAGAGAAAGTCAGGACAGCAGAGCACGGACTCACTGCGGGGCTGGGGAGAGTAGCCCGGAGTGGGACTGTAGAGGGAGTAGGGGAGTCACCCATTGGGCCCGGAGTGGAGGTAGAACAGACCTGGAAAACGGGGGCCCCGGGAGTGAAGGGGTGGCGCGCCCAATACTCAGTGAAGGGGAGAGGAGAGCACAAGAGTACAGAAACAGCTTTAAATGTCCACACTGTGTGCCCGGCACCAGAGAACAGAATGGGAGTTGTGAGAGGTCGCACCATAGTCCCTGTGATGACGGCAATGAGCGCAGCCCAGGGAATATGGGGAACCAGGAAGGATCGTATCGGGTACTGAACAATGCGAGGCAAAGAGAGAGTAGCGAACAGAGGGAAAATAACAGAGAGGTGTGCGGTGAGAGGAGAGAAGAAGAAGAGAGTGGGCAGAGAGAGAGTGGGGGTAACAGGCCCGTGTTCCATCACCTTCCAAGATCGGATGGCCGAGCATGGGACCTGGAGAGATGGGAGCGAGGGAGACCACCCATTAACTCTCCCGAGCCCAAACGTAGAGCTCGAAGTTGGGATGGTAGGGAAACCAGCGAGCCCCCTTCGAAAGACATATTGCGAGCTGAGATAAAAGCCAAGAGACTTGATGTCTCCAGCTTAAGGTCAGATCTGGATGACATGGTAGATGGTACCCTGCCTTTAGAAAGAATGGAAATGTATGAGCAGGATGAAATACTGTATATGGCAAAGGACATCACTCGAAAGGCGAGAGCAGTCCATGAGAAGTTAGTCGAACTAGCAGGCAAATATATGGTGGACTTGTCAAGAACCAAAGCATTACAGGGTAACCACAGGCTACATTATACAGATCGAGACCTAGATGAGAGGAGAACGATTGGGCTGAAAACACACATAAGGGAACTGATTACTGGAATAAGGACATGGAGGGCACTAGATAAGTGGGAAGAGAGGTGGTCCAAGAAAGGGACCGGCAGGAGAAGCATGATTGGTATGACACCAGGACAGCAGGGAATAGAAGCTTACCCTTTGCGGGAAGTGGCAAATGGGAACTATGTACATGTCCCTTGGAGTAGGGGAGATTTAGCTGCTTTTACCACCTCTTTCCCCAAATTACGTGAAAACCCAGTGGAGTGGTACAAGCAAGTGGAGAGATTTGTAAAAATCTCAAAGGTCCTTTGGATAGATCTGAACACGCTGTTTGACATTGTAGTACCAGGAGATCTGTGGACAGCATGCAAGGTTAGCGCTGAGTGGCCCACAACGGAGCCAGAGAGAGATGCCAAGACTAATGGGCCGTCCGAGATTGTGATGGCAAAATTCGAGAGAGTGATGACTTGGCTGAAAGAAAAAGTGCCAATGCAAGACATAGATTGGGTCAGAATAGACCGAACAAGACAGGAACCCAAAGAGACAGTTCATGAATATTACGAGAGATTGCTGAAGGCGTTTAAACAGTATAGCGGCTTGGATGTAATGGATCCAAAAGACATAGGGCAATTTGTGTCCAAGTTCGTCCTGGGACTGAGACCGGATATTAGTTTAATGATTCAGCAACACTCGATTTGTTGGCAAACTAAACCCCTAGACGAAATACTGAGATATGCCAGGTACTGCTGTGATGAGATAGATTCCAAGGCTAAGAAACTAAAAGAAAAGTTGATGGTGGTACAGATGCAGGCAGCAGGGAAAGGGGGACAACAGCAACAGCAGCAAGGGACAGGTACAGGAGGAAAGAAGCAGTACAGTCAGAACAAGGGTAATGAGGAGAGTTCCACCTTTAGACCCAGAATAGACATAGCTACCTTGAAGAAAACGACTAGGTGCCACCAGTGTAACGAGCTGGGGCATTGGAAACGCGAGTGCCCTTACAATGTAGAGATAGGAGAGCAAGAGATAGAGGAGGAAGAGGTTCAGAGCGCGCCTACAAGAGGGGTAACGCCATACCAAGGAAAGGTGCTCAAAGGGGGGGGGGCTCCTCCCCGAGCCCAGTTCCCGCAACCTCCTCGAGTAGGGAGTATGGGTAAGACCTATAGACAAATGCCCCTGTTTGTGGAAGGGGAAGAGTGCTATTATGTGGACCCATTAACCGGACAGAGAGTGGAAAGAGAAGACTGCACCCTCGGGGCAGCCTTGGAGGTAGATCAAAGGGGACCCTATGTGGAAGCAGAAGTAGCAGGGTGCCCTACGACATTTCTGGTGGACACAGGAGCCACTAGATCCACGATCAGATCAGCTGCAGTTCCAGACCTGCCCATGTCTGGAGAGACCATACAGGTGGTAGGGGTCGCAAACAGGAGAATAACCAGCCAATTGACAGAACCGGTGCAGGTGAAAATAGGGAAGTACAGTGATGAGCACCAGTTTGTGGTTTGCGATTCAAGCCCTGTGTGTCTGCTGGGAAGAGACCTGTTGTGCAAATTGAATTGTACTATATATTGTACCCCTCAGGGAGTGGAGGTATTGACTAATGATGATGATGCAGATTTCAAAGTTGCAAACTCAAGAATATGTGTGGAGCTGTACCCTACCTTGACAGTAGACGAGCTTCCCTGGGACTTGAGAGAGACAGTGGTACCCGAGGTATGGGATTTCACTGGGGAAGAGATTGGATTGGTCAAAGGGGTGGACCCAGTGAAAATTGTAGTGAAACCGCATGCTGAGTTCCCAAGAACACCCCAATACAAATTGACTCCAGAAACGATTGCAGGCATAAAACCCGTGATCGAGTCCATGATTAAACAGGGAATACTGAAAGAAATCGTGGGTAGTCCATGCAACTCCCCGATTATGGGTCTGCAGAAACCAAATGGGAAATTTCGGATAGTGCAGGACCTTCGAAAGATTAATAACATAGTCGTTTCGTGTTGTCCAGTGGTACCGAATCCATCAGTGATACTGTTTCAGATTCCATTCCAAGCAGAGTGGTTCACAGTGATCGATCTTTGTCAGGCTTTCTTTTCGATCCCTTTGGACGAAGATAGCCATTTTCTTTTCGCATTTAAGCTGGAAAATCGCGTCCTAACATGGTGTCGTATCCCTCAAGGGTATACAGAGAGTCCATCGATCTTTAACCAGCTTTTGAAGAAAAATCTTGAAAGTCTAGTGCTGCCCCAGAAGTCAGTTCTGGTCCAATACATAGACGACCTCCTTGTGGCGTCAGAAACAGAAGAAGCTTGCAGGGAAGACTCCATTGCTTTGTTAAATCACCTAGCTGCCAATGGGCACAAGGTGTCCCCGGGAAAATTGCAGTACTGCCTGACAGAAGTGCAGTACTTGGGACACAGAATTGAGAAAGGCAAACGAAAGGTGTCACCAGACAGGATAGAGGCGATCATGAAAATGAATGCGCCTAAGACACAGAGAGAGGTCAGGATGTTCCTAGGGATGGTGGGTTATTGCCGACAGTGGATCGTGAACTTTTCACTGAAAGCAAAGCCCTTGCAAAAACTGACGCACAAGGAGGTGAGTGATCCGGTACCATGGGACAAAGACTGTTTGATGGCGTTCCTACAGCTGAGAGAGGACCTGTGTCGTGCTCCGGCATTGGGAATGCCTGATTACAATAAACAATTTTTCCTTTACTGTTGTGAGAGAGAAGGTTGCGCGTTGTCTGTGTTGGTCCAAATCCATGGGAATGCCCGTAGACCAGTTGCTTATTTCTCGGCTACTTTAGACCCAGTAGCCGCAGCGTTGCCCGGATGTCTCAAATCCGTTGCTGCAACGGGTGTCAGCATTGAGAGATGTGAAAATATTGTCATGGGGCACCCGTTAGAGGTGTGCGTGCCACATTCTGTTGAACTGTTGATGACCAGGACCAAGACACAGCATCTGACCAACAGTAGGCTCACGCGCTATGAGCAAGTTATTCTTGCTGCAGAGAATGTGACCCTCAAGAGATGCTCTGTTTTGAACCCTGCTACCTTGATGCCACTTCCAAATGATATCGATGATGATGATGAATGTACAGACCATGACTGTCTCGATGTGACTGAACTATGCACCAAACCCAGACCCGACATCGTAGATGAGCCACTGACCGACCCAGACGAAGTTTTCTTTGTCGATGGCTCATGTGTAAGAGACGAAGTTGGGCAGTTGAGAGCAGCTTATGCTGTTTGTACAATTGAAGGAGTTGTGGAAGCTGGGTGCCTGGAAGGAGTACACTCCGCTCAGGTAGCCGAGATTATTGCCCTGACACGTGCTTGCTTAGCAGGCAATCAAATTCGAGTTACCATATACACCGACAGCCAATATGGGTATGGGGTAGTTCATGATTACGGGCAGTTATGGTCTCAAAGAGGGTTCATGACCTCTTCAGGCTCTCCCATTCGCAATGGAGAGTTTGTGCGCCTGTTGTTAGAGGCATTGCAATGCCCAGCAAGTATCGCAGTTGTAAAGTGCACCGCACATACCAGAAATGAGGACTTTGTTTCGAAAGGCAATAGATATGCTGATGAAGTTGCGCGGTATTGCGCGGAACAAGGGTACTCTTTCACAGAGGTGGATGTGGGTGGAATAAATGTAAGAACTGAATTAGCCATGATACTGGAAACTGTTGATACTTGGGATGAACTGTCAACCATGCAAGAAAATGCTCCTGATTCTGAAAAAGAAACATGGGAAAAGGCAGGATGTGTAATGGGTGAGACCCATTTTTGGGTCTCAGCAGACGGCAGAGCAGTGTTGCCCAATGAGATGGTGAGTCCAATGGCTAGGCTCATACATGGTCCCGTACACTTAGGGAGAGATGCTATGCTGAGAGTGTTTAGACAGACTTGGTACAATCCTAAGTTTAGAATAGCAGCAGAAGCAGTGTGCCAGCGTTGTGTGACCTGCCAGCAGCTGAACGTAGGGAAAAGAACACCAGTTGCACTAAGTCACATAGGAAGGTCTGGAGGTCCATTCAATCGAATGCAGATAGATTTCATTGAAATGCCAAGGTGCAACCGCCTCCGCTATGTCCTGGTGGTTGTTTGTGTGTTCTCCAGATGGGTTGAGGCATACCCTACACGTAGGTGCGACACCCTCACAGTGGCCAAGTTACTGCTTAGAGAACTCATTCCTCGCTTCGGGGTGCCGGCCTTTTTGGAATCGGATAGGGGAACACATTTTAACAGCGAGCTTGTGAAGATGGTCTGTGTAGCGTTAAATATCGACCAAAAGTTACATTGCAGTTACCGACCAGAAGCCTCAGGAATTGTGGAGCAGATCAATGGCACGATCAAGTCCAGAATAGCTAAAGTTTGTTCCTCAACGACTCTGAGTTGGCCTGATGCCCTGCCATTAGTCCTCATGAGCCTTCGTAGTACCCCAGACAGAAGGACAGGGTTGTCACCACATGAGGTGTTAATGGGGAGAGCAATGAGGCTGCCATCTGTCCCAGCTACTGCACTGTTAAATATCACAGATGATATGATCCTGGACTATTGTAAGGGGCTGTCTGACGCCATGCGTTCTGTGTCTCTTCAGGTACAGGCTGCCGAGGTTCCAGCGTGCCAGGGCCCTTGCCATGACCTGTATCCTGGGGACTGGGTCCTGGTGAAGAAACATGTGAGAAGAAGCTGCTTGGATATTCGTTGGCGTGGGCCCTTCCAGGTCATCCTGATCACAAACACAGCTGTAAAGGTGGGAGGCCTGCCCAATTGGATCCACGCGTCACATACGCGAAGGGTTCCAGCACCTCTGGAAACAGCTCCTCTCTCGGATAGACGTCCAGCTGAGGACCGAGAAGCCATAGAGGGGGCTAGCCAAGCTGTAGAGGTGCCAGCGGAAGCAGGGGACGAGTCTGACCAAGCTGAGGACGGTCAGTACAACAGTGAAACGGAAGACGCTACAGAAGGAGAAAGTAGCTGGGAGTACGAGTCAGACCCTGACAGGTCTGAGAGAGAGCGAGAACAGACAAGAAGGAGAAGGAGTAGAAGGGCACGTGGAGAAGCTAATTGGCCGCAAAGAAGGAGCTCTAGCCTGAGGTCAACTCCAGAAGCAACCCTTCCTCCGATATCAGAAGACTCAGACCCCGAAGAAGGTGCTCAGGGCGCTGAAGCACCGGACCGAAGGAGGTCAAGAAGAGTGCGTGTGCCTAACAGAAGATACTCCACACCTGAGTGGACATATCTGGCGACAAATGTCTGTGAAACCGGAGACAGGGAGGATCCGAGCGGTGGTGGTGTCCAGTTCTGAGCCCATTATCACCGTGGAAATACGACTGTTGGTACCCGGTGTCGAACAAGAAGGGTCACTAACATTCATGCTCCCCAGACCTCCCCGCCTCAGCAAGTTAAAACATATGTTTCTTACAGAATTGCAATTCCCCGACTTTGGTACAACGATAACAGCACATGAAGAGCACAATCTTCGTTTGGAAATACTGAACTATGCTATTGAAGCTGCAACCACAAATCTGATAGTAGACTGTTAAAGAACTTTGTAAATAGAGCAAGCAGAAAAAAGAAGATTACCTAGCGCCCAGGAAGCAGAGAATTTTAGGGAACTTCCCTTGAGTGGATGGAGAAGGGCTAGGGTTGTCTTTTTGAACTGTTAAAGGACTTTTGCGAAGAAGGCTGTCAGCCTCCAGCTGTGTGGATTCTAAAGACAAAAGGATTGAAAAGAGACTGTAAAGGAACGAGAGGAAAAGAACTTTTTGCTAAAGATAAGAGAGAACCATATAGTCTGACGAAATGGAGGCCGGCACCCCGAACCGCAGAGCTAAATGTATAATAGGTACACTAATAGTAGGAGTAATAATATTAATAGCTTTAGTGGTAACAATTTCTTATGTAAAGGGACATGAAGAAGAGGTAAAGGTAACTGATGTGAATTCTGCAGAAACGCTTACACCCACTGTTGCTGGTGAGAAAAGGGAAAACACTCAAGAGAAAGCGTTATTGGCTGCAGAAGCCCGCAGGTTACACGTAGACGAGTCCCAAGGAGACTTTAGGTCAAATGCTTATGCTAAACTTTTATATGAATACGTGGATGCCATGGAGGTTAAGGATTGTTATGTCTGCATGCAATTGCCGGCATCTGTAGACGAGGGTATTAGATACCATCACCTCCCTCTGACATATGGCATTACATGTAGCTTGTTGCTTAGTATATTTTATGAGAGAGATAGTTTTGAATACTATTTCTCTAATTATGATTCAGTGTTGCCAGAAGTCCCAAATTATAAGCAGATGAACAAATGGGACTACTGGAAGAGTGAAGACAGATTGGCCAAGTTCTTCATTCCTTGGATTACCTTAGATACTTCACATGCCCGTAGAAATAACCTGACATGCAAGGTGTCAGAAGTCGAGAAGAAGTTCATAGGGCAGGTGGATGATCGTTATAGAAGACAAAAGATTTTGAAAAAATCTGGACAAGGGAAAACAGATTGGACCGAGGAAGAGAAGTCACACCAGAGAAAGGGTAGTAGTGGTCCAATAGCTTTAGATAAAGCGCAGAGAGGAAAGTTATGTCTTCACAGAGCCAAAACGTATTATGAAAATGTATACGTGGGTGAAGTTGACTGTGAACATGCTTTTAATTTAGAGTACTACACTAAGGATTTCCTGAAGGGAATGCAAGTGATTCCAAATGTGTATTTTGTATGTGGAAGAAATGCTTACGTGAGACTACCTGACAACTGGTATGGATCATGTTACTTGGCAATTGTCTTCCCCAAAATATATCATGCACAAGACTTAGTGATCATTGAGGGTCAGACATCATCGAGGGGAAGGAGAGATGTAGGTGATGCCGAAATGGTTGGAGATGTCTTTGGAGCTATGTTCCCTCTTTTGGGAATAATCCTTAATGATGTTAAAATTAGACGACTGGCAACAGTTGTCGACAGGTTGTCTGCCAGCACTGCTCAGTCCTTAATGCTGGTAGAAGGAGAGATGCAATCGATAAGAGCTATGGTTCTTCAAAACCGTCTTGCATTAGATGTCCTATTAGCAAAAGAGGGCGGAGTCTGTAAGGCTTTGAAGGTCCAGGAATGTTGCACTTACATTCCAGACAATTCGAAGCCCCTTGAGAAAGTTATTAGGAACATAACTAGTATTCACAAGGAGATCGAAGACTTGAGTAGAGAAAATGTCTGGGAAAAGGTGGGCCACGGAATGAGTACAGTTGGAGGGTGGTTTTCCACCTTAGGCAAAAGCTTTGTATGGTATATTCTAAAGCCTATCATCATAATATTGATCTGTGGGATAATATTGTGGGGATTGGTGAGGGTATTCAAATGGTACAGAGCAAGAAGGTCAGAAAGGGCCCAAAGAGAACAGCTGCGGAGATTGGCTGCCATACAAGATAATCAGTACAGGAGCCTGAGGGCTCTGGAAGCGCAGAGAATGCCAGCAATAACTGCAGTTTAAATGTTAGTGATGACCCCGAGAGGTCATCAAAGGGGGGAACTGAGAGAGCGCAAACTGATTTAAATGTATGAGTACATCACACTTACCTGTAGTAAGCACAAATCATGAGGAGAAATGCCATGAGTGCTAATAGTATCTGCAATTATATTCTGAATGTATAGCTAATGTAGAGATTTAAGTAGAAGTGGAACTAATACAGAAATGTGTAACATTATATGATTCTATTAGATGTGATTATTTTTGAATCCATGTCGTGAAGCTGCTAAAACATAAGATGGTATATGGTTAAAAGCAGAACGTGGTAGGCCTCAGGGTCAGAGCTGGAGCTAAGAGGAAAGGTGGTTCTTTTCACGACGCAGATTATATTAATGGTTTGGTCATTGCATTAAACAGGCCATGATTTATAGAAATGTTTACTTAATAATAGAATAAGAGTATTAACATGCTTTAATTAAATGAAGAAGTTGAATGCTATAATCATAATGAGAAATATTGTAGGCCTGAAATGTTTTAGCATTGATTTACACGTACATGTCTGGGCTGAGAAATGTTGCAAGCCTTTTTAGAAGTCTATGAGAGTTGGGTTCTTGGCGGCAGATATCTGTCTGCAACAGGAAAGGGGGGATCCAATTATAAATGAATGAATAGAGGTCTGTTCAGTAGACGGCCCAGACATGGAGGAGGGTTCTGGAATGTTTAAGGGGTATCAGCGGGCCGGAGAAGAGCCTGAGAAGCAAGGTCAACTCTAACGTCTGAGGCCCAATACAAAGCATCATGGAAAAAGCCTGAAGCTACACCACGTGAGAGGCGTTTCGCAAGGGGCGTCTCAAATGTTGTTGACTGTTTTGTATTAGGGACAGCACCCCTGGGTGGAGTTAGAGCAGATACCTGAGGACCCTTTAGAGAGCGGATGGGTAGGCAGAGAGGGGTCATGACTGGAGAACTATAGGTTTTCACCAAGAGACTTAGAGTGGGTGACTTCCCTTGGGGGTCATTCACTGCTGACACCTTTGTTAGGTTGGGATTTGGTTAAGTAGGGATACCATCTAGAACAGGGTAGGGACGCCTAACCTGTGTGTTTTCCTCCAACCTAAATGAAGGAGAGATATGCGTCTATGCTGATAGCTTTATTATTCTTAGAACTTGTGTTAGTGATTTCTGTTGCTCGTCTGAGGGCTTTCCGAGAGCACATGTATGTAATTGGACCTGTGTATCTCGTGAATCTCATTCTGAGATGTCTGTATTTGCAGCTTATCATTTCCTTACAATAAACTTTTGAAAGCTAGAAGTTGTCTGTGGTCTTTGGGAGTAGAGTCCTTTATTGGGTGAACTAACTTGCAGATGGGTGTACTGTTTTCCTCCTAGACAGGCAACAAAGGTTCAGTCGACCAGATCGAGGTTTGGATCAATAGATATAAGGTATCGATCAAAATCTCGCCCTTTCACATTTAATTGGGATAGAATATATGCCTCACCCTTCTCAAGCAAAATCTCCCCTATCCTGTCTCAAACCAAATATATGCTAATAAATAGAACCTATTGGACTCCGGAAAAGCTTTTTAAGCTGAACTTAAGAGATAGCCCGAATTGCTGGAATTGTAATTCAGCAGTCGGAGATTTGGCACACATGCTTTTCACTTGCCCATCTTTACAAGTATTCTGGGGAAATATTTATGATTGTATAAAACATATTTTTGGTTTCAAGCCCCCAAGGGAGTTCTCATATGTCATTCTGGGCATCCTTGAGCCAAGACTAGCCCATTATTATGATCGTCAGCTATTAGATTTACTACTCATCTTGGCCTGCAAAATCATTCTGTGTAAATGGAAGAATGCTAAAGAGGTGTCCTTTAGAACCTGGCAAGAGTGGTTATCATTTCTAAGAGGAGCGGATAATGCAGCCTTACATACATCTCCATGGCGCACTTCACATAAGAAGCTATGGAAATCTTTGGATGCCTCTTCATTTTCGTTTGATCCACCATGATTCCCCGTCCCCTTTGTAATACATTCAAAGTGTGATACATTTAAAGTGTAATACATGTTAAGTGCCACAGGTAATTCAGCGGCTCTCAAATGTCATGTTTGAGTTGAACCTTTAGGTATTGAACACTCGCAACATTCAACGTTTTGTATCGCTATGTTTATCCTGTATACATTGATCCGTTTATGGCTGTTATCGTATTGTATATATACCATGCTGACAAGAGTTAATGCCAGTGTCTGAGTATGTAACAAATGTCAATCTGTCAATCGGTTCTTATTATTATTATTTCGGGGGGTCATTAGGATGGCGGGCGGATTTTGTCCGCTTGCCATACTTTCGAGGATTGGGACTGCCTGCCAATGCTGCGGGGGTCCCGTCGTTGTTATTAGGATGCACCCACCATACAGGCGGGCGCATCCTGCATTCCTGACATTGTGGCGGGTGGTGCACTCAGCACCGCCCGCCTCAATGCCAGGAAGGCATGTCGTGCACTACCATGCACAACATGGCAGGCACTGCGCGGTGCCTCCCATGTTGTGCATGGAACTGCAGGGGGTACCATAGGTACCCCCCATGTGCACCCCCCACCACCAAATCCCGGGGGCCCGCTACGGGCCCCCAATGGCGAAAACCACCTGACTTTCAGGCACAACCCGCAGACATGCTAATATGGATGGCGGTGTCTCCCAGACACCGCCACCATGTCACAGCTTTTCCGACCGGTCGACTCTGCGACCGGGTGGAAAACCGGCGTACGGTCTTTCCGTCTGCCGGGGTCCCCCCGCCATGGTAATGTGGCGGGGGTAAATGCAGAGCGGGTGGAGGTTTTTCGCGGGCGTATCGCCACCGCCATACGGGCGGTGGCAATCCGCCCGCAATCCTAATGACCCCCCTTAGGTCTGTGTTTATTTCATTAAATGTCCCTGGGATTGATATATGTTGGGGAAACCAAAAGGAAGGTAAAAACTAAGATAAGGGAACATAAAAGTACCATACGGAACAAGATCACAGAATCAGGTGTATCAGTTTATTTCAACGAAAGGCAACATGAGGATTCTCAAATAAAATTGCAGGCTCTTGAAGTAAAAGCAGAAATGATACAGAGGCAGCAGGAGAGATTCTTGCAATGTGAAATTTTCTAGATCAAAAAACTTTATACAGTATATCTGAAGGGTATGAGCTGTGGCGGCTCGCAAAGGTAACGCTGTGGTGCAGGAGGCGAGGTGGAGGCGGGGCGGGGTGCGGGGTAGTGGAGTCCGACATACAACGGCAAATGTGAACGTAAATAAATTAATATCTGCCACCATATTTCGGCCTTAACTACCCCCGCATCCGGCCCCGCCCGGCCCCATCTCCCCGCCCCACAACCTTACCTTTGCAAGCCACCACTGGGTATGAGTATACCTTAGATAACAGATGTATATTTACAATGAAAGTTACAGCTTTGACTATATGTAATGATCCTGTCATAAGAACTTCTAGATACCCGTAACATACATTTAGTCTTCTGACACAGTCAAGAACTGATCAAGCCCATACATTTCACAAATATCTTCCATCAAATATAATTTAATATGGCACCACTAGAGATGTTAACATGTCCACATCACCCGCTATACTAACGTCAGTAGTGCGGGACAAGCATTTACAATGTTCAAAATGGAGCCAGAAATTGAAAAGGCATAATAAGGTTTTACAAGACAGGGTGACTCGATATTATCTTTGTATGCTCGCTGGAGAATCTGCCTGTTCCTCACTGCTGTGTTCTATGGAGTTCTGAGGACAGTGTAAACGTGAGAAGGTCTCTTTATACCCATGGACAGGTTGGTATCTCTGGAAGACTCAAAGCTATGGATTATGTTAGACTGAGGAAAGCATGGATAGTTCTGAGAAGAGGAATGGGATATTGTGCTTGGGTTAATAATAGGAGAAGTTGACAAGAGTATTTATTATGATTGGTGCTCTTGGCTCAATGTTAATTGAAGAGTTGCGTACATACATGACCAAGCATTGGCAAAGCCAATATGACTTGCCTTTGGGACCTATTGTATTTGCCAAAGGTTGAAGCCATGCCTGGCAGCATCCACGATGCTTTGCAGCATAGCTGATAAAAAGGAAAAAAGCCTATGCTGCAAGTTGCGTAATTTGTAAGCATGCGCATCAAGCATGTGTGCGCCTACAATATGGTACAAGTGGTATTTTTTAGTTTTTTGTTTACTGATCTGGATTGGATTGGTTAATAAAAAAAAGAACGTAAAGTAAGTGGGGGAAAGAATGAGAGTGAGAGGAAAAAACACAGATGGGGAAACAACCCGGAGGGTGGGATCAGGGAGGGTGGGGAAGCAACACAGAGGGAGGGCGGAAGTGGCACAAGGGTGTGAGGAAAGCAAAAGGAGACAGGACAACATGGAGTGGGGTGGAATTGAATGAACAGGAGAGCACAATGTGGAGTTAAAGTGCACTGGAGTGTGGCTCGAACGGTAAAGCTGTAGAAAAGTGAAAGTGTACGTAAGAGAGGCATGAAAGACAAAGTTGTGGAAAATTACAGGTTTATAATGTTATGATAAAAAATATGCTAGAAAAGGCAAAACACAGAGACTGTGGTAAAACCCATGCACTCTCATTGAGTGCTTTTCGGGAAAAAAAAGTTCCAGAAAAACAGTCATTTGTGCAAGGATGAAAGGAGCCAGTTGGAAACATGACAAACATCCTATGCTACACTTTGGGGACAAAGACTAGATGTCCAGGCAAAAATAAATGAAACCATTGAAGAACAAGCAAGGAAATCAGAGTGACATAACAAAAAGCCAATGGATAGCAATGGGAGGCGTGGCTCTGATGAAGCAAAGCTTCGCATATTTTGCGGCTTGCCGAAGTCAAGAACCTCGTTTATGTGTAATAAGGTAACAAAATGTATGTTTTACTAACATTTATTCTGTTTAGGCAAAGTTCCCGAAGCTTGCCTATGTGTATTTCTAATGAATTTAATCCGTGTCCTCTAATATGGCCGCCGCTTGTATTTTAGTTACTGCGCATGCGTCAGCCACACTCACGTGTCCTGACGCGTCTGCAGAAGTGGAGGGAAAGTTATGCGCATGCGTAATTCATAGCTGTGCTTATCATGTGGTACTGCTCGTGCCACTGCTCTTGTGCCCGTATCAATGTAGCTAACATTTAGATGCAATAAGTTTATTTCTTGATGATGAGTTAAAAGTACAAACCCTGTGATGTGTTTTCATAATGACATTATTATGTATTAATTTGTTTTCGCTTACTTTTCATGTACCGCGGGAAATGGGGGTCTGAGTGAGAGGAGAGCCATATTGGAGGTCCCTTCTGCGCCTGTGCGACATTCGGCAGCACGAGGGACCTTGACAGATGGAACACCGCCAGTTGGCAGTGATGGGCAAGATGCTCCTGAGAAAGTCACCTCTGCCCTGCGAGAACAGCGAATGTGGCTTATTATATGTTACAATGTAAATGTATTGCTGCTTGCCGTGTAGTCTCTCATGGGAACCCCTATCTCAATAGGCGGTACCAGAAAATGTTAATGTGGCATACAAATAGACTGTTCTGATTGGTGTGTTACCCAAATCCTACCTTAGGACCAATCCAAATTGAGGGATTTTGACACTTTGCAACATTGGGGGGTGGTACACTGTCCCCAAACTGTATATCTACCCTGGGTTCACCTAGTGAACCGTCCGACTTGTCTGGTTTAGCTGACCTGTCACTGACCCAACGCACTCAATAGGTGACTGAAGATACAGAGCGCTGCAAGCACTCTGTCCGAATTTGACCATAGACTGAGGTTCTACTGAACCTTAAAGTGCTGGCAAAGCACTTAGCTGGGAGTTCGCTGACCCAATCGGGGTCTTGATCGATAGCTGCAGAGCGGGTGGAGCGCAGGCGTTGCTTCCGAACTGTGGGTTCCGGTCCTGTCCTGAAGAGGGTCCTGTCCTGAGGGTTTGCTGTCCTGTCCTGAGGGTCCTGTCCTGATTCCTATTCCGAGGGTATCCTGTCCTGTCCTGGGTGTCCATTCTGCACCTGCCGTCCTTGAGGGGTATCCTTCCTTGAGGGTTTCCTGTCCTTAACCGACCCGTGGCCAGGGTTTGGTTTCCACACCTTTCTAGGTAAATATTGCTCTGAACCTCTTGAAATTCTTGCACCTTCTGAATTTCTAACTTTTGCTTTAATAAAGTTCAACATTGCATATGTGATATTTTCCATGCCTTTCTGCAACTATTGAAAGTCATTTATATTTTCCATAAGTTTATTCCTATGTCTTCTCATTTGTTAGAAATTATATTTTGCATAGCAGTGTGTCATTTCCTGATATGGTCTAGAACTTCGTTGCCTAGATTGTTCAAAGGCCCCTTCACCTTAAGTGAAGCGTGTTATTCATTATAAGCTCTCCTATAGTCACTCACACTTAGGCTATCCCTGTTTAGATAATACTGACTTGCATAGTATCTTTTCTCGTTACATTTTATTAGTACTTTGATGATTACTCTGTCATTATTTATTTATGCCTATGTGATTTACGTTATCTTGGTTATTGATTGCCTTGTTTTATTGTACCTCATGCAAGAAAATAATGAACTTTAGATAAACATTTTAAAACTTCCAGTTGTCCGTGGTCATTTAAACAGTACTTGAATGTTATTGGTTGGGTTTGTATTTTGCTGCCTTTCCTTACAGCTAGCTCCCTGATTCATTGTGGTCATTAGGCACCCGCATCGGTGGATGGTAAGTCGGGTGCACCGAAAATTGGTAGCAGGGAACACACACACACCAACTTGGTAGAGCTCGTGAAGTCACCTGATCGATGTATATGGTGATTTGAAAAGTATATGGGCCCTGAAGCCGGAAACGGCGAAAACTATTGGTCGGGTGGCCTCGCGCGCTCTATCAGTTTTCTGGTAGCTAGAGGATGGTTAGGGACTAGTTGAGAGTAAGGCAGGGATTAGTTGGACTAGTTAAGTCGGAAGCTGCTATTATATTAATGCTGCTATAAGAGCGGCTGTTCTGAGGGAACTGATCACTCTCTTGTGAATACGCTGCTGAAATTCATGAATTACTGTATTGCCATTATTCTTGTTCTTATATTGTTATATGTACTAATCCATGCAATTGTCAATCGTTTAGTTGTATGTTGTCCGAACTCCCCGGGGAATTGAAAGGGCAAGTGGTGAATAGAATCCATTGTCCTGAGGTCACAGGTTCGAGGAAAGTTAGGTGCAGGTTAGGATAACCGGGAAGCACTAACTAGGGTTTTCTGAATACATGTGTGAATAAATGACAGTAACGGGGTTCATTGGCAAAATTCCCATAGTGGCGTAACCTAGTAAGGGTCACATCGGAAGAGTAGCAGGTTCCTCGGAGCTAGCGTGAAAGCAGAGGGGTCCGCTGAGAAACCTTAAACTCGGAATATATCCCGGAAAGAAGTGGATGAGTTTAGGGGAATAACAGGTTCACCGATGCTAGAGTGAAGGGTAGGCAGAAGAGATCTGCCCGCAGCGAGTGAAAAGTAAATGGAAGTAGTTTACTTGCAGTAAAACAATTCTTTCTCTGTCTAGACACTTGAGCACTGTGGCGAATGTGTATTTGTTGTAAATTAACCAAGCACTGAGCACTTTAAAAGAAAGAAAGTTTCCGTTACCTTGTGAAGGGAGGGAGTCAGTCGCGAAGCGCCTCTGACGTCACTCTGTGCCGCGCTGGGATTGGTAGAAGCAGCGGGCGGGTAGCGGAGCTGGAATTGTAAAGGAGGGGTGAGCGCCGGAGCGTGGGAACTGTCCCACGAAGGGGCCGCGCACCCATTGGAGGAGCTTATTTAGTGTCGCGCACCCATTGGTTGCACGAATTTCTGAAGCGCGTTCTGATTGGAGGTAGTTTGTAAACAAAGTTAGCGCAGAAGTCGTATGTGGCACTCGCAGACTACAGGAACTCGACCTGATCCAAGGCACCTAGGGTTTGAAAGGGATCAGTGGAAGACTAATAGATACGATATTATGTACGGAACCAAGAGAAAAATGTCCCTTGTAAGTAAGGTGAAAAATTATTTTAAAACGGACAAACCGATTAAATCTAGGGAAGGTGTTCTTGTCCCAGCACCCAATACTCCCGCCTCATTCATGATGTTTGACCGAGGGTACAATACCTGTGTGTGGCTGGAGAATTGGGTGAAGTACACAAAAGATGACGGAGTATTGGCTTTTCCGTTAGATGGTACTTTCAATGGTAGGATCTTATTTAATTTAAGAACCCGAATGAATGAACTGCATCCCAGACCGAGACTAACGCAGTATGAGGCATTAGAGGAATGGGAGATTGAGGCTTTTGAAAGAGAAAGACCCCGAATGGACAAGTGTTTGACCAAGTGGTACCCCAGGCAGAAACAGGAATCCAGGGATAAAAGGATGAAACAGTGGAGGCAGAGCATGATTGTTGAGGGTCTGTTTCCCATGATGCCGGCATGTCATAACATTGGAGCGGGTGAGAAAAGTACTGAAAAATGTAAGCATTGGGGGGCCCTGGGGGATTCAGATGATGAACTAATAGATGACATCTGTACCAGAAGTCCGCCACCTTACAATGAGGGAACCCGACCTTCCAGTGTAGGAGATGTTCCCCGACGCCACTTCCTAAAGGAAGAAGACAGGTCCCTGGGACTGGGAGGGGGTGGTCAAGTATTGCCCTATCCTGAAAAACCCGAACCGACGGAAACAAGGGATATATATCCCAAAGTGCCCGCAAGCCAGGAAGAAAAATATTCACGTACGAAAATCTTTTTTCCCAGACCCTTGTATGAAAGCGAAGAGAAACCATCGAATTCAGGACTGCCTTTTGTTCAACCTCCATATGGGGAAGAGCGCAGGTCCTTTAATACTGGAACTTTATTCCCGAAACCAAATTATGGTGGGGGACCAAGTGAAACGCATCCTACTGCCCCGAGTTTTACTCCTCCGTTGACCCCACAGATATTACATGACACAACTTTAAGAAGGGTACTAGTGGAAAAGGAGCAAGAGGCTCTAGCTAGACAAAGGACAGAAATAATTCAGAAAATTTCCCAGTTAAATACCAGTCCTGAGGCATTGACTATTCCAGTAACTATTGGACCGGTGGTCCCGTTATACGGAAATGGTCAGGGAAATCCGATTACTCCAGTTATGACCCCAGGCATGGCAACCCCGAGACAGGAACCGATCATCATAGATGATCAGTCCAGTGAGTGCGAGTCTGAAGTTGCGTTTTTGGAATTGCCAAACAAACAGACTGGAAAGGGAATACAGCAGAGGCATAACCCTTTTAATACAAAAGAAATTAAGTTAGAGACAGCAACAGGTACTAGGAATGTCTCTCTGGTAACTCCGGATGAAATTGAGAGTTGGAGTCGTGAATTAGAGAAGCAGACTCCGCAAACAAAACCTTTAGACCTCTACAAGCTGAGGGTCGAAATAGAAGAATTAATGGCAGGAAATGTGGGGTTGGATTGATTGAATACCTACTCTGAAGAAGAATTGTCGTTCATATGTAAAAGCTTTACAAGGAACACCAGAGTGCTCCACGAAAAACTGACCGAAACAGCAGTTAGTATGGGGGTAGATATCTCAAAATCCAAGCCCTTACAGAAACCGTACAGAGCAGACTTCTCAGACAAAGATATAGAACGCCTGAATGTGGCAGGGAAGAAGTTGCAGATTAAAGAATTAATGGGGGTACTGCAGAAATGGGGAGATGTGGAAAGATGGAGAAGCAGGTGGGCGAAAAAGAGGGAAGAGGTTCGCTCCCGACAAGTGACTCCCGAGTTTGCTTTAAGAGAGGTAGAAAAACCTGAGCAGTTATGCCCCATGCGCGAAGTTCCAGGAGGGAAATATGTGCATGTTCCCTGGTCTAGGCAGGATATTGTGTCCTTCACGAACGATTTTCCAAAATTACGAGAGAAACCAGTTGACTGGTACAGGCAGGTGGAAAGGTTCGTGAAGGTACAGAAATGTCTGTGGAAAGACCTGGATGGGTTTTTCGACATTGTGGTTCCAGTAGATTTATGGACCCAGTGTAAAATAAACATAGACTGGCCGAGTGAGGAGTACCCCAGAAACAAGGAAACTGGAGAGCCATCAAAGGATGTCATGCGAAAATATGAGCAGGTAATTCAGCATTTGAAAGAAAAGGTGCCCGCAAAGGAAACTGATTGGACAAAAATAGATAGGACAACACAGGAAAGGGACGAGACAGTGCACTCCTTCTATGAGAGGTTATTGCAGGTATTTAAAACATACAGCGGTATTGATAACATCGACCTGAAGGATATGACGCACTTTATTTACAGGTTTGTAAATGGTTTAAGACCTGAAATTTGTCAGTGGATAAAAGATAATAAAATCTGTTGGCATACTAAGAAAATGGATGAGGTCCTGCGGTACGCTAAGTACTGCGAGGACGAGATGGCAGAGAAGAAAAAGGCCCTTAAGGAAAAGGTGATGTGGGCTCAGGTGAAGCTCGCAGAACAGCAGGAAAAACAATTGAGTAACATGGTTAAAAATGCTGAGAACAAAGGTCCTGGGGGAGGGGGTGGAGGAAAGCCCCGGCCCAAATTTAGCAGGGAAGAGGCTATGAAGAAATTTCCCTGCCATCAGTGCGGCGAAATTGGACACTGGCGAAACGAGTGTCCTCAATTAGTCGATGTTAATGAAAAAACTCCTGATTTAACTCCACAGACGCAGAAAGAAAGACCAAGAAAGACTCAACCCCAGGTAAAAACAGTTCAGGTGCCTCGAGCACCCAAGCAGGTATACAGGGGAAGACAGGCAGAAGATGAAGAGATAGAGGTTTGGGAAAGCGGGGAGAACAGAAATACAGCAACTTCGCAGTATCTGCTGAATGATACCTTCCTTTGTAATGATCAGGACTGACGGGGCCTGAGAGGGGAGGACGAGGAGTGCGTACTTGGCGCTTCCTTGCCGGTAGACCAGTCTGGACCATATATTGAAGGAAAGGTTGACGGAAATGATGTCACCTTTCTGTTGGACACTGGCGCTACCCGTTCTACTGTAAGAACAGTGGACGTTCCAAACCTACCCCTCTCGGGAGAAAATATCCAAGTAGTGGGTGTATCTAATCAATTGATTAGTACTCCTGTTACCGAACCAATGGAGATTTCAATTGGAAATTTTAAACAGATGCATAGATTTGTCGTCTGTGACACCAGTCCAGTGAATCTACTGGGTCGTGATTTGCTGTGCAAAATGAACTGTACCATCTTTTGCACACCAAAAGGTGTTGAAATACAGACCCCAGATGAAGACGGCATTTATAAATTATTGTTGCTTAGACCTGACTCAGAAATTAAAAGATTGACCCTGCAGGACTTGCCCCAAGAACTCCAGGAAGCCGTAAAGCCAGAGGTGTGGGATTTCACTGGAAAAGATGTGGGGTTGATGAAAGATGTGGACCCCATACAGATAGCCATCAAGGACAATGCAGTATATCCTAACACTAGGCCCTACCGAATGAATGCTGAAGTGAAAGCAGGTGTCACTCTGGAAATACAAAAATTATTAGAAGGAGACATCATACAGGAAGTGATGAGCAGCCCATGTAACTCACCGATTATGGGCATCAAAAAGCCTAGTGGCAAGTATAGGGTAGTGCAGGACCTGAGAAAGGTTAACAAAATTGTAGTTCCTTGCTGCCCTATTGTCCCAAACCCTGCAGTGATATTGTACCAGATTCCTTGGGATGCTGAATGGTTCACTGTGATTGATTTATGTCATGCATTCTTTTCGATACCCCTGCACCCCGACAGCAAATTTCTTTTCTCATTTGCCTTCGAGGGTCACGTGTATTGTTGGAACCGGGTCCCTCAAGGGTATACAGAGAGCCCCTCTATCTTTAATCAGATCTTGAAAAAATGTCTAGAGACTTTGATCTTACCTGGGAACTCTGTGTTAGTACAGTACATAGACGACCTTCTACTGGCGTCTAAAAGTCACAGGGACTGTGTAGTTGACACCATTGCCCTCCTAAATCATCTGTGTAAGAAAGGGCATAAAGTGGCCCCTGACAAACTACAGTTCTGTGCGAAATCAGTGAAATATCTAGGACACCAGATAGAAAAGGGTGTCAGAAAAGTCACATCAGAAAGAGTGAGAATAATTCAAAAGATGCAGTTGCCCCGTACTCAAAAAGATGTCAGAATGTTCCTGGGGGTATTAGGGTACTGCAGACAGTGGATTCTGGGATTTGCAGCCTTAGCCAGGCCCTTGATAAAAATGACCACGAGAGGAATGCCAGATGTTGTAGAGTGGGACGATGAAAGTCTAATGGCTTTCACAAGACTGAAAAACTGTCTGTGTACAGCCCCTGCGTTGGGAATGCCAGATTATTCCAAAGAGTTTGCCCTTTTCTGTGACACTCGCGATAATTGCGCATTGTCAGTCCTGACTCAAGAACATGGCACGACCAGAAGGCCTGTGGCTTATTTCTCTGCCACATTGGACCCAGTAGCTGCTGGGTTACCAGGCTGTCTGAAAGCAGTAGCTGCTACCTGTGCAAGTTTGGAACAGAGTGAGTCCATTGTCATGGGACATCCTGTGACCGTGTATGTTTCACATGGAGTGGTAATTCTATTGACCAGAACTAAAACACAGTATCTCACCCCTAGTCGGCTGACTAAATACGAGAGGATTCTTGTGGGTGCAGCAAATGTAAGCATTGTTAGGTGCGGTATTCTGAACCCTGCCACCTTACTCCCCGACCCCTTGGAAATAGAAGGTGGGGATGATGATGAACATGATTGTATTGACCTGACAGAGTTCAGTACTAAGCCACGCCCAGACATAAAAGAAGTACCATTGCCTGAGCATGATAAAGAACTATTTGTGGATGGTTCCTGTCTAAGACATGAACTAGGAGGCTTGAGTGCTGCTTATGCAGTAGTGTCTTTCACCAAAATTGAAGAAGCAGGTTACCTATATAACATCAAGTCTGCACAAGTAGCCGAATTGATAGCCATGATAAAGGCTTGCAAAATTGGGAAGGACTTACGCATAACAGTGTATACTGACAGTCAGTACTGTTATGGAGTTGTGCATGACTTTGGCCAATTATGGCTACAAAGGGAATTCATGACTTCCTCAGGTACTCCCATTCGGAATGCGAAGGTTGTTCATGACCTTTTAGAGGCCATCCAGTTGCCCAAAGAACTGGCAGTGGTAAAATGTGCTGCTCATCAAAGGAGCATGGACAGAGTATCACTGGGAAACGATTATGCTGATCGAGTGGCCCAATGGTGTGCCAAAGATCGGTATATTGTAAATCCAAAACGAGGGGGGCCAGGAACCAGCTGCCAGCTTCAGGTGTTTGAAGAAGTGCCTACGTGGGATGAAGTGAGAGAGTGGCAGGAATCGGCTCCTTGGCAAGAAAGAGAGAAATGGAAGGAGGATGGGTGTAGACCGAGACGTGTGGATGGTGTGATTTTGGGCCCAACTGGTATGCCTGTGTTACCCCGACACTTGCTTGGCACAATGGCAAGATTAATACATGAAGGATCACACATTGGTAGGGATGCCATGATTCTGGTATTTAAACAGACTTGGTACAGTAAAAAGTTCAGGAAGGTAGCAGAGTCCCTCTGCCAGAGGTGCCTGTCATGTCAACAGATGAACCCAGGCAAGAGGACAATGGTTGAACTGAGCAGGATTGGGAGATCAGGGGGTCCCTTTATAAGGATACAGATTGATTTCATCACCATGCCCCGTTGTGAAGGGAAACGATATGTCCTTGTCATTGTTTGCGTATTTTCAAAATGGGTAGAAGCTTACCCTACTCCTCAAAGTGACGCACTGACAGTAGCGAAGTGTTTACTAAAAGAACTGATACCTAGATTCGGAATACCATACATTATTGAATCAGATAAGGGTGGACATTTCCAGAATGAAATACTGGCTGAACTGTGTAAGGCCTTTGGAATAAGGCAGAAACTCCATTGTGCATACCACCCAGAGGCTTCTGGAATAGTGGAACAAGTAAATGGAACTATCAAAAACAGACTAGCAAAGCTGACAGATGCTACGGGCATGACCTGGGTGAAGGCCCTGCCCCTGGTCCTGATGGGACTGAGAAGTGTTCCTGACCGCAAGACAGGCCTAAGTCCCCATGAAATCATTATGGGAAGAGTGATGAGACAAGCATGGGTGCCAGGAAGCAAACTGTTGAGTATTACTGATGATTTGGTGCTTGAATACTGCAGAAGATTGGGTGACCAAGTGCGTTCTATCTCTCGCCAGATTGGAGACGACGGCATCCTCAATCCAACGACTCCTCTCCACAGCTTGGTTCCAGGAGACTGGGTCAAAATAAAGAAGCACACTCGATCAAGCTGTCTGGCACCAAGGTGGGGAAAGAAACGCCAAGTAATCCTGGTAACAACCACTGCAGTGAAGGTCGCAGGTGTTCCCCAGTGGATCCACGCTGGACACACCCAGAAGGTATTGCCAGACAAAGGATTTGAAGAAGAAGGGCAACCAGCAGAGGACCCTGAAGGAGCCAGACCAGAAGCAACTGACAACGAGCAGCCCAGCACCAGTCAGGTTGCAGGAACAGCAGACGTTGGCCCAGGAGTAGTTGACTACGAACTGCCAAGAAACCAGCCTGTGGAAGAGGTCCAGGAAACTGAGCCAGGAGTAGCTGAAGACGAGCTGCCAAGCATATGGCCAGAAGAATGGATACCGATGATTGATCTGACCGAAGATCCTATCAGAACAAGAGAACGACTTAGTGAAGGTAGAGAGTGGACTAGTCAGGAAAAGCAAGGCACAGGCGAAGAACCTCAGCCGCTTGAGATTCAAATCAAAACTGAGGAAGGAGAAGGTCAGACAGGGACAGAGCAGGTATTCGATACACCACCGCTAACACCTGATGCAGATAAGGGAGAGACTAGAAATAGAGTGATAGTTCGAGCAGAAGAAAATCAAGAGATCGAAGTGCTTGAACAGGATCAGAGAGGGTTAAAAGAACGGGTTCAGGAAACCGAAACAGAAACAGAGACAATCGAAAGCCAAAAACAAAATATTCCTGAACAAGGCCAGATTAGCAACCAGGCAGAAGAATTTGATGCTAGCCCTGGAACTAGCCAGATAAGGGAAGTAGGAGAAGAAAGTGGAGAAGAATTACCACAAGATAAAGAGAACAAGAGAATAAGAAAAGAAAGTGAAGTCCAAGTACCAACTAAGAGACTAAAGAAAAGAAACAACCTTGAGCCTAGGTTTGTAAAAAGATTGAGACTAAGGATAAAGACAGTGGAAGAAAAACGTGCAGAAGCAAGAAGAAGTGCTCGAATAGCAGAGCAAGAAGAAGACTCTTCCAAAAGAAGGAGTGAGCGAATAAAAAGACAAAACAAAAAGTACAAATCTCCTGAATGGACACTGGTTTTGGAGGAACTTGAAGATCTTGATATAACTGACGTGAGCGACGGAGAACCCGTCCCAGAGTACTCAGCTGAAGAGGAAGACGAACCACCGTGAATTTGCACAAAGTAAGCTAATTGTGTGAAGCCAAAAAGAGGGGTTCGAGAGACTCCTTCTGAGCCAAAATGTCTGATTCAACGGTGAATGGTAGACCTAGTTGCAGCCGTTTTAAGACGTGTTGCAAGGTGTGTATATGTAGTATAGTAGTGCTGATAGTTATCTGGATAGGATTAACAATTTTCATTCCCTTTGCTGTAAGTAAAGATACTAACATTGTCCCTACTGAAGTTGTAAATACCGATAATGAGGAGCTAACAACACAGAGTGTAGCACGACATGAGAGAGCTTTGAGGCAAACAAAGCAGAACTTAGAAGCATCAGATGAGGGAGGACTACATTATCATGGAATGAAGAACAGGACACACTTAAATGTTTTCGCAAACTTGTTAATACACTATGTAGAGACTATGGAAATTGAAGATTGCTATGTCTGCATGAAGCTACCTACTTCGGTGGCTGAGGGCGTGACATACCATCATCTGCCATTGACATATGGAATCTCCTGTAGCATTTTAGCTAGTTTATTCTATAAAAGAGGACCGTTACAGTACTATTACTCTAACAATGACGTGATCTTTTCTGAACTTCCTATACGTGGGAACTTGAATCCTGTACATACCAAAACTGACACCATAAGATATATGGGAGACTACTTTCTGACTATAGGTAACATTGACATAGCAGACGCACACAGAGATAACTTGACTTGTTCTTTGCGTGAGCAGGAAAAGATGTTCCTGAACATGGCAGAGAAAAGGAGAATTAAAATTCAAAAGAAGGCTAATGACGAAAGTCAGAAAAGGCCAAAGTGGGCAGAGGACATGGAAGGCACCTCATCTGGTGGAGCGGGTCCTGCTCTGTTGCTGGATTTTGAAAAGAAAGGCAAGCTATGTCTTCACCGCGAGAAGACTAGCTATTATAATAATGTTTTCATTGGTTCCAGTGAATGCGAACATAATTACAAGGTAATTGGAGGTTGGGGTTTCAAAAATGGGTCAGAGCCTGTGTTTCCTGGAATTTATTATATTTGTGGGGACAAGGCTTATTTCAAATTGCCGGATCACTGGTATGGAAGCTGCTACTTTGGCATTGTCTTCCCGAAAATATACCATGTGAATGGAAAAGCTGGAAGCAATGAAGATACTAATGGCTTAGTGCGTAGTAAAAGAGAAAGTATAGGTGAAATTATGGGTAGTATTTTCAGTGCACTGATACCTGGAGTGGGAGTGGTTCTGAACACTCACAGAATTTGCAAATTGTCTACTATAGTAGATGTGCTGTCTACTGAAACAGCTCATGGATTTCTGCTGGTCAATACCGAAATGGTTGCGATCAGATCAATGGTTTTACAAAATCGACTTGCTCTTGACACCTTATTAGCGAAAGAGGGCGGAGTCTGCCGGATGTTGAAGGCGCAACATTGTTGCACTTATATTCCGGATAAAAGTGTACAGATCAAAAGATATGTGAAAAACATTACTAATTTGGCAAAGGAACTCAAACCACTCGAGGTTGATAGTGCCTGGAAGAGACTGGTAGATGGTCTCTCAAATGTAGGTCATTGGCTTGCTAGCATAGGTAAAAGCTTATTATTCAAAATTCTGATGACAATTGGTATTATAGGTCTTATTATACTTTCCATTTTCTTATGCTGTAAATACCGCAAGCATACCAAAAAGCACGAGGTAAATGCAAGAGGAGTGAAACGAAGTGTGGATGAGATTGAATTAGAGGAGGTGAATGATCAGATATACAAAAAGGTGAAGACTTCTCACCCTGCTAAAACTGAGAGAGAAAAGTTAGAACGGCTGCTGGAAGAAATAGAACTTTATAAAGTATGAAAGAAAGTTGGCATCTGGTTCCATTATAATTTGTGATGATAGTAAATATCATCAAAGAGGGGATTGATGAAGCAAAGCTTCGCATATTTTGCGGCTTGCCGAAGTCAAGAACCTCGTTTATGTGTAATAAGGTAACAAAATGTATGTTTTACTAACATTTATTCTGTTTAGGCAAAGTTCCCGAAGCTTGCCTATGTGTATTTCTAATGAATTTAATCCGTGTCCTCTAATATGGCCGCCGCTTGTATTTTAGTTACTGCGCATGCGTCAGCCACACTCACGTGTCCTGACGCGTCTGCAGAAGTGGAGGGAAAGTTATGCGCATGCGTAATTCATAGCTGTGCTTATCATGTGGTACTGCTCGTGCCACTGCTCTTGTGCCCGTATCAATGTAGCTAACATTTAGATGCAATAAGTTTATTTCTTGATGATGAGTTAAAAGTACAAACCCTGTGATGTGTTTTCATAATGACATTATTATGTATTAATTTGTTTTCGCTTACTTTTCATGTACCGCGGGAAATGGGGGTCTGAGTGAGAGGAGAGCCATATTGGAGGTCCCTTCTGCGCCTGTGCGACATTCGGCAGCACGAGGGACCTTGACAGATGGAACACCGCCAGTTGGCAGTGATGGGCAAGATGCTCCTGAGAAAGTCACCTCTGCCCTGCGAGAACAGCGAATGTGGCTTATTATATGTTACAATGTAAATGTATTGCTGCTTGCCGTGTAGTCTCTCATGGGAACCCCTATCTCAATAGGCGGTACCAGAAAATGTTAATGTGGCATACAAATAGACTGTTCTGATTGGTGTGTTACCCAAATCCTACCTTAGGACCAATCCAAATTGAGGGATTTTGACACTTTGCAACATTGGGGGGTGGTACACTGTCCCCAAACTGTATATCTACCCTGGGTTCACCTAGTGAACCGTCCGACTTGTCTGGTTTAGCTGACCTGTCACTGACCCAACGCACTCAATAGGTGACTGAAGATACAGAGCGCTGCAAGCACTCTGTCCGAATTTGACCATAGACTGAGGTTCTACTGAACCTTAAAGTGCTGGCAAAGCACTTAGCTGGGAGTTCGCTGACCCAATCGGGGTCTTGATCGATAGCTGCAGAGCGGGTGGAGCGCAGGCGTTGCTTCCGAACTGCGGGTTCCGGTCCTGTCCTGAAGAGGGTCCTGTCCTGAGGGTTTGCTGTCCTGTCCTGAGGGTCCTGTCCTGATTCCTATTCCGAGGGTATCCTGTCCTGTCCTGGGTGTCCATTCTGCACCTGCCGTCCTTGAGGGGTATCCTTCCTTGAGGGTTTCCTGTCCTTAACCGACCCGTGGCCAGGGTTTGGTTTCCACACCTTTCTAGGTAAATATTGCTCTGAACCTCTTGAAATTCTTGCACCTTCTGAATTTCTAACTTTTGCTTTAATAAAGTTCAACATTGCATATGTGATATTTTCCATGCCTTTCTGCAACTATTGAAAGTCATTTATATTTTCCATAAGTTTATTCCTATGTCTTCTCATTTGTTAGAAATTATATTTTGCATAGCAGTGTGTCATTTCCTGATATGGTCTAGAACTTCGTTGCCTAGATTGTTCAAAGGCCCCTTCACCTTAAGTGAAGCGTGTTATTCATTATAAGCTCTCCTATAGTCACTCACACTTAGGCTATCCCTGTTTAGATAATACTGACTTGCATAGTATCTTTTCTCGTTACATTTTATTAGTACTTTGATGATTACTCTGTCATTATTTCTTTATGCCTATGTGATTTACGTTATCTTGGTTATTGATTGCCTTGTTTTATTGTACCTCATGCAAGAAAATAATGAACTTTAGATAAACATTTTAAAACTTCCAGTTGTCCGTGGTCATTTAAACAGTACTTGAATGTTATTGGTTGGGTTTGTATTTTGCTGCCTTTCCTTACAGCTAGCTCCCTGATTCATTGTGGTCATTAGGCACCCGCATCGGTGGATGGTAAGTCGGGTGCACCGAAAATTGGTAGCAGGGAACACACACACACCAACTTGGTAGAGCTCGTGAAGTCACCTGATCGATGTATATGGTGATTTGAAAAGTATATGGGCCCTGAAGCCGGAAACGGCGAAAACTATTGGTCGGGTGGCCTCGCGCGCTCTATCAGCTCTCTGGGTCATCTATCGTAATATCCCCAATAAATTTTTTGCAATTAGACAGCTGTGCTGTTTAGCAGGTTTAACCTAAAGATGATGAGTATGAACTACATCAGGAGGTCACATATGTGTGAAATGAAAGAAGGGGGTGCCATGAGGTCTGAGTAGAATGATTCAATGTATTAATGACAGGTATATATATATATGTTGGTAAAAACATTCTACACCATTGTTAAACCAATGCAAATAATAAGGCCTTATTTCCTTCAGTAGTTGAAACGCTCTTCCTTTTATTTTTGTTTTGTAGATTTGGAGTCCACAATCCATCTGACGAAGAGTGTGTCACTCTAATGTAGCAGGGACAGTACAATTTTTTGGACATGAATAGTCAATGAATGTGCACTTTCGTAGAATCTCTTCCAAGGTTGCCTTCAAACTGGAAGCAAAAAGATTCAGTTCGGGATCAAGTTTGCGCTATATAAAACTTTATAAATAAATAAATAAATACAAAAAGAACAAACATTAGAAGAATAAACGTGCGTAAAAAAGTGTTTGAAGACAACATGAAAACAAGATACTTTATTTATTAGCAACAATTTGACATGAATGAGTGGAGGTTCCAAGTGGCTCCTGAGAGTGGGCCAGATCTAGAAGCTCCAATTGTGCATGAAGAGTTTTGTGTGAGTGTAAAAATGTAATCCCTTTAATAGCAAAGATGAGCAGTGCATCTGAAAGTCCTGTTTTTTCCCTCCGCTTCATTCTCCTACTTTATTCTTTGGGAATAAGTGCCTGATTTAGAGTTTGGCATAAGAGTTACTCTGTTTCAAATGTTGGGGGTTTCCCGTTCGCCTTATTACACGTGTATTATATTGGTTTAATAGAGGTAAATCTTTTGTAGTTCTATTAAACTACAAAACTCTTTCATGTTTATGCGTCATTAAGGCTGTAACATGTGACCTTATAATGTGATTACTTAAACCAATACCTGTCTGTGCACTGTGTCATGTGATCAAGCGCTCGGTGAAGCGCGAAACGCGTCATGTCGATTTGAAAACCCAGCACGAAATAAACAATCTTTGCACCTACTTTGGGCCCGTATCTGTTTCTGCAGTTTCGAAAAACTCGGCGTTGTGATTCTGATATCCTTGGAATGTATTATATTCTATGCACTTGTAATAAAGTGGGACTGCTATCCATCCCATTTGTGACGGAGTAAACTGTCCACCAAACTCTAAATGAGGCTCTTAACTTGAAGTAGTGCTAGAAGAGATGTGTCTGTATATGAGAGCTGTATACGTAAAAGTGACTGTTACGGCAGTGCCTTAACAGTAAAGGGACACTAACACATACTGGTTTTTGTATAACCAATTGCAACTTTATAAATCGGATTTCTAGCCAATATGACGGTAATGAAATGTTGTTGCAGCCTTTATTTTGGCAAAGGCAAAACTAAATCTATTGCTGGTTTTATACCTGCAGCAAGATTTAAGTAATTTGTTTTGTCAGAGTATCCAGACCAGTCCGCACAACTTTAAATCAGGTATATTAAAAGTAAAGCCCTCCTGACCTTTAATTGCGGCCCCTGATGAACAACAGCACTGGGCTGCTGTTCACTTGACTGAGCAGGAACATTCAGAAAGCTGTGAAACAAACAGGCTTTCTTTATTTTACTCTAAAGTAAAGGTAAAGAAGAAAAGAAGGTGTCTTAGACACCTTTAGTTTAGAAGACATCTTGAACTAAACATGTAATAACATGCAAACTTTTTAAAAAAGTGTATTTTATTGACATGCAGAGCGTTTTACCTTAGTACATCAAATTATATCACTGCATCTAGAGGCATTTATTAGCAGTGATAGTTTTCAAACATGATCTTGGAAACATTCATGCTGCCACCATTCTGAAAATGCTATTAGCGAACCAAGAGGTTTTGTACAGCACAGATCTCGAACTCGTATAGTTTAAGGAGATCTCATATGTGGTAATTAAGAAATAAGAGGCAAACATGAATTAACCAATTGCCTCCCACAATTTCGCCAAGTGGGGAAGCCAGGACTGATACCAGGTTTTCTGGTTTCACATTTCTCAATTCAGCCACCTTGTGAGTATGACTTTCCCTCTCAGGTTTTATATTAGAAGGTAATGCTTTGACTTTAATTCCTTTCTGTCTCTTTTTATCTGTATTTTTGGTTTTAGTCATCATGGTCCTACTTATCCATATTTTGTTTGTGTTCCCTGAAAAAGTGTTGTAGAAATTTGCGTAGCTAGACATTTATTTACCTTATATACCCACATGAATGATTGCAGGTTTTAGGACTATAAGCAACCTTTACACATTAGTATAATCATCTAAAACATTGGCACTAACAAATTCTTATGCATTAATGCAGCCTTTAAAGGAAATGCCAACTCTTTTTTGCACCCCATGTTGTCAACCCGCAGAGATATTGACCTTCCTGCCAGAAATGAAAGTATAGTCACAGGAAAGACCTACTTTGTCTATGGTTTGCAAATGTGTACATACCAGGGGCATTTTGACATAGAAACGGTGTGCCTAATTCAGGTAATGGCTCTGGTATGGAATCATGCTTTAGCATTTTATTTTTATAATTAATATGATTTTTCTATTGGACAACCTATGTTTCTGTCATGCACAAGTTTTCTGAAGGGACATGCTGTACATCAAGTAAATGACATATTTCGAAAATTCCACTGTAACATTCACATTTTGGCTCTGTATTTTAAAACAAATTTCGAGGAATTCCTATAAAACATCTTTTTAATTAGGAACAACTCACTTACTGCCCTATAAGTGTTAAAGGTACGTGTATTTCAAAGTTTTCCAGTCACTAGTGGTTGGGAGACAAAATATAGTGATGGTTTTCTGATCTGGTCAGGAAAGGGGAGGAAGTAATAAGGTCGTTTTAGCGTCTAAATTAAGTAAATGAGGAGATTACATTTATTACAAATTCTTGTCTACGCTGTTCTTTTTCATAATTGTATACGGCGATTTATATTCCTGGATTGCGCCCATAAAGTTTGCTCTTTGTCCAGAATTTGTGTCCATAAAATTGATCTTCGTACACTTCATTCAATGCTCAGAAACGGACTCGGTACAGACACACACAGGCACACACAGAGTTTCGCGTCACTAGCTACTTCTTTTTTAATGGCGTGCTTTATTCATGTGACCATGCTTAGGTTTTCCTCTCTATTCATTCTTTTGCATTTAATTTACTTTAAAATAGCAACTTGGCACACCTTATCTTTCTCACATCCGGCAATTATACAAGATTTCCAACTGGGAGGAAGGCATGGCTCCTGGCACTTAGTCGCGTGTTTCTTTCAGAACATGTTGTCTGTTATGATAAAGCTACTCCTCAGAGAAACCAAGGACCAGGGTGTTGGCACCAAGTTCCAAAATGAGCGCCCAGCACGCGACAGGGCTTGCAGCTATTGAAACTCGGCCCCAACCTTGGCACCGACTCAGGCAGTGCCGTGACTGCGGTGCTCACAGCAAATAGTGCTTGAGAAGCAAACTGCAGCACAATGCAACAGGTGAAGAGTTGCTTCCTTAGGAGAACTCGATCCTACCCTCAATGCCACCTTTCTTCTTTGTGTTATACAGGGCTTCATTTGTGAAAGAATAAGTGCCTGGGTCTGACGGGCCGATACTGAATGTCGGTGTTGCCCAATACCAGGGCTCGAGTCGGGGTACCACGAGGGTGGACGGCGTCCCCCCACTTATTTTACCGGGTGCGCAATAACTATAAACTGCAACTGAGTGCAAGCCACCTTTCGTGACGTCACTTCCTTTTACGACGTCAGCGTACCCCACTTCTTTTTTTAGGACTTGTGTCCTGCCCAATACCAAGGTTGTCTAGTCTTGATTCCACCTCCTGCCTCTTTCATCCATTGCCATACTTTATCTGCCATTATCACTTTGTCCCTCTCGTCATGATGACTCACTTAGTGAGGCCCCTGTGCATCCAATCACCACCCTTTCCCTCATATAAAAGTGTGAAAAGGAAAGACTGAATGCAGTCAAGTGCTGTGGCTCGAAGGTGCCAGTGCTCAGAGGCGCAACTACAGCCAAATTTCGGGGGGGGGAGCTTAGAAAAAATGTCGGGGGGGGCTTAACCTTTAATCAGTGGGCAGGGCCTCCAACAAGGGGTGAAACAACAGCAAGACCTAATTAACATTCAAATGGTTCGGGTGTGGCTGTGTGTGTGCCCGGGATCTGTCTCATACTGGGCTGCCACACACGACGGGGGGGGGCTGAAGCCCGGTGAGTTCAATGGGTGTTGCGTGCCTGCCAGTGCTTGTCTATGGTTTTGGCGTCCGGTTCTGCACAGGGGTTCGGGTCCTGCCGAGGAGTCTCAGGCAGTCTTGACATGGATAAGGTTCAGGGCACGAGTCTTAAAAAGAGAAGTGGGGGGACGCTGTCACCGGAAGTGACGTCATGACAGGAAGTGACGTCACGAAAGGTGCGCTCCGATCTCGTCCCAGAGAGGCCAAAGAGTGAAGTCCAGCTGTTTGGCAGGGGGGAGGGCGTCCACCCGGTAAATAAGTGGGGTGACGCCGTTCACCCGCGTGGTACCACGACTCAAGCCCTGATAAGGTTTATCAATCATCGTTTGTATTTTGGAGTGCTGACTGGTGTTCAAGTCACTCCATGTGCTGCTGGTGTTTTATGGCCTCTGGTTTTTGACACAGATGTGCGGGAGGTTTGTTCCACTGCAGCTCAGTTTTGGGCTTTACGATCAGCTCATTTCAGGTTATGTGTCTTCGTTTCTGTGCCTTTCAGTTTCTATTTATCTAAATTGTCTCGCAGATATTGGTTTGGGGTTCTGTGGCACAGGTTTACGTGCATTCTTTTTTGTTTGCTGCTTGCCGTAGGTGTTGATAAGGGGGACCGATGCCATTTCTGGAGCTGTTCTCCCAGAAGGGGGTGTGCTGTTTGTGCCCGCAGACACCTTGAGATAGTGGTCATGCCTGTGAGAAATTGGCCAGGTAACACTCTTCTCTATATTACTGTGTTGGGGTTATAATAATTCAGCCCTATCAATGGCGAAGCAAGGTCAGGTGGTACCCGGTGTGAGGCTAATTTCTTGTCACCCCGACTTGACAAAATGGCAAAAATATGTGTTTAAAACACATATATTTGCCATTTTATCACCCCCCTCAGTGATGAAACCCGGGGCGGCCCGCACCCACCGCACCCCCCTTCCTACACCACTGAGCACTAGTGCTTTTGGTCTTACGACATCTTTCTGAGGATTAGGGTAGTTGAAAGTTGGTGCCTTCATGCACTGCTGGCTGATTGTGTCCCTTCTTATTGTTAAAGGGCTTGTATTATGCCCTCATATCGTATGGTTGTCTATTTCTACATGTATAATGGGTTTCCTGTCCTTCTGCAGTTCAGATTGACTTTAGCACTGTAAGCCGGTGTTGATTCTCCTGCACCTCACCTATTCGATCCATGCCTTTCAGGTTGTTGGCCTTGCGGCTCAGTCCGCTGATATCTCCAGGTGGTGTGGGATGAGAGTTCGGGTGCTCTGCTGTGATGCCCACCCCATCACTCTTTGGTGCCTGGCTCCCTGTCATCTCAGGTTGATGGCTCCGGTGTTCAGCTGTGCTGCACTGTCCGCCCTAATGTTCTCTGGTGCTGTGCTTCCACGAATACCAATGTACTGATATTCCTGATGGCTGCTCTTTTTCTCTCTGCGATTTCTATTGTCCCTAATCTGGATGACTGTTTGGTCAATGGAGAGTTCCACCCCGGGCTTGTTTTTATTGCAATCGATGATGGCGATTCTGTTGTTTCAGGGCTTCTTTGTGACTGCGAAATATTCACCGCTGGCTCTTTCTGCTGGTGTCACCAGTTGGGTTCATGGCTTTGATCACTCTTTATGATGCATGTCTCCTCTTTCCTCTTCCTCCCAGTCACCAGAGGTTTCTGAGGTTTGCTGTGAGGTCACAGCATTTCCAAATCCAGGTTCTTCGGTGCGGTCTGTGGTCTGCTTCCCAAGTGTTTGCCTATGTATTGGCATTCCGTGATGGCGTTCTTCATCTGCCAGGGATTTCCATCTTCCCTTCTTTGTTCATCTGTTAGTTCCAGGGGCATCTGTTCCACTGACCTGTTTTTTCCTGGTGGAGACAGTACTGGCTCTTCTGTCATCTCAGGGCTCCATAGTGACTGCAATGGAGTTGCAGTTGGCCAGTTATATCTGGGCATTGTCATTGTCTGCCACAAGGGTGTTTGTGGTCCTGATCCTTTGTGATCTGTTGTCAGTATATGTTTGGGCGTTGTCTCTCTGGATGGCAGTTCAGGTGATCTGGCTGCCACAGTGTTCTTGGTGCCCCATGGCTTGGTGGCACCTCAGCGTCCTCGTGATTCATTCTGAGGCACTGGTTTCTACATGTATGTGGTTTGTCATACCTTCTGCCTATGTCAGAGTGGATTTGGTAGGTACTGGGCTGGTGGTCGCTGCCTACCTACATTCTGTGTGGGATTTTCTTTGCTACCTCCAGATCTAGTGATTCTCACTGTGGATACCAGCATGTGTGGTAGGGGGCTTGGCCAGAGGCTCTCCAGGCCAGATGCCTGTGGGGACTTTTTCTGGAGTGCTCAGTCTTTCAACTAGTGGCTACTGGAGATGGGGCACAGTTTTCTTTATTAGAAGGACCGCATGCCTGCCTTGTTTTCTGTCACCCGACTGGGAGTGGTGACTAGTGCTTTGTCTTTCTCTACTGTTGTGGATGGGTTGTTCCAGTGAGCTCATTTATATGTGGGGTCTCTCTGGGCCATTTTACTTCAGGTTGATCTGAGCTTTCTGGCTAGTAGCCTAAGCAAGGAGTTTCCATCCTCTTGTGACTTTTGTCTTTCTCCCTCAGTGTTGTCAGTCTGTGTTGGCTGTGGGGTCGCCCTCGGGGTTTGTTTACAGGCCAATAGCATTGCCCTTCTTCCCTGGTTGTTTTCCAGAGGATGGATGTTGTCCGCCTCTAGGGTGCATGCCTTGTCATGCCTTGGGGTCTGTTGTGGCTTTCCTTTCATTTCAGTGGTGCCCATTTCGGGTACGGAAGGAGATGGCTCTGTTGGTTCTGGTTGCTCCAGCATGGCCGTGCTCTACCTAGTTTCCTCTCCTGATAGTGGTGGGACTGAAGTGATGGCTTCCCCTTGGTTCTGGCCCCCTGCAGTTTCTGTGTGATAGGTTTAGTCATTGACATAACCCTATCACTGAGCTTGGAGATTGGATTTGTTTGTGTGTTTTGGTCCCATTTGTATGAGGGGTCTCCCTTTGACTCTAGCTTATGCCAGTGGTTCTTGTTGAGTTTCTGCTTTCATAGAAGCAGTTTAGTCTGTCCTCTGTAGGGGTATAGGGGTAGTCTGCTTGGGGCATGTCTGTTTCCACAGCAGGATGCAATGTGCTTCTTTGCTAAATGTCTGACAGACTTCCTCTGGTGCAGTTCCTTCGCCTTTGGGTTTCATTATCGGGTGGTCCAGGGTCCGGTGGTTACTTGGGTTCCACGGTGGTGGCTTCTGTGTTGTGAACTGTTTTATACCAGTGGCTTAAACTTGTGTTTGCAGTCTTTGTGCAGTTCTCCTGGCTCACTTGTTGGCTTGGGTACATCTCACTAAGTGAGTCATCATGGCATGAAGGACAAAGGGGTAATGCTGCGATTACTTACCGGTAATAGCATTACTCTGAGTTCCTCTCTTGCCGTGATGACTCCGGCCCTCCCACCCTTTTCGGCCAGTCCACCTGTGTAGTGTTTGGGCTTGGCATGGAACAGGAAGTAAGGAGGGATTATTATATGTGGAAAAGGGTTGCGATTGGAAGCACAGAGGCCTCACTGAGTGAGTCATCACGGCGAGAGAGGACTCACAGTAATGCTATTACCGGTAAGTAAGCGCAGCATTTTAGATCACACTTATGTGTTCTTTTTTCATCCCTGCTTTCTAATTTTGTGACTTCTTTTTTCATCTTTCTCTTCCTCCTCCTTTATCCCTCATCTGTATTTCTCGCTCTTGTTCTGAATCAAAGCAGATGATGAAAAAGAATTCCAGTCCTCAAAAAAAGAGTACCGGTGGGTCCCACCATCAACCACCTGCTCAAATTCTGCATATTTTGGAACCTGCAGTTACCTGCAGTTAATACGAATGCCAGCTTGTGAGCAATGGAAATCAGAACTCAGTCTTACTTCCACAAACAGAAGGAGCAGTGACAGAGAAAACTTCACACTGCTGCCCCAGCAATGTTCATCAGCTCTTCCCTAGACAAACAGACTGTTTACCATTGTCCTTTCAATCTTTGGTCTCTCCCCTGAGAGTGCCAACTATGCCTTTGTGAACTCATTTAATATTATTGGATACAGTTTCATGAAATTTTGCAAAATTACACACAACAATATGAAATAACACAAGTGAGCTTGAAAGGTGTTTGCCAGTTTCTCAGGTGAAATTGTTATATGCGGACATATCTTGCACACAATGTTTCATGAGGTATTACAGGAAATTGGTTCAAGCAAGAAATGTTTCTTGGCAACATATTTTCTGCTTTCACCAGACTCCTGCAAATAAAAAAGAATTCAAAACTGTATGATACCGAGTTTTGTGAACTCTGTGATTTTCAGGTAAAATAAAATGTAAGTTAAATTTTGAGCAGGTATAGTGCCAATCAAAATGCTGCTTGTGGCTATAGTTTCCTTTTAGTAAAGGAGACTCTTTGCCCACTAAAAACGAGGCCGAGGCCACCAAAAAACTTCAGGTACTCTTGGACCTCACTAGACCCTTACACCGAGACTCAAGATGATACACGATGTCTATGATTGTACTGTATATCGTATTATGCCTTATATGTCGTGATGTTATTGAACTGCTGACTCTGTTCTGTTTTTATTTCAATAAAATATTATTTAAAAAAAAAAAAACTTCAGGTATGGCCTCTAAGCTGATTTTTTGCTTTTCGTCTTCCCGTGCAATGTAGTTTGTGGCCAACTATGAAGGTTGCTAACGGTAGCTTTCCTAACACAAGATTGAGCACCACATTGCTACATGAAATCAACCCCTGTGGTTCTGTGTAATAGTTTTGCATTTGCTATCACAATTGCCTTTTTTGTGTTTTATGTGCATTGGCAGGAAATTGCCATGCGCACGCCCTATAGAAACAGAACTCGTTAAAAATGCACAAGTTGCTAACAGTGAGGACGTGTTCCAAGTCCTGCAGCAAACATGTCAACGGATCCATAACATATTGTGCAAATATCTTGTGTAATTACAAGAAAAATGCACTGCAGCATGATGCAATCCACAATCTGCATTGCCTTCCCAAAAATCCTGCCGGAAGCACAGGGCTGACCATTTTGCAAGCTCGTAGAGTGGTGTACAAGTATGCTCTGCACTGTGTGCACACCCATCAAAAACCTGATCCAATTATGGGTGAAATTGCAGCAGTCACCTACTAAGCATTGAGGAGGTTGAATGACCACTCTTAGTCACTTCCTGGATTGCATGGACACACCATGCACTACAGATCCGCAATTACCTGCATCACAGCTACAGAGGGAGGACACAACCCACAACACCAATCAATTTTCATCTCTATTGCTTATATCATCATCCATCAATATAATTAATTTGATTCCTAGACCAAACTGCGGAATTTTCTGCGGATTCCATATTAAGATGAGAAAAATGCATTGTAACATTCACATTTTGTGAGCGTCTCCTTGTCTATTTTCAAACATTCTGTCCTGATTTGGTATTCAATTACCATTATAATCTTTCTTCCTTTTGGTATTCAAGACGTTCAAAGACCTGTTCCTCATTATAGGTTATCATCTGTGGCTCGGGCCTTTAACTTGGGAACAGGGCCTTTATCATCTGTACTAGCTCTCGACAGTGGACTATAATGCTATATTAGAGCATTTTAATGTTGAGCGCTCCATTGACGACGGTAGAATGGAAGAGGGTAATCGACCTTTACCTCCAGCATTCAAATGTATTGCTGTTTCTCCCCGTTTAATTTACTACATTTTTCCCCCAGTGGTTGGAGTGTCTAATATCATTATAGTCCTTCTACCACAGGTTATGGGGGTTGTTAAAGACTCTTTCCCTTGTTATAGACCTGTGGCTTATGCCACAACTTATGCAAAAGGGCTTTAGCGGCTGTCATCATGCTCAGCAGAGGACTCTAATGGCCACTCAAGATTACGCAGCACAAGGTGATGCTTGTCTTGATGCTTGCTAAATAGAATGCAAGTCGGACAAAACATCTGTTGTAGATGGTCAACACAGGTAGCCAAATCTTACCAAGAAGAAACAGAAGTTCAAGTGAAACGTTCAAAGACTGGACTCATGGTTTAAGATTTAGGCTCACCTCAATCTAGCGACAGGTAGACTTGTAGAACTTAGTTGGGCCACTACGTGCTTCATGCTTCAAACAATATTCCAGAACTACTTCAATAAGAAATACTTAATTATCCACCTCTTGTCTCTTTTGATGCAGTCTTTAATCCTGTGAGTGTTGATATCATTTTAGAAAGATATTTTGTATGGATTAAAATCCTACATTTTCTACATTGTGTATTGTGGCAGCTTGTGGGGGGGATCAGGGCAGCTGCTGCCCGTGCAGGTAAGAGGGGATTTTGACAGACGACAATGAAGGAAAATGAATTATTTATTTAATTTACCCTCATGGTTGTTTGTCGAGTCCCCCCCACCCCGGCCCCACCGATCCAACCTGCACGGGCAGCGGCTGGATCAACGCACTGAGTAAAGAGTTTCTCCTTTCTCTCTTTCATTACCCACAAAACACTCAGATTTTGAGAGACATTTCAGACTCACTATTGCACGGATACTCAATATAGGGCTAAATTCCAGCCCCTAAGCAAACTGATGATTGGGAAGGGATTGGAATTATAAGATGACGGTAAACGCTGCACCTCCTTATGTAATTTGTCCCAAGTCTTTTTGGTAGCTTAAACTTGACCAGAATTCCAGAATTTCTTGTGTATTCCAATACATACGAAATCTGGCATGGAATGCATCACTTTTGCATGTAATTGTCAATTTTTCCTTTGCATTTGGACCGGTGGTATTATCGGTCTCAATAAATACTTCACCCGAGGGTAACAGTGTTTGCTGGGTGGAATAAATACCCAGCCCCATTCTGACCAAATCATAATCAGGGCTTACAAAGGCAATGGGGCCTCAATGCACATGTTTTTTTCTCCTACCAGGATTAGAAGCGGATCACAAAATCGAGGTCATTTGAACTATGCACAAATGAGCTTATTGCTCATTATGTAAGTCTTGGCACTAATAATGTGGTTATTAACATGTGGCAGACCCCGTTAGAACAAATTAAAATTAGAATGACATTTTAATATGTCAGTAAACGGATCCAAGGGGCACTCAACATTGTTTACTATGTAAATGGAAATGTATGATGGCAGCTCATGTAAACCATTTTCCAGTTATGTAAAAGAAGAATTTGTTTTCCTGAGAATTATGAAGTCTACTCTTCTATTAGATAATAACATCCTTCCTGAGTTTTTGTAATGATTCCGGAGTGAAAGTGTGGGGTGGGTGTCCATCCTATATTTAGGAGTTCTGTATGGTCACAAATCACTCTTTTAGAGTATTTTGAAGTTGTTTTCTGATCTGCAGGTAAAATGTATCTTCAGAATGCCACGTTCTTTAAATATAAGATTTCAGTTACTATGATGTGGTGTGTTCCTGTTTTGAAACTGGTAAAGACCCCAGAGAACTCACCCTCTCTGTTTTCTATAACTTCTATAACTTTTTATGCTTTTTCAGGCCACCTCTTAGTCAATGGGGGCCCTATTTATCAAGAAGTGACACAGTGAAACATAGCGCGTCACCTTGCTGCGCCCTGTAACAGGGAAAAGGCCAGGAATGTGGCATAGTAAAAAATGTGCGGTGCATTCCTGACTTTTCCCTGCGCTGGCTCACAATGTGCTGCCTAGTGCCAACACAGGTGCCCACATTGCAAGTATGAGCAGGAAGAGGGACCATTCTGTATAAAACCAATCCCGAGGCATTTTCCTCTTTCTATGCGTGTTGCGTGGTAAAACAAATGACACAACCCCTTGAAAATATGGCCATGGGCGTTAAAGTAGGCAGAGGGTCTGAAATAGCAGGTGCCTTTAGTGCACATTTCATACACTGCGCTCCAACTGTTGTGCAAGTTAAGTTGCAGTACTATAGTCCTAGTTTCCAGTTCTATTTAAGGAGCAATGTTGGCTGTAGTCTTGATGTCAGTGGAAGTTGCCAGCTTTGCTCAAAATATTAGCTGATTGCTCCAGTTTATAAAAAATTTTGAACATGGCCATTGATTTTATTACAAAAACCTGCCATATGACTATTGAATAAAAGAGACAATTGTTATGTTGGGTCTGGCTCAGCCTCCATATGCCCAGTTTCTGGCCTTGTGTCTTTTTTTTTTTTTTTTTCAAGTTTGAAAGTTCATTTATTATTGAACATATAGTGAATTAAATTACAGTATGGTTAAAATTGCCTCAGTCTATGAAAATGCATTCAATGCAGCACTGTTGAAAATGTGTTCTGTAAAAACATGTCTTGCTCCCAATACTATGCCACTTCAGGTAATTGCGGAAAGTGAATGTGAGTTGCACAAGATTTTAGATAAAAGAACTGTCATAAAAAAGTTACAATATTACAATACCTTGTAGATTGTAAAAGGCTTGGCCGTGAGGAGCGATCATGGGAACCAACTTCTAATCTCCATGCCCTCTTTTGTTATGTGAATTTTATGTAAAACATTTGGACAAATCAGGAGCGGTGAGGGGTGGGAGGCACTGTCAGGAGCATGGCTTACTGCTTCTGGCTCAGCCATCGTACAAGACTACAAACCAGCACACGCTTAGTTCTCTTTCAGGGAAGAAATGGCCAGCAGTTTTCACAGAGTGTAGGCACTGCCTGTTCAGGGGCTTCTCCTGTGAACACACAACACAATGGTGCCATAACAACAAACTATATTTCCCAGCAATCCTTGAACTTTCATGTTGACTGAAGATGGCAGCCAGGATTCTTGGATCGCCAAGTATAACCTTCCTCATGTTTTTGCTATAATGTGCATTTAACAAGGCTGGCCTGTGTCTTTACCTCAGTCCCGAAAGGGCTCTTGTGTACAGCCAAGCTGTGGGTGGAGGAAGCCCTTTTGGCCTTTGCCCATCGATGAGGTCATGGCACTTTTGGTGTGTGTCAGTTTGTAGTCTATGGTAAAACTGTTTTCTGTATTACCAACACAGACCTTTTTGTGTCTGGGGTTGGTGGTTGTGTATAGATGGAAAGGGAATTGTGTTCTTTGTCCAGGTTATGTTTCAAAGGTCTACACTATGTGTTCCTACCATGCCACCATACTAATCTGGTGGACTCAGAATGTCTTTTCATCTTCTCAAACACTGAATCCTTATCTACGTCCACCATGAACAGCCCCATAAAAACCCTTGCAACCGCCAACCCCAGGGTGCATCCTGCACTGCCTCGTTGAGTGATACTCAGAACTCGGCCAAGGCCATGTGACTCAAAACACACTAAGACCTGGCTTCAAGTGCTCCCTTAGAGATTGACATAATTAATTCCTGGATGCGGGCACCACCTACCTGGTATGGGATGATGGAAACCGCGTTCAGTGTCTGTCCTGGTATGTGAGGAGGGAATGAGATTCGAACTCAGTCTCAGAAACAAGTTATTGTGGCTGTTTCGAGGGATCAACAATGAGATAGGGGATAAGATGCAGGTACCAGTTCATGTGACATAAAGAATGTGGATTAAAAGTTAGAAGATTGGAATTTTCAAAACGCTATTGAAGAAAGTGGAGATGCTCAGGAACCTTAATGTCCATTATAGAATTACAGACAGGTATTAGGTGGTAGTGTTTCTCTCACAGAGAAAGCGTCCGCACATCCAGTTAATACATCTCTCAAAGCATATCTACGTGTGATGTCAAGTATACAAGTATAGTTATATAGGGTGCACTGTTATCCTGTTATACACCCACCACCAGGGGTGTTAAACTAGCAAAGAATGCTAATATCAAGTACCTAAGAAAAAACAGGTTTATCAGGCACTCTCAAAATTGTTTCGTATTTCAAACGTTAGTCATTATAATTCACAAGTTCAGAGGGCAATGAAACACATTATTCATTTGAAAATAATGCTAAAATTATCTAGTAGGGATAATGTCCATTTTCAAAAAGTAGAATGCCAAAGTACGGATCCAAACACGATGTTATTCTTCAAATTCTTTATTTCATACACATTAAAAGTTTTTCCAGCTCACACCGCCGACACGTGTTTCGTCTCAACATGAGACTTTTTTAAGGCAAAGGATATTATGAGGGGATGTTATTAAACCCGAATCCGGTCTCACAGTGTAGGAATGAATAAAATCTAGAAGCACACAATAGAAATACGTCCAAGTTAGAATATTCCAATTGGAAGCGATCCTAAAATCCTGGTCACTTCAACCGAAATAATCATAGAGCATAATGTGTAGTCCAATATCGTATCAGAGGTTGGAGTACTATTCTTCGTAAATAAAGAGGTCTTGCTGCGTGGAAGTTGAATCACTAATTCATAATGTTCGAGGGGACCATGATAAGTCACTCCTTCAGAACGTGGTCAAACCGAAAACCTCCACTGTCCATTATAGGCCTTCTGTCCCAAAATTCCAAAGATTTTCTTTCTGTTTCTCTTTTTTTAATTCAGAGCATTTTTTACTCAGTAGCTGTAATGCTTCAATAGCATTTTTTCCCTTCGGTGTCAAGCTATACTTGTTAAAAGCCATCTCCGTCATTATAGGCCTTTGCCTGCAGTTTGGGCCTATAATTTACATTCAGGGGCTATAATGGTATGAGATAACATTACATGATTTGTCATGACATAAGATAATGTAAGTCAGAGAAATATGTTATTAAAAGAAATTCTGTAATCATATATTGATTCCGAACACTGGAATTTTGGGAGCTGCATTGAAGAAAATTAAGGAGGAGCAGAGGGACTGTCAAGACCAACATCAGCCGGCAACATTCCAATGTTTCACTTTGTCCCTGTTTAATTTAGATAATCCTCCCCATTGTGGGTAAAATGTCCTAATAGCATTATAGCCTTTCTGCATCCTTGTCGACTGGTAATAAAATGTTTTCTTGCATTCTACAGACCTAGCAACTGTCCAATAACTTGAGGATAACAGTATATTGCCTTCTCTCTTGTTATAAACCCTCGGCAGCGGCACTGACCAGTAACATGTGGCTGTGGCATTTAACTATTAGTTTAATCTGGACAGCAGGATATATTGTTATTGTATGAAACTCTTCTGACCTGATTACGGGTAAGGTGCTAGACCTTTTGGGACTAAAGTCCCATTTGTACCCAACATAGGAATAGCCATTATAAGCAAATGGGGTAACCCAACCACTGTCCGTGGACCTGGATATCGTACGATATAGAACAACAATTGGTTCATGGACTCCTTTGTTTTTGCAATGAGTCAAAACATGTTTCATAATTCAGTTCGCATGCAGAAGCATATTTGGCATATAATAATCAATACATAAAGCATTTTGCGAAAAAGAGAAATATCGATACCGACTGTTTCAAACAAAGCTGTCTATTTTAGTCATTGTATCAAAAACACAAGTTAGGACATAGTTATACAATTAGTTTGTAGGGAGGTTGTTCCAGAAAAGAGGAGGGAAGTGAAAAGTGTGCTCTTGTGCACAATAGGAATAGGAAAGAACAAGGTATGAAGTTAATTCAAAAAAGTATTTTTCAATGATTTAACATATCTAACTGGTTAAAACATTAGCACCAGAAGGTTGCGGCCTGTCCATGTATACATCTTTCTATTATTCAAAGAGAAATTGTGCGACATTGCAGAGAAATGTATCATCTGTTCAAGGGACGGGTGGTGGTAACATATGGTACAGGCCTTTGTAAAAGTCGACGTTTTGACTCGTCTAAGGTGTGAGGATATTTTATAGCCTCTGCATGCGGGGCATCCTCCGGACAGGGAAGGGGCAGGGCAACCTGAATCAGGGGCCTGACGTTGGAAGGCCCTGCTGCCAGCTCCCACGAATGCATAATCCGCATCACATTTGCGGAGGGGGTGAGCCACAGACAAAGAAGGTGGTGGGCTGGTGTGTATAATTCATTCAGGACGGTCCACAGAGACTTCCTGAGCGTTCAGATAAGGGCAAACAGGGTGATTTATTTACCAAATATCGGAATTAAATCTCTAGAATGAATTTCCTTGTAATACATTTCCTGAATAAATTATACTCACCTGCCCACCACCTGTGTCTGTAGCACGCCCCCTCCGCGAGTGTGATGCAGATTATGCACTCATGGGAGCTGGCAGCAGGGCCTTCCAACGTCAGGCACCTGATTTAGGTTGCCCCACCCCTTCCCTGTCCTGAGGAAGACCCGCAAGCGGAGGGTCTAAAGTACCCTCACACCATAGACGGGTTGAAACGTCGACTTTTACCCCCTACAAAAAAGGCCTGTACCATATGTTACTACCACCCCGTCCCTTGAACAGATGATACATTTTTCTGCAACTTCACACAATTTCTCTTTGAGTAATAAAATGATGTTTACATGGACAGGCCACAATCAACTGGTGCTAATGTTATAACCAAGCAGAGAGTAAAATACAAAGAGGGTTGAGGCAGAGATCCTGTACCTGTTACTACGAGTGGCTTAACAGTATGGTGATGGTGCTAGAAACCAGGAAGTGCACCCCTCTCCACTTCCTATTAGGTAAAACCCAAACACATTCACAAAACATACTGGAATTAGCACACATCAATTATAAATCTCATTGCTGTTCGATAGAGCATCAAATATCCACAAAGACTTCTTCAGGGCTCAGAGTTATATATATACGTTGTTTGTTAGTATTCCATTAGCAAAAAAAACTCTGGGACACAAATGAATATAGTGCCAAGGTAATCATCTTAGTGCAATGAAAGTAATACTTACTTTCATAGCACTTAGATGTCCCAGAGTTCTTTTTGCTAATGGAATACAAACAAACAACGTATATATAACTCTGAGCCTTGAGGAAGTCTTGCATGAGACGAAACACGTTGGCTAAATTTATTTTGTGACCATTGGATTTTAACAACTGAATATATTTATCAATAAAGATCAACCTTTATGATTATAAGAAAAATCTGGACATGCTTTTTCTACCAATCATCACGGATATTTGATGCTCTAATGAACTTTAATGAGATTTACAATTGATGTGTGCTAATTCCAATTTTTTTTGTAATGTTATAACCAGTTCTATATGTTAAATCATTGGAAAAAAACCTTTTTTGAATTACCTTCATTCCTTGTTCTTTCCTATTCCTATCACGCACAAGAGCACACTTGTCAAGTCCCTCCTCTTTTATAGAGCAACCTCCCTACAAACTAATTGTATAACTATGTACTAACTTGTGTTTTTTATACTATGAATAAAATAGACAGCTTTGTTTAAAACAGTAGGTATCGATATTTATCTTTTTCGTAAGGTGCTTTATGTATTGATTATTATATGCCGAATATGCTTCTGCATGCGAACTGAATTATAAAACGTGTTTTGACTTATTGCAAAAACAAAGGAGTCCTAGGACCAATTGTTCAACTTAGGAATAGAGCACGGGTGCAAATTTTATACACTGGCGGCTTTTGGCTTTCTGAATTTGTTTGAAGTCAAGCTTGCATTATCCACATTCAGAGGTCCAAAATTTGTAACGTGTAAATTTGGCACCCTCGAAATACCTGACTGTTAGACCTGGCATCTTTAGCATGATTTCCCTTGTCTTTCTGCTTCTGCCCTCCTATTTTATGACTGTGTGCTGCATTTCGTTTTTGCTGGCTTTAAGACTCTGGCCACTTTACTACTGCTGACCAGTGCAAACGTGCAAGTATTCCCTTGGAAATTTGCATTTGTGATTAGTTTATATTTGATTTACTAGTAAATCCCTAGTAAAGTGTACCAGGTCTATCCAGGGCCTGTAAATCATATGCTACTCAACTAATGACCATGCAGCACTGATTGTGCCATCCACACGATTAGCCCTGCAAACATGTCTCAGACCTGCCATTACAGTGTTTGTGTATGCAGTTTTATGTTTAAAGTATTTTATTAGAAAGGTACAGCTCATATAGAAAGCAATTTACAAACATGCAAAGGGTGCTGTAAGAGGCAACTCAAAATCAGAAATGCTAAAGACCCAGCCCCAGGGCTGTTTCAATGTCCTGCTCTTCGCACAGAGGCATATACAAGGAAAGAGTAGAAAAAAAGAGAACAAGAAAAAAGCAGTGCCCTATGGGCTTGTACCTCTATTAATAGAACAACATGCCCCAACAAACTTCCCCCTCCCCACCCTCCCTGTCCAGTGCCGTGTAGCATGAAAGCAATCAACCATCCTTCTTCTCACCCACCCCGCATACGCCCTCGAGTCCCCGGCAGTCCTGTCCCAAACGAAACCATGCCTCACAAAGGGGGTGTAAGCCGCAGTAACCTGAGGTACCTCGGGCATGTGATTTCGGTGAATTCTGAGGCCAGCAGTGAGTGAAAGGGTTGCCACAGTTCCTCAAAACCAGTCACATCTCCTGCTAGCGTAAGAGACATTTTTTCCATCCCCAGAACATGCCACAACCTGTGCAGCCAACCCGTGCGTGAGGGAGTGGTGGTTGTGCGCCAATGAATCAGTATGTTTTGTACCGCAGAACCTAGCATAATGGCAATCTGCCTCCCCCTCTTAGATTTTAGTGGATACATTAAGTCATTTGGCAGACCCAGTAGGGTATACGCTGGAAAACGGGGCAGTGCAATCTCGAAGCATTCATCAATCTCGTCTATCACTGTCGACCAATAGGCTTGCAGTACTGGGCAGTCCCAGAGGATGTGTGTCAGTGTGCCAACCTGCCCGCATTCTCGCCAGCATCTGTCGCTAAGAAGCCTGTTCATTTCGTGTAGCCTTTCTGGGGTGTGATACCAGTAGGTGGATATTTTTGTGAAGGTTTCTGTGAGGCCCATGTGGTAGGCTGAGTGTCGTGCCCTGTATGAAATACGTTCCCATTCTTTAAGGCTAAGCGTTCTCCCCAGTTCTCTATTCCATCGCTCCCTACCGGGAATGTAGAAGTGGGAAGACGGGAGCTGAAGCAGTTTGTACAGGTCAGTGATAAGTTTGGAGTCTGAGGTGCGGGTGATTAGCCATCGCTCATATGGGAGGAGCCTCCTGTCAGCAGATTCCCTCACACTCGGCTGCAAGGCCCAGTGCCGTACCTGCCAGTATCTCATGCGGTCAGATTCGGTTAACTGATAAGAAGCTTTAAAGCTGTGAAAGGGGATAACTCCATCCGCCGCGTACATATGGAAGAGTGCCCTACAGCCCTTGTCCCTCCAATGTGAGAAGGCCCCTTGTTCCATCCCCGGTGTGAAGTCGGGATTGTCTACAATTGGTGTGAAAGGCGAGGGAAACGTGGTGAGGTCAAATGTGCGATTCGTGGCGTCCCATACTTTCAATGGGACCCGCGTTATGTAAGAAGCATAGAGATTCGAGGGGCGGTGTGGGCGGCGGAGGAAGGGTATTTCTTGTAAAGGGCGTCCGGCCACCGCCTGATCCTGGAAGAGCCAGTGTTTATCGGACTCCCACCTGCTCCATTCCACCAGATATCTTAATTGGGCCGCCTGGAAATATTTGCGGAGGTCGGGAACTCCCAGTCCTCCAGTTTCCGGTGTCAATGTCGTGAGAGTGCGGCGCATTCGGGGTTTACGGCCTTGCCACACAAATCGGGACACGTCAGTTTGCATTTGCGGAATCCAGCCCGTAGGTGGTTGCAAGGGCAGTGCCCGGAATAGATACAGAATTTGGGGTAAGACCGTCATTTTGATCGCCGCCACTCTACCAAGCCAGGAAAGCGTGCCTTTGTGCCATCTCCCTAGTTCGTCTCTCACCTTTTTGCCAACCGCCCCATAATTAAGGGAAACCATCGCCTGCAGCGTGGGAGCTAACGTAATCCCTAGATATTGCACCTGATCCTTCGACCACCGCAATGGGAAGAGCCTTTGTAGGTCGTTCCTCGTCGACAGAGTCAAGGAGAGGTCCAGGGCTGTGGATTTCTCCACATTCATCCGAAAGCCGGCTACTGTCTCAAAAGCTTTGAGTTCCGCCATACAGGCGGGTAGGGCCTGCCTCGGGTCTTCCAGCGCGAAAATAACGTCGTCTGCGTAAAGGCTTATTACATGGGTGAAACCCCCCATTCGTACTCCGGTCACGGCCACGTTTTGCCGCACTCGCTGGGCAAAGGGCTCCATGTAGAGCGCGAAGAGGAGGGGGGAGAGGGGACAACCCTGTCTCGTGCCGCGTTCGATATCAAACCGTCGCGAGCCGCAGCCATTCACGCGCACCGCAGCAGAGGGGGAGTTGTAGCAATTAAAGACCATGGTTCGGAATTTTTCCCCCATCCCCAGCTTCGCCATGACTCGTTCGAGGTAGGGCCAGTGCACCCGGTCGAATGCCTTTTCCGCATCGACTGAGAGGAGCATACGTTCCCCTGGAATACGTGAGGCCTTTTCCAAGACGTGAACAACACGTTTAGTGTTGTCCACAGTCTGCCGTCCAGGCACGAAACCGGCCTGATCCGGTTCAATGAGGCCAGGGAGGTGCTGCGCCAGTCTCGCCGCCAGAATTCCAGTGTAGAGTTTCAGGTCTAAATTTAGTAAGGAGATTGGCCTGTACGAGCCGCACTGCTTCCTGTCCTTCCCTGGCTTGGGAATGACAGACACTGTCGCTAGTAGCAGATCCGGAGAGATAGCTCCAGGGTCAGAGAAGGAGTTGAATAGCGCGGTCAAGATAGGGCTTAGCGTCCCGCAGAACGTTCTATAAAAGAGGGCTGTATAGCCATCTGGGCCAGGGGCCTTCCCTAGTTTGAGCCTCGAGATCGCCGCCATCACCTCCTCGACCTTAATCTCTCTTTCTAGATAAGCCGCCTGCTCATGGGTCAGTGACGGTAGGGCCACCGAATCCAGGTAATCCTCCGCGTCTTCCATATTGGCGGCGTCCGCTCTATATAGATCAGCATAGAAGCGGCGAAAGGTCTCGGCAATTTCAGCGTCACCCGTGATCCCCTGTCCCGCAATTCCTGCCAGTTCCTTCACCTGGCGACTCTGATGGGCCACTCTCAGCTTGGCTGCCAGCAGGCGGCCACATCGGTCCCCCCCAGTATAATATGCGTGTTTGAGGCGCAATGCTGCATATTCCGCCCTATCAAGGTCCAATGAGGACAAGAGTTTCCTCGTAGCTTTCAGCTGTTTCCAGACTCTTGGAGCCCCAGTGCGGCGATGCACAGTCTCTAATTCCCTGACTTTCTGGGTGAGTTCGTCCCGTTTCCGTTTCCTCTCACGGTTATCTGCCGCTGAGATCGCAATAAAGTTTCCCCGTAGCACTGCCTTGAGAGCCCCCCACTGAGTCGACAGGGAAGTATCAGTGTTGGAGTTGTGCAGCTGATAGTCCTTGATCGAATCAGTAATGCTTTGCACCACTTCCCTCCTATGTAGGAGGGTGTCCCGGAGCCTCCAAACCCCCCTCCGGGCTGAGCCCGGTTGGAGATGCAGGGTCCCCGAGACCGGTGCATGATCCGACAGAGATAAAACACCCATTTCCGAGGCCGTGGCAAGGTCACGAACAGGGCCAGAGACCAATAGATAATCAAGTCTGGCATAAGTTTTGTGGGCATGCGAATAATAGGAGAAATCCGTGTCAGTAGGGTGGAGTTCGCGCCAGAGATCATGCAGATCGGATTCAACTAACTGAGCCTTGATTGCTTGTGAGAGTTCCCCAGTCTGTGGGTATCGCTGCGCTGATCTATCTTTCGCGGAGTCAAAGACCAAATTAACGTCCCCCCCTAGCATAATGTGCGTGTCCGGTGAAGCCGTGACCTCCTCTAGAGCCCCGCGTAAAAATCTATCTTGCTGTTCATTCGGGGCGTAAACGGTGCCTACAGTGAACGTGAGAGTACCCACTTTAAGTCTGTAGGCAAGAAGCCTACCTTTTTGTTCTACAAATTTGTGCAGCACCTCCCCTTTAAACGATTTGGACAGAAGAATAGCCACCCCCGCAGTTTTAGTCGTATTGGAGGAAAAGAACTGTGTAGGGAAATGAAGGGACCTCATTCTGTGGCAATCATTAGCTAACAAGTGGGTCTCCTGGAGCAGACAGATGTCCGCCCGAGAGTTCTCTAATAAAGATAGGATGGCCCTCCTTTTCGTGGGGTTGTTTAACCCCTTGACATTCAGGGTCAGTATCTTCAATTCTGCCATGGATGGATTGGATGATTCTGCTTATGTGTGCGAACCAGAGCGTGTGAGAACAGGACGATCGCCAAGCATATACGAATATCTACACTAGCATTCACAAATACCGTAGAAGCACTGGACAAGGTAACTTCCAACTCTCCCTCCCCAACTTCCCCCATCCCCAACTTTAAACAACCCTTCCCCCCCATTACTCTCAACACCCACCATAACTCCCCCAGATCCCTTCCCACCCTCCTCAGCAGCACCCCCCGGGTCATGCTGCCCCCCCGCACCCGTACACCCAAAACTACTTGAAATAGTCCCGGACAAGCCCAAACGGACCAGTCCGTGGAATGTTACCTTAGTGGACGTTCAGCCACACGTAGTCAAACCTTCACCCCCCCCCATCAATCAAAGCCCGCCATGGAAATACTGCTACTGTGAGTTCCCCCCGGAACGTAGTTAAGCGGTCAGTGCCACCTCTGATGAACCTTCTAGCACCGTGGACGCAGTCCGGACCGCCGCTTCTTGTTCCGCTCTAATCGTTGGAGACCCTGGCCTCCGTGCTGGGTCCGCTGTCCTTCTCCTCCTGCTCGTGGCTCGACGCCAGCCCTCGTCAGATGTGCGCCTCCTTCTAGGCGTCTGGGAGTCCGCCTCCTCTGTGGTGATGCTCAAGATTTCGCAGGCATCCTGGAGGTTCCGCACATGGTGCGTCTCTCCCCGCCACTTAAAGATAATACGAAAAGGGTGCCCCCATGAGTAGGGTGTCTCATGCTGTTGAAGAAAGTCTGTCACAATCCTGAACGACTTGCGCTTCTGCAGCGTGATCGTGGACAGGTCCTGATATAAGGCGACTGGGTGATCCCGGAAAGTGAGAGAGCGTGCCTTTCGAGCCTCTGCCATGATCTTTTCTTTCAGCGGGAAGTCCGGGAGGAACGCTAAGATGTCTGGAGGGGGGCCATTAGCTCGTCTGGCGGGACCCACCCTGTGCGCTCTGTCAATTCTAATGGGGAAGTCATCCCCCTCTCCCAGGACCATGCGGAAGAGTTCTTGCAAGTATTGGACAATGTCTGGGTTCTCTTCCGAGGATGGTACACCCCGGACTCTAATGTTATTTCTTCGTGACCTGTTTTCTAGGTCTTCGTTGTGCAATTGTAGGTCTAGGTGTTGTTCCCGAAGGGTCAGAACTTCCTGCTGGAGAAGAGTTATCTCTTCGGCTTGCCTGTGCGTGGAGGTCTCCACAGTTTCCACTCTCTCGCCTAGGCCCTCCACCTCCCTTCGGACCTCACGCACCTCACCCGCTACTTCTTGTTTGAGGGCTTGGAAGTCTTCCCTCAGCGTCCCAAAGAGAGATTCCAAAAAGGATCTAGTTACCGGGGGTTCTGCTGCTGCACCAGACTGCGAGCTCCCAGCTGCCCCAGGCGAGGAAGAAGCCCTGTCCCCCTTGGTCTGCTGTTTGTTGAGCATCTCCGGGAGTGTGCGGTCGGTGCGATCATTGCGTTTCCCTCCTCTCTGGCCCGCCATGATCAGGCCTCCTCGCCAGTCTGTGCCTTCCTGCACTTGGAATCCGGGCCTCAGGGAGCCTGGTCCCAGCTCGGTGCCGGCGACGATGCGCGTCTGCTCAAAAGAACCCCACCGGTCCCGGTCAGAAGCTCTTCCTCAGGCTGAAGAGGGGGTGTGCCGCAGCCGTCCCCACGAGGGTCCCGTAGCTGCCGTTCCGGCCCAGGAGTAGCCGGCCTCGACCCCAGTCGTTACGTCCCTCGATACTGTGGGCTCCGGTCGCACATTCAAGGCCACCCCTGGCTGTTCTAGGTGTCCGTGCAGCCCAATGATCTCTCAGGGGCAACCCAGCCCGAGCTCCCCGGGCCTCGCGGGTGCTCCGTAGTGCGTGCACAAGGTAGCCGAGGCAACGGGGGCGCCGTTCGTCAGGGGGGGTGACCGTGTTCCGTCGGTGGCAGACCACCTCTGTTAGGGAGCCACCCCGTCGGGCACCGCCTCAGGACCTATCTGCGGCCCAGCGGACCACGTAGCCCCCCCCACTGTCCAGCCAGTACCTCGGTGTGCGGTGTACTCCAGGACCCAGCCGGCGATGCAGATGCTCCAGGCGCTCTACGCGATCTTCCACTCCTCTGGGCCACTCCACCGCCAACAGCGTGCTGCACGGTACGCAGTCCAAGCACCATGGGCCACGAGGGCGCTGTAACGCCCGGGCGGAGTGTCGCCGGTGTTCCTGGGGCGCCGTGTGCCTGGGGGGTGAATATGGAGCGCCGGTAGCAGCCCGCTTCCACTAGGGGGCCGCGCCGCTAAGGGCCGTGCACTGACTCACCCGCTGCCCAGCTAGGCCTCCAGGCCGGGCGCTTGCGTAGGTCCGTCCCCGGTCCCCTCAGCACCTCGGGGCTTGTAGACCTCCAGGTCCCGGCTGAGAAAGCGTCTGGGCCAGGCGCACTGCTTACCGCATCGACGGCGGTGTCCGCCGGACAGCTTGGGCGGCCCGCCCCGGGCAGCCGGCTCACCGTGCAGTCTGTGGCCCTCCAGCGGGCCCGGGCAGGGGTCCATCAACGTCGCTCGCCGCCATCTTAGAGCGCCGGGGGGCAGCGGATTCCTCCCGGGCACCTCACCGCTCCGCTCCGCGACGCCCAGCTGTGCAGCCTGTAGGAGCCAGGGAGCCTCACCCACGCCCGGGCAGTCCGACGCCTTGCTGTTCCGTCCGGGCCGGGGCACTGTTGCAGCCTTGGTTCTAGCCGATCCCGGGCACGGCTCCGGGAACACGGTAAATCGAGCACCAAATCGTGCGCTGGAGGCGACAATCAGACCGTCGCTCGTTCCTCTATCAGCGGAGCAAGTCTGCGCAGCTCCGGGGGGAATACGCTGCTGAGTTAAGGGCTCGGGCCTCCGATGGGGTCGGGAGCTCTAGTCGACACGTCCTTCTACCCCGCCATCTTGGCCACGCCCCCGTGTATGCAGTTTTAAACTGCCATTTCGACCTGGCAAGCACAACCACTTTCTAGGCCCAAACCGTCCCTTTTACTACATGTAAGTCACTCCTAAGGTAGGCCCAAGGTAGCCCCATTGGCAGAGTGCAGTGTATTTAAAAAGTAGGACATGTGTTGTTGTGTTTTACATCTCCTAATAGTGAAATACTGCTAATTCCATATGGACTATATCTCCATTAATGTAACTTGTGGATTACCCTGAAATATCTTTTAAGTGAAAGTTCCCATTAGGGAGCACATTGAGATTTCGAATTTGGGGTCTCTGAAAACATAATTTAAAAATAGATATTTTGCTGAAGTTGGTTTTTAACTTGCATGTTTGAAAATTCCACTTTTAAAAAGGGGCATTTTCTTGCTTAACCATGCTGTGCCTCTGCCTGTCTCTAGAATTCATGTTTGGGTTGGCTGACTGTTGGGCTCTTGTGTATTCACCCTAGACAGTCACACAAAGGGAACTGAGGTGCACCTTGCATATCCTGATGGGCCATCACCAGGCTGGTGGGCCTTCCTGAGTTAGAGTGGTGGGGGGAGTTGTCACTGGCACCTGAATAGGGCTGTGCCTATCGTCATACAAAACTGTTTCCACTCCCCTGTAGTGTGTCTGCAGCCAGGAAGACTTTCCTTTGAAGATTGCCTACATCAAAGTCAGAAAGGGGTATAAGTATTGGACATATAGTGATAGAGCGCGCGAGGCCACCCGACCAATAGTTTTCGCCGTTTCCGGCTTCAGGGCCCATATACTTTTCAAATCACCATATACATCGATCGGGTGACTTCACGAGCTCTACCAGGTTGATGTGTGTGTGTTCCCTGCTACCAATTTTCGGTGCACCCGACTTACCATCCACCGATGCGGGTACCTAATGACCACAATGAATCAGGGAGCTAGCTGTAAAAGAAAGGCAGCAAAATACAAACCCAACCAATAACACTCAAATACTGTTTAAATGACCACGGACAACTGGAAGTTTTAAAATGTTTATCTAAAGTTCATTATTTTCTTGCATGAGGTACAATAAAACAAGGCAATCAATAACCAAGATAACATAAATCACATAAGCATAAAGAAATAATGACAAAGTAATCATCAAAGTACTAATAAAATGTAATGAGAAAAGATACTATGCAAGTCAGTATTATCTAAACAGGGATAGCCTAAGTGTGAGTGACTATAGGAGAGCTTATAATGAATAACACGCTTCACTTAAGGTGAAGGGGCCTTTGCACAATCTAGGCAACGAAGTTCTAGACCATATCAGGAAATGACACACTGCTATGCAAAATATAATTTCTAACAAATGAGAAGACATAGGAATAAACTTATGGAAAAATATAAATGACTTTCAATAGTTGCGGAAAGGCATGGAAAATATAACATATGCAATGTTGAACTTTATTAAAGCAAAAGTTAGAAATTCAGAAGGTGCAAGAATTTCAAGAGGTTCAGAGCAATATTTACCTAGAAAGGTGTGGAAACCAAACCCTGGCCACGGGTCAGTTAAGGACAGGAAACCCTCAAGGAAGGATACCCCTCAAAGGACAGCAGGTGCAGAATGGACACCCAGGACAGGACAGGATACCCTCGGAAAAGGAATCAGGACAGGACCCTCAGGACAGGACAGCAAACCCTCAGGACAGGACCCTCTTCAGGACAGGACCGGAACCCACAGTTCGGAAGCAACGCCTGCGCTCCACCCGCTCTGCAGCTATCGATCAAGACCCCGATTGGGTCAGCGAACTACCAGCTAAGTGCTTTGCCAGCACTTTAAGGTTCAGTAGAACCTTAGTCTATGGTCAAATTCGGACAGAGTGCTCCGCAGCGCTCTGTATCTTCAGTCACCTATTGAGTACGATGGGTCAGTGACAGGTCAGCTAAACCAGACAAGTCGGACGGTTCACTAGGTGAACCCAGGGTAGATATACAGTTTGGGACAGTGTACCACCCCCCAATGTTGCAAAGTGTCAGAATCCCTCAATTTCGATTGATCCTAAGGTAGGATTTGGGTAACACACCAATCACAATACACGATTTGAAGCCTTCATTAACATATTTGGGTACCGCCTAGCAGGTTTGGGGTTCCCATGAGAAGTTACACGGCAAACAGTAGCGCAACATTACAATGTATCATATAAGGAGCCACATTCGCTGTTCTCGCAGGGCAGAGGTAACTTTCTCAGGAGCATCTTGCCCATCACTGCCAACTGGCGGTGTTCCATCAGCCAAGGTCCCTCGTGCTGCCGAATGTCGCACAGGCGCAGAAGGGACCTCCAATATGGCTCTCCTCTCACTCAGGCCCCCATTTCCCGCGGTACATGAAAAGTAAGCGAAAACAAATTAATACATAATAATGTCATTATGAAAACACATCACAGGGTTTGTACTTTTAACTCATCATCAAGAAATAAACTTATTGCATCTAAATGTTAGCTACATTGATACGGACACAAGAGCAGTGGCACGAGCAGTACCACATGATAAGCACAGCTATGAATTACGCATGCGCATAACTTTCCCTCCACTTCTGCAGACGCGTCAGGACACGTGAGTGTGGCTGACGCATGCGCAGTAACTAAAATACAAGCGGCGGCCATTTTAGAGGACACGGATTAAATTCATTAGAAATACACATAGGCAAGCGTCATAAACTTTACTCAAACTTTATATAAATGTTAGTAAGACGTACATTTATTACCTTGTTATACATAAACGAGGTTCTTGACTTCGGCAAGCCGCAAAATATGCGAAGCTTTGCTTCATCAATCCCCTCTTTGATGATATTTACTATCATCACAAATTATAATGGAACCAGATGCCAACTTTCTTTCACACTTTATAAAGTTCTATTTCTTCCAGCAACCGTTCTAACTTTTCTCTCTCAGTTTTAGCAGGGTGAGAAGTCTTCACCTTTTTGTATATCTGATCATTCACTTCCTCTAATTCAATCTCATCCACACTTCGTTTCACTCCTCTTGCATTTACCTCGTGCTTTTTGGTGCGCTTGCGGCATTTACAGCATAAGAAAATGGAAAGTATAATAAGACCTATAATACCAATTGGCATCAGAATTTTGAATAATAAGCTTTTACCTATGCTAGCAAGGCAATGACCTACATTTGAGAGACCATCTACCAGTCTCTTCCAGGCACTATCAACCTCGAGTGGTTTGAGTTCCTTTGCCAAATTAGTAATGTTTTTCACATATCTTTTGATCTGTACACTTTTATCCGGAATATAAGTGCAACAATGTTGCGCCTTCAACATCCGGCAGACTCCGCCCTCTTTCGCTAATAAGGTGTCAAGAGCAAGTCGATTTTGTAAAACCATTGATCTGATCGCAACCATTTCGGTATTGACCAGCAGAAATCCATGAGCTGTTTCAGTAGACAGCACATCTACTATAGTAGACAATTTGCAAATTCTGTGAGTGTTCAGAACCACTCCCACTCCAGGTATCAGTGCACTGAAAATACTACCCATAATTTCACCTATACTTTCTCTTTTACTACGCACTAAGCCATTAGTATCTTCATTGCTTCCAGCTTTTCCATTCACATGGTATATTTTCGGGAAGACAATGCCAAAGTAGCAGCTTCCATACCAGTGATCCGGCAATTTGAAATAAGCCTTGTCCCCACAAATATAATAAATTCCAGGAAACACAGGCTCTGACCCATTTTTGAAACCCCAACCTCCAATTACCTTGTAATTATGTTCGCATTCACTGGAACCAATGAAAACATTATTATAATAGCTAGTCTTCTCGCGGTGAAGACATAGCTTGCCTTTCTTTTCAAAATCCAGCAACAGAGCAGGACCCGCTCCACCAGATGAGGTGCCTTCCATGTTCTCTGCCCACTTTGGCTTTTTCTGACTTTCGTCATTAGCCTTCTTTTGAATTTTAATTCTCCTTTTCTCTGCCATGTTCAGGAACATCTTTTCCTGCTCACGCAAAGAACAAGTCAAGTTATCTCTGTGTGCGTCTGCTATGTCAATGTTACCTATAGTCAGAAAGTAGTCTCCCATATATCTTATGGTATCAGTTTTGGTATGTACAGGATTCAAGTTCCCACGTATAGGAAGTTCAGAAAAGATCACGTCATTGTTAGAGTAATAGTACTGTAACGGTCCCCTTTTATAGAATAAACTAGCTAAAATGCTACAGGAGATTCCATATGTCAATGGCAGATGATGGTATGTCACGCCTTCAGCCACAGAAGTAGGTAGCTTCATGCAGACATAGCAATCTTCAATTTCCATAGTCTCTACATAGTGTATTAACAAGTTTGCGAAAACATTTAAGTGTGTCCTATTCTTCATTCCATGATAATGTAGTCCTCCCTCATCTGATGCTTCTAATTTCTGTTTTGTTTGTCTCAAAGCTCTCTCATGTCGTGCTACACTCTGTGTTGTTAGCTCCTCATTGTCGGTATTTACAACTTCAGTAGGGACAATGTTAGTATCTTTACTTACAGCAAAGGGAATGAAAATTGTTAATCCTATCCAGATAACTATCAGTACTACTACACTACATATACACACCTTGCAACACGTCTTAAAACGGCTGCAACTAGGTCTACCATTCACTGTTGAATCAGACATTTTGGCTCAGAAGGAGTCTCTCGAACCCCTCTTTTTGGCTTTTTACACAATTAGCTTACTTTGTGCAAATTCACGGTGGTTCGTCTTCCTCTTCAGCTGAGTACTCTGGGACGGGTTCTCCGTCGCTCACGTCAGTTATATCAAGGTCTTCAAGTTCCTCCAAAACCAGTGTCCATTCAGGAGATTTGTACTTTTTGTTTTGTCTTTTTATTCGCTCACTCCTTCTTTTGGAAGAGTCTTCTTCTTGCTCTGCTATCCGAGCACTTCTTCTTGCTTCTGCACGTTTTTCTTCCACTGTCTTTATCCTTAGTCTCAATCTTTTTACAAACCTAGGCTCAAGGTTGTTTCTTTTCTTTAGTCTCTTAGTTGGTACTTGGACTTCACTTTCTTTTCTTATTCTCTTGTTCTCTTTACCTTGTGGTAATTCTTCTCCACTTTCTTCTCCTACTTCCCTTATCTGGCTAGTTCCAGGGCTAGCATCAAATTCTTCTGCCTGGTTGCTAATCTGGCCTTGTTCAGGAATATTTTGTTTTTGGCTTTCGATTGTCTCTGTTTCTGTTTCTGTTTCCTGAACCCGTTCTTTTAACCCTCTCTGATCCTGTTCAAGCACTTCGATCTCTTGATTTTCTTCTGCTCGAACTATCACTCTATTTCTAGTCTCTCCCTTATCTGCATCAGGTGTTCGCTGTGGTGTATCGAATACCTGTTCTGTCCCTGTCTGACCTTCTCCTTCCTCAGTTTTGATATGAATCTCAAGCGGCTGAGGTTCTTCGCCTGTGTCTTGCTTTTCCTGACTAGTCCACTCCCTACCTTCACTAAGTCGTTCTCTTGTTCTGATAGGATCTTCGGTCAGATCAATCATCGGTATCCATTCTTCTGGCCATATGCTTGGCAGCTCGTCTTCAGCTACTCCTGGCTCAGTTTCCTGGACCTCTTCAGCAGGCTGGATTCTTGGCAGTTCGTAGTCAACTACTCCTGGGCCAACGTCTGCAGTTCCTGCAACCTGACTGGTGCTGGGCTGCTCGTTGTCAATTGCTTCTGGTCTGGCTCCTTCAGGGTCCTCTGCTGGTTGCCCTTCTTCTTCAAATCCTTTGTCTGGTAATACCTTCTGGGTGTGTCCAGCGTGGATCCACTGGGGAACACCTGCGACTTTCACTGCAGTGGTTGTTACCAGGATTACTTGGCGTTTCTTTCCCCACCTTGGTGCCAGACAGCTTGATCGAGTGTGCTTCTTTATTTTGACCCAGTCTCCTGGAACCAAGCTGTGGAGAGGAGTCGTTGGATTGAGGATGCCGTCGTCTCCAATCTGGCGAGAGATAGAACGCACTTGGTCACCCAATCTTCTGCAGTATTCAAGCACCAAATCATCAGTAATACTCAACAGTTTGCTTCCTGGCACCCATGCTTGTCTCATCACTCTTCCCATAATGATTTCATGGGGACTTAGGCCTGTCTTGCGGTCAGGAACACTTCTCAGTCCCATCAGGACCAGGGGCAGGGCCTTCACCCAGGTCATGCCAGTAGCATCTGTCAGCTTTGCTAGTCTGTTTTTGATAGTTCCATTTACTTGTTCCACTATTCCAGAAGCCTCTGGGTGGTATGCACAATGGAGTTTCTGCCTTATTCCAAAGGCCTTACACAGTTCAGCCAGTATTTCATTCTGGAAATGTCCACCCTTATCTGATTCAATAATGCATGGTATTCCGAATCTAGGTATCAGTTCTTTTAGTAAACACTTCGCTACTGTCAGTGCGTCACTTTGAGGAGTAGGGTAAGCTTCTACCCATTTTGAAAATACGCAAACAATGACAAGGACATATCGTTTCCCTTCACAACGGGGCATGGTGATGAAATCAGTCTGTATCCTTATAAAGGGACCCCCTGATCTCCCAATCCTGCTCAGTTCAACCATTGTCCTCTTGCCTGGGTTCATCTGTTGACATGACAGGCACCTCTGGCAGAGGGACTCTGCTACCTTCCTGAACTTTTTACTGTACCAAGTCTGTTGAAATACCAGAATCATGGCATCCCTACCAATGTGTGATCCTTCATGTATTAATCTTGCCATTGTGCCAAGCAAGTGTCGGGGTAACACAGGCATACCAGTTGGGCCCAAAATCACACCATCCACACGTCTCGGTCTACACCCATCCTCCTTCCATTTCTCTCTTTCTTGCCAAGGAGCCGATTCCTGCCACTCTCTCACTTCATCCCACGTAGGCACTTCTTCAAACACCTGAAGCTGGCAGCTGGTTCCTGGCCCCCCTCGTTTTGGATTTACAATATACCGATCTTTGGCACACCATTGGGCCACTCGGTCAGCATAATCGTTTCCCAGTGATACTCTGTCCATGCTCCTTTGATGAGCAGCACATTTTACCACTGCCAGTTCTTTGGGCAACTGGATGGCCTCTAAAAGGTCATGAACAACCTTTGCATTCCGAATGGGAGTACCTGAGGAAGTCATGAATTCCCTCTGTAGCCATAATTGGCCAAAGTCATGCACAACGCCATAACAGTACTGACTGTCAGTATACACTGTTATGCGTAAGTCCTTCCCAATTTTGCAAGCCTTTATCATGGCTATCAATTCGGCTACTTGTGCAGACTTGATGTTATATAGGTAACCTGCTTGTTCAATTTTTGTGAAAGACACTACTGCATAAGCAGCACTCAAGCCTCCTAGTTCATGTCTTAGACAGGAACCATCCACAAATAGTTCTTTATCATGCTCAGGCAATGGTACTTCTTTTATGTCTGGGCGTGGCTTAGTACTGAACTCTGTCAGGTCAATACAATCATGTTCATCATCATCCCCACCTTCTATTTCCAAGGGGTCGGGGAGTAAGGTGGCAGGGTTCAGAATACCGCACCTAACAATGCTTACATTTGCTGCACCCACAAGAATCCTCTCGTATTTAGTCAGCCGACTAGGGGTGAGATACTGTGTTTTAGTTCTGGTCAATAGAATTACCACTCCATGTGAAACATACACGGTCACAGGATGTCCCATGACAATGGACTCACTCTGTTCCAAACTTGCACAGGTAGCAGCTACTGCTTTCAGACAGCCTGGTAACCCAGCAGCTACTGGGTCCAATGTGGCAGAGAAATAAGCCACAGGCCTTCTGGTCGTGCCATGTTCTTGAGTCAGGACTGACAATGCGCAATTATCGCGAGTGTCACAGAAAAGGGCAAACTCTTTGGAATAATCTGGCATTCCCAACGCAGGGGCTGTACACAGACAGTTTTTCAGTCTTGTGAAAGCCATTAAACTTTCATCGTCCCACTCTACAACATCTGGCATTCCTCTCGTGGTCATTTTTATCAAGGGCCTGGCTAAGGCTGCAAATCCCAGAATCCACTGTCTGCAGTACCCTAATACCCCCAGGAACATTCTGACATCTTTTTGAGTACGGGGCAACTGCATCTTTTGAATTATTCTCACTCTTTCTGATGTGACTTTTCTGACACCCTTTTCTATCTGGTGTCCTAGATATTTTACTGATTTCGCACAGAACTGTAGTTTGTCAGGGGCCACTTTATGCCCTTTCTCACACAGATGATTTAGGAGGGCAATGGTGTCAACTACACAGTCCCTGTGACTTTTAGACGCCAGTAGAAGGTCGTCTATGTACTGTACTAACACAGAGTTCCCAGGTAAGATCAAAGTCTCTAGGCATTTTTTCAAGATCTGATTAAAGATAGAGGGGCTCTCTGTATACCCTTGAGGGACCCGGTTCCAACAATACACGTGACCCTCGAAGGCAAATGAGAAAAGAAATTTGCTGTCGGGGTGCAGGGGTATCGAAAAGAATGCATGACATAAATCAATCACAGTGAACCATTCAGCATCCCAAGGAATCTGGTACAATATCACTGCAGGGTTCGGGACAATAGGGCAGCAAGGAACTACAATTTTGTTAACCTTTCTCAGGTCCTGCACTACCCTATACTTGCCACTAGGCTTTTTGATGCCCATAATCGGTGAGTTACATGGGCTGCTCATCACTTCCTGTATGATGTCTCCTTCTAATAATTTTTGTATTTCCAGAGTGACACCTGCTTTCACTTCAGCATTCATTCGGTAAGGCCTAGTGTTAGGATATACTGCATTGTCCTTGATGGCTATCTGTATGGGGTCCACATCTTTCATCAACCCCACATCCTTTCCAGTGAAATCCCACACCTCTGGTTTTACGGCTTCCTGTAGTTCTTGGGGCAAGTCCTGCAGGGTCAATCTTTTAATTTCTGAGTCAGGTCTAAGTAACAATAATTTATAAATGCCATCTTCATCTGGGGTCTGTATTTCCACACCTTTTGGTGTGCAAAAGATGGTACAGTTCATTTTGCACAGCAAATCACGACCCAGTAGATTCACTGGACTGGTGTCACAGACGACAAATCTATGCATTTGTTTAAAATTTCCAATTGAAATCTCCATTGGTTCGGTAACAGGAGTACTAATCAATTGATTAGATACACCCACTACTTGGATATTTTCTCCCGAGAGGGGTAGGTTTGGAACGTCCACTGTTCTTACAGTAGAACGGGTAGCACCAGTGTCCAACAGAAAGGTGACATCATTTCCGTCAACCTTTCCTTCAATATATGGTCCAGACTGGTCTACCGGCAAGGAAGCGCCAAGTACGCACTCCTCGTCCTCCCCTCTCAGGCCCCGTCAGTCCTGATCATTACAAAGGAAGGTATCATTCAGCAGATACTGCGAAGTTGCTGTATTTCTGTTCTCCCCGCTTTCCCAAACCTCTATCTCTTCATCTTCTGCCTGTCTTCCCCTGTATACCTGCTTGGGTGCTCGAGGCACCTGAACTGTTTTTACCTGGGGTTGAGTCTTTCTTGGTCTTTCTTTCTGCGTCTGTGGGGTTAAATCAGGAGTTTTTTCATTAGCATCGACTAATTGAGGACACTCGTTTCGCCAGTGTCCAATTTCGCCGCACTGATGGCAGGGAAATTTCTTCATAGCCTCTTCCCTGCTAAATTTGGGCCGGGGCTTTCCTCCACCCCCTCCCCCAGGACCTTTGTTCTCAGCACTTTTAACCATGTTACTCAATTGTTTTTCCTGCTGTTCTGCGAGCTTCACCTGAGCCCACATCACCTTTTCCTTGAGGGCCTTTTTCTTTTCTGCCATCTCGTCCTCGCAGTACTTAGCGTACCGCAGGACCTCATCCATTTTCTTAGTATGCCAACAAATTTTATTATCTTTTATCCACTGACAAATTTCAGGTCTTAAACCATTTACAAACCTGTAAATAAAGTGCGTCATATCCTTCAGGTCGATGTTATCAATACCGCTGTATGTCTTAAATACCTGCAATAACCTCTCATAGAAGGAGTGCACTGTCTCGTCCCTTTCCTGTGTTGTCCTATCTATTTTTGTCCAATCAGTTTCCTTTGCGGGCACCTTTTCTTTCAAATGCTGAATTACCTGCTCATATTTTCGCATGACATCCTTTGATGGCTCCCCAGTTTCCTTGTTTCTGGGATACTCCTCACTGGGCCAGTCTATGGCTATTTTACACTGTGTCCATAAATCTACTGGAACCACAATGTCGAAAAACCCATCCAGGTCTTTCCACAGACATTTTTGTACCTTCACGAACCTTTCCACCTGCCTGTACCAGTCAACTGGTTTCTCTCGTAATTTTGGAAAATCGTTCGTGAAGGACACAATATCCTGCCTAGACCAGGGGACATGCACATATTTCCCTCCTGGAACTTCGCGCATGGGGCATAACTGCTCAGGTTTTTCTACCTCTCTTAAAGCAAACTCAGGAGTCACTTGTCGGGAGCGAACCTCTTCCCTCTTTTTCGCCCACCTGCTTCTCCATCTTTCCACATCTCCCCATTTCTGCAGTACCCCCATTAATTCTTTAATCTGCAACTTCTTCCCTGCCACATTCAGGTGTTCTATATCTTTGTCTGAGAAGTCTGCTCTGTACGGTTTCTGTAAGGGCTTGGATTTTGAGATATCTACCCCCATACTAACTGCTGTTTCGGTCAGTTTTTCGTGGAGCACTCTAGTGTTCCTTGTAAAGCTTTTACATATGAACGACAATTCTTCTTCAGAGTAGGTATTCAATCGATCCAACCCCACATTTACCTGCCATTAATTCTTCTATTTCAACCCTCAGCTTGTAGAGGTCTAAAGGTTTTGTTTGCGGAGTCTGCTTCTCTAATTCACGACTCCAACTCTCAATTTCATCCGGAGTTACCAGAGAGACATTCCTAGTACCTGTTGCTGTCTCTAATTTAATTTCTTTTGTATTAAAAGGGTTATGCCTCTGCTGTATTCCCTTTCCAGTCTGCTTGTTTGGCAATTCCAAAAACGCAACTTCAGACTCGCACTCACTGGACTGATCATCTATGATGATCGGTTCCTGTCTCGGGGCTGCCATGACTGGGGTCATAACTGGAGTAATCGGATTTCCCTGACCATTTCCGTATAACGGGACCACCGGTCCAATAGTTACTGGAATAGTCAATGCCTCAGGACTGGTATTTAACTGGGAAATTTTCTGAATTATTTCTGTCCTTTGTCTAGCTAGAGCCTCTTGCTCCTTTTCCACTAGTACCCTTCTTAAAGTTGTGTCATGTAATATCTGTGGGGTCAACGGAGGAGTAAAACTCGGGGCAGTAGGATGCGTTTCACTTGGTCCTCCCCCATAATTTGGTTTCGGGAATAAAGTTCCAGTATTAAAGGACCTGCGCTCTTCCCCATATGGAGGTTGAACAAAAGGCAGTCCTGAATTCGATGGTTTCTCTTCGCTTTCATACAAGGGTCTGGGAAAAAAGATTTTCGTACGTGAATATTTTTCTTCCTGGCTCGCGGGCACTTTGGGATATATATCCCTTGTTTCCGCCGGTTCGGGTTTTTCAGGATAGGGCAATACTTGACCACCCCCTCCCAGTCCCAGGGACCTGTCTTCTTCCTTTTGGAAGTGGCGTCGGGGAACATCTCCTACACTGGAAGGTCGGGTTCCCTCATTGTAAGGTGGCGGACTTCTGGTACAGATGTCATCTATTAGTTCATCATCTGAATCCCCCAGGGCCCCCCAATGCTTAGATTTTTCAGTACTTTTCTCACCCGCTCCAATGTTATGACATGCCGGCATCATGGGAAACAGACCCTCAACAATCATGCTCTGCCTCCACTGTTTCATCCTTTTATCCCTGGACTCCTGTTTCTGCCTGGGGTACCACTTGGTCAAACCCTTGTCCATTCGGGGTCTTTCTCTTTCAAAAGCCTCAATCTCCCATTCCTCTAATGCCTCATACTGCGTTAGTCTCGGTCTGGGATGCAGTTCATTCATTCGGGTTCTTAAATTAAATAAGATCCTACCATTGAAAGTACCATCTAACGGAAAAGCCAATACTCCGTCATCTTTTGTGTACTTCACCCAATTCTCCAACCACACACAGGTATTGTACCCTCGGTCAAACATCATGAATGAGGCGGGAGTATTGGGTGCTGGGACAAGAACACCTTCCCTAGATTTAATCGGTTTGTCCGTTTTAAAATAATTTTTCACCTTACTTACAAGGGACATTTTTCTCTTGGTTCCGTACATAATATCGTATCTATTAGTCTTCCACTGATCCCTTTCAAACCCTAGGTGCCTTGGATCAGGTCGAGTTCCTGTAGTCTGCGAGTGCCACATACGACTTCTGCGCTAAACTTTGTTTACAAACTACCTCCAATCAGAACGCGCTTCAGAAATTCGTGCAACCAATGGGTGCGCGACACTAAATAAGCTCCGCCAATGGGTGCGCGGCCCCTTCGTGAGACAGTTCCCACGCTCCGGCGCTCACCCCTCCTTTACAATTCCAGCTCCGCTACCCGCCCGCTGCTTCTACCAATCCCAGCGCGGCACCGAGTGACGTCAGAGGCGCTTCGCGACTGACTCCCTCCCTTCACAAGGTAACGGAAACTTTCTATCTTTTAAAGTGCTCAGTGCTTGGTTATTTTACAACGAATACACATTCGCCACAGTGCTCAAGTGTCTAGACAGAGAAAGAATTGTTTTACTGCAAGTAAACTACTTCCATTTACTTTTCACTCGCTGCGGGCAGATCTCTTCCGCCTACCCTTCACTCTAGCATCGGTGAACCTGTTATTCCCCTAAACTCATCCACTTCTTTCCGGGATATATTCCGAGTTTAAGGTTTCTCAGCGGACCCCTCTGCTTTCACGCTAGCTCCGAGGAACCTGCTACTCTTCCGATGTGACCCTTACTAGGTTACGCCACTATGGGAATTTTGCCAATGAACCCTGTTACTGTCATTTATTCACACATGTATTCAGAAAACCCTAGTTAGTGCTTCCCGGTTATCCTAACCTGCACCTAACTTTCCTCGAACCTGTGACCTCAGGACAATGGATTCTATTCACCACTTGCCCTTTCAATTCCCCGGGGAGTTCGGACAACACGAAACAATTCGGTTTACAAATGCATGGATTAGTACATATAACAATATAAGAACAAGAATAATAACAATACAAAAATTCATGAATTTCAGCAGCGTATTCACAAGAGAGTGATCAGTTCCCTCAGAACAGCCGCTCTTATAGCAGCATTAATATAATAGCAGCTTCCGACTTAACTAGTCCAACTAATCCCTGCCTTACTCTCAACTAGTCCCTAACCATCCTCTAGCTACCAGAAAACTGATAGAGCGCGCGAGGCCACCCGACCAATAGTTTTCGCCGTTTCCGGCTTCAGGGCCCATATACTTTTCAAATCACCATATACATCGATCGGGTGACTTCACGAGCTCTACCAGGTTGATGTGTGTGTGTTCCCTGCTACCAATTTTCGGTGCACCCGACTTACCATCCACCGATGCGGGTACCTAATGACCACAATGAATCAGGGAGCTAGCTGTAAAAGAAAGGCAGCAAAATACAAACCCAACCAATAACACTCAAATACTGTTTAAATGACCACGGACAACTGGAAGTTTTAAAATGTTTATCTAAAGTTCATTATTTTCTTGCATGAGGTACAATAAAACAAGGCAATCAATAACCAAGATAACATAAATCACATAAGCATAAAGAAATAATGACAAAGTAATCATCAAAGTACTAATAAAATGTAATGAGAAAAGATACTATGCAAGTCAGTATTATCTAAACAGGGATAGCCTAAGTGTGAGTGACTATAGGAGAGCTTATAATGAATAACACGCTTCACTTAAGGTGAAGGGGCCTTTGCACAATCTAGGCAACGAAGTTCTAGACCATATCAGGAAATGACACACTGCTATGCAAAATATAATTTCTAACAAATGAGAAGACATAGGAATAAACTTATGGAAAAATATAAATGACTTTCAATAGTTGCGGAAAGGCATGGAAAATATAACATATGCAATGTTGAACTTTATTAAAGCAAAAGTTAGAAATTCAGAAGGTGCAAGAATTTCAAGAGGTTCAGAGCAATATTTACCTAGAAAGGTGTGGAAACCAAACCCTGGCCACGGGTCAGTTAAGGACAGGAAACCCTCAAGGAAGGATACCCCTCAAAGGACAGCAGGTGCAGAATGGACACCCAGGACAGGACAGGATACCCTCGGAAAAGGAATCAGGACAGGACCCTCAGGACAGGACAGCAAACCCTCAGGACAGGACCCTCTTCAGGACAGGACCGGAACCCACAGTTCGGAAGCAACGCCTGCGCTCCACCCGCTCTGCAGCTATCGATCAAGACCCCGATTGGGTCAGCGAACTACCAGCTAAGTGCTTTGCCAGCACTTTAAGGTTCAGTAGAACCTTAGTCTATGGTCAAATTCGGACAGAGTGCTCCGCAGCGCTCTGTATCTTCAGTCACCTATTGAGTACGATGGGTCAGTGACAGGTCAGCTAAACCAGACAAGTCGGACGGTTCACTAGGTGAACCCAGGGTAGATATACAGTTTGGGACAGTGTACCACCCCCCAATGTTGCAAAGTGTCAGAATCCCTCAATTTCGATTGGTCCTAAGGTAGGATTTGGGTAACACACCAATCACAATACACGATTTGAAGCCTTCATTAACATATTTGGGTACCGCCTAGCAGGTTTGGGGTTCCCATGAGAAGTTACACGGCAAACAGTAGCGCAACATTACAATGTATCATATAAGGAGCCACATTCGCTGTTCTCGCAGGGCAGAGGTAACTTTCTCAGGAGCATCTTGCCCATCACTGCCAACTGGCGGTGTTCCATCAGCCAAGGTCCCTCGTGCTGCCGAATGTCGCACAGGCGCAGAAGGGACCTCCAATATGGCTCTCCTCTCACTCAGGCCCCCATTTCCCGCGGTACATGAAAAGTAAGCGAAAACAAATTAATACATAATAATGTCATTATGAAAACACATCACAGGGTTTGTACTTTTAACTCATCATCAAGAAATAAACTTATTGCATCTAAATGTTAGCTACATTGATACGGACACAAGAGCAGTGGCACGAGCAGTACCACATGATAAGCACAGCTATGAATTACGCATGCGCATAACTTTCCCTCCACTTCTGCAGACGCGTCAGGACACGTGAGTGTGGCTGACGCATGCGCAGTAACTAAAATACAAGCGGCGGCCATTTTAGAGGACACGGATTAAATTCATTAGAAATACACATAGGCAAGCGTCATAAACTTTACTCAAACTTTATATAAATGTTAGTAAGACGTACATTTATTACCTTGTTATACATAAACGAGGTTCTTGACTTCGGCAAGCCGCAAAATATGCGAAGCTTTGCTTCATCAATAGCACCGCAAAATCAGAACACTTCTGGACTAAGCACATTCTGTCAGGAAGACAAGCTGTATGCTGTAGGAGGGACTGATACTCTGCCTGTTGCTTTTTTGTGCTGGCCTGCTGCTTCTGTCCTGGGAGTGAAAGGGCTGGACTTTGCTTTCTGAATCCTGCTTCAATGATTTCCCAAGGGCTTGTGTTGTTACGAAGTCTCAGGGCCATCAAAGACTTCAAACTACAAGTACCTAGGCTCTTCAGCTGAGAGCCCTGACTAGCCAAGGGGTGCCAAATCCAGTTCCTGGACCCTCAGAAGTGTATGAAGTTTGAGAGGTGCACACAATGAAGTCAGAGATATCAAAAAGTTCAAAGATTTTCAAAATCCTCTGTTTTTTCCTTAATGGATTCTTTATTTTCTCTTTTGAGATATGCAGGCACAGCCAACGCGTTTCATTCCCTATTACTGCCTTGGGAATTTCATCAGGGCATTGGAAAGGATCATCCAAAATCGATGGTCTAGGGTGTAACCACACCCTCGATATCAGTGCTGGAATGATGTTTCGTCAATAATGTTGACCCTCGTTTTCCGTTGTCAGGCAGTCCTTATTGCGAAGGAGATTTGATATGGTGATTAAATGGCCTCTATCGGTAATGTCTGTCCTTCCTGCCAAGGTGAAATAATCTCTGGATTGTGACCATTAATAAAACGAAATTCAGTGTAAGGAAGGGGATGGTATGTAACGGTTATCAGCCAGTATCCAGCTTATTACGGCTACGTGGATGGATACTGGCTGATAACCGTTACATACCATCCCCTTCCTTACACTGAATTTCGTTCACCAACAGGACCGTTTTATTAAAGGTCACAATCCAGAGATTATTTCACCTTGGCAGGAAGGACGGACATTACCGATAGAGGCCATTTAATCACCATATCAAATCTCCTTCGCAATAAGGACTGCCTGACAACGGAAAACGAGGGTCAACATTATTGACGAAACATCATTCCAGCACTGATATCGAGGGTGTGGTTACACCCTGGAGGTGTTGTTTGTCCCCCTTCAATGTGAAAATCTTTGAACTTTTTGATATCTCTGACTTCATTGTGTGCACCTCTCAAACTTCTTATAATAACTTTGTTTATGACGGACATCCCTGGCAGTGGATGGTGAGAGTCGTTGCACCGGACAAATTTAAGAAACAGAATAAGTTGATGTGCTGAACCTTGGTCTACTGCTTTGTGCTTTTGGTTTTGTGTAACCCTCAGAAGTGTAACCTGATTAGAAATTCCATGCATCGACCCAAAAACTCCTGTTTTTTTGACACAGCACTGCTGTGCGTTTGAAGAAATGACGTAGTGCTGCCGTGCGGCTGAAGAATCAATGCACCACCTTCTTTGTGGCTGAAAAACCAATACAGCCCGACTCCCGAGCACCGTGTCATTGACGTGCATGGTACCTGCTCTGACTTTGACGCAGCCCCTACATTACGATTGAAGAATCGATGCATCGCCTGCTTTATGGCTGTGAAATTGAGGCAGAGACTGCTTCGCCACTGCTGAATCGGCGCAGTGCAAATGGATTTTCTACGATCTGTCCCTTGACGCTGTCTCTTCATCGACCTTGCCCAGCAATAGGAAACCGAAGACGCGTATCCTGAGATTGACAGATCATCTCCCCTTCAGTAACGAACCAATGCATCACCTCCCCTGACAGTTAGGAACTGACTCATAACCTGCCCTGCATAGCAGTAAGGAGCCGACGCATCATCTCCCCTGGCAGTAAGGAACCGATGCTTCACCTCCCTTGGGAGTAAGGAACCAAAGCATCGCTTTGCTTTTTTCCAGTGCCTCAACTCCCCTGCGCCTATTTCGTCTATGAATTTTGAGACATCCAAGGTACTTTGTGCTAAAAGACATGGGGATATTCTCAAGAACGTGTGAAAATGATCGCACAATTAGCTCAACACAACTCTTCACATCGCAGTCTATCGCTGGAAAAGAACGCTGTATTAACGTTGTATTCTCAACACGGTGTTGCCATGCGATAGTCTCACGATAGCACGTCAAATGACAGCGTAAAAATTAACACAACGCCGAAAAAACGCAAAACACGAACGCAAAAATAGTAGCTATGAGATCAATTGCGAATACAAAAATCAGTGATAACCAGCGAGAGGCCTGCAATTCCCACGCGTCATGTGGGAAATGCACCATAAAAGCAGAACAAAAAAAGGGAGAAAAAAAGAAACTGCGTAGCACCATGGATGCACCCCGACCGAGTACAGAGGCCAATGTGAACCGCACAAGCCCCACAGACCACCAGCAAGGAACCCCAGGGTTGAGGAAAGCCAAGGAGAAGAGGAAGAGGAAGACAGGGTTCAGTCTGCAGGAAAACCATATAGTCATCACGGAGGAGATAGAACACGAACAACAACTGTTCGTCACCTCCACTGTGTCATTGTCAACACAAACGGAAACATGCCAGTCCATCATTAACAACGTGAATGCAGTCGGAGTGTCGAGGAGGTCAATGGAGGAGGTCAGGAGGCGCTGGCATGATGTGAAAAGCCAAATCAAGCAGAAACCCACTGCCAACAGGAAGGCAGCCACGGTGACTGGAGGTGGGAGTCCTGTGCCACAGGAGGAGCTGGAGGAAATGGTGGCCACAGTCATCAGTGTGGAGACGGTGCAAGGTGTTGGGAGTCTGGGCACAGCTCTATATGACCTGACACAACATCAGCAGGGTGAGTAACGACCAGGGACTGGAGGGACGGTGGAGATGGGCACAATGGCACACATGCACAATCATGTGTAGCACACTGCCACCCACAATGACCTAGGATAATGTCCCTGTTCCCCATGGCACGCTACAGCACACACATATAGCAATAACAGAACATCCACAATGACGACAATGTGGTACAATGTGCAACACTTACACTGCAGAACACAAATGGGTCCGCTTGTGCGTAGAAACTGGCCAATCACACTTGATATAGCAGGAAACTGTGAGATAAAAATTTACTTGTACAACCTCACATCCGTGATGTAATCCAAATGTCCACTGTCCTGCATCAAATAGTCTGTATGTAAATGTGAACAATGCGTCAACATACATGTCAACACAATGTCAAAATGCATCCCCCCTTCACATTGAAGGGGGACAAACAACACCTCCAGCAGCGCAGACCAGACAACTCATCAGTGATGCTGAAGAGGACCTCAACACCTTCGACACCGACGCCCTACAGCAGTTCATGGTCATCTTAGGCAATCCACCTCCAGGAGCAGGCAGCACAGCTGCATTGAGAAGACCCCACCCCCTGCACAGACCACACAGCTGGAAGCCCCCACCACCACGGCTGGCTCCCAGCACCCCACCAAAGCACACATTGCATTCCAAGGCCAGGTGTCAGACTGTCAGTAGGAGGTGGCCGAACAGTTGCGGGTGGGGTTCAACCTCATGGAACCCAAACTAGATCACATACGTGGGTGTTTAATCCCATTAGGGACCACTTACACTCCCCAACGGAGACCCACACTGTGACAGAGACACATGCATTTGCACATTTCCAGTACTGAATCACGCCCAGAGCCCCGGGATAATCATTCACACCCCACGCTGGACTTGCGTACGCAGGCCCAGTCCACTCCTCTTACGTACTGAGTGGGGGATGACAAAGCTACATGTCCAAGGTCCTACTTGCTGCCTGCGGTGACATTTTTGTGTCCTCTATGACCTTGCAAGTCAACAGGACCGTGGCCACCTGCTGGGGTGTGATTAGGATACTCAATAAAATCCGTGGGTATCTTTCCCCCCAGGCTCGTAAACAGGTTGCAGTTGCCTTGGTAGGATCTAGATTAGACTACTGTAATTCTCTGTACATTGAAGCCAATAAAAGTCTTGTTCACCGACTGCAGATAGTGCAGAATGCTGCAGCTCGGTTTGTCCTGGCCCTTCCTAAATCCTCCTCTGCCACTGCAGCCAGGAAAGAACTTCATTGGCTCCCTGTTCACCAAAGAATTTCTTTCAAGATTCTGTGTTTGGTCTACAGAGCCCTGACGGAAGGCACCTCAAGCGCCATCGGCTCCCTGCTCACGCGCTATGTCCCCACACGAGATCTTCGTTCCTCGGGACTCTGTCAGCTGGTTGTTCCTCGTGCTAAATTAGTTAGATGGGGAGCCAGAGCTTTCTCCGTGGCTGCTCCGAAGCTCTGGAACTCTATCCCTATCCTAATAAAAACCCTTCCTACAATTGAGACATTTAAAAAGGCTCTTAAAACCTGCCTTTTTAAGAGGGCATATCAATGAGAGAAGGCTGTAGAATGGGGGATTTTGCTGATATATCTGACTTAGGCGCCTTGACGCCCATGGGGCTAAGTTTGCGCATAACAAGATTCGGTTCATTCATTCATTCATTCACTGTACACAGCACAATGTAATATTGTAGGGCCCGGTGGCCCTCATGCATACATTATGACCACGCGGACACACTCAGATAGTTTGTTGAACTGGCTACGGCCACGTGCGCCTGGTACCTTCATTGTCAGGGTCACATGTACATTGACGCCTGTGCTGGATGTGTGTGGGGTGAGTGTAAGCCAGCCCATCATGGAGTGGTTGGTGCTGGCAACAACTTGAACAGTGATCACAATTAAAGTGGAAACAGAAAATACTAACATAACAGAAACAACTGCGAAGCATCATGGTGGTAGCCGGAGCAAGTACAGAGGTCACCCACTATGCAATCAGGAGGGTTCGTGAGTTGCAGTGCACTGAGGTTGGGGCACCAGAGCTGAGCATGCTCATGTGAACAAATTGTCTAGCATTGTGTCCTTTTGGGATATTTCTGCTGCAGCTGCAGTGGTGTGTGTTACACCTGCATCATCTTCCTCATCATCATCCCAGGTCTTCCACACTGCCTGAGGTGACATTGCTGCGTGAGCTGTCCACAGCACAGGACTCAAACAGAAATGGTCCATGAGTTGTGGTGCACTGAGTTAGTGGCACCTATGTTATGTTAATGTTAATGAATATTTATAGAGCGCACTTACACCGGGTGGCTTCATGGCGCTGACCGAAACATGATATGCTACAAAAATGAACTAAGAAGACAGCAGTGCTCGCCGCTATACCACATTGTATGCTTGCAGAAACAACCAGGTCTTAAGGAGTTTCCTAAATTGCATGATATCAGTACTAGACCAAATTTCCAGAGGAAAGGAGTTCCAAAGTTTAGGAGCGAGGACTGCAAATCTGCAGCCCCCTTGACGAACTCGCTTGAAGGTAGGAAAATGTAGGTAGTAAGAAATGAGAGATGAGCAGAGCGGAGGCTTTGAGTTGGAGCATATCTAAATATCAGGCTGTTAATAAATGCATCACTTTTGCCATGTAAGGCTTTGAACACAAGGCAGCCTGTTTTAAAAGCACAGCGCTGAAAAATGGGGAGCCAATGTAGTTTTCTGAGCATAGGTGTAACTGGTTGCCATCTTGGTTGCCGGGAGACCAGTCGAGATGCCTGGTTTTGAGGCAGCTGCAGTTGCTTAAACAGATAGAGTGGCATTCCCAGGTACACAGAGTTAGCATAATCCAGATGGGATATAACGGTGGCAGTTATAATCCGGATCAGAGCATCATGGGTGAAAAAACAATAGATCTTCCAAATCTTCTGCATCTGGAAGAAACACTTCGAGATCACTGTGCCTACCTGGGACTTCAATGTGAGTTTATTATTAAAGGAAACTCCCAATGTTTTGGCCGAGCTGGAAGGGGAAGGTGGTTGACCCAGCTCAGCAGGCTAGTAGTGTGGGCCCCAGAACTTATAGCTGTCCCCGGTCAGAACAAGCTCTGTCTTACCCGGGTTCAGTTTAAGGTGATTATGGTCCATCCACTGTTGTATGTATAGCATTGTGGCCTGGAAGTCCACAACAGAGCTATCAGAGCCATCTATCTTAAAGACCAGCTGTAGGTCGTCTGCATAATTGAAAATTGTCACGTTTCTTTCCTTCAAGGATTGGATCAGAGGAGAAATATACATTTTAAATAAATGGGGGGACAGTGCTGAACCCTGAGGAACTCCACATGTGATTTTATGAGGGGGAGCCAGGAAGGGCCCTTAGCGGACCGCCTGAAACCTATCATCCAAAAAAGAGGAAAGCCAACAGGCGGCAGTGCCCTGAATGCCCGCACATTCGACACGGTCGACCAGGGCGACATGGTCGACCGTGTTGAAAGCGGCAGATAGATCTAAGAGCACTAAGGCCTGGGGGGAGCCCTTGTCAGCATGGTCTCGAAGAGTATCCAATACTGCCACGATGACAGTTTCTGTGGAATGGGCCGGCGAAACCCTGCCTGGTAAGAGTCAAGATATTTAGATTCCTCTAGGAAATCGGAAAGGCTATTAGCTACATGGGTCTCCAATAATTTTGCAAGAAATGGAAGCAAAGAGATCGGGCGATAGTTAGATAAGAGCGAAGGGTCAGCTTCAAGTTTCTTTAATAACGGTACAACTATAGCCTTTTTAAAGGCCAAAGGGACTTTGCCCGATGAGAGGGATTCATTCAAGAGAGCAAGTACAGGGCCAGGGAGGGCAGTAAGACAGTCTTTAAGTATATGGGGCGGGCAGCAGTCAGAAGGAGCACCAGATTTAACCTTCACTAAGAGTTTATAAACGGTTTCAATATCAATGCTAGGAAATTGACTTAAGGTATTGTTGTTTTTAAGCTGAGCAGGGGGACTAGACATGAGGGGAAGCTTGGGAATATTGTTCTTAATAGCAGTAATTTTGCCAATGAAGTAATCATTGAGGGAATTACACAGTTCCTGAGATGGTAGAGCCTTCAATAGTATTCTCTCAGGGTTAGAGAGTTCATTGACAATATTAAATATTTCTTTAGAGTTATTGTTAGAATTAATGATGCGTGTATCCTGTAGAGCAGGGTATAAGCTGATGATGGCACCCACGACAGGTGTGAGCAACTTGATAGTCTGGCAGTAAGACTCTTCCGACTCTTGCAGTTGTAGTTCAGAGGTGGTCCTGCCGGTGACGGCGTGAGCATCCTGTGGTGATGCGACATCCGGGAAGGTCAGGACTCGATTTGATGCGTGAGCCCAGGTGGACCGCAGTTGAGGCTGGAGGCAGCGGACAGTGCAGGGCCACAGACACATGGTGGTGATGAGCCCAAGTCCATCGACCCTGAGGCCATCCAATATTCAATCAGACAGAGTCCATGACTTGAGCTGCACAGAGTTAGTGGCCCCGGATGCACTGCAGCCGGCACAGGCACAATGCCACGGGGCGGTGACTTGCAGTGCACTGAGGTAGGGCCACGTGATCTGAGCGGGTCCTCGTCGATGTCGAAGGTGAATGTAGTGGAGGGTTGCGGGGGACAGTGGAAGGTGTCCTCCAGGGCATGATGCAGAGGGCAGAAACTGGCAGGAAGCGGCAAATCGAGAAGTGGAATGTTACAGCCTCATTTTTACCACCAAGTCAGTATCACCTACATGATGATGAAGACCACCTCCAGTCCATAGACTCAGACGCCACAAAAGTTCAACCAGAGAGTATCCATGAATGTCGGGGCACAGACTAAGGGGCACTGGAGCTTAAAGGAGATGCAGTCTGCGATGAGGCCTGTACAATGATATAAACTCTGCCATAAATAAATCAAGGATCAGTTCCAAATGAGTGACCTACTCAACCTCAGTGTAGGCTGGAGGCAGTGGTCAGCAGGGGCCCACAGACACGTGTCGTTGGCTTGCAATGCGGGGGTGGTGGGCCTGGGATTGGTGGGTGTTGTTGCCCTCTTGTGGCTCCGGGCCGCATGATCAGTAGCTCCATGGCATCTCCATGGCATCTGTTGTTCTTCAGGTGTGGCTCTGGGCTTGGCTCCCTTTTCTGGTGCAGGTTGGCATCCGACTTTACACCAGGTCAGAGCAGGTGTTAAATTCCTGCTGCTAACGCACCTTATTGCTGTTTTCTGATCTTATCGCCGATCTGGGTGGTCGTTGAGAATGTTGCGGAGTGGTGTTGTTGTGGCTTTTTGCACGGGCACGCCTACTCTGCACCTCATTAGCGATAGTTGTCAGGGTCATCTGTGGCGATGTTTTTAGTGGCTGCTATCGCAGGTAAACTGGTGATATTGGCTGTTAGCACCAGCTTGTGAATGGGGCGATACATTTATCGTGGCTTTGGCTGCGATAAATTGCTGCTAACACAGAGATAAATCCTTGGGAATATGCCCCACGTATTTATAGATTTCTATGGACTGAACTCATTTAAACTTTGAAAAGTGATATCTTTACTTGGGTATGTTGGATTTTTGTTGTTTTGGTCTTGTTTTATTCAAATAAATATTGGCTATTTATTCTGAACTGGTGTGGACTCCTTTTGTAGTGTGTTCACTGTGTTACTGTGTGTGTGTGTACAAATGCTTTACCTTTTGCTTCTGAGATAAGCCTGACTGCTCGTGCGCAGCTACCAGGGTGGTGAGCAGTCCCTCTCTCAAGTGAAATTGCATCAGATTGGCATTAGTGCATTGACAAAATAACTGCAACTAACTGCATCTAAAACTCAAATCCCTTTGGTGTAAGTGTAAGTATGACAATCACCTTGGCAGTGGAAAAGGCTGATTGTTTTTGGATTAATTTGGGTCTAAAACTGAATAGTGCATATTTAGTAAAATTCCCAAACGTACTGCTTTTATTGTGCTTATTACTTTTTGCGTGGGATATGCTTACCATGCCCTATGTATTCTATATGCTGATTCTAGCCATGGAGCGCAATACATCGTTGAAGACCTGAGATGGAATACCTGGTGTATAGACAGTGCCATATAATATGAGTACGATAATACTCCTCCTGCAGCAATTGCACTGTTGTACTCTTTTCTTTCCAGTGTCATTCGTTTTTTTTTCTTCATATGTATGTTTTATGCAGTGGTCGAAGTGGGGGAAAAAAAGTAGGGATATGTTTTCAATCACAGAATGTCCCAAATACGCTTATAAGAGGAATCAGGTGCCGTTTGTCTCCCAGCCATGCAGGTTCTTTCATCAGCACTTCTCCCTTTTCCTAACCACTTCTGAACATAAAATGTGGGTTTAAATTCTATGACAGGAGGCCCACATGTTGGGGAGCACTGTTGAATACATCATTCAGTGCCCCTCGGTCAGTGCAAAATTGTAGTCCTATATTTTTTATGTGCTTCACGCAACATGTAATGAAGCCAGCACTAGATGCCTTCTGGTTTTCTGTTATTGTATCTAGAAATAGCACTCAAAATGAATATATACACCTAAAACAACCCAGACATGTTGGTTTTGCAGATGCATTTAGCATTATCAGTTGAATGAGATACAATTATTATATTAGTAGTTTGTGTAATTACTACACAAGTTAGTTAGCAATGAGAATTGCAAATGCATCAATTCTGAAATTATGAGACTCAAACAGTGGTAGAGGCAGAAATAGGTAGTGGTCCTCAGATTATCTCAATCAGTTACTTTCTCCCCTTGAGACTACTATCCTCTGCAATCACTATTAGACACCTTCATCCTTTGTCTCTCCAAAAGCACTGTAGGTGTCTAGAAATACCACCCAACAGAGACTGCATGAGGAAGGTCGACCATGAATGGCAAAATATCAAAATTTGGAAATGTTTTCCACATAATCATAGCTCTGCCATATTTTCCACATAATACATTGTCGGCCATATAATCTGATGGTTTTAATTTAAAAATTGTATGTAGCACAAATGGATCAAAACATGTGACTTGTGTTGCTGTGAAGTAGAAGGCCCTTTACAAAGGTTGACTGGTCACCGTTCTCACTGCTGCACTTGTTAAACTGGTATTATTGAGGCAAAAGCTTTGCAGAGACTGTAGGATGTGTAAAAAAGTCAAAATAATAAAGTATCAGAAAATGTACCTCACATTACGCTGCAGCCTTTCTTTGCTGCATAATTTAGCCAAAACTGCAACATCATTTTGTCCTCCATTGCTGCATAATTACAGTGGCCCCAAAGCAGGCAGCTCGTGTTAAAAGTGCTTGTGCTTGTGCATGACCCGCAATCCTAAAAAAATAACAATAAACAAAAAAAAACTGTAGCCCACTTTGCATGAAGTGAAAATTGCACAGACCTTTCGCATGCAACTCCCACAAAGTAAGGAAAACCCCTCTTTTGTGTGCATCAAATATCTTCTAAAACACACTGGTTCAGAAACCCCTTTATGTAGCTGCATACCATCTTTTCTGTCTGACAGCAAAGGAGCCTCTGATAATTAGATATAAGAAGCTGGTTTTACAGGAGCTCACGATTTGCAGGTGATGCTCAGTTCGCGTTATAATAGTTTAATTCTGCTTTAGTCAGTTACTCCTATAATCAGGGGCCCATCTGGTTTTACCACTTGTGCACTTGCTTTATGTCTCGCTGACATCTGCCTGTACTGCAGTGTTCACTTACCTATTGTTATAAATGCTAGTTTACAGCACTGACACTGTTCCACTCAGTGCTTTGTGTACTTTTCTAGGCACACGTTTTGTGCGGCGATTCAGGATCCAGTCATTTAAGCCCTGCACCCAGCAACAAGGCCTAAAAGACACTTGGCTGAGGTAACAAAACACCTGGCCTCTTGGGAGGCCGCTTCTCTTACCCCCTGCCAGCCGCCATAGACTGAGGTGAGAATGGACAATGGCCATAAAATCACCTCTCCTTTCATCATCCGCTGTGAAGGCCACTGCCTATTCACACCCTCCCCATTGTCCCCCTAACCTGAAGGTGATGGCCTGGCAGGGGATGACACTGCTACTGGACAGGCAGGCCCCACGAAGCAGGGGGGCAAGGCTAGAATGCCCTGAATGCCAGAGCAACACCGAGATCCCAGCCTCAAATTACAGAGGGTCAGGAGAGAGCCGGGGATGCTGGCGCCTCATTACAGTGGCCTGGCGAAGACAGTAGGAATATTGTACCAGTTTACAGATGCTCATAGGTGCCCCTGTAGCACCGGCCCATAGCCCCATGCCTGACTGCCTGCCTTCCCAATCCCATGCTGTAACTAAATGAGGTGTAAATCACACTATAGCAGCAGGGCCACCAAAGGTTGCCGTTTTCGTGTGCTGACTGATTGCTCCTACAGTGTTGCTTTGCAGGCCCCTCCACCAAGACACAGAGGGAAGGGGAGGAGGTCATGGCAACTGCAGACGCCTTCCTTAATGTGCAACACACAGGGTTGGACGATCACGCAATATTTTTTTAATTCTGACCATTCCTGCTGTCCTGGGACGCATTTTTAAAATGGAACGGACTGTGTTAAATTAAAAAAGTAGGGGCACACCGTGCCCTTCCGATCCCGCCCACTTCTACCACTGGTTTTATGCACTACGGTTCAATAGGTGTAATCATCAGTCTGCTATGTCAACATTAGTATTGCGGTATGTTGTAGCATGAATTGGTGCATGCAAACATTCATACATAATTTCATGGCAATGGCTGTACATATTTTAAGAAACAAAACAACTAAACCAAACCTTGAAGCCTTGCTTTTTTAGGTCTGGTGTTTGACACAGCTTTAGCTCTCTCCCCATGCTATTGTTTCTTCAAATAAATCATACATAATGTACATACATAGAGGGACTTTTGCTCAGTGTAACTCATCTATCGGTCTTTCAAACCGTCATTCACATCTGGCTTCCGCCCATCACAACATACAGCATGGGGCAATGGGTCAGCCCACTTTAGCCATTGGCTCCTTTCACTTTAAGTGGCTGCACATGACCTGTGCACGTTGTTCACATCCTCCTAAAAATAGTTCGCTTCTCTTCAGTGATAAATCTGGTTCACATGTAGCTTTATGTATTTGTTTTTATCTTTAAAACACTGTTATTTATTCTCACTGCGCATCGGATGATTTATTTTACATCTTCTTTATAAAGTTGTTATCAAGTATGTAAGTGACATTGTAACATTGTAGATGCTTGCAATTTTAATGAAACGGCCACATCAATGAAGGTTTTCTAAACTTGTAATTTTTATTTGAAGCATATGGCAGCATGTTTTATTCTTTTAATGTTTGTGACATCTGCCCGCATTTAAAGAAAAACAAAAAAAACAATGCACTAGCGTGTCAAGACCAGACATTTTGGCTCTGCCAATGCTTGTTGTAAGAGTCTCTAATCCAGGATTAGTGGGTCCCTTGGGATCACAGAAGACCACATCAGGCTATGAAATATATGAAAGTGCCACAGCTGATAGAAAGATGAAGAGTACCCAACCTGAGCTCTGTCACCAGCTGACCTTTGGCTGGTATAGGATGCAACAGATGATCATCAAAAGATTTGCTTTGTCCTTGTTTCCCTTAAATGTAAGGCATTTGTGTGGTGTCTTCCTTCATGACTGCTCTGTGATGTACGTTCTATGGAGCATAGAACGTGAAATGTATAAGGCACTGTCTCTCATCTGTCAGTTGCTGACCAGCTGCTGATGGATGAGGTGTTAATAATGAACCTCCACCGATACCCTACTACGTGTCTGTCTCAGATAATTGGAGATCTTTTACTGGCGACGAGCGAGGGATGTGTCTTGGAGTAAAACAGATGAAGCACCTCAACATCAGATCGGAGTTTTAAGAAAATGAGGTCGCAATTGTGGATTAGTGATTTAAGTCAGCTACGTGTTTAAAAGAAGCAAGCTGTGGTTTAGAAACAACGCCAAAAGCTAAGCAGGTGGATCGGACCTGCAAAGGTACTTTCAACATTTTTTTTCGGCGGGGGGTTGTTCAACTCAAACGAGTGGCACTGCGGTTAAAAGGTGCAGCGCGTATACGTTGCGAGCATATTTCAAAGGCTTAGGCAGCGGAAGGAGACAGGGATGCAATCATCTTTGATGAAAGAGATATCAGATGCGTGAGCTATGGCATACACACCTGTTCTAGACAGCCAAATGTTACTGAAGATTTGTTGCCATGGTAGCTATAAGAATTATAAAATAAATCCACGCAGATGTTTGTCCAGCCAATGATGAGCATAATAATTAACTCTTTTGTTCATGTTTCCAAGGATTATTTTCTCTAAAAGCACCGTTTATTTTCTCACAAATATTGTAAGTGTAGGGGTGTCTTCACCGCAGGAGAAGTCATAAAGGTTTCCTCACGTTTATCCAGATCTGAGCACTTTGAATCTCAATGTGCTGTATCCAGTGATAGTCAAATTCCCAGTACCCATCTGGCCACCTAGGATGTGCGAGCTAAGAGAAGGATTGGGATCAGGAGCGGCTTGTTAAGGTAAGAGTGATGGGGCGGACTCAGCAGATGGCAACGAGGGAAAATGTATTATTTATTTCAAGTTTCGCCTCACTGATCTTTCCTGTACGAGCCGCTACTGATTGGGATTCCAGCAGGGACTATTTCTCACTTCCTTAGTATGCTGTTTCAGTGACTGATACTTATGAATTTTAAATCCCCATTATATGCAATGTTAAATGAACGTGTTCACAGATGACCACACCTTTTTTGTGTTTCCTCTACCGCACTAAGAGGCAAGGGTTTGCCGAGGCATGGGTCCCATGCTCACTGTGCCACTTGAACAATGCTACTACCTGGATGATGAGCCCTTATCAGGATGAAACCGGTCCTAGGTTTGGTGAGGACCTGACCCGGCAGTTCGTACTGGACTGTTCCAATGAGGAGCAGGGTCATGTCTGATTTGCATATAGCTGGATTTAAATTGAAGTGGCATGGTGAGTAAAAGGAGGATGAGTTGGGATGCTACCCAGAGCGCTTGCCAGTGGTTAGACAAATTGCAAGCATTCCTCCCATCACCTTTTGTGTGTTTGATGGTCACCATATTTTGTACATTAGCTAATGCTTGGAGCAAAGCTTTCAAATCCCCGGAGCACACTGCTAGACCACCAGCCAGCAGTGATTATTTAGTCATATTTGCCATAACAGTGATTGATTCGAATGATGGTGCCACAGGCCTCTATCTTGGCTCCGTATTGCTTGTTGTTGTGGTTGAATGACGGGGCACTGCTCAGAGATGGCTCGATAAACACCTAACTAGATATCTATATTGACAGTCAGCATTAATTCCACATACCTATCAGAAGAGAATCATAAAAAGCTGCAGTGAGTGCATTAACATAATTTCAAAAAGGGGGTGGTGATGGACAGAGTATCTGAGTTAATCAGAACACTCCTACCCAGTCAACAGATCAGGGCTTGATCCATCACCGTTTTTTAGCTCACTGCACCATCCCAGTTCAGAACCTGGCTATATGCAAATTAGTCTGTCCCTGGCCCAGTGCATCATGGGAACAGGGCAGACCAAACTACCAAGCCAATTCTTCACTGGAAAGGAAGCAAGCTTCCGGGGACCGGTTTCTGGCATTACAGCCGTCTTCGGCCCGGCTTGCTTGAATCCTGATGGTGCAATGAGCAAGGGACTCATGTCTGAGCATACCCTTCCACACTCATGGTGGCCAAAATAATTTCAAAAAGGGGGTGGTGATGGACAGAGTATCTGAGTTAATCAGAACACTCCTACCCAGTCAACAGATCAGGGCTTGATCCATCACCGTTTTTTAGCTCACTGCACCATCCCAGTTCAGAACCTGGCTATATGCAAATTAGTCTGTCCCTGGCCCAGTGCATCATGGGAACAGGGCAGACCAAACTACCAAGCCAATTCTTCACTGGAAAGGAAACAAGCTTCCGGGGACCGGTTTCTGGCATTACAGCCGTCTTCGGCCCGGCTTGCTTGAATCCTGATGGTGCAATGAGAAAGGGACTCATGTCTGAGCATACCCTTCCACACTCATGGTGGCCAAAATAATTTCAAAAAGGGGGTGGTGATGGACAGAGTATCTGAGTTAATCAGAACACTCCTACCCAGTCAACAGATCAGGGCTTGATCCATCACCGTTTTTTAGCTCACTGCACCATCCCAGTTCAGAACCTGGCTATATGCAAATTAGTCTGTCCCTGGCCAAGTGCATCATGGGAACAGGGCAGACCAAACTACCAAGCCAATTCTTCACTGGAAAGGAAACAAGCTTCCGGGGACCGGTTTCTGGCATTACAGCCGTCTTCGGCCCGGCTTGCTTGAATCCTGATGGTGCAATGAGCAAGGGACTCATGTCTGAGCATACCCTTCCACACTCATGGTGGCCAAAATAATTTCAAAAAGAGGGTGGTGATGGACAGAGTATCTGAGTTAATCAGAACACTCCTACCCAGTCAACAGATCAGGGCTTGATCCATCACCGTTTTTTAGCTCACTGCACCATCCCAGTTCAGAACCTGGCTATATGCAAATTAGTCTGTCCCTGGCCCAGTGCATCATGGGAACAGGGCAGACCAAACTACCAAGCCAATTCTTCACTGGAAAGGAAACAAGCTTCCGGGGACCGGTTTCTGGCATTACAGCCATCTTCGGCCCGGCTTGCTTGAATCCTGATGGTGCAATGAGCAAGGGACTCATGTCTGAGCATACCCTTCCACACTCATGGTGGCCAAAATAATTTCAAAAAGGGGGTGGTGATGGACAGAGTATCTGAGTTAATCAGAACACTCCTACCCAGTCAACAGATCAGGGCTTGATCCATCACCGTTTTTTAGCTCACTGCACCATCCCAGTTCAGAACCTGGCTATATGCAAATTAGTCTGTCCCTGGCCCAGTGCATCATGGGAACAGGGCAGACCAAACTACCAAGCCAATTCTTCACTGGAAAGGAAACAAGCTTCCGGGGACCGGTTTCTGGCATTAACACCTGCAAAGTTTTGCTTTAGTTCAACATAACCATGACCACTGAAAGGGTGTTTTTAAAAAAAAATCTAAATCTCTTGGTGAAGGCATCAAACTGAATCCCCACTGCTCCTATGGACCTTTCATTGTCGACGTAGTGTGTGAGAAAGAAGCTAACATCATTAGTACATTGCAATTACGATTAAACCAATGTGGCTCCACAGAAACAATCGAGAGAATTATGTTAAAACCTTGAGGGTTTTATTTAGAATTTAATTCAGTTTGCAGATTAAATAAATCAACAGAATTGAGGAAAACATATCATAAGACAGAACATATTTAAATTGTCATGTAGTATGAGCTTTTGTAAGATAGAAAAAGGAAATTAGTAGTGTGTACAGCAAGCAAAAGATGACCGAAGCAGGTACCATAAGTGACTTCCTTATTCTAAATAAAGTATTGAAAGTGTCAAGGGGGATTTCTATGCGGAAGGGGTCATCGTCATGTGAACCAGATTTGAGGTTCAATGGCGAGAGTCTGAGTATTAATGCATGAAGCTTAAGGCTTTGGGCAGGGGAAATCAGCAGGGTCCTGAAGAAGGCGCCCAAAGTCTAGAGAGGGTTTAATCTGCTATTCTAAAGAGAACACACTTAAAACATGAAGGAAGATTCTTGAAGGCTTCGCCTTACCATCTTCCACCGCACAAACCAATCAAAAGACAGTGTTCTTGGGGAGCAGGTAGACTCCCTAGTTTCCCAGCTCATAACAAAGAAATAATAATCTGGTTGACCTTGGATGTAACATCAGTCCGATCTGCCTGTTGCAGGATGGTGTCTTTAACCGTCTTAGTCTCCATCTCTGAGGCCAAAATTAAATCAAAAAGATCAATCCCCCCTAGTCTAACAACCTGAACAATATGACTATTCTAACTTAACGAGGACATTGAAAAAGCACCTACAGAGGGGAGAAACCAAGGCAGTTCCAAACTATGTATAAACATAACGTGTGCAGTAAGGCCTAGTTACAGGTCAGGCCAACGTTAGATTCAATTAGATTCAAAATTAATATGGTTAACATAAATGATTATATCAAATACAAATTGGGAAGAGTATACAATTCTTTCATGGTGAACACATTTATTATAATTCAACTAAATATACTGGTAGCGCTCATTAATGTGAATATATAGCCACTTACCACAATTGATTAACATGCTGAAAAATAGATTTAAGTACATGTGGAGCATATAAGTTGCATATAAAGTGTTGGCACTAAATTATGCTGCTCCACCACTGATACATTTCTTCTGCCTTACCTCAGTTGTGTTTACCTCACCGATCCATATGACATGGCTTGGACAGTAAACCCAGCCTTTCTCTTGTTCGCGTACTTTTTTTTCAAAGGGCGGAGAAAGTCATGCTGAAGGAGTGTATGTTGAGTTTGGATTTCTAATAATCCCTTTGTTTGAAGGACATTACGTACAACCACTACTCACCAGCATGACTCATTCCATTTCCTCAGGGTTGCCTTCTCCTTTTCTTGCCAGCTCATTTGCCTGTTACAGGAATAAACTATGGCAGGTGTGAGTTGCTGTAGGTGTAGAGTGCACGCCCTTTTTTGTTTGCTCTCTGCCCATGGCTGAAGGGGGAGTGCTGTAAACACACACTGCAACTAGGTGTTGTCTTCTGGCTGAGGCATGACGCACAGAGCCTCTATGTCTTTAAAGGAACCGGACTTAGGCAGTTTTGTTGTTGGACATAAGACCAGTTGCTGTGTTGCGTCTGGGTTCTTATAATTAAACTAAACACCAACATTTTACACTTTAAATATTTGTATTCGTGTTTCTAATTTGCTTGAAGTGCTAACTGAATCATCTCAACGCACTTTTTCTTCGCTCATGTGTTAGACAGCTACCGAGCTTCCACCTTCTGGGGCCGCATAGCTCCTGGCTGGCTTTTCTAAAGGTTAATTGTCTTGCATCAGAGCCGAGGCGGAAGGATACCTTGTACCCGCAGAAGGCACGTGCAGCGGATGGAGGTGTGTGCTAGCAAGGGTGACAAACTGATTCCTTGTTCACGGCACGTGATCCACTGGCGAAGGGGGCAGCTCTAGCTCTATTTGTTCTGCTGTCCCCCTGCCCTAGCCTCACCACCACAGCTGTTGAATGTGCCAGGAGAGTGACTGAAGCTTGCCACAAACATTAATCTGTGCAAATACCTTTCACTCTAAAGTAGGGTTGTATGCTTAAAATGTGACTTGTATGTATGTGTGAATCTATCTATTTACACATATAAAATACAGTAAGTGGCTAGGTGCCCTCCAAGGTGAGATGGAGGCGCTATAAATAGTCATAATTTAATAAATACACACACAAAGTCGGCTTTAAATATTTTAAGCAAATCTGTCTATGCATCTATGTGTGTTTTTTTTATAAATATCATTTGAAAGTAGGCCCAGCACTTTTATGTGTCGCCCAGATTTGTGCCCCTTTAAAATTGACTTCCAGAGATGCCATTGATTTCTCTTTCATGGTCATGATAAATGAAGTGGAGAGAGGAGAGTCCCACACTCTTTCTTTCTCTTTCACAGAACGGCACTCAGTCCCGGGTAAGGCTCTATGAATATGGATCCTCACTTCTCCCCCATACAGTTTCTGCCACTCAGTCTTAGGGCAGGCGTTGAGAGCCTTCACTCTCTTTCTTTCAATCACCACAATTCAGTCGTGAGACAAGGCAAAAGTCTGAGGGTCTTGACTTCCCCCTGTTTCGGTCACCGGTACTCAGGCGTGGAGAGAAGGAAGGTGTTGACGATCTGCCTTTCTCCTTCTTTCAGTCATTGAAACTCAGTTCTCAAAAAAAGGTTGTTTTCAAGCCGTACACTTCTGTTTGATTAGTTCATCAGTGAAGGAAAGCTTCTGAGAGTTTTCATTTCGCCCTCTATCAGTAATCGGCACTCATTTCTAGGTCAGAGAAAAGATTTGATAGTCTTCAATTCTTTCTCTTTCAGTCCTTGGCACTCACTCCTGGCAAAGGTAGAAAAAAATTCTCTTGCTCCTTCCTCTATTCTCTGTCAAATGCCAGAACTCACTCCTCGGAAGGTGCTGACATTCTACCTTAGTCGGTCATTCAATCATCAGAATGTATCCCTGAGACTGGGCAAAAATGGGAGGATCTACACTTTTCTATCTTTCAGTCACCCGGAACTCAGGACTGGTAAAGGTTTTAAGGCTCTTCCCTTCATGCGCCTTCAGTCAGTGACACTAGTCCTCAGGAAGACATTTTTAAAACACTTCTCTTCACTTTTTATTCAGTCATGGGCAATATGATGTGTTTAAGTTCTTCGTTTCACCGTCAGCCAATAAAGGGCAATCAGTCCTAAGGAAGGGGAAGGTTTCACGGTCTTCTGGTGGAGAAAATGATAAAGGTGGGTCTGATGAGAAGATCAGACAGCTGCACACTCTAGACACTTTCAAAATGAAACATGAGTCTTCCCTATTTAGGTGCTTAGAGGCCTGGTAACAAGGCACAAAATAAATAACAGAAGGTAAACGGGAAGGCTGGGGGTGATCTTGCTGCAGAGGCAGATACCGGATGTGCTAAGTAAATTGTTGATTAATTAGGCCTTCTGAAATTTGAATTACGCCCACAATTTTTTTTAGAAATTCGTGAATATTGTGAGATGCGAAAGTTTAAATTATTTTCGCACTGTTCCAATTTTCTGGGGTTTTCCCAATGGAAAGCTGATTCGAGCAGAAAAATGTCTTGGAGTAATGGTAAAGTGGAGCTGAGAGAGATTTCCTGCTAGAACCGCTCTCCTGCTGCCTCTGAATTTTATACGCATGTTATAAATTTGCGTAAAACATAAGATGAAATACCGGCAAACAGCAATGTGCATAGTTTTTGCAAAATAATTTATGTCATTTTAGCCACCTTCCTGTAAGACATGTATATGGTTTTGAGTCTCTTTCTTGCTTGTCCTGGAAATCAATCGAACCTTTGTGCGGTGAGGCTGACTTATCTTGTTTCTTCAGAGAAGCTTCCAGTTTCCTTACCAATGCACATCCTATTTTGAAAGACCGACCGGAAGGGATGTTCCATTGTATAGATTGTGCCAATGCAAAAAAACCCTTGACGCAAGCACTGAAACTCTTCGCTGCTTGATACGTCACGAACTATTATTACACGGGATGGGAGGAGTTTAATAGAATCGTGTGTAATTACATACATTACACCAACACAACAGGGATGCTGGCTGAGCTCACTCTTGGCTCTAACCTCTACAGACCTGGCACTGGAGGCCTTTGCGTCATCATCTGAAATAATCACAGAGGCGACACCTTTTCAATTTGCCATCCTTGAAATAGAAAGTAGAGTCAGACCTCTAACTGGGTTTCCACTTATAATAAAAATCAAGTAGCGATTAACCTGCAATAACCTCTAATGGTATCCTCCAAAGAGAACACGAATGTAAATTCTTGCTGCCTGATAGAATTGCCCCTGCTCGGAGGTGGCTACAGCCAGGGCCACTGGAATTATGCAATTCTAAAGCTGATGTACTTTGGCATGATTATCGACCTGCCACACTTGTCACATGACCCACCATGTGCCACATAATTTTCAGATGTAAACACAAATACGTTTCTAGCTAAAATGGATCAAAAGTTACTTTAAAAAAGTGTCACAAGAGGTGCCACACAGTGGAAGCTCCTTTCTTTGGAAATGCTAATGTGTCACCTTTTAATTACTGGTTGCTGTAGTCAGTTCTTAACTGGTTTTACTAATGATGTTAAACTGTTTATCGCATAATATAAAAACATCCAAATGACCAGACGTCCACACGAATGACCAAAGAATAAATATTCATTGCCATAGTTTGTGCCACATTTTTAATTTGCCCAGAATTCTAATGCGATATAGGACCCTTTAATTCACTTTTTTATTCTAACCATTATCATTACTGTTGAAATGGACTCGAGATTAATAGGACTATTTTTATATAGAGAGAAGCCATTTTAACTCTCACGTGATTTCTGTGGAAGCACGACATAATGAAAAGTCTTTTAAATATTGCATAGTACATTAACAGTTCGAGTTACTTAATTCCCCACTGTTGCCTCAGCTTTCACTGGATTCGTTTCCAACAGTAGAAAGGTTGTTGCCAGATGTAGATGGTGTATCTTAAATTGTAGGCACTTCGGAGTTACAATTCGTCCCCTCAAGGTAGAGAGGTAAGAACATTGACGTTGCCATCCGTGGCCAGGTTAACAACAGACTTATTTTATGTCCGATATGTCTGATGTAGGACACGGCCCCACTGGGGCCCATGGATACTAAGACGCTGATTACACGTTGTCCATATAGCATGCAATAATTATCTTACCCTAAAAAATCTGGCACCGAGGTGTTGGTAGTTTATAGTGGAGAAGCGTGGCTCAATGGTTAGAGCGGCAGACCCTGATGCAGAGGTCTGGCCCGGGACCAGGATTCAATTCCTGCCTCGGCGGCTTTTAGACTCAATTTCCCCGGACCTGATAATTCTCGCCTCGGTGCCTAGTCTAATCATGGGTCCCACTCTGTGACTCTGGGCAATAGCTTGCTTAATCTCCACAACGGCCCCAGCAGTGCTGTGGATGCCTGGCTTCACCTTGGGGGTGCCCAGGAGTGAACATTTCACAGGAAAGCCAGGATGGGTTCCACAGCGGTATGAATACAGCGCTACGAGACCTCCGGGTGGAAGTGCGCTATATAAATACTCTACACACACATTTATAGAGTACAATAAGTGCAATGCTGGCCTCTTCCAACTTTTTGTGGAAGAACGTGAGGATTGTGGTGCTTACAACACTAACATTCACATGTCCCAGTAAATATCATACTTTTTTCCATTTTGAATTTTTTTACCTGCCAAAATATAGCAAAGGGTGTATACTTTATGGCACCTGGCAATGGACCAGGCGCGATAAATATCACACCACGTACAATTGTGATCCCTGTGGAAACAGGTGGTTGTGGCAGGGATCACAGTTTAATGGGGCACTGTAATCAATTCCATAAAAAGAACCTATATTAGAAGGTCGAAGCCTAACAATAGATGAGATAAAGTGTAACCTGAAAGACACACATAGGGCTATGAGTTTATTTTTTAACTTTTGCTGGAAATCTTTTTAGCGTGATTGTAGGATGGGGCTAATTAATCTTGTTTCTTCAGATAAGCTGTTAGTTTGTTTCTTTGTTTATCTCACTGAACTGCGCTAAGATGCCCTGGGCCTTATTTGGTGTTGTAGAAGACTCTTAAATAAAATAAAATACAAATAATACGTCTAGCTTTGAGTCGAATATCATTTGATCCAATAGCAGAACAAATATCAGATATTGCCTGCCAGGTTAATCAAAGAAGATTACAAAGTGTTGTGTAGGAATAGAAACCCTATTTTGAAAGACACTTGAAAGGGAAGCTGCATTGCATCCATTGTGTCAATTCAAATACCGACTCTTGATGCAAGCTCTGACATTTTTCACAGCTTAATTCGTCAAGTACTATTATTAAACAGGATGACACATTTCTGTAATGGGTATTTGATAGGGAGTCAAGATCCTTGCTTGTACTGAATTATTTAGTTGAATTTCTAACTCCTTGGGTCTTCAGATGACCAGTCTTGTGGAGAGTCTCCAGTGACCTTCCTTTGGCTGCTTTCCAGACTGGGTGCCCCTTAGCGTATGAGATGTCCACTGGACCAATAACAAACCTGGTTTTACTCGGGACTGAGATTGTTACAGGATTAGGTTTGTGTGGGCAGCCCAAACTACCTCTAAGCCTTCGTACTATCGTAGAACATATGAACTTTCGAAAAAAATTGAAAACCTGGCTTTTCTGCTAGATCTATTCTTGGCTCATCTCCTTTTCAGGACTGTCTGCATGCGCCATGAGACTCCCTTGGACGTGATATGTGCGCAATACAAATGTCCAGACTAGACTAGACTAGACTATAGTGGGAGCATTTCAGGATTCAATTAGGGTGGATTTGGGTGCCCACGGTATTACACCGCATCAGCTTCAGGTCATCATGATACAACTCAATGTTGTGGTTCACCCCTTCTCCAGGTATAATGGGCAGGCCAAATATGGGCTCAATGAGAAGCACCATGGAATGAGGTTGGCAGCGTGCCTTGAAGCCTTTATTGGGAGCATACTAGGGTCATCTTTACCGCTGTCTAGTTCAGAATTGGGCCTCAACACTGATGGGGCCGCCTGTGTGGGTTTTGAAGCACTTCTAGGCAGGCGGTGGTGGGTCCAGATGTGGTCCAGTGAGTGGCATGAGTCTAGCTTGGCGAAGACCGTTGCTTTCTTGGAGTCCTTTCCCATATTGGTTTCCTAGTGCACCCAGACCAATTCCTTTCTTGATTTGTCTGTTGTGCTTTAGTCGGACAATACACCACTGGTGGAATTAATCAACCAACAGCATGCTAAGTATAACATGTTTTGAAGTTGTTGAAGGAAAATATGCTAATATTTAAAAAAAACAGTAACATCCTGTTTTGTACTAAACATGTCCCTGGTGTGATGAGCAATGCTGCTGATGCTTTGTATTGTTTCAAAATGTAGAACTTCAGGAGCTTCCTAATGAAGGGAGCTGTGGAATCAGCACATTTCCTTGCATCTATGGAGACTTCATGCACTTTCCTGCCCCACCTTGTCTTGGCGAGCGTACCACCAAAGACCTAAACAGCCTACAAGGGGGAATGTCTGCAGTATGTGGGTTTCATAAGAGGGACACAGGGTTTGGCTTTTTTTCCCTTAGAATCCTTAGTAAGTTTCCTTACCAACTAGAAGGCTGGAAGTCAGCTGCTTGCTCCAGGTGCCGTATAGCGGCAGGTACACTAACACAGCTTCCTTTCATATCAGCAAGGTCCTTAAGGGATGGGAGAGGAATGAAGCAAGGAAAAGTATATTCCAGAAGGCCTATCAACATTGAAAAGTTGGCCAAGCTATTCGCAGTCGTACCAGCGGCATGCAGCTCTGACTATCCTGGCCATCCTTTTCAAGGCAGTATCTTGCCTGGCCTTTAACAGGTCATTTAGAATTACCAAAATAGTGGATAGTTCAAAGCAGAACAGGGAAGGTAGGTACCTTTTGAAGAATATCAGTTGGCTGGGTGAATCACTTGCAATATCTCGCCTTTCCTCCAAAATGGACCAGCTTGGGAAGGGGGACCATCATGTCCTCAGCAGGGCTATAGGGCATTGCTGTTACCTGATGTTGGCCCTGGCAGCATATGTTTGGATCCGACCAGGCGCTGGAGCACAAGCTTTATTCTTGCATGCAGATGAGGTTCATTTATCATGAGACACATTTTTATCAATGACACTGGCAGGGATCAATCCAGGGAATTCAGCTCACAGTCATTCCGGATTGGGGCAGAAAAATCCGCAGCTTGGTCTGGCCTTGAGACAGGACAACTCCAAAGAATAGGTAGGTGGAGATTCAACTGTTACAAATGATATGTTCATCGGGGTATGATTTAATGTGAGCTAAATGCTGTTATTTTGAATTTGCCTCACTGTTCTGCTGATGCCTAACTTTTTGCTCACAAAACATTGGTTTAATCTCAGATGTTTTGCCAAAAATTAAGGCAAGTAACTAGGTAGCAGCACGTGCACTTTGTTTTGCTTATTACTTTGCTTAGTTATGCACCATTCACTGTAAACATATACTGTGAAATGTGCAATTGGTGGTTAAAATTTAGTTTCAATGGACACGAACAACAGAACACAAGCAGCTGATTTTTGTTTAAATATACCCATGCGGCAAAAATTGATGCAAGGATGTATTTCACGCTAAAATCTAGAGAAAAAGAACGGATTTACATTTTACATAGTTTTGCACTATTTTGCTGAAAGTTCATGTAACTATGCGAAAGCAAATTACATGAATATCGCTTACCACTAGATTTGGGTCACTTTTATGTTCAGAGGGCCTGTGAAGTGTATCATGCAAGAAAGGCCGGTTTTAGGATGAGATGGGTTGATATTGGAGGCCCGTGTGTTGGAGGACTGAGACAGGTGGTTGAAGGAATCTTGGAAAGGGGTTTTTGCTGCTTTTCTTAGGCATCTTGCATCTTGGTGGTAATGATTTTTGGCTCAACAGGCAGATTTAACTTAATTGATTTTTTGATTGGTGAACTATTATAGTTGTTCAATGTTTTTATTAAAGGAACTATGGCATGGTCCTACATAATTCTGAGGAGAGTGTGACTTGGGGGAATCATCTGCTAGAGCTCATAATGAATTTGTTAAGAGTCCAAAAATACAAATGTTGAGGCTCCTGGATACTGGGCACCTGAATACATTACATATGGGTGTATCAGAGGCAATAGCTTTGTTTATGCGGACGGTGTTCACCTGCCTAGGGAGGGGACTCAGATTTTTGTACACTCCTTGTTTCTTTTATGCTCCTGCATCTGTGAGGATTTTGGAGGTGGCTGAATGGCAGGTGAACCATAGCCGGCCTGTGATGGAAGGCTCATGGTTGGCAGTGATACTTCTGGTCACCTTGGCATATCACACAAACATATTACACACTCATTTCTGAACCCTGAATGGTCTGGGAGCCTTTGGTTGCTGATGAAGGGCTGGGGTCGGGGTTGACGCAGCTATCCTGGTTTTAGGGAGCTGGGTCTTCTGTTTCTGTTGCTCTTGGTATGAGGGATGCAGACTGTGCCAGGGTACCAAATGTGGACTGGTTGTCCAGTCATGTTAGATTTGGGGGTCTCTAGTTGGCACAGGTAGGTACTTGTGACAAAAAGGGACCATCTCCTCTAGTCAGGATAAGGGGATTACACTCCCAAAATAACCCCTGCTCACCCCCTTGGTAGCTTGGCACGAGCAGATGGGCTTTACTTGAGAGGCGTTGTGAGTTAAACAGTTGTGACCATATACAGTACCCCAGTGACAACAGTACAAATGGACACCACACAAGTTTTATATAAAAAATAAGTAGACTTCATATAGAGTTACCACCAGACCATAAATGACAAAAATACACACTATGATTACTTTAAAAAAAAAATTTTTTTATTGAGAATACCTGAGTAACAAAGAAAACAAGGCACATGCGCCAGAGTCACATAACAATAATTAGAAATCGCATCTGCCTGAACTCTGCAGCTAAACAATGAGCATTGTATATGTACAGGGGAAAGTTAAAAAACAAGAAATAGCCATTTTACCGTAAGCAAAGCAGATTATAATAGTCATACTGAGAAATGATAGAGACAGCAAACAAATACAAAAAAGAGAGATAAAGGATTTGCATATCCATATCCAGATAAGACATAACTGCACCCTAAATGTGCTGACCCAATTTTCGTTTACGCCTACCTTTGAGAGCAAATAGACTGTACTCAATGTTAAACATGGCCAAAAACCTTGCCCTCCAAGCCTCAAATGATGGGGCATCCTTTTGTAGCCAACAAGAAGCTATACACAACCTTAACACAGCTGTGGCTACGAAAATCAGATATACAGCCTTACTGGGTACTGTATTTGCATCTACACCCATCTCTACCCCCAACAAAATCTGCATAGGTGATAAATGTATAAGAGATCCCAAGATTTCAATTAGGAACTTGTCTAGCTGCTCCAATAATCTACTTAATTGTGGACATGCATAAAAAATGTGTACAACATCAGCCGCTGGGTTCCCACAACGAAAATTTTTTCCCTCCTGATCCCCACCCCATTTAGCATTTTATCAGGTGTGAGATACAGATAGAAGACAGTCTTATAATGTTGGGTGGATAAATTGTCGGACATAAATAATCGTCCGACTAGTTTGATGGAAGTCTCCAAGTGTATACCATGACATCCTAATCTATTCTCCCATTTGTAACAATGCTCTTCCAAATCATTAGGCTTTTTACCAAGCATAAGAGTATACAGTGTCCTGATTCTTGCTGCCTTTCTATTTGCTTCTATAAGGGGGTTAGGTTGAATATTCCACCGAGCTTTCAGAAGATAATCTCTAATTTGTAAATATTTAAAAAAATCCGCCCGGGACAGATGATATTGCTCCCTAAGCTGGTCAAACGATTTAAGTCCACCTTCCATGAAAAGGGCCCCAACCATGCTAATGCCTTTAGCGCGCCAGTTATGTACAATCCGATCCCAAAATACACTCGGAAAGAAGGCCGCAGTTGTTAGTGGGGTATACCAGGATATTTTTTATACCGCATATATCTTCTTAATAACTTTCCACACTTTATATGCGGCTATAAGTATCTTAAATCTTGTACGTTTATATTAGCTCCAATCTAGGTTCACAAACAGGCAGTTTTTTACTTCAGTGCCTAACAACATATGGTATATAGAAAGAGACTCCGCGATGTCTGTAGGCCCTAAAACCCCGTAAGCATATATTCATATGTTGTAGCATACATGGGTAATAATAGAGAGTGAAGTCAGGGACAGCCCAGCCGCCTACGGCTCTGGGTAGAACCATATAACGCATTGCTCTGCGAGCTTTCCCACGCGCCCATATAAATCTCATACACAAAGACTGTAATTGTGCGAGATTAGCTTGCGGTATCTCCAACGGTACACATCTAAAAAAATACAGTATTTTTGGTAGGATCATCATCTTTAAGACATTGCATCTACCTACTAGCGAAAGATGCAGGCATTCACATTGATCCAGTTGCCTACGAACCCCCGTCATCAACTTCCCCCAATTGGACTCAACCAGCTCAGACGCAGATGTCCTTATCCGAACTCCCAAATATGGTACCTCTTTTGACACCCTTTGATCAGTGTAACAGCCAACATTGAGACATAGAATTTGTGTTTTGGCTGTATTTAGCTTATAACCTGATAGTGCCCCGTATTCTGCTGCAAGTTGTTCTATCTCCTGCATTGCCACTGCTGGTTTAGGTGATACAACGGCCACATCATCCGCGTAAACAAAAACACGGTATTTTTGCTGTTGTATAATTACTGGTTGTATCCGCAGGCTGTATTCGGTCATCTTTAAAAACGGATCAATATATAATGCAAATAATAATGGGGAGCATGGGCAGCCCTGTCTGGTGCCCCTCCGGATAGACACTGCCTTTGATTTGAGCCCCATGGTGCATATCCTGGCAACAGGTTGACAATATAACGTTTGTACAGCTGTGATGTATTGTTGCCCAAAACCACACCGTCTTATCACGTCCCATAGAAAGCACCATGAGACTCGATCAAAAGCCTTCTCGGCATCTAGTAAAATAAGGTTAAGTGCATCCCCGGTGCCATTGGCGTGATCTAATAGAGTTATTACCCTATTCACATGATTTGTTGTTCCGCGATTTGGAATAAATCCATGCTGCCGCGTTGACACCAGTGGAGTAATCACTGCCGCTAACCTAGAGGCCAAAACCTTTGAGTAGATTTTGCCGTCCGTGTTCAACAAGGATATAGGGCGATATAATGCCGGCAAGTCAGCAGGTTTATCTTTTTTCCTAAACACAACAATGCTGGCCTCATCCCATGATTCAGGAGAAGCACCACTCTGTGCTCTTCTAAATGTAGCTTGCATATCCTCCTGTAAAACTCCAAAAAAACATTTATATATCTCCAGCGGCAGTTTATAGGGGCCTGCCGCCTTACCAGCTGCCAACCCATTTATAGCCTGCTCCAACTCAGACATCGTAATGGGGGCATCCAACCTCGCTGCTTCCTCCTCCAGAGATCCTGTTCACAGTATCGATGTACAAATGTTTCACCTTTTTGACTATCATAGTGTTCTCCAGCATATAGTATTTCGTAAAAATTCTTAAATACCTCCAGTATGCCAGTCTCATTCTCAATGCGGCGCCCGCTGGAGTCCAAGATAGTATTAATTCTTTGAGCCGTTTCTTTTAGTCTGAGTTTTTGGGCCAGGCACTTGCCACTTGCCTCCCCATATTCATAATTCCACTGCCGCTTGATAACATATTTTTTGGCAGCCTCTTGACTCCAATGGAGATTTATTTTTGCCTTGGAATGGGCCACTTCTGTTGCCAATTCCCCAATATCTGTGCCAGCATGTATACCCTGCACAAGCATCTCTTCAGCCATTATAAGACCCTGATATAACTCCTGTAGCTTTAGCCCCAGCTGCTTTTGAGTGTGCAGCCCAAAGCTGAGGGTTTCCCCCTAAAAGCAGCCTTGAAAGCGTCCCAGACATAGCCTGTATCAGTGCTCCCCCGATTGATACGAAAAAAGACAGTAATCCAATCCCTCATATATGCAAGACATTTTTGATCCAAGAGTAGTTTCCGGTCAAAAGAAAACACCCTAGGCTTGGTTACTACACTGATACCAGATATGGTTAACACAACCGGACCATGATCAGACGTCACCCTTGGATAAACCTGGATACACCCACCATTCAACAAATACTGTGGAGCAAAAAAATAATCCAGTCTCACTAGCTTTTGGTGAGGACAGGAAAAAAAGGTGTATCCAGCTTCAGTACCCCTGAGTAAGGTCCAAGCATCAACCAAGCCGTGTGCAGAGATCAGTGATTGTAGTGCCTTAAACACCTTTGGTTTCCTGCCCGTGTACCTGGAGCTGTTATTACACAATATATTTGGTAACAGATTTATGTTTAAGTCACCACATACAATTACAGGAGTAGGCCATGCTGCTAGTTCAACATTGAGAAATTCTAAAATTGCTGCTTCGTCTAGATTAGAACCATATATTGAACACAGCGTGAATTTCATTGCCCCTACAACACACTCTGCTATTACCCATCTCCCGAGTCCATCCGTCACGATCCTGCCTGTATTACCTACATGTTTTTTTGCCAAAATTGCAACACCCCTAGATGTACAGGCCTGTTTGGTGCATGCCACTAGATCATAGCCCAGCTCAGTTAGCAGTTTCCGCTTAGCCCAAACTATGTGGGTCTCCTGGAGACACATGATATCACAGTGAAGCATCTGAAGCTCCCTTGAAACCTGCTGCCTTTTATTGAGAAAGTTCAAGCCCCTGACATTCAATGTACCTAATCTAATACCCTTAGCCGCCATCACATTCTGGTGTGCCAACATAACAAAAACGCATGCGCCCAGTAGACCAAACTTTCAAACAATGCAAGACAATGTACTCATGTATTGATTTTGTTTTTCCCCCCACCCCCCACCACCACCCCCCAAAAACACCCCACCCCATCCCATCCCTCCCCAAACCACACAAACCGGGGCTTAAGGACCATGTCCTCTGCGAAGGATAGTGATTGCGCGTTGCTCCCCCCCAAGGCCCCCCATCCGACCGCCACCCGACATTACAGCATCTCTTCCAGTGCACTATAACTCTCAACCTCTATCATCTTTTGAAAACTTAGCGCATATAACCAAACATGAGAACAATGCATTATTTTTTAATCCTATACCTTCCTCACTTGTTAGCTCAGTTCCCAGACATCTGAATATTGTATTCATATTCGGCTAATGCTCAAACTGATGTAATACTAGTACTACTAGGAGTGAAAGAAAAGAAAAAAAGGAAGGATAGGTAAAAACACAAAATTCAGCACTGGAAGAGAACCAAACATCTGAGATGTTACATCGTGCAAAAAGCAGGTGCAATGTATTAATCACTGCCCATTGTCTTCAAGAAGGCTTGTGCCACAATCTCCGAAGTGAAATAGCGAGTTTGTTCTTTATATATCACTTTTAATTTTGCAGGGTTAAGGAGGAATGCCTAACCGCCTTTCGCTTGAAAGGATTAAATGAACTGCCTCAATTGCCACCTTTGTTGCACTGTAGAAGGACAAAAATTGGGACGTATGAAAAATTAGCACCCCTTACCAGCTCGCCTCCTATCTGGCCGTGCCAGGTCATAGATTGCCTCACGAAGCAGATAATTATTTAAGCAAATTAGAATTGCCCTAGGATGTGCATTCGTGTCTGCTCTGAGGCCACCTTTTCTCCTACGTTGTAAAAACAGGAATCTATGCGCCCTGATGACCTCAGTTTCCCAATTCCAATCTTTCAAGTCAGGAAAAGCCTCCTTAAACAGTTTGACAATGAATTTTCTAGCGTCCTGCCCTTCTGTAGACTCAGCAATACCCAGAACGCGTAGATTGTTCTGTCTTGACCGGTTCTCCAAATCTGTTAACTTCCAGTCAACATCCGCCTTGGTCTTTTGAAGCGTTTCAATAGCCGACTGCTGTTTAACCAAAGAGTCCTCGGCGCCGGAGATGCACTCTTCTGCCTCAACTACCCGAGTAGTTATCTCTGCGCAGGACTTAGCAATACGACGTACCGCATTTTGTAGTTTCCGCACAGCTCCCTGTGTGCGCAGACCTTCTGCCTTTGTCTCGGCCCAATGGGCCATGATACTCTTATAGATTGTGCTTAGAGTGACTGCAGCATAGTCATCATCATCTAAATTATTTGTGGAGTGTGCTGCCAGGCCTGGATTCGCTGCTGGAGTAGTATCCCATTTATGCTGATCAAAAGGCACAGTCAACGCATTAGGGGGGCGTTCAGCAGAATCTGCTGGTTTTCTCACAGTCTCTTGATGCAGGGATTGCTCTAAATCATCATCTTCATCTTCATCCTGTCCATCCCCCTAGCCCCCCACTGTGCTGGAGTTATCATTGTCATTTTCATTATCATTTTCTGAAACTACTGAAAGATCGGACATGGAGTAGAATTTGCCCTCTGAACCAGCATATTCGACATCATTCTCCTTATCCTGAGAAGAGCCCAACTCCTCTGAGATTAAACTGCCAGGTATTGCTTCGCTTTGGATTAATGGACTGCTGACAGGTAGCGCGACTATATTAATAGCCATGTCTGTCTCACAATTTGGCACATTGACTGTATCAGCCGCTGTGGCTGTTAATATATTATCCATGACAGCATTTGCCTGAGGGGGATTCTGATTAACCATGCCGAGATCTTCAAATGCTTTGGCTTTCAGCGCAGATCGTTTAGTAAAAATTGCAGGTACTGTGCGGGTTTTAATGAGATTATCTTGCTGTGCTTCATGCTGCGTGTATCTACTCTCAGGCACCGGGGAGCATATCACAGTACCGGGATCCACCCGCTCCACCCACTCACCTGGAATTACGAGCCCGCTCTCTTTGCCGGCGACTGGTATTGCCATTAGTATTACCACTGTTGGGTGTTGGGGGGCTGCTTCTATGTCCGTATTTTCAGCATTTATCACACCGGCGCTTCCACCCTCCACTGTCGCTGCTCCTACTACTCCGGATACTGGTGCCACTGAGCTTGCTGCAGCACCCCCGTGGGTTCTCCCTCCTCTCCCTTTCGGGGCCATAACTTACACCCCTGCACACACTACACACGCTGGAGCCAACTGTTCTACCAGGCTCAGCTGTTGCGGCGTTCCCACTCCGCAGGCTCCGCTTGCTCCCCGAGCCTGCCACGCCGTATTCTGCCGTATTCCGCCGTATTCCGCAATACTCCGCCCCCAGGAGCAGCCGAGAAGAGCCGTGGACACACCAGATGCCGCTTCCTGGGCACACCGCACTCAACGCCGAAGTCGCCGAAGAAGGGCCCCCTGGACCCAGGAGGGATCTGCACCGAGTCCTAGCCCGGCTCTCACACCTTGAATGTCGGGGAGGTTAGATCAAGTGAGGAGCCACGGAGAGCCGTACACACATCACTCACACGGCCACAGTCGCGGCCGCCATCTTGCCCCGTCCCGGAATACACCTTTGAAATTGAAAGTGGGGCAGTTCCCCTATGATTACTTTAAGATGGTAGATTTAAGCTTAGTTAGGTTCAGTTCTTAGATGCAACCCTCTGTGTCAATGTACCTTACGTTGTGTTGCGCTTCCACGACAGGCAATGTCGCAGCAATGGCAATGCGGCAAAGTTCAGATACAAAGAAATAAAGACGTGAAGATCTTCCAGATATGGCACGCTTCTCGGGGATGCGAGAAGTTCTCGGTTCGATGTGTGGACTGCAGCTGCGACACCCTTGTTCCTCGATGCGACGGCAGCAGCTCCAGCGGTGACACTCTTCTCCCACGATGCGTGAAGCTTCTGCACGATGCGACAACTACAGCGGCAACATCCAAGATGCGACAACAGCAGTTCCGACGGCGGCGCGCTTCTCGAGATGCGAGGTGCTCTTGATCGATGCGGTGCCGTGCGACAGTTACAGCGGCGACACCCTCCTTTGGAGTTGGGACAGAAGGCACAGCGACGGCGACACGCTCCGACCTCGTTGCGAGATTCTTCTCCTGATGCGGTGCAGTGCGACAACTATAGTGGTGACACCCTCCTTCGGAGTTGCGACGGCAGCAGCAATGATGGCGACACGCTTCCTCTTTGTTGTAGCACGCTTCTCTCCAATGCGGTGCAGTGCGAAAGTTCCAGCGGCGACACCCTCCTTCGGAGTTGTGACGGCAGGCACAGCGACGGCGACATGCTTCTTCTCGTTGAGTCGCGCTTCCAGCTCCTTGTGACACGCAGTTCCTCAGAAGGCCCAAAACCGCAGCAGGTACTTCCAAAAGAACTCTGGGGAGCTGGGGGTGAAGTCTGTTGTCCCTGAGACTTCTAGTTTATACACAATGGGGTAACCCAGTATCCCTCAGAACATGGGCAATCATTTACTAGAATACAATTGGTTCTGTCGGGTGCAAAGAATATTTCTTGAGGCAATAGGATTACTCCAAACTATACAAACAATGAAAACACAATTGTAATACACACACAAACCATATAGGGTATTTAAGACCTTTTATAAATTGCTTCATTCATAGAAATACCCAATTGTATTCTAGTCCCTGAGACTTCAGCAGGAGGCAAGCTCTTTTCCAAGCCCTTGGAGATCCTTCACAAGTTGAAAGCAAAGTACACAAAGTTCCTTTCTCCTTCCTTTGGCAGTAAGGCAACCACTGCAGGCCAATGCCCCAAGCAGCACTTCAGCTTGGGAATAGTCTCTCCTCAGTTTCTTCAGGTTCCTCTTCTGAGTAAAGGTTTCTTCTTGTAGTCCAAAAGTGATCTAATTTAATGGGATCAGGGTCCCAATATTTATACCCCAAAATCTTTTGTTCTCTGAGGGGAGAGGGGCCTTTGCCCAGTCCAAACCAGTTCTGAAGTACTCTGCTTACCAGACTTCTCCTTTCCTTTCACAGTGCAGGTCAGGCACATCAGACGCCCCACAGGAGGTGGAGCTAGCATTGTGGAAGCCAAGTACAGTCCTGGAGCACTTTGTTTACAGGACTCCTTCTCTTCTTTCAGTGTGCAGGTCAAAGACATCAGCCGCTCCCCAGGGGGTGGAGCCAGCATTGTGGAAGGCAGGCACAGCCCTATTCAAGGTTCAGGTGCAACTCCTCCCTCCCATCTAGATGCAGATCTCTCTATTCACCACTGGGTGACTCAGCCTGTCTAATGGAATTCCCCAGCCCTGTCACTCACAAAACCAGATATAGGAATACACGGTACACAGACAAAATATCGAAAATAAAATATCGGAAAGACAAAATATCGAAGTTTAAATATCGAGATACAAAAATATCGAAGGTAAGTAATATCGACAGTCTAAATATCGATATTGGCATGATATCAGTAATATCGAAGTTGTAAATATCGATGTTAATAGTATCGAAATTAATAACTTTGATGTTACTAATATCAAGTTTTAAATAAATTTAGTGTATATTATATTGTATTTATTATGTTTTATTATTTATTTTTAATGTTATTTTATTAAATATTGTCTTTTACTACTGTAGCGGGTTGTGGGTTTATAGGGGAATAGGGTGGGAAGTAATTTAATTATGTTAAATTAATTATTAATTAGTAGGAATTATTAATTAATTAATTGAGAATTAATTTTTAATTATTTTTAATTAATTTATTAATAGATAAATATGTTCTGTAGCGGGTTATGGGTTTATAGGGGAATAGGGTGGGAAGTAATTTAATAATAATTAATTAATTGATATATGTTTGTACATATTTTAATTAATAATTAATTGGTCATTAATTTCTATTAATTAGTTAATTAATTATTATAATTTTTACATATTTATAATTATTAATTAGTTGGTAATTAATTATTATTAATTATTTAATTACATTAATTATAGTAATTTTTTATATATAATTTATTGTTATTCTTAATTAATTAATTGTGCAAAATAATATTAATTATTAAATTAAATTAATTACAGCAAATGTGCTAATATATTTACTTTATTGTTATTGTTAATTAATAATTAATTGGTAATTAAATAATATTAATTAATTTTGGGTACAGGGGTATTTTTAGGGTTCAGGGTCAGTTTTCAGTTCATGGGTACAGGGGTATTTTTAGGGTTCAGGGTCAGTTTTCAGTTCATGGGTAAAGAGGTATTTTTAGGGTTCAGGGTCAGTTTTCAGTTCATGGGTAAAGGGGTATTTTTAGGGTTCAGGGTCAGTTTTCAGTTTTTGGGTAAAGGGGTATTTTTAGGGTTCTGGGTCAGTTTTCAGTTCATGGGTAAAGGGGTATTTTTAGGGTTCAGGGTCAGTTTTCAGTTCATGGGTAAAGGGGTATTTTTAGGGTTCAGGGTCAGTTTTCAGTTTTTGGGTAAAGGGGTATTTTTAGGGTTCTGGGTCAGTTTTCAGTTCATGGGTAAAGGGGTATTTTTAGGGTTCAGGGTCAGTTTTCAGTTCATGGGTGAAGGGGTATTTTTAGGGTTCAGGGTCAGTTTGGGGTTTTTGGGTAAAGGGGTATTTTTAGGGTTCAGGGTCAGTTTTGGGTTTTTGGGGTACAGTCGTACAGGGTAAAAATAAAATTAATTTAAATTAAATCAATTAAATGAAATTAAAAAATATAAAATTACATTACATTATTAAGTTTTTAATTTATTTTAAATGTATATGTATTAGTTTTAAATTTTTAATTATGTTTTAATATTTTTATTTAATATTTGTAACATTATATGTATTTTATAATTATTTTTACATTATTATTAATACATTTAAAAAAACAATATTTTTAAATACGATATTTTTGTACTACGATATTATTTTTTCGATATTTTTGTACTTACCTTGTTAGGGATAGGATTCCTATATTTTTGACTTCGATATTTTTGTCCCGATATTTTTGTATTTCGATATTTTTGATTTCGATATTTTGTCAGACATTCGGAATACACAACCTAGCAGAGGCAGGTTTGAATGGTTAGACAAACAAATACCTACTTTCTAAAAGTGGTATTGCCAACACAGAATATTAAAATAAACTTTACCGAAAGATGTATTTTATTATTCAGACATACTAAACTCAAATTTCTACCATGTTCTCTGAGACAGTTAGGATTATAAAATGCAATAACTCTAACAACCCATTCTCACCTATGGAGAACAGGTAGCCTTGCAATAGTGAAAAACGAAAATGGCTGTAATTCACTATTAGGACATGCCACACACCAGGGCTTGTCCTACCTTATACTTACAATGCACCCTGCCCTTGGGCCTGCCATAGGGGTGACTGATATGAAGAAAAGGGAAGGTTTAGTGACTGGTAAGTGGGTGTGTTTGCCCAGGCAGCATGACAGTACCAGACTGTGTGCAGGCTTTGCAATGGCAGACCTTAGACACATTTTACAAGGCTGCTTCTGTGGGTGGCACAACCAGTGATGCAAGCCCACCAGCAGCATTTGGATTTACACGCCCTGGGCACGCCCTGGGCACACTCAGTGCACTCAGTGCACTAGACTAGGGTCTGACAAGTAAACCAAATAGCCAAACATGGAACCACTGATTAATACATCAATTTACAATAGGGAGCACTTGCACTGTGGCACTGGATAGCAGTGGCACAGTGCCCAAAGCATCAAACACCACCAAAAATACATGAGGCAACAGCAAAAATGGAAGGGAGACCCACGCCAATGGTGCCAGGTCTAACAAGTCACATCTAGAAAAGGGTGGCAGCTGGTCACATAGAGGATGCCTCTTACTAGGTTCTTTAGGTTCACAGCTGAGCCTACTAGGGCAGCACAGCAAGCCTTGCTGGTGCACTGCCCTACGGCAAAAGAAAAGGGCAGGAATGTGTTGTATCTATTAGAAACGGTGGATTCCAATCCTTTTCCCCTGCACTGGTGCCCAATGGGCTGCTGTGCACCAATGCAGGCACCTTTGCACCATGGTGCAAGGGTGCCTGCATTGCGCAGATGATTATTTTTGTGCAGGAATGTTTCCCTTCCTGCACAAAAACAATCACAAGATGCTTTTTCCTTTTTCTATGTGGGGCTGCAGAATGCAGTACACATAGAAAGAGGAAAAACGAGGAGAAATAATGACATTTCTCCTTGTTGTGCTTCCCTGGGAGATGTACGTTTTTATCGCTGCCTCAGAATTACAATTTCCCACACCTTCTTTTATATACCTCCAATCACGCGGATGCTATACCCAGGCTGTTCTATCTAGCTGAGGAATTTGGAAGGCTCTCTGGTTATCAAATAAATAGGGAGAAGACTGAAATAATGGGCTGTAACAATACTATGCCTATACAAAATGTAAAATATAAAATGAGGTACTTGGGAATTAATTTAACCCATGAATTGAAAAACATTCCGAAAATCAGTTGGCAGACAGTAGTAAAAGAAATCAAAAAAACATTAACTAGATGGGGTAGTCTGCCATTAAATATTTACGGACGAGTCAACCTCATCAAAATGTCTATACTCCCCAAACTAACGTTTCTGTATAATTCTATTCCTTTACCATTTCCACAGAAGGATATTAAGAGTCTCCAGGGTAAGATTGGCTCCTTCATCTGGGCTTGTAAATCACCCAGGATAGCCTGGAAAAAGTTAAGGAGGGGGTTAAAAATCGGGGGTCTAGCCTTACCGGACCTACTCATGTACTGTCATGCCTTTCATTTTAAAAACTTTAGATTACTGGCCAGTAAACTGGACTCTACTTCGCAGGGCCGTCTATTCCAGGCACTGCTCCACGATTTACCACAGGGACAGGAGTTTTTTTTAATTTAAATTTGGCGACCAAAAATTCTATAAAAAAGTTCGCTTGAAGGTCTTGCAGGCAGCTCTTAAGAACTGGGTATATGTCCGGAGAGCTTTGGGAGTCCCATATTACCACTCTAATGCCCCAGTCTGGGACTCCCCGGGCACTCCGGAGTGCCTTCAGGACCAGTTGTCCCAGCCTTTAAAAACAGCTGGTGTGAAGAGCTGGGGAGATCTCTGGGGCACACTGGTCTTATGGAATGGGATTCCTTAGTATCACTGACAAATGGATCTCTAACGAGATTTAAGTTTTACCAACTCTCCGCCTGGTGGTCTAGACATATGTTACAGCGAGAGAGGGACCCTGAGATCCTTGTTTTTGTCTGCAGGGGAGGAGGATGGAAACGAGAGGTTTCATTTTGGTATAGGGCAATAATGGGGGATACCGAAATGTTAAACTGTGAGCTGGCAGTCTTTGGGGTAATTTGCTATCAGAAAGTCCCGAAGTTACTAGTAAGATCTGGTCAGACTCCTTCTCTCTGTCCCAGAGCCTGATAAAACCAGCCAATTTAAGGAGGAACCATTTGTATACTGCCTATCGGGTGTACTGGACCCCTGCTAAACTGTCCAGGATTTCACTTGATAGTTATTCTTGCCCACGTTGTAAACTCCCGGCAGCCGACGACATGCATATATTTTTAGATTGTCCTAAGATTTCTGAATATTGGAAGGAGATCGTGGACTTCCTGGGGAAGGTCTTAAAAACCACAATCACATGCTCTCCGAGGTTAGTATTTTTTGGTTTACCACTTGGCTACAATATTAACGACTATTCCTCACAATTCATATTCTATGTGATGGTTATAGCAAGGAGAGAGATCTGTAAAGAATGAAAGTCAGCGGCCCCTCCAGGTTTACTGATTGTTTACGTAACATCATAGAAGTCAGTAAGTTGGACATGGCTTGCGAAGCGGAGAATACAGATGTGTGGTCAGAACTGGTGGCCTGGTTGCGGATATAACGGTCCAATGATTATGCCAGAGGTCATGTCGGTCCTGTCCTCCCCAGGTATGAGGTATCCTATCATAAGACAGGGGAGTTGGACAAGGAAACAGCCTACCTCTGGGCGACCCTTGACTGCTACACATTGAGTCCAGGGCGGTATCAATACTGTCAATGTGAAAGGCAAACGGGGTTTCCATCTAGAGTATATACTGGTGGCATATATGAGGACTAAGAGAAAAAAATAAAAAAATCTGGGGCAGTGTCAAAAAGCCAGGGATGTTGCTGTGAACGCCCCCAGCAACACCCATGGAACACCCTTTTCACGCAGTTTCCTGCCTGAAAGGGGCACATATTTATAAGTCCATGAAAAGCCACGTAAAGTGACTTTATGTGGCCTTATAATTATGCCAGTAGCACATTGCCCCAGAGAAACGTCAATCTCTCCGTGCCTTACAAAAAAATGTGTCCGTCCGTCTGTAGCGCAAGTGGTACTAATGTAAAGCTCTCTGATACCTTTGGGTCGAGTTTGCGCTATATAACCCCCCACCCAAAAAAAATGCTGCAACTGTACAAGTGCAATATGAACTTCTTTTATATACTCTTGTGAATGAACACATTTACTCTACGGAATTTTATCCATGCACCAGAGATGATATTCATTTTCTCCGCAGATGCTGAAACATGTAGAGCTTGTGCATGAGTGGGTTTTAATATGTATTTGTACTAACATCTCTTGTGCATGTGCCAGTGGTGATATGCATTAGCTCTGTAGGCACTTGTGCAGGAACAAGTGGGATATCCATTTTCAAATTAGAATCTTATGCATTTGCTGTAAACTTGTGTTTCTACAAGGGAAATGTGCATTTCCTCCTTACAGTACGGTGTACGAAAGAATGCTGAAACATAGTTGTACCACGGAGTCTTGTGTATGAACAGATGATATGCATTTGAACTTAAAGGGACCTCCTTTGGAGAGTGCATCTTCGCTGGGCCATACATTCGCGGTCAAGTATCCCAGCGTTACTCTGTGTGTTAAAAAACTGTTCACTTGTGCAATTTGGCGAAGTGCCCACTGCATTTCTGCAAATGACAGCAGATCTTTGTCCCTATGTCGTCTCCCAGTGCTCAAGGTCTGCTGTTGTAAGGATTAGGTAAACAATTTAGGGCCTATACTAAAGTTTCTCAGCTATGTAAAGGTTACATGCCCTTCAAAATGTATGGCGACACTGCAAGCTGGGCATCGGGTTTGTTATGAGCTGACACCATCTAACATGAGCTCTCAAGCCTCAGCTAAGCACATTTGCAAGGCCACTAATGTCTAAAGAAAGTTGAACATGGTCTTCCATCCTTTTAAAGTGTTTTTTTATTGGGCAAAAAACCCAGAACAATGTATATATATATATGTGCACATGTGCCTGTTTTAATTCTTAAATAAAAAAAGCACAATCAGTTTTTGCTCTTCACTCCTTACCATTTTCACTTTAAAGAAACCTGGGTTTGGGTGGCTAGTGAATAGACCAGGTTTGTGGATTTTTTTAAAATCTATTTGAATATGAATATATTTTGTTCTTAAACCAAACTATTAAAACTAGGAACATGTTTATATACAAATCAGTTTGATACCTAAAACATACTGGCAAAGCCAATAGCTCTTTTGCACTGGGTAGACCAATTGGCTTTGCCAATACTATGTGGTGAGCTTGAACAGATGTGTGATGGGTGCCAGATCACCGCATATGTAGGCCCACAGCTGAGTATTGTCAAAGTAGGGTGTCTTGCAGCATCATCCACCCTTTATAACTACTGTCAGCAAGTCCTCACATTTGTTCGCAAAGGGTCATGCTTGCACAGGAAGGCAACTTCAAGCGCTAGATGTACTGCGTCTGTGGCAGGAATAACACAGCACGGGCAAGGTGCTCTCTTCCTACAACACTGAAGCTGGGCATCAAGAACACTGTGTTCTTTCTTTCACAGAAATGTCCATTGCTGTGATCTGAGGTGCATGATGCAGTCCTAGTCCCTACTGGGCAGGATGTGAGGAGAGCAGTTGGAAAGGCTGAGACCTAGGCTGGATACAATGAGGCTGTGAGCTGGTCAACCTCACTACAATCTGAAAATGTGCTTATTCTAATTTTGGATTGTGTAGCTTTGCGTGCAAGTGGGGGAAATTGAGATGAGGTGGTGGGACAGTACAGACAAGAGTAAGGCACCTGACGCCAAGCTAGCACAGCTTCAGAAGAAATACAGGGACCCTCAAGAGAGCAGAAAATATACATAAAGATATGAAATTAAGCAATTTATCATATTACTGTTCCTGTATCTTCACATGCGGCTGGAGACCGTGGCACCTTCTGATATATTTATTTTTTTGTAGCTTGGAATATCAAATCCTAAATATCGGCGGGACAAAATATGAACAGGTGAGTACATAGAGGGAAGTAAGGATTCCCACTTCTTAACTCCACGTCTACATACCTTGAAGACACACCTTGGTCACCAGTACAGAACCAACTCTTAGGCCACATTTAAGTGTATATTAACAGTGACATGAAAAAATTACTTCAAAACAAAGCTTTTATGTTTTCTAATTTTGCAGACATTTTGAAATGGAGCAATTTGGTCTCACGAGCCACAAGTCTGAGTGCATTTCATAACCATGCGACAGGCATAAAGAAAATAATGAAAATACTACATTGATAATATTATTATAATTACACTTCTGAATTAGATGGATATTTAATGATTCAAGCAACCCTCAAAATGATATGTATAAGCATGTCATGATAACACTCAAATTATCCTCATTTGTAATTACATCCCATAATTCGTTATAATTCGAAATGATGATCATTATCTAATAGTCCATTACATCACATGATTCAATAATTATTACTGATATTACACATCTTCAAAGTAATACACCATACAAGCGTGGACTTCTTTTCAAAAAGTGACTAATGAATCAATTCATGCATGCTATAGGTATGCCACCCCAAATACAAGATAAATCATCCTCTATTCAATATAACACTCAAAACAATTCTGCCCAAATGGGCTTTGATCAACACACCATCTCGATTAAGGAATCCTTGCTTAGTCACAGATAATTCTTGAATGCATCATTTGCTCCACCTACACAATAAGCAGAAACAACATTAAAATCTAAGTGTTAAGTGCATAGGAGAAAGGTGAATTAAAAACATTCAGAAGATACACAGTATCTGTTTGATCATTCTGATACAAACAATAAATAGAATTCAAAATTCAAGATGCTCATAGCAGCCAACACAAAGCATCATTCTCTCAAATAGCAGGCTAACTCCTCATCAGAGTTCAAACCATTTGGTATTTTCGTATCGAAATCAATAATGTATCTACATTCCAATTGCCTAAGTTTACGTATTCTGTCCCCCCTCTTGTTGTCTTAAGAGCACAATCTATTACAAAAAACCTAAGGACATTTCTGTTACTTTTGTGCGCCTCTTTAAAATGCCCTGCCACCGGATATTGTTTATCCTTGTTCTGTATTGCACGCATATGTTCTAAAATGTGTTTTTTTGCTGGCAAAAGAGTACTTCCTACGTAAGAATTTTGACATGGACAGGTCAAAACATACACACAGTGATCTGTGAGACACGTAAGATGTTTATCAATCAGTTTGATGACTCTTTCAACTGGATAAAATACTTTTTTCACATTTGAACTATACTTGAAGGCCTTGCATGCCAATATTTATAGAAACCTTGTGCGTGTTCTTCTTAGGTTCAATGTGAGACATCTCATTACAACAAAGATTGTCACCTAGTGAATTACATTACCTGAATGTTACATTAGGATGTTTCCCCACAGCCTCAATAAGACTCGGTTCTGTGTGCAGCACATTCCAATGTTTAGACAGACTTCTCCTGAAGTCTCTCCACCCTGTATTATATGTTGTATCTGCATCCTGCAGTATCTGCATCCTTCACCGTTGTGGAGCTAGTGCCACTTCCTGACTCACTTTAGAGATCCTACTTAAAGCACTCTCAATATCTGCTTTCTTATAGCAACATTCCAAAAATCTAGACGACGTACAGTTACATTCTTCTAGAAAGTCAACCTTAGATGTACAATTCCTACGAGCCAATAGGAATTCCCCATAAGGGATACTTTTTATTAAGTTTCTTGGATGATGACTCTCCGCATACAACAAATTGTTGGCTGTTGTTTCTTTCCGGAACAATTTAGATATTAATATTGTCCCATACTTGAATCTGTATGTCCAGGAACTCAATCTGGCAACAGCTGAGTTTCCCCCTCAAATCTGAGATTCTGATTGTTGGTATTCAAAATGGCAATGAATTTTCTTGCTTGGGACTCACTACCCCTCCAGATAATAAAGAGATCATCTATATAGCGTACCAAGATGTTTACATGGTCGTCAAATTGTGAGTAGTGGTTGGGCACCTGTTGCTCCCACCAGCCCATCATCAGATTGGCATAGCAGGGAGCAAAGCAGGTGCCCATTGCTGTACCCTGTATCTGCCTAAAGATTTGTTCATCCAAAATAAAAAATATATTTTTAAGGCAAAATGTAATCATTGTCATGATCATCTCGGTATGGTGAAAATAAGAGATTGATTGGGTGTTCAGAAAGTGTCTACATGCTTCTAGTCCATCTGTATGCTTAATGGAAGTGTATAATCTACAAACATCCAATGTCGTAATTACCAAGTTATCCTCCCACTGCACAGATCCTATTTTGTGTAAAAAGTTCTTACTGTCTCGTATGTCTGACGATAAAGTTTCAACAAACGGGCGTAGGAAGTAATCTACATTTCTAAAAAGGACCCTATACTAGAGACACTAGGTCTCCCGGGTGGCTTTTGTGCATTTTTATGAAGTTTGGGAAGTAGGTACACATTCGTAATATGTGGTAGTCTATTAAGGAGAAATGAATATTCATCCAATTCCAAAAGGCCTTTCTTCTCCTATGTTGACAGCATCTCATAGTATGTTGCATTGGAGCTGTCAACCGCTTGTTTTGATACTACCACATAGCAGTCAGATTTGCTCAGCTGTTGATTGCCTTCCTCAATGTAATCTGAAATGTTCTGGATAATTACATTGCCCCCTTTATCTGACTGACGAATTACTATAGCATGATTGTCCTGTAAGCGTTTTATAGGTAGCTTGCTTTCTTTGGTTAGGTTATCCTTATTCCAACATGATTTCCTTGATAGGGATTTTAAATCCTTAACTGTCAGTGCCTTAAAAGTATCAACTGCAGAAGGAGGGAGTGTCGGGTTGAATGTGGGTTTTGGTTTAAAAGCATTTGGACAATTGTCATCAATAGCAAAGCCTAATGCCTCAACACTATTAGGTGCAACATCAGGATTATGTACATTTAGTTCTGTCAGAATAAACAAAGTGTCCGTATCCTTGATCATCAGAGGTTGTGGTGTAGTCCTTTTCTTATTTTTCCATGATATACCTGTTTTGACTTTTAATTTATGCCAATTACACAGTTTCAAGTTTCTGATCAAATTGGTACAGATCAATTCTACTCCATGAGTAATTAAATGGAGTAGTAGGGCAGAAGGATGGACCACATTTTAAAACTTCCATCTTTGTAACATTCAAAATACATTTAGATAAATTTACCACATTCATCTATACCGTCCTTTCTTTTGACCTCTGGTTTCCATTCCCACTAAGGCTGTTTTTTTTCTTGTTCCGCCTGCTTCTCCTTGTTTTTTTGCTTTTGAGAACAGACTTTTTCCTTCTTCCAATTTCTCTCCCTCCTTGCCTCTGCCTCTTCCATTCAAACCTCTCCCCCTGCCATGGCCACAATCTTTTTGCCAGTTCTGTTGGTTTTTTCCTTGGTTGAGAAGTCGAAATTCCTCCCCAAAATGTGTTGAATAGGCCATTTCCTTCTCATTCCCATCCGCTCCATTTATTCCGTTTTCTGAGATGTCACTCTCACTGACATTACTCTGAGGTTCTTCTTGTAGTGCTTGTCCATCATTCTTAGGTCCCACTTTGAAGTTACCACACAATGAATCATATTTTCTACTGAAGGTAAAGATGCGGCCCACTTGATAATCGATTTGGTCTCTGTGAAACTTCCACTTTTTGTTGCTATAATTTCTTCTTCATGTTTCACATTCCTTTTGTAGATCTCATCCACTTTTGTCTCAAAGTTCTCTTTGTTGTCTTCTTTCCTCAATTCTTCTTTTAGATCGTCAATGCTTTTTAACAAATTCTCTCTTTCTTTCCAAGCATACTTGATTAAAATTGACATCATCCGATTCGAACAAACCATCAAATTAATTGCCCATTCATTGGTTAAATCAGAGTCTGTAGCCTCATAGGATGGTGCAATCAGGATTCTCAGACCTCTTGGCACCCTTCCCTCTTCCAAATATTTTTCGAAAGTGATGGCCTCCCACCACTTGGAAGTCCCTTTCCTTATTAGTTTCTCCAATTTTTTATATTTTTGAGCAGGTGACATCGTCATTGGAATGGCTGCATTATCACTCGAAACAGGTAGTTCACATGTTTGTTTAAACATAACACTTTCTTCTAATTGTCTGCGTTCTCAACAATTCTCCATTTTGGCCCCTAATAATATTCACAATTCCTGACCACTGTGTGAATAAATATATATTTCACAGTTCTTAATTTGATCATTGATTAGTATTTCTCACACCACACTGGATGCCCAGATTGTGTCTGCCCAAACCTTAGGGTCTAGTAAGCTGGGTGGCTTACGATATCCTCACTGCACAGAACCGGTAAAAATGACCAACTATATTCTTCACCTCTAACTAGCGGGCTTCATAAAAAGTAGAAAAGATCTCAAATTGCACATATGTGCTAGGAGTCACTATGGAGTTAATACTTATATATCCAGGTGTTACAATAAATGCCTCAAAGCTCCAATGAGCTTACCCCACACCTGCAAATCATAAACAAATAATGTGCTTGATATGAGGTAACTGGCATAAATGGGTCTTTTCCGATCTCTCTGCCTGTCGCAGCCGATAAATGCCACAGCAGTACTCTTTTATATTTATATATCATCAAGACATGCATATGTGGAATTAGGAGTCAAAAATATATAGAAACTTAGCTTTAGACATTTTGTCCCTCAGTATTGTTGTAATGATATTCTGTCCCCTCAATATTCAGGATTCAATATTCACATCCTACACCTTTCCGGATACCTATTTTTTCATGAACTAGGTTTACTTTTCAAATCAACACAGTTGTAAAGAGAGTGAACACACAGCTATCCCTTTTCTGAAAAATTCCCCCTCTTCTTCATAATGACCACAGAATAGAGCTGAAGAGATCCCTCATTCTGGTCCACCTAGACTACTGCAACAGTCTCAACTGTGGCCCCCTTATTAAACCGATCACCAGGCTTCAGGGACCTCAGAATCAGACTGCCAGAATGTGTGTTAACCTCAGGAAGAATATTCGCATGAAACTTGTCCTTAAAGAACTTCACTTGATCCCATTAGGTAACAGTGTTAATTTTAAGTCCTTATGCACTGTCCAATAAGCCAATTGTGGCAAAGGCCCTGAAAACCAATAGGAACTGACCGAAATCGGAGATTTGTGCTCCATTTCAGGCCACTTAATCAATCAACATTCTTTCAAGAGTTTGAAACTTGATGGCAGATCTCTGTGGTGCATGGACTGAGTCTCTGTAATGCCTTTAGCCACAACCAGAAAGCAGAACCCAATGAAAAACTCCTGAGAACTGACCTCATCATGCTTGCCTGAAACTGAAATCATCAAAGCAGATGTGTCATCATTGAAGAATATCAGTCTTGATTATCTCCCTGACCTGACTGGACTCCAATAGACACAGATAACCATCAGACTTAGGGCCTTATTTAGATCTTGGTGGAAGGGATATATCCTATGGAAATTATTTTTCGGCAGATGGGACATCCATCACCATTGAGATGGGTTAACCTGTCTGCCAAGATCTAAATCAGGCCCTTAGTATCATGTTTTAATTAGCATTCTGAAGTGCCCAAAAGGAAGCTTAAACAAACTCCTTAAAAATGATTAAATACATTTATGTCTCTATCTCCTGCTGATGATATGCCTGCGATTTATGATGCTACGTTCTTTCCATATGGGTCTCAGATTGATGGCCCTAAGTTCTTTTGATCCTTAACTGTGATTTTAAACAAAACATTCTCACAAGCTTTCAAGACATTTAAGTCATATAATACCTTTCTGAAGGTCCGTTCATAAGCAACCTCTGTCCATTACAGTTCTCGCTACTTATTTAAATACCTATATCACAACGAAATACCGTAAGGGATAGTACACCTCAAGTATTGTTAGAAAATTCTTGCGGAAAAAAATTACTATTGAGCTGTACATATCTGCTAGGACTTGTATTGAACTTTGGTACCCAGGCAGTTTTGAAACAGATTGCGAGGGAGGCCGAAGCCACCAATATTTTACGTTCTAATATCCTGATTATATATATTTGATACTTTAATGAAGATGGCCTGGAATAGCTGAATACATTAAGACATAATGTCAACCTTTCATCAACCATTTATTCAACATTCTTTAATTCTATATAAGACACAAAAGACATGCTGACTAAACTCCGAGAAATACAATAGAACTCACCAGCCTTGTAAGGAAATGCCTCTTTTTGCATGAAGACATCCTTTTGCATGAACACCTGTACTGATGCTGTTGGTTTTTCAACTCTGAGAGTGCACTGAGGCCTGCTAACCATAACTCACTGCCAGTGCTCTGACCCTTAAAAGAGTGTTTTTGATTGGCCGATACCCAAATGGCATAAGTTAACATTCTTCAAGGTCACTAGTAAATTGTTCCAGGGATACTCCAGGCCTGTACGTTAAAGTGTCCGGCTGCAGCACTTTGTGTGCCACCCTGAGTGAGACAAAGTAAAACGTGTCTCCCAGCCTGCTACTACAGATTGGTAGAGCAGTGTTAAACTGCTAACTTGGCTTTGCCATTTAAACTAATGACATAGTAAAGCCACCCCTTTTTGAGATATATGTCAACCTTAAGGTATGCCTATTAAGTCCTGAAGCAAGATGCTGTATATTAGAAAGTTGGACATGTATTTTCATATGCCCTAATAGTAAAGACCCCAAATTGTTGTTTTTTACTGTGGAAAGGTTAGTAGCCCATTGATGAGTGCAGGATTATACGCTGACAACTCAGCTGTGCTAACTCCTGAATCGGACTACAAAAGTTAATATTTCAAGGTATCAAAAGAATCATTGCATAAAACCAAACTTGATGTCAAAGTCGAACTTACTGTAACTTTTGAGTACAAGACAACTTTAGAAAGTTGCCACTCTGGTGCCCAAGTTTTCTATTGGCCATTTACAGTTGCTAGCCACGAGACAGCCTTCTCCATCCTGGGGAGACATGTAAAGGACTCCCAGGAAAGGGCACACCAGAGGGTGCCATGGAAGACACAGGGTGTGAGCCTGAAAGGTGAGCTTTAAAGGGGAAGCTGCCCTTGATGGACGAATGACACAATGGGCTTTTTTTTCCCGATAGATAGGTTGGTGCCAGGGAGGGGGAAACAGTTGTCAAACCGGTTTTCCCATGATCATGTACTTCACACACCAAGAGAGGTATCCTGCCATCTTGGGAGCAGGCTGAACGTTGCACTAACTAGAAACCACAATGTGCCTTAAGTCATCATCAGGTGAGGGGAGACCTGGTAGACCATTTGCTACTAGTCATTGCATCACTGAGGCAAATTGTGGGCATAAAAGCGGCCCCACTGGCACACAGATCTCAGATCACATCTGCACTGGAGAGAGTGCTGAAGAAAGACTGCCCAGCTGAACCCTGACCTGGAAAAGAGAAGCTGTTCCAAAGACAGGACGGCACCTGCTGCTCCTAGGCTAGCAAAGAGAGGACTTTGACTGTGGTGCCCTGCTTGAGGACATGTCATCCCGAGCCACAGACGGAAGAAATGAGCTTCAAGAGTCAGTTGGCTAACTTCCTTTTCCAGCACCAAGACCACAAAAGTTGAAGAAGCCACTTTGATAGACTTGGTAGCCACAACTACTTGTTCGCTCCTAACCGTCGAAGTGCAGCCCGGGAGATCAAACTCTGACACTCAGAAGTTGAACTCAAGTCTGCTAGACCCAGGAAAGTCGTCAAAGTTCAGTTTGGTCACCCAAGGTGGATAATAGCCTCAGTTAAAGGGAACAGTTGGTTTAGCTTTGCCCGGAAACCAGTAGACTACTGGCAACTGTTTTTTGGCTGGACTTTACCTGGACTCAGGCCACAGGGGTCGGTGTCCCTCAAAGTCCAGGTGAAGACCAAGGGATGGCCCAGGAATACCCGACTGGCCGGATCAGTATGCTCAGCATCTTCAGGATCTTCAGCATCCAGTATCCCTTGTATAAAGACCACTCCAAAGATGCCTATGAAATTTGGCACATACAGCCCAGAAACTCGACTGGAGGCTGTCTTGACTGAAAGGTAACTGTCCTGGTAAGTTTTACTGGTTCCTGTGACTTGTTCCCTGCTGGAGTCGTGCACCCAAAGTGGGCCAGAGTACCCGAACACAACTTCATAAAATGTTTTTCAAGTGTTTAAAGTAACTGCTAAAGGTGGTATTTGGCAATGCTTGTTTCCATTTTTAACAAAAACCTGTGATTTACGATTTACTTAAAAAATTCATATTTATAGAACCCTCGGGTGGATTGTTTTTGTTTTGGTGTCTAAAACTTCACAAAAATAAGATCTATTTTTATAAATTGGTGTTGGATTTCCTTTGAGGCGTGTTTCTGTCTTATTGAATTGTTTTGGTACTTCTAAATACTTTGTGCTAGTTGTGCTCGTAGCTAAAGCTACCCTGGGTTGAGCCAAGGTTTTGCAAGTGCGCCTGACAGGACACAAGGCAAGTTTGTGAGTTTATTACATGGTGAGGTTGCACAACCACAGTGTAATAAACTCACAAACCTGCATTTCATAAGACCTCAATACCAAAATGAGGCAGCCAACATTAAGTACAAGAGACAGAGGTAGTACTAAAAATGTGCCCTTCTGTTCTAGTTCCCCTCTTTACATCATGTTTCTGAATCACACAACATCAGCTTTACCAGTGTCATCATATATAATGGCAGAAGGAGTGAAAACAACCTACTCCAAACATCCAATATTCATTGATACTACCACAAAATTTTGAATAAATCTGGAGTACTAAATCCATCATTCCGAAACAACATAACATTTGTTGTTGGTTTTGTGGTGTACGAGCACTGATGATTGGTGGCATCATTCTCTCACACTCACAACATGAACTAGAAATTCTATTGTTTCCTCATGCAATCAGCATTTCTCTTTTTTTCCTGCCAACCAGCACCATCCTCTGTCTTAAACCATGTTCATGCATTCGGATACCAATATACCCTAGTAGATAAATGTAATTAGGGAATACCACAATATAGGTGATTCTTTTCTATTTGAGAAACTAGCAGTGACAACACCAAACCAAATGACATTCTCCAAAACCTCTAGGTACCTTCTGATTTGAATAAGGTGTTGTAACTTTTGGTGCCATGATGCAGCATGGTCTAGTAGTATACCAACAAAAGATCCACAAATGGGGGCAATTTCGAATTATCCAGAACAATGTCTCCTCTAATTGCAGGGATGCTTATCATCCACATTATTTTAATTCAAGCTCCTGTGGACCCTAAGCAGATTAATCACCCCGTCCATTTCTTCACCCTACCAGCAGGTTGGAATTATCCACAAGAGAGGCTATTGCGCCTCTGTTTGGAAGGGATTCCTATCCACCATTAAATTTTTTGTACAATCTCCTGTGGTCCTGATGCAATCTAATGACCTTTATCTGCTTCTTAATCTGTATCACTTCAGGGACCCACCTAAAAGCTTCCATTTTCTCTAATAACTATTCCTTGCATAATCTCCCTGTGCCCTCTTTAACACCATCCCAAAAACGAATCAGAATTTACCTTACCCACACCAAATCGTATTGATCACTTATGGAAAAACACAAGACTCCCATTCATCTTCTTCTCCATATTCAGAAGACTACATAAATTGGGGTTCATTTGTGTAAATTTTTATTCACATGCTCATATGTTGAGACTAATCTAAAACTTAATAACCTTTTTTTGTCTCACACAGAATGTTACTATTTTTCAATCTCACATTATTTCCAGAGTCCAATAATATATATAGGTTTTCTCCAGTGCCCTTTTGGTTTGATCATTGCAGTGCACATTTCCACTTTTCCTTTTGATTTCAGTGTCAGTTTTGATCTCACTCACAGTGCTCTACGGGGACTCTCATTCTTTTTTCATGCTCTCAGAAGCATGCCTTCCAGTTCTTCTTGCAATTCTTTCACCACTCTTGTCTCAAATTTGGCATTTTAAGCATATAGTTGTATGTGTTTATTTCCAACAAGTCATATGTCCCACTTTCATGGTCCCAACTCGTCAAATGTTTTTCAATGTCACACCTATATTATATGTGCCAATACTTCTCTCTTTGCTTGTTTTCTCAAAACTAGATTTTTATCATTTGTAATGAATCCACACTAGTCATGCCTCTCGTGCTCATGCAAGTGATTGTATGCTGTAGTCTTTCAGCACTTCAAATACTTCACTCCCTGTGGAATTCCTTTTAAACCTAGTTCTTCTCAAACTTTACAGTTACTGAACATGAACTGATTGCACAACCACTTCTCCACTAGTATGCAAATATGAAATGCGAGGATCAGGGAACAACAGAATATTAACATTGTTGGTTACTTTGCAGTTCTACCAGAGTTAAGTAGAAACTATAAATCATCTTCCACAAGCAAGCACATTGTAATGAAGCTTGCTTGAGGTAGTTATTCAAGTCATAAGGAGAACTATCAGTGTATGGATATTTGAGATATTTGTTTTGTGTGCTAAATCTGCAGGAATTGGATTAAAAAAATATATTATTTGAGGAGTTTTATATAGCGCGAATGTGACCCGTCTGGGTATCAGAGTGCTGTACGAAAACAAACAGCAGACAAGTTGTACATACAAGTAGAGATGCAATAAAGAATAAGCAAGCAGCAATACAATTACAATATAACAGACGGATGGCTGATTCAGGATCCTTAGGTGCTCACAGGGAAATAGTCAATCTGAGGGACTTCCAGGCTGCTATTGAAGGAATCTGTTCAGCACAATAATTTATACTTCTTTTTTGAAGGAGGTAGTCGAGTGGGTTGGAACTGATTTCAGGAGGCAGTGTGTTCTATATTCTTGAGGCTAGACTGGAGAAGGAGCGCTTGTATGTTTTCTTTTTGTTGAAAGTCTTTGGTGTCAACAGTAGGGAGTTTGCACTTCTTAAAGCACGACTACCACCAGACAGTTCGGATTTATTAGCCAGGTAGACAAGAGTATTATGGTGAAGGGCCTTGTGTGTCATTCAGGCTATCTTTAGCTGGATCTTTGCTTCCAACTGGAGCCATTTTACATGTATTAGGTCTGGTGTGATATGGCCATATCTTCTGGATTCAGTAGTGAGCCTCTCAGCAGAGTTTAGTGTGGCCCTTAGCGGCGCCAGTCTTTGGGTAATCCTGCAAGCGTCACGTTCACATAATCCGAACAGGAGATGACTAGGAATTGGACTGCCAATTGAAAGTCATCAGGGTGCAAAAAAGGTTTGAGTTTCCTTAGTGTGTTTATGATCTTGCATATTCAAGTATTTGTCCAAAATTATACATAGTGATCTAGTAGAGTCAGTAAAGTGAGGGGCGCAGTTGAGAGCTGTAAGTTGTTCAAGCTATTCTTCAATGGAGGCATAATGATTATGAGGGGTGATCATGAGGAATTGAGTTTTGAGTGTGTTGATCATAAGCAGATTGCGGGTTAACCAGTGTTGGGTTTTCAGTAGGGTATAGTTGAGAGTTTTGATATCCTTGGGTGAGAAGATTTTCAGGTATGATTGTGTGTCATCAGCGTACATGTGATAGTGAACGTTTGATTGCTTCAGTATTTCAGGAAGATGTTCCACGAACAAGTTGAATAAAGTGGATGAAAGTGTGAATTCTTGGGGCACTCCAATCAAGACCAGAGTAATGTCAAAAAGGGTTTGGTTGACTTTGATTCTTTGAGCTCTGTAGGAACAAGGCAAACCAATTTAAAACGGGACCAGGTAGCCCCATTCTTCACTCTGGAAGGTCCATCATTCTGCCATGTTTCACCATGTCGAACGCAGAGGAGAGATCAATAAATAAAAGCAGGCACATACAGTTCTGATCAAGCAGTCTCATGGAATCATCTACGTGTGTTAGGGCTGTTTCAGTGTTAGGCCCCATTCTGAAGCCAGATGGGCAATGGTCAAGGAGCTGAAACTGCTTAATGTGGTTGCAGAGTTGTAGGTGTATGCATGTATCAAGTAATTTTGCTAGTGTCGGGATGTTGGCAAATGGATGGAAATTGTTGAGTTAGAACAGGTCAGCATTAGGTTTTTTTAGAATATGGGTGATTTGACTTATCTTTAATCAATCAGAAATCATGCCCTGAGACAGATGCATTCACAATATTAGTCCACAGTGGGAGTATGGATGATCTTGACGAGGTTGGCAGGGAGAGGATCAATGAAGTGGGTGGAGGGTTATAATGATAATATTGTTTATAATATCTTGTCATCATCCAACAGTTTGAAGGCATTCCAAGTAGAATTCTTTTTGTAGTATAACCAGTAAGAGGGGATCTCGCCTAGGACTGCAATGGGCTGGACCTGGCTTAGAAGGCACTGTGAGGCCAGTTGAATGAATGAATGAATGAATATTAAATTTGTAGAGCGCAAACTTAGCCCAAGGGCGTCAAGGCGCTGAATGCAAAACATCAGGAAGCGCTGGGAGAGAGAACATGCTCAAACTGAAGAATCTAGAAAAAGCCAGGTCTTTAAGGTTTTACGAAAAAGCAAAATGGAGACCTGACTAGAAAGTTCTTCTGGAAGGGAATTCCACAGTTTGGGCACAGCCGTGGAGAAGGCTCTGCCACCCCATTTAACCTTCTTAAACCTTGGAACAGTGAGTAGGTTTTTATCTGAGGACCGGAGCGATCTGATAGGAGCATAATGATGGACAATCGACTTGATGCCCTCTGAGCCAGAATCATGAAATGCTTCATGAGTCAGGCATAGGATCTTATAAATACCCCTACGATCTATCGGGAGCCAGTGCAAAAGCTTGATCGAGGCCGTGACTGAATGATGTCTAGGAAGGTTCAATACCAGCCTGGCTGCGGCATTCTGCACCATCTGCAGCTGATGAATAAGGCCTTTATTGATGCCCAAATAAAGGGCATTGCAATAGTCCAGTCTGGACATTACTAAAGCAATGACGGCCGGCTTACATCCTTCACAAAAGACGTAGTGAAAGATTTTTCTAAGGATCCTGATGATCCCGAAGCAGGTGGAGGCAGTCCTATTGACCTGCAGGTCAAGATAGAGGGCATTGTCCACAATCACCCCTAGGTTCTTCCCTTGTGATACTGGGCAGGGACAGGCACCAAGCGTGGTCGGCCACCAATCGCTGGACCAGATTTCCTGATTACTCCCAAAAATCAGGACCTCGGTCGTCTCTCCATTGAGTTTCAAAAAAAATTCCACCATCCAAACAGAAACTACATCCATACAGCTCCTAAAATTGAGGGCAGAATCGTTTACACTATATGATGTAGAGACCATTATTTGGGTGTCGTCCGCATAGGACAGCACCTCCAGCCCAAAAGATCTCACCACTTTTGCAAGCGGGGCCACGTAGATATTAAAAAGTGTAGGGCTCAAAGAAGAGGCCTGAAGGACCCCACACTGCAAAGATTTAGGGGCTGAAAAGAACTGGCCCAGCTTCACCATCTGCTCTCGCTCACTAAGAAAGGATGCAAGGAGAGCCAGAGCAGTGAGCCCAACACCTATCTCTCTAAGGCGAGCCACCAGCCTGTGAGGAGATACAGAGTGTCAATGGCTGCGTGAGGTCCAAAAGCACAAGAAGAGTGGTATGGCCAGCATCAACCTGAGTCCGGATGTTGTTAAAGACTGCCGTCAGGGATGCTCCGTACTATGGTATCTCCTAAAACCATGTTGAGAACCATCCAGGAGGTGGTGTTCTTTTAAGTATGTGCTAAGATGGAGATTTAGATAGGCCTCCAAATTTTTGGCAGGAACGGAAAGCAAGGAGATCGTCCGGTAATTTTTCAATGCGCCAGGATCCAAGGAGGGTTTCTTCAAAAGCGGTTTCACAACCGCCTTCTTCCACAACGAGGAATACACTCCCCCAGAGAAGGCGGCATTCATAACTTCAGTAAGGGGGGAGACACAATCTCCTGTCAGGTTTTCAACACCTTAAGAGGACAAGGATCCAACGGGGAGCCCGAATTGACGCGATCCAGGAGCCTATTCATCACCTCCAGTGACATGGGAGGGAAGGTAAGGAGCATGGAAGTCTCCCCCAAGAGCAGAGTCTCACCGGGGGGCGTAGAGGTTTGCATTCCTGACCTAATACTAAAGTTCGCTGTTTCCAACAGGGCATGAATGTCAGATATTTTGGCTTGGAAGAAATCCGATATTTTGTCACAGAGTTCATGCGAGGCCTCTGAGGGGTCAGTGACATGTGGGGAGATAAGAGAATTAATAATCTTAAAAAGATCCCTAGAGGTTTGCATTCCTGACCTAATACTAGAGTTCGCTGTTTCCAACAGGGCATGAATGTCAGATATTTTGGCTTGGAAGAAATCCGATATTTTGTCACAGAGTTCATGCGAGGCCTCTGAGGGGTCAGTGACATGTGGGGAGATAAGAGAATTAATAATCTTAAAAAGATCCCTTGAAGATTTCAGGGAAGCAGTAACCCTGGTGAAGTATAATCGCTTTTCCTCCATAATAGCCACTTTATAATCTTGCAGACATTCCTTATGCCGTTCCCTACAGAGAGGTTCTAAATGAGCAAGCCCCAACCTCTCCTGCTTACGGCAGCCCTGTCTAAGTTTTACAAGTCTCTCTGTAAACCAGGGAGCCGAAGGCCTTATTCTAGCTGAATAATGCTTCTTCATCTGAGCCAGGGAGTCCATTGCTGCTGTTAGTAATTGAGATAGCTCCACGGCAGCAGAATTTGCATCAAGATGCTTAATGGGCTCCAGCTTTTTAAGGAAGTGAGAAAATGTATCCTTATTTATAAGGTTATAGTTCCTTCTTCCCTCCATTTTCTTATCAGTAGAAGCAGGTGATACTAGCGCCTGGAAATGTAAGTCAAACGGAACGTTGCAGTTCTGATTCAATCTTCTTTTCCATGAAATAGGTGGAGAATTCAACTCCGTTGGGCAGTGCCCCATTGACTACCAAATGCTGGTTAGATTTGGAAATAGTTTGTTGTTCGACAATTTTGTATCTTTTTTTATGTGTCTGTTTTTAGCTTTGTCAAGTAGCGCCCTAAAGTAATCTGCTTTTGACCTTCAGATGAGTTTGTTGCAAGAACTTCTTGTCGACCTCAGGTGTTTGAGGTGTGCTAAGCAGGGACAGATTCTCCATGATCTCTTGGCAAGCCTTAAGTTGTGCCTTTCCATATTAAGTTGCCATTGAACCAGGGTTTGGATTGTCTACTGGATGTTCTTTTAAGTTGTTTGGGGGCAATGGTATCAAGAATGTCTGACATGGATTGTATGTAATGTTCAGTAAGATAATTCACTTTTGTAATGTTTGTAGGTGGAGGTGGAAGTTTGTTGCTCATAAAGGATAAATCAGTTGGGTTAATATTTTTCAGGTCGCTGGACCATTGTCTGGGTTTAGGAGGTTGGCCCTATCTAATCAGCACCTTTTCTAAGAAGAGTAAGGAGTTTAGGTGGTGATCTGAACAATCACAGGGGATATGGATTCCAGTTGAATCGCATTATCCTTGGCAATGATTAGAACAAGGGTGGAGCCTCTATTGTGTGTTGGGCCATTACATGACTGGGTAAGGTTGAGATCTGAGTTGAAGGCCTTGAAGGTGTTCAATATGGGACCATGTGAGTCATTCCAATGAATATTGAAATTCCCAAGGAAGATCTGGTTGGTGTGTTGATCTGCATTGGAAAGATGGTCTCCATTATTTGTTCAATGAAAGAACAGTAATTTCTGGGTGGTTGGTAGATTGTGTGTAGTATGTATAAAGACTTGTCAATGTTACAAATGTCAATACCTAGGTATTCACATGAGCGCAATGTAGCAGTTTATGCAATTTTGAAGGTGAGCGTTGAACAGTAGATGCAAGTTATGTCCCACCAAGTCTTCCAGGTTCATCCAATCTAATGCTGCCATTGTTGGGTGGAACTAGAATGTATATAAAGGGTGAAGAGGATTAATTGAGCCATATTTCCATTACGATTAGGAGGTCAAGATCATGAGCAAGGATGAGATTGGTGATGTCAGCTGTGTGTCTTACCACAGACCTGCAGTTAAGAAGCATGAACTTGTTTTAAAATTTGGTTATTACAGTCTCTTGGTTTTATATGGAGATATGCAATAGATTGTGCTTGTTCTAAGTTCTGTGGTTGAGTCTAGGTTCTCTGAGCAGGTTGGAGGGAATAATTTAGATAGTGAGCAGCGAGGGTGATGGGTCCTTATATATATACTGATATATGATGACAGCTGGGAATGAATGTCAGCCTCAGTTAAATGATATTTAATCGTCTGGGGTCTGGAGGAGGGATTGGGAAGAGGTCTAGCTCTCTAGCGCAAGATTGGTGAGTTCTCAATGATCGATGTCTTATGCTAGTAGTAATTTGGCCTTATTTTTGTGGGTGAATGTAGAGAGTGCTTCTCTTAGTTATGTGTATTTATACCTTTAAGGAAGGTAGGAATGCTTTGTATTCTTTGTTCTGGAATGTTATAAGTGCATCTTTCATTTTACTGCCTGTTGTTCACAAGACCTGTCGTGGGTTCATTGTATGGAATAAATCTTCCTTCATTAATGAGAACATTTGACTCATATTATTTGTAAATTGAAGATTGGACTTCCTACAATTATTGGCGAAGTTTTTCAAGACCCACCGACCTCGGGTTTATTTACAACTTTATTTATTTATTTTTTGGTATTGGACATTTAAAATTTTGGTTGGATCTTCGTCATTTTCTGGCCACCTTCAGTGTCAACGTTGTCTCGCTGAGGTAGGCTGTCCGTCTGAGGATCAACGCTGCCTGGGTTTTACCTACAGTATCAGCGCTATCTGTTTGAGGATCAGCACTGTCTGTTTGTGGATCAGCACTGCCTGTTTAATATGCTGTTTTCTTTGGGAAAAAACTACTTGCGCATAGCTTGAGGCACTGTATTTTTGGTTTACTAGTTGTTTATTATGCTCTGACACTAGCGTAATATAGCTGGCTAGAGTGTGGTTCAACCAGTAGTTTACCTTTGAATTTTACCGGCATACGGCTGCTGCTGTTTTCCTTCGAATTATCTCTCAGCCCTCTTGGCGTTCTTGCTCCGTGACGCCTTGCATTCCACTGACTCTCCTCTTCGTTGCTTCCTGCCTACGACTGTGACATCTTGGATTCAGCTGACGCTCCTCTTCGTGGCTTCCTGCCGATGACTGGCTCAGCACGCATATCATGCTGACTACGTTTCTGGACGCTTTTCACATTCCGGCGGCCGCCATCTTGATTTCATCGGAGTGTCCTTCGGATTTTCATTTCCATCGATCTTTGTATTTCTTTCAAGGCGACATGAACTAAAGCTAACTTTTCCTTCTTATTTGTTAATTGAAGATTGGACTTCCTACAGTGAAATATATAGTTTGGAGTGTGAGAGTTCTTTTAATCCCAGCGGTCAGGTTGGGACTCCAAATCTTCTCAAGCTTCGGCGTAATGTGCAAAAGGTTCTGGAGATCAGCTTTAATTAGCTGAAGGTCTTGATTGAGATCAGCTAGTTTGTCCTCAATGGAAGGAGGGTCAATAATATAGATGGTCGGGGCAGTGTTCAATACTGTATTTTTAATCTTCATGAAGATATCGTAAAACCTCTCTAGATTCTGATCAAATGATTGTATGAGAACATTCCTATTGTTGTAAAGGAAGATGGTTGCTTTAGCCTTTGATAGCTGGCGAAGGTGTTACGGAAATTTGTACACCATGTGGTGTTGATTCGAAGTATAAACACTATAACTCTCCTCCACTGGGCTCTCCTTCAGGTGAAGAAGATGAAATCACTAACCACAAACCCTTTTTTTGCACAGAAGTAGTCATCAGATATGAGGTTTCCAGGTATTGTTTGTGTAATTAATGTTTATAGTTCTTGGTTGCATTGCGGGTTTAGATAAGTTAGGGGGCTATTTGTTATTGGACGCATGGCAGCCATGTCTTCCCTGGACCGGAAACAAGCATCCTGGGACCGGGTTCGGATTCATAATCCTCATCAGTCAGGCTATCTTGAATCCAGTGGTAGAGTGAGCAAGGGACGTGGGTCCTGTGCTCACTACCACTGGAGTCAAGCTATCCTGGCTGATGATGGCTGATAGCCGGAAACCGGTCCTAGGATGCTTGATTTCGGTCCAGGATAGACATGGCTTGGCAGTTTGGGCTGGACTGTTCCCATGAGGCACAGGGTCAAGACTGATTTGCATATGGCCATGTCTGAACTGGGGTGACGTGGTGAGCAAATTAACAATGGATTAAACCCAGATCTGTGGCTGGGGGTGAATGTTTTTTCATTGTTCAACATTCCGTCCATCATCTTGTGTGTTTTGCATAGGGTGTTAGACCCAGCAGTTTTAGGCTGGCTGGGATGCATCAAAGCTAGTCAGAATCCAACATCCTCACATCCTGGCATCTCAGGTGGGCTGCTGATCCTTATGAGCACACTCCTCTGCATAGAGTGATGACTGTGTACGACAGTACAGTCCTTGTCCCAACCGATGATCACTTCCACCCATTTCCGCCACACTCTGTGCAATCTTTACGATCTCATAAAAATGGGGAGATTATTTGTATCCCTGGGGTCTCGTGGACGGGAGGCCAGCCAACTGGCCCTTGGAGAGTACTTAGGGACCCGGGCCACAACAGTTGGTACTTAGCCTCAGGCCAGCAACGTCCAGGCAAAATACACCAAGTGATAGTCCCCTTCCTGAAGCAGGACAAGCTATTGGCCACCCCAAGCCTGCGGATAATCAAATTGCAGTCCCTCCTGCCCTAATGATTCCTCTTGTTGATGTCCTGGCATCGAACCAGCGTAGTATGGTTCCAAATGCATACGTGTCATTAACTTCTGAGACCAGAGCCCCAGTAATTATACCCACAATGGTCTTTGAAGATATGATTAGTTCAAAATGCCACCTTTGAAATGCACAGGCCCTCTTTAAATGTTGTTCTATCTGCCATCCTACCCCTCAATATCTTTTGTGGGGCCAAGACCCTGCCCCTTGGAATGCAGGTCCAATTCCACCCCCACGTAGCCGTCCCAGAAAGGCCCCTCAGAGTCAGAGGTCTGCAGTTTCCCTTGAGCCCCTACTTTATGGTCTTCAATCAGGAATGCACAGATGTAGCTGTCCCCCCAGCACCCAGATGTGAATTGGAGACGGGCCAACAGGCACACAGAGCCAAAAGCATTATAATGCCCACTTTCCCAAAGTGACATTTCCACATACGTAATGTCGGATCCACTTGCACTAACGGAAAGGATTTGTCATTACGAACTAATGGATATCAAACATTATACTGCTACTATTCTGCACGTAGGAAATACTGCTCAATAGCCTTTCCCTACATTCCCCCATGCTAAGCCAATGCGAGAAGCAGTCCTCGTCGTATTGAACATTAACCCCGGGCTAAGGTACTCCGCTCCGCCAGCAGAGTTTTACCAACTCCGCGCTCCACTGCAAATGCGAAGTGGGGGCAACCAGCAGTTGCTTAAGTGGCACAGCATCCATAACAGCCTATTCGCCCTACATTTTCAAAATAACGGCAACTAACAACATCCTAAATCTTTAGCAAACTGTCCTGAAGAAGGTGTACAATTAACTACTCACTGAAACTCAGCGTCGACAATTCTGTCTTCTTGTGATATTGTAATTATATTTTTAATATGAATTTTTTTTAACCTTGATTGTGCATTTATTTGAAATAAAATTTTATACGTTTCCTTTAATTTTGGTATTTGTTTTCTGTGTTGCACTGACTTATTAGTATTGTATATTATATTACTGCATGGATTTATGAGTTCACTCTGAGCACCAGCACTGTGTAATATCTTAGTAACAAAATGTATTGTTGTGTAGGGATCTTTTGTGTTTCTTGTTGATTAACGTGCACCAGCCACGGCCTTTAAATTTGAGCGCCATGAAAGGTGTGGTCTTTTCTTAACTTTATAGTGCAGTTGTATTACGGCACAGGCCCGACTCTCAGGTTACTCTTGCCATGGGCCTGTGGAATGCCTAGGGGGGTGGGGTAGGGGTGGGCTTATTCTTCCAGCAATATGCAGAATGGAGATGCAGGGACTCTAAGAAGGGGTGAAAAAACCACAAAGCCTCATTAACACGAGAATGGCCTTTTACAGACCTGTGAAGTACTCGGTGCTGCTGGCAGCTCAACAACTGTATGTGTGTGCCTGGGAAGCTGTCTCAGCCCGGGCTGGCTCACAAGACGGGGCTGCGGGGTGTGGGGGTTTGAGGGGAGGGAGAGTGATAGCTGAAGCCATTTGAACCCTATTGGCGTTGCGCGCCTGGTCACAATGTAGGATCGCGGCTGCTTTTTACTTACATTTTTGAAAGTGTGCTGTACAAATGCCTATCTCTGGTCGATGCTGCTAAAATTAAAATAATTAATTTGTTACGTTTTCCCATCGGACTGGGAGCTGGTCCCATGTACTGACCAGCAGGAAGACGTTGGTGAATAGTGCTGTTGTTCAAAAGCTCACAACTGATTTTTTAATGTTTTCTTTGTTTTACATAACACAGCATGGATTAATGCAGTTGCTGTGTGTTTGTTCAATCAGGGCCAGCTTTAGGACGTTAGTGCAGTCGCACCTGGCACTGACCTTATGAGGTGTGTGGGGGTAGGGGGGGACACTGTGTTTTTACAATAACTTTTGAGTTTGAAAGCAGGTGCTGCTAGTTTCCTTGGGTGACCATCAATCTTGAGGCAACATTAAAAATGTCAAGATAATGATAGACATTCTCCTGCTGAAACCCTCAATGGGTTCATGTGCCTGCTGCAAAGAACATGTGACTGACATGTACCATAATCACAGAACTGACTGTGACTGAACAACAGACATGCCAACCCTCCCGATTCAGGCGTGAGACTACCGATTTCAAGGCTAGTCTCCCGCCTCCCGATTCCTGCAGGCAAAAACCCGATTCCTAGTGGGTTTCAGCTGACAGGGCTTGGTATGTATTGTGTAACGTGTTAATTCTTTCAGCAATAGTCAGAGTGGCGATGCAGGGGCTCTAAACGGGTGAAAAACCAACAAAGCGTCATTAACAAGGGAATGGTCTTTTAAAGACCTGTGAAGTTCGGGGGGGGGCTGTGTGTGTGCCCAGGAAGCTGTTTCAGCCCGGGCTGCCACACAGGGTGGTGGTGGGGGGATGCATGCATGCCAGCAACTTGCCAGGGCAGTGCACAACACTTGCATCACCCTCTCTCTGCCTGCCATTGCACTCCATGCTTCTGAAAGGTAAGAAAAAAGTGCATTTGCGTTTCAAATGTCCAATCCTGCAGCAGCACACCTCCAAAGCCCATACATACCAGTAACCCGATTCAAGGTCACATTCTCCCGATTTTTGGGTCTCGCTGGCAATGCATCCGTAAGGATGCGCCAGCTGGAGACCAATAGCGATCACTTTGGGGGGAAGGACGGACCAGAGGGTGCACGAGCTCTCTCTCCTGGATTCGTGTGCGCGAACGCGCACGTCGCGTCCGCGTCCCGCGCCGTACACATTGCAGACAGACACTCGCTCACACACACACACACCCCCTCCCCCACAGTCACACACACGCACTCCAAGACACATACACACAAACACACACACGCACGCACACACACACACACACACACACATACACAGGCGCCCCCCCCCCCGCAGCTCAGCAACGCACTCACCGGCTCTCCCCAGCTGCAGGGCCCGGCAGCAGGACTCTTCTTCCCTCGTTAGGCACCGGGGCGCAGGGTAGGCTCCTGCCTGCTCCGGTGCACGGCTCCAATCGCGGCTCTTCCGTGGGAGGCGGGGTAGGCTCCCGCCCTCCTACTTCCTGTTTCCTGTTGTCGCGCCGGCCTGCCTGACTTCCTGGTCGCAGGCCGGCAGAATAACGAGGATGTTTTGCGGTATTTATTTATTTATTTAATTATGCATTTTTATTCGGGGGAGGGAGAAATTACTATTAAAATAGTATTCTGTGCTACTGCGCAATACAAAATAGTGAATTGTTTATGTATAACTTTTTGTATAGGTTCTGCCGAAAGTGTGTACTTTGACAAACGTATGTAGGAATGTAGTCCTTTCTGTGATCACTCTTGTGTCAAAGTGTGCTAACATTTCAAGATAGCTGGAAGATAATGCAATAGACTGGGTTGTGTAAATTGCCTGCTGCATAATTTACCTTTCTTTGGAGAAACATTTACAGGACTCTGCCGCATAATTTGGTTCTCTGTTGCCGCACAACGCCTGTGGCTTTGTGTATGTGTGACTTAGTCCGCAGCAGAACGCGCTGTTGCTTGGACTAACAATATTGAAACCATGACGGCCAGGCACCGAGTTTAATTTGGATAGTAGGCACAACGAGTGGATTTCAAGTGTGGGAAAAAGAAAAGGGAAATTAAGAGCCCCTTGTTTCTGAATGAGAGACACCTGGAAGTATCACGTGGGTGACTTGAAGAGTTTTTTTGAGACGGCATTGTTTGTTTTGAAATGGCTTCCCCCAAGTGCACGGGCCAGGCATCCCCCTTCTGCAAACAGGCTCAATGTGGAAGCTGCTTTGTGTACATTTGGGAGTGAGACACGTTTTTTGTTTAGACAGTTTTACAGACGCTGGCTTTTCACTGACGAGACCACTCGATTGTGCTTGATTTCAAACATATGTCCCTTTTAATAGTCCCTTCCGGTTCATTTTTGAAGGGGTGGCCTAAAGTTTATTTCAACGAGCCTTTCGAAGTTTTCGAGCTGTTGAGTGTTTTCACCGGTCCATTGACCATGATCATTTGTGGCTTTTCTCATTCACGTTGTAGCGCTTCTGCGTCTCAAGGGCAGAAAGCGCTACCTAAATGCTAATACAACACGCTGCCCTCTTCCCACACAGTTGCAACTCGCGCCTCTCGCGGTGACGCGGTTTTCACTTACTTTTTTGCATTTGTGGAAAATCCTGCAGTTTCGGGGTATTTCTCAACCTAGACTCGAAGTTGCCATGGCGGAAAATTCACTAAACCAGATTCAAATAATGTCTGCAGTTCATTGCTGACATCTGAAAACTGCTAGCAATACCGACTTCCGCTGGAAGGTGTCAGCTGTTATTGTTTTAATAAGAGATTAGATTGCCAGGCGACATTGTCACCGGGAGCACCAGGTTCAAGCCCAGTTATACGTTGTAGAGACCACTGTAATCTAAATGATATAGCCCAATTTGTACTTGTAGGGGTGGTTAGTCACTACAACTCCCAAAATGCATTCACGTGTTAAATGAAGACTTGCGTGGAACAAGGTATCCCTGCTGTCGTTTTTTTTATTACTTGCAGTTAAAATGCCTCATTCTTTTCTGGTGGCATGCACACATTCCATTGCCTCCATTGCCAACATTGTCACCATAGTTGAGGTTTAGGGAACTCTCTGATCAAGTTTGGAGTTGGGGACTTAATGTATTTTTGATATGCACAGCTTCTCCAGTGGCTGCTTGTCATGTGTAACGATTTCATCCAGTCATGACTTTTTAGTGAACAGCACGTTGCATTCTGGGACTTGTAGTTTATGTTACCAGTTTGTGTGTTTGTTTAAGAGGCACAGCGTGTAACATGGCATGCAGCCCTTTTGGCCTTTGTGGACCTCATGCCCTTGCTACCTGTGCAATAAATACGCTCTTGTACGCGCCAGACACTCTGGCTCTTAAAATGAAATCAGTGCATGTTGAAAGGCGGTCAGGAGAGAAACATTCCCACAGCGCCCTCTCATTTTCATCCTATCTTTTTGGGTCTCGCTGGAAAAGCATCCGTAAGGATGCATCCAGCGGGAGACCAGTAGCGATCACTGTGGGAGGAATGACGGACCAGAGGGTGCACGAGCATTTTCTCTCCTGGATTCGTGTGCGCGAACACGCACGTCGCGTCCGCGTCCCGCGCCGTACACATCGCAGACAGACACTCGCTCACACACATACCCCCTCCCCCACAGTCACACACACGCACTCCAAGACACATACACACACATACACACACACACACACACACACACACACACACACGCACACACACACACACACACACACACATACACATACACAGGCCGCTCCCCCGCGCGCGCGTACATGCTTCCCCCCCGCCCGCCCGCCCGCAGCTCAGCAACGCACTCACCGGCTCTCCTCAGCTGCAGGGCCCGGCAGCAGGACTCTTCTTCCCTCGTTAGGCACCGGGGCGCAGGGTAGGCTCCTGCCTGCTCCGGTGCACGGCTCCAATCGCGGCTATTCCGTGGGAGGCGGGGTAGGCTCCCGCCCTCCTACTTCCTGTTTCCTGTTGTCGCGCCGGCCTGCCTGACTTCCTGGTCGCAGGCCGGCAGAGTAACGAGGATGTTTTGCGGTATTTATTTATTTATTTAATTATGCATTTTTATATAGCGCAGACTTTAACCGAAGGCGGTATTTATTTATTTATGTATTTATGCATTTTTATATAGCGCGGACTTTACCCGAAGGCGGTATTTATTTATTCATATATTTGTGCATTTTTATATAGTGCGGACTTGACCCGAAGGCGGTATTTATTTATTCATGTATTTATGCATTTTTATAAAGCGCGGACTTTACCCGAAGGCGTCGGAGGCTTCACAACAGGAACAGAAATGAAACATAATGAGAAACATTACAAAAGAACAGGTTGCAAAAACATACGTTACTTACATAAGGTAATAGTGACAATTGTGAGCAAACAAAATACATGAGGTAGTCAAAAGTGCACCAGAGGAAATGAAAGTGACAAGTGTGCAGTTATAAGAGAAAACAGAGTATGATTAGAGGTATAGTCCTGCAATAAGTGCTAGACACTGAGGCTCAGGAACAAGCGTTACATGGGCAAGGTGGCACTTGTGCAAGTATCAAAGGTAGCCCGGAATACAGTACCACTGTGATCACAAAATTCTTAAGCACCCTGCAACACTGGGGATTTACAGGAATCCAAACACCAGCGTAAAGTACTCGAACAACAATAACGTCTGTCTTATAAATGTCACAAATTTTTTTTAATATTTCACTTCTGTTCTTGGATTTTCGTGAAAATACAACACATATTGCATTACAAATGCTATAGGTGTCACATTTGTGAAAGTTAAAACTATTGGCATTGTAAATGACAAAGCTATTACTTTAGCTATTACTATAGCTATGTTCACAACCAACACATAAATTAAAAAAATGTAATTCGCAATACCAATGGCTCAAACTTTCCTAATGCGGGACCTATTGCATTGCAAATGCTTGTTCTTTTAAGTCTCCCACTTTGCTCTTCTGAAATGTTGGCATTTATGGAACAATGAGTGAGTGAACAATGAGTAAACCTATAAAAAAATAAATGTATGCCAGAGATAAGCTTTGGAGATGTGAAGGGTACTGTTGGAGGATGTTAGTAAGGGAATTCACGGAGAAGGTGGTCAGTTGGGGGCTGACAAAACGATTGTCACACTGAGTGCCAGCAGCGCTAAAGCCTACCTGTTTTTCAGCCTCATCCAGTAGTCCCTGCGTTACATAACCCACCGCCATTTGCAGCAGAAGGAATAGCTCTTACCATAGTTTTCAGGGTAGCATGCATATTTTCCCATACTCTTTCATTTTTTTAATGGGAAACCATGTTGTGATACATTAAGTAATCACAGACTGGAAGGTCTGCTTTTTCCTAAACACATAGCATATTGCAACATCACAAGTAAAAAGTATTACCAGGGCCACTGGAATTATGCTTTATATTTGCATAATGATGGATTTGCCACATAATCCATCATCTGAAACAGAAATCTGTAGATTTAAACCAAATAAAAAATAGTTTCTAACTTAAAGAAATCAAAAAATCAAAAGTTACAAAAAAAAAAGTTAAATCATATGTTTGTGTGCATGGAAGGCCCTTTGCAAAGGTTGGCTGGGCATCTTTCAGTTGCTTACATCTGTATTTAGTTTCTATACCGGTCCTAAAGAGGTGAAATAGTTGCGCAGACAGGATTACAATGTATAAAAAGCATGTGCTGTATTGTCCCACATAATTTGCCTATTCTTGTTCCATAGTTTAGCCAACACTGCTGCATAATTTGGTGCTTTCCTCTGCTGGAGAATTCCAGGGGTTCTGGGTATTTTTGTTCAGCTTTTGTACAGTACACAATGTGCCATTACTATATTCCCATTGAATGTATAAACACTGACAAACGTTCTCACACATTTTCACTCACCTTCTACAGTCTGCACCACATACACACACCCTCAGGTCATATACTGTCTGTGTCTGGGAATGCACCCTGCATTCAGACAACTCACTCATTCTCGCCCTTCACTTTCCCGCTCACCCAGCACTCACAGTGATCACACTGATCACCATGCACTCACACCATTCACCCGCTCACCCTGCACTCACAGTGATCACTCTACACTCACAATACACTTGTGCTATTCACCCTCTACCTCACCCTGCAGTCACAGGAGCACACTACTCACCCTGTACTCATGTGATACTTCACTCACCTGTGCCCCTCACTGCTCAATCTGCAATCTCACTCAAACAAGCCCATCACTAACAATGAGTTCATTTGTCCCACTCTGCACTTACATCCGCACCCAAATTCATATGGTCACCTCACTCACCCTGCAGTCACTCCTCTTACCCTACCTACTCTTACACTGTCGCATCAATCACCGTGCATTCACATGGACACGTCTGCCGCCCACTCAGCGCAGAGGGTTATTGTGCCTGCTACAAAGAACGTGTACCATGCAGATCACAGAACTGAGTGTGAGTAAACTAGGAGCAGCGTGATTAAAAAATGAAATGTTTGTCAGAAAGGTGCTATAGAGATGTGAGGTGCATTGTTGGTGAGTGGTAGTGAGGGAATTGGAGGAGGAGGAGGAAATGGGTGAGGGGTGCCAAAAAAGACTGTTCCCAGTGTGTGAACAGTGCAGGGCTAGCCCTTGCTGGGAGGGTTAGCCCGCCGAAGTTCAGTACTAGTTGCTCCCCTGATCACAGGGTCCGTCACAGGCTGCATTTAACATAAATTATTTTAAAAGGCAAACCATCAGCTCAGAAATGCAGCAAGTTTTATATAGTGCGAACTCAACCCAAAAGCATTGGAGCGATTTAAATGATTTCTTTCTTTTTTTATTGTGTATGTATGGGTTGATTAATTGATTTGCTGAGAATAACAGGATGTTAATCTGACCCGAGACTCAAAATCCATCTCCTAAATTAGCAGCTAGAGCATTAAGCCACAACCTCTACCACAAGAGCGGATGCAGTTTTAATCTTATATACAACTTTATGCAAGAAACAACCAGTGACAACTGCCAATAGTCCTAGCTTCTTGTAGGTGTAATGTTACTTGTATTATATATCTGGATGCAATGAAAGAAGAAGCAAAATATCAGTCAGGTGGCACACTATGCTAAACACAGATTTTTAGCTTAATTGCTTTAAGCCACTCCCTTAATTGCATCGGTCACGCCCCTTTGAGAGACCCCTCTAGTTTTTTCATCCCACTTAAAGTTCTGGTCTACATGCGTGGTTGGGTACTTGGTGCACATAGCCTTGGCTGCAGCGCACAGAGACCTCACTCGCCGCACACAGAGGAAAAAATTAGAGAGAACATTGATTGGAACAAGTCAGGCACAGTTAAAAGAAAGTCGAGGCGGGGAAGGTTTCTAACATGGAGGGGAGCATTGCTTATCCCCCAAACTAAAACTTCCTGCAGACATTCTCCATGACTTATTCCTCCCAGTAGAGGACAGCCCCCATAATGACCATTGCGAGGGTGGGCCGCATCTGGGGCCTCATTTATGAGGCCTTGCGTCAGTTTTGCGCTTCCAATGCATCACTTTTTGTGACGCATCGGGGCGTAAAACATGCCTCCTGTTGCGCACTATTTACAAAGTGACGCATCTAAGCAGATGCGTCACTTTGTAAACCCCTGCGCTACATTATACCTGCGTCAGGTATAATGTATGCAGAGGGGGCGTACCCCCGCAAAAAGCCTTGTAATAGTGACGCAGTGAAATCTATGAGATTTCACTGCGTCACTTTTAGGACGCTGTTGCGTCAAAATCTTACGCCTGCCTCACAGCAAGCGTAAGACTGACGCAAGCCCTTTCACATGGGGAAAAGGACGCATTGCTGGAGTTGCGTCACTTTTGTGACACACTCCAGCAATGCGTCACTTTTGCGCTTACAGATACGTCAGAAATACTGACGTATCTGTAAGTCCTTGCGCAATGATGCGTCATATTGAAAATATGACGCATCATTGGGATCGCAAGGAGGGCGCATGAAAAGTGACGCATCGCTGTTTTCTCGCAGCGATGCGTCACTTTTCATAAATGAGGCCCCTAGAACGATCCGGGTGCCAGTGCAGTCAAAGGTGCTAGAGAAATCTGACAAAAAGGGTCAGGAGAAGAAAACGCACTCTCCACAAGTCATCTACATCCCCACACGGTCGAATGTGAGTTGGAATTTCCAGTGCCATCTCCGAAGGGGTGCAGCGGCCCTCGAGAGAAGCACCCTCAAGCACCTTGAGGCAGGTCGGCTCTGGAGAAAGGCTGCGGTCATCAACAGAGAGCTGGAGGCATGCGTAGCCCCTCACCAGGCCTAATTGCAGGTGTGTCCTGCAATTAGGCCTCCTGCCTGGCTGCCCTTTGAGAGACACTGCGGGACACCCATTGTCTGCACTTTACTGTCTGTACCCAAGCAATTCTCACATATTCAGCACATATGAGCTGTGAAAGAGTGGCTCGTAGGTGGCAGAGCAAGAGCTGCGATCCAGGAGGAGTCTGCAAAAAGCACTGGCTTCCAGAAACCTGAAGGTGTCACTCATGTAAATTAGAGGGGCTGATCCAGCGGGCTATAGAAAATATATCATAAACAACACTACCCAACTTCATAACCTATAATCAAAATTCTATACTAAATTATGGACCCATTTATAAACCTGACATATTTTGGGCCTACTGAATCAGGTGGTCAGATTAAATCTATATACACATTATCTACAAATTATATACAATTTTATACATCTGCAGAAAGAATATTGTCATTAGAATAAATCCTAACCATTTAAACGACCACCATTGGCGACGTGATCTAGCTAATAGTAACCTGCACTTCTGAATAACCAAGACCAGCTTGTTTGTCAAAAGTAAGATTTTATTTACTAAATTATGGTATTTTAATTGATAGTTTTATAAAAGTAATTTATTAGCATTGAAGCGAGCATGATTGTAAAGAAATATGAGAAAAATACAATTTAAGCAAGTGAATCAAAGTTAAAGTGAGTATTTAAAGTTTAGCATTTCTAAAACCTAAGTCCCTAACTGAGCAAAATAGATAGAAATTAAAGTAAAGTTCTTTGAGGATTCTTACGTGCTCCACGCAATGTCCGACAGCACTTCACCCTCATCGGAAAGTCAGAAAGCAGCAGCCAGCCCATCCCTAGGGGCATGACTTTTTATACCTTTCTACACTAACTAAACTACGCAAAGGAAAGTTTTCAGAAATCTTCGACGTCCCATTGGCTGAGAGTGACAAGTGACATGTCACCCATATTTCAAAAGTTCCATTAGGTCACTTTTCTTAAGGACCATTGTCTTTTCTGAATGCAACCAGGAGCTTCCTAGGTTTGCAACAAATGTACATTAATGTTCTCACTGCTTCCAATGGACTTCCGCGGATGCCAAGTTAAGGGCTGACAAAATGTTCTTTTTCGACCTTGGCCACGTCCGACAGAATGATGATAGCACGTCAGTTTTTGCTTTGTGAATGCAGCTTTTGACGAACTTTTTATTTCAGAATGGGCGTCTCGTGACTTTTGCAGAAGTAAAATTCAGCCTTTTTGTAACTCGAGCAAACTAGGCCCAAAAGCAGGCAACTTATGCTTTCTAGTATAAAACAAACACAAGAAAAGTATTAATGTAAGAAATAATGTAGATTCTGTATCCACCCCAGGATTTACTAATTAATTAACCCACCCGATTAATCTAATGTTACCTAGCAAATGCAAACAAATAAAGCAACGATTATATCTACCAGTCTTCATTAATCCATGAGACTTATATGCACCTAGAATAGTAGAAATGACATCACACAGACAAGGAAAAGCAAAACAAGCACATGCTTCTTTTAAGTTTGCAGCAGTTAGTAATGACAAAAACGAAAACAATAAATTATTTTATTATTTTGCACGAACAAAAAGATGCAACAATTATGCACGTTTATGAGCACACATGTTAGTCCCCCCATGTGTAAAGTTTAATCTAAGTTGTATTAGCACGACATATCACAAATCATTAATATTATTATTCATGTTATGGAAATGTGACTTCACGAGTTTAAACAAAATTTTGTTTTCTATCTCGCTCCATCAACTCCCTCATCTGGTGATTAACAAATCACCACACCAGCACTCAAAATTTTGGTAATTTAAATTTCCAAGAAATCGATTCAAATTCATTTGTATCAGTTATCCTAAAAGTCTGTTTCTGCATAATCTTTGGAATTAGCACAACGCTCTCTATGTAACTCCTGTAATTCGATCTCCCTTTCTTCTTCTTTTCTAAGTTTATAGATTCTTTTCTTTTCTTTCAACTGCTTCTTTCTTTTATGTAACAAACAACCTATTTTGGTCAAAATAAAAATGAATATTATTATAATCAAAGGTGCCAAAATCTTGCCAAGAATTGAACTTCCAATATCGTGAAACCAATTTTTAATTGCTTGGAACCTTTTTGAAAGTTTCCCTGTAAAATCATCTTCTTCTAAAGGAATTATCTCTGAATGCATTTGTGTAATATTCTTGATGTACATTTCAATATTCTTACTTTCGTCAGGTATATATGTACAACAATGTTGTACATGTAAAATGCCACAGACTCCTCCCTCTTTTGCTAGGAGTATATCTAAAGCAAGGCGGTCTTGAATTACCATGGATCTAATTGCAATAACTTCAACATTCACTAATTGAAACCCATCAGCTGTGTCAGTTGATAATCTATCAACTATAGTGGATAATTTTCTGATTCTCCCTGCATTTAAGGTTATACCAACAAAAGGTATTACTGCTTGAAAAATATCTCCCAGAACTTCAGTAAAAGTTTCTCTTTTAACTCTATTTACATAATTATGAATTTTAAACAATCCTTCTGAATCTCTGTCAACATGAAACACTTTAGGAAAAACAATTCCCACATAACAAGTTCCATACCAGTGGTCTGGAAGGTTGTAGTAGGCTTTGTCACCACAAACAAAATAAATCCCAGGAAAGATTGGATCCTTTCCACCTTTGAATCCCCAACCTCCCAAAATCTGATAAGTATCTTCACAGTTACTTGCACCTACAAAATAATTATCAAAAAGTGTGTTATCTCTCCTAATGCAAAGTTTTCCACTAATTGGTTTGTCTATGTGAATTGCAATATTTTCAAGCATTTTACCATTTAACTTCTCATCCTCTTTCTGCCAGAAATTAGACTTAGTCTGCTTGACTAATTCATTCCTCTTATAAATTGCTCTTCTCTCCTCAACCATATTCAAAAATTTCTTTCCTTCAGCACTTAATTTGCAAGTTAGATTATTTTTATAAGCATATTCATAAGTAAGTTCGTTAGTAACAAGGAAAAATTCTCTCATTTGCTTTGCTTTCTTGTGCTTATTTAAAGCATTTTCAATCTTAATATTTGCAAAAATTTCATCATAATTTGAATAGTAATATTCTAAACGTCCAGTTTGATAAAATAAGCTAGTTAACACACTACATGTTACAGCATAAGTGAGAGGAAGCATATTATATGTTACTCCCTCAGAAACAGAAGCAGGTAACTTAACGCAGACGTAGCAGTCTTTTGCATCCATTACCTTAACATATTCACTCAATAGCTTTGTGAATGTATTACTTGAAAAATCACTAATTGATTTATCTTGATGAATGTTAGGCTGATGATCAATAACTTTTGCAGACGCACTATGTTTGGTTTGGCTAACCAGAGCTTTGCTTGTTATGTTAACTTTGTGTAATTCTCTATTCATCTCTAAAGGGATAATCACAGCTAAAACCAACCAGAGCAGAATTAAAATGAGCAGACACACCAGAGTCATCTTACAGCATCTCTTAAAAACAGAACACTTTGAAGTGCTCTCCTTAACATAAGGCATTTTTGGTTAGTTTAGCTTCAAAATAAAAATAAAACAAAATTTTAAAATTCTAAATTTATATTTACACCCCCCTTTTAAAATATTTTTTTTTTTTTTTTTTTAAAACCCTAAACAAGATTTCTTCGACCTTATGTCATACATAAGTTTTTCTTCAACTAAACAGTTTTTCTTCGACCTTGTGTCAACTAACAAATTTTCTTCAGCCTTTTGCTAATTTAATGTTTCTGTACTTCAATCATTGTCACTAATTTCTTGGATTTTGTCTTCTTCTTCACTACTACCATATATGTCAATAACAGGTGGAATTACTAAATAAGTCCACTCAGGAGACTTATATTTTTGGTTTGGTCTTACTATTCTTTTTCCTTTTCTCGACACTACTTCAATCTTCCTTCCAACTCCAACTTCTTTTCCAGGACTCTTTTGACTACTGATTTCTTCAACTTGTTCAGTTGGTTTCTTTATTAATCTGACTCTCAATCTTCCACCAGGCCAGTAGTCTGCTTTTCTCACGTACTTCTTCTTTGGTTCAGAATTATTTGATTCTGACTTCCAAGTCCTTTTCTTTCTGTTTTCACTTTCACCATCCACGTCACTTTCTTCAGTTTCGTAATCTGAAATTTCAATTGACTCAGGAACTTCTCTATTCGGCAATTTCACTCCTTCAGGAACTTCACTTTGTTTTCCATTACTGGTACTCGGTAATTCTTCTTCCTCCTCTTCTTCAATTACCCCCAACTTCCCAGATTTCGGATTTCTGTTCCTTACTTCAGAGTTTGTTCTCTGCCTTTCGATACTCTCTTGGTCTGAAACTTCTTTTTGTTCTGCTTCTTTGTCTTCGATAGAGACAACCGAATCCTCAGTTATCTTTCCTTTTAATAGATTCTCTTCACCTTCAGAATCTATTTCAATGATTTCCAAGTCTTTTCTTGTCAAATTTTCATTCACTGGCACAGTTTCCAGATGTCGACTTTCTTGTCGATCTTCAAAATCTGGATTTATTTCACCTTCTGTTTCGCCTTCTGCTTCAGAATCAGAATCATCTGTGGTATCACTTTCAACATCAGAACTCTCAGGAGTTGGTACTGGAATAGTATGACTAGGATGAATCCAGCGTTTCAATCCTCTGCACTTTACAGCATTAGTAGTGATCAAAATTATCTGCCTAGGCTTCTGCCATCTAGGAGCTAGACAATTCCTTCTCCGATGTACTTTCGTTCTGACCCAATCGCCAGGTCTCAAATCATGTGTCAAAACCTTTTCATTTGATTGTGCTTCAGTTCCCACCTGATTAGACACAGAAGTTACCATATCAGATAACCTTTTACAGTAATCCAAAATAGCACTGTCATTTATGCTCAACAGTTTACCTACAGGTACAAAAGCTTGCCTCATAACTCTTCCCATTAAAATTTCATGAGGACTCAAACCTGTCTTTTTATCTGGTGTACTTCTTAATGACATCAAAACAAGTGGAAGAGCATCAGTCCACTTTACACCTGTTTCAAGACATATTTTTCCAATTCTGTTTTTAATTGTTCCATTAATTTGTTCAACCACCCCTGATGCCTCTGGTCTGTATGCACAGTGTATTTTCTGCTCAATGCTCAAAGCTTCGCAAATTAACTTCATCAGTTTGTTATCAAAATGGCTTCCTCCATCACTCTCAATAGTGACTGGAAAACCGTACCTTGGGATGATTTCTCTGAGCATTAGTTTTGCTACTGTAATTGAATCACAATGTCGTGTAGGGAAAGCCTCTACCCATCTTGAAAACAAGCAAACAATTACAAGCACATATTTCAAACAATTGTGTAAGGGCATTTCAATGAAATCCATTTGTAATCTGGTAAAGGGACCACCCTCTCGACCAATTATTCCTGTCCCCACCACTGATTTTCTGTTTGGATTCATTTGTTGGCATGACAAACACCTTTGACAAAAAGATTCTGCAATAGTTCTAAACTTAGTATTGAACCATGTTTCTCTGAAAAGTCTAACCATAGAATCTCTTCCTAGATGTGCTGGACCATGATATAATCTGGCCATGTCAGCAATCAAGCAATTTGGTAAGACTACTCTGCCATCTTTGTAAACCCACACTCCATCTTCTTCACGTGGTCTACAATCTGATCTTAACCACAAGTCTTTTTCTTCATCATCTGCTTCATTTTGTAAATCTCTAATCTCATGCCATGTTTCTACAACTGTTGTTAGCATTAATGAATTTGAATCAGTTTCTTTACTTCTCTCCCGATTGTATGCATAATTTTTCCTTGCGCAGTATTTAGCTGTTTCATCTGCGAAGGCATTTCCCTTGGAAATATAATCAATTCCTCTAGTGTGCGCTGCACACTTAACAATGGCGATTTCTTTCGGCAATTGTATTGCTTCAATTAATCTCCTAATGAAAACTGCATTTTTAATTGGTGATCCTGCTGATGTCATGTATCCTCTCTGTGACCAGAGTTGTCCATAATCATGCACAACTCCATACCCATACTGACTATCAGTAATGATGGTAACTCTTATATCTTTTGATATTTCACATGCACGAATCAAAGCAATTAATTCAGCCACTTGTGCTGAACGAACTCCTTCAAGACATGATGCTTCTTCGACATCTTTGACTGTACAAACTGAATATGAAGCTTTTAAGACACCTCCTTCGGATCTTAAGCATGAGCCATCTACAAAGTAAACAAAATCAGATTCAGACAAAGGTCTGTCTTTGATGTCTTTTCTTGGTTTAGTGCAGAATTCCATGACATCTAAACATTCATGTTCTGTTTCAATGTCATCAACAATTTCAGAATCAGGCAGTAATGTAGAAGGATTCAGATTCAAACATCTTGAAATCGAAACATTATCTGCTCCTAGTATGATTTTCTCATATTTTGTCAATCTGCTACTTGTTAAGTGCTGAGTCTTACCTCTTGTCAGTAATATTTCTACTGAATGAGGCACAAAAACTTTCACAGGAAATCCCATAATGATCCCCTCACTTTGTTCGAGACTAATACTTGTAGCTGCAACTGCTTTTAAGCAACCTGGTAATGCTTTTGCAATTGGATCAAGAACTGCAGAGAAGTATGCAATAGGTTTCTTTAGATTTCCATGTCTCTGAATCAACACAGATAATGCACATCCTTCTCTCTCACTGCAATACAGTTCAAAATCTTTCTCATAATTTGGCATACCTAAAGCAGGAGCTTGACACAAGCTCTTTTTCAGGTTTTCAAAAGAATCCATCTCAGCATCATTGAGAATAATTGGATCTTTTACATCTGACTTTGTCAGTCTTTGTAGTGGTTTTGCAATTACTGAAAATCCACTTATCCATTGACGACAGTAACCAACCATTCCCAAGAACATCCTGACCTGTCTTTGTGTTCTTGGTGGTAACATTGCTTGAATCATTTTTATTCTCTCTATTGTTACTTGTCTTTTTCCCTTTGCAATTCTGTGACCAAGATATTTTACTTCTTGTTTGCAAAACTGTAGTTTTGCTGGGGACACTTTATGTCCTTCTACTGCAAGGCGATTTAACAGAATTATTGTGTCTGTCACACAATTTTCTCTTGTCTTTGCAGCTATCAACAGATCATCAATATACTGCACTAACGTAGACCTACCAGGTAAGTCTAGGTCTTCTAATGATCTTTTTAACAGTTCATTAAAGATTGAAGGACTTTCTGTATAGCCCTGAGGGATTCTTGACCATCCGAGGGTCTTACCTTGGAATCTGAAAGCAAAGATTTCGTAACTGTCTGGATGTAAGGGGACAGTAAAGAATGCATTGCAAAGGTCAATGACTGTATACCATTCAGCATCATGTGGAATCTGGAATAGAATTACTGCTGGATTTGGAACCACAGGACAACATGGAACAACAATTTGATTAACCTTTCTCAAATCTTGTACGATTCTAAATGTTCCGTTAGACTTTTTAACTCCCATAATTGGTGAATTACAAGGACTACTCTCCATTTCTTTTAATACGCCTTGTTTGATTAATTTTTCAATTATAGGTGTAATACCTTCAATTGTTTCTGTTTTCATTTTATACTGTGGAATGTTAGGAAATTCTATTCCCTGTTTCAATGTAATTTTTACTGGATCTACATTTTTCATTAGACCCATCTCGTTCCCAGTAAAATCCCATATTTCAGATTTCACTGTTTCCTTGAGTTCTTCAGGTAAATCCTTTTCTTCAAATGCAGGAAACAATTTTGTCTCTTCTGCTTCCATCATCATCATTGTCATTCTGTATAAACCATCTTCCTCCATTGTTTGTAACTCAACTCCATCAGGAGAACAATATATTCTGCAATTCATTTTACATAGGATGTCTCTGCCCAATAGATTCACTGGACTACTATTACAAACCACAAATCTGTGTTTGTCTCTGTAATTTCCAATTTCAACTGGAACTGGATCAGTTAAGTCAGTTTTAATTTGCTGATTACTTACTCCGACAACTTGGATGGTATCCCCAGAGAGAGGTAGGTTTTCAATTTCCACTGATCTAACAGTAGAACGGGTAGCACCAGTGTCCACTAGAAAAGTGATGTCTACATCATTAACTTTCCCGTTTACAAAAGGACCAGACTGGTCAACCTCAAGAGTGGCTCCAACAACACACTCTTCCTCCTCTCTCGGGCACCGTCAGCAATAATCATCTGAATCGCTGTCTTGACTTTCTGCTAATAAAAATTGTTGTGAAGCATTTTGCATTTGGACTCTTTGTTGCTTTTGCTGTTTTTGTGGTTTTATTACCTGTTCACTTCCCTGAAATCCCACGTTTGGATTATATTTTTGGACTCCCCCACAATTCGGAAAAGGTGGTTGTGGCAATTGGTCTTGACGATTATTCACCTGTTGCTGTTGCTGTTGCTGCAACTGTCGCTGAATATTTAATTTGTTTAACCCCTGTTGCATCTGTAGCTGTCGCTGCAGGTCAACACCATTCTGCATCTGTGGATTCAATAAGGGATTCTTTAAGTTTTTAGGAGGATGAGGACACTCGTCTCTCCAATGTCCAATTTCGCCACAATTAAAACAAGGTAATCTTTGTTTCAACTCCTCAATCTTTGGGCTAAATTTCTTTGGGAAATTATTACTTTTAAACTTTCCTTGTATCTGGTTTGTATTTCCAGTTTGAACAAAATTAGTGTTCTTATTACCCATGCTGGCAATCTGTTGCTCAGCCACTTTTACCTGAGCCCACATGGCTTTCTCCTTGAGCTTTTTCTGTTTTACTTCTATTTCATCACTGCAATATTTAGCCTTTCTTAAAATATCATCTACAGATAGTGATTGCCATCCGACAATGCTATTTCTGATCATTTCTCCAATTTCAGGTTTTAGTCCATAAACAAATCTATAGACAAAATGGCTCATATCCTTTTCATCTAGTTTTTCATAACCACTGTATTGTTTAAAGATTAACAGTAGTCTTTCATAAAAAGAATGAACTGATTCTTTTGTTTCCTGTTCTGTCCTTTCTATTTTAACCCAATCGACTTCTTTGGGTGGAATTTTGTTTTTCATCCAAACAATCACTTTTTCATAAAAATCCATTACAAGTGGATTTGGAGCACCTGTTTCTTTGATTCGCTCAGGTTCTGTTTTTGGCCAACTAATCGATATTTTACATTCTGTCCAAAGATCTGATGGAACGACAATGTCAAAAAATCCATCTAAATCAATCCACAGAACTTTTGACACTTTGATAAATCTATCGACTTGCCTGTACCACTCAACTGGTTTTTCCCTCAATTTCGGAAAGTCATTTGTAAATAACAGAATGTCCTGTCTCGACCAAGGGACATGAACATATCCTCCACCTGCAATTTCTCTCATTGGAAATTGTTTTGACAATTTTTCCAATCTTTCATCTTCCTTCTTTTTCGTCCATTTTACTCTCCACTTATTCAGTTCTCCTAGCTTTTTGATATAAACAATCAAATCTTTTATATGTACTATTCTTCCCATTGAGTTCAAACTCTCAATGTCACTTTCTGAAAAGTCTAATCTGTAATGTTTCGCAAAATTCTTTTGTTTGCTCACATCGATTTCAAGTTCCGCTGCTAGATCCTCTAGTTGATCATATTTATTTTTTGTTTTCCATTGAATGCTTTTGCAAATGAACAGTAGTTCATCATCTAGATAGTAATTTAAACTATCTGGACCGATTGTTCCGATTATTAATTCTTCGATATTTGCTTTTAATTTGGCCACATCAAGTTTTGGTGTGGTTACCCTGACTTCAGGACTCCCTATATCTGATATAGCACCCATTGGTGTTTTTGGAGATAAATCCTCATTAAAGGTTAAATCAGGCATTCTCGATTTAGAAGAGTTTATTTCAGATAAGTCTGAATAAAATTTTTCAGCAACCTTTTGAATTTCTGCATTCAAAGGAATAGTTAATCCTGTCTTGTTTGTTTCTTTTTGGTCAAATACAGGCTGAACAGGACCAATCATTACTGGAACTGTCACAGCTTCCATGCCTTTTGTCATTCTTTTTATTAATTCTTCTTTAGATCTTAAATATTCATTATAATCGACATCTTCAACATTTCTTGCCTCTCTTATATAATCTTTTGGAGCTTCTCTTGCCCTTGGAGCCATTGTAAAATGTCTACCTTCATTTCGAACATTATCAAATTCTGGTCTTCTAGGTGTTTCAATGATTTCACAATTATTTGGATAAAGTTTAGGAGCTTCATTAATTGGAGGTGCACTCGGTGAAGTTTCAGTAGAAACCACCGGAGTAGACCATGATCTAGGAGGTCTCAAAGGCTGATTCTTTCTAGCTGTAGTATATATTTCTTCCATAACTGCATCCTCAGATTCACTTTCCATAGATTTCCCTGTAGGAGTACCCATTACCATTTCTTGTATTAAATACAATCCTTCACTCATGTTTCCCTGTCTCCACATTCGCAATCTATCTTCATGAGTTTCTCTTCTCCAAGGTGGATTTTTAGAAGGTCTTTTAATTCCACTAGCTTCTCTTTGTAACTGATACATCTCATCTTCCCACTCAACTAAAGCTTCAAATTGAGTTGGTCTCGGTTTCGGAACAAGAGCATTCATTTTCTCTCGTAAATTTCTCAAGACTTTTACATTAAATGAACCATCATCAGGCCAAGTTAAAACACCGTCGTTCTTAGTATAGCGTTTCCAACTATCGAACCATAAGACAGTATGATATCCATATTCACCTTCCATATACGCTGCAGGTGTTTTATACTTATGAAGTAATTTACCACCTCGCATTTCAATTTTCTTATCAGGTGAAAATAAATTCTTAAACTTCTGAAATAATGTTGGCTTTTTCTCAACATGTTTAAAATGATAACTCATTTTTAAGAGTTAAATCTAATTCACAAAAATCGTTCGTAAAATATTTCCGGGATGTTCCGCAAAACAACCAATCCGTGCGCGAAACACACCAACAAGCCAATGACAGTTGAGCTACGTCACTTTTCTGCTCGACCAATAAAATTGAAGTTTTTCTGAAGGACCAATCAGCTTACAGGTCGTCAGAGACTCAAGAGCCAATCAGAATATAGCTTGTGACGTAGGTCACCCAATCCCAGCGCGGCTCTGTGACGTACACAGCAGCTGCGGTTTCTCGTTTCTCACTCCTGGCGCTTACCCCTCCTTCACAAAATCTTTTCACAGCGCCATTTTAAGAACACTTTTCAGTGTAAATTAATTCTTAACAATGACTATAAGGACATCATCTGTTCGTTTCACTATTTAGGATAGTTTACATACATTCAAGTATCCACACTTCGGAATAGACGGCGCTATTCACACTAAGGATAATATCCAATTGTCAGTAGAGTAACCCTTACTCCACCCTTCTAACACGTATAATTATGAACTCGCTTTGCTCTGAACGCACCGCGAAGTGACAGTTCTAAGAGTTCCACTTGAACATAAAATACAAATCAAATTCGCACTTTCACACGGAAAATTCCCTAATTTCAAACACACATGAAATCCGTACAGGACTCTCACCTGTTTATAGAAATCATGCACCGTTAGCAAAATAACGACGTTATCCGTACAGGGCTCTCACCTGTTTATAGATATGAAACATGTACCCGTACAGGACTCTAACCTGTTTATAGATAGTCATGCACCGACGCTACTTTACCCTTCATTCAAGCTCGGATATAACTAATACTCTTATCACAGTGAGTTTTATGGAAGGCGCTTTGTCCCTATTCTCATGCTGCTCTAATTTCTTAGAAAACCCTCACTATTACAAGATTCACACCTAGCCCTAAAACTGTGCTGCTCGGCGACAACACTATGGTACACGGCGATACCTCTTGTGATACTCGGCGATATCACTACAAACAGAACAGATGGTTTGCGTGACTAATTTCTCGCCACACAATCTATACCGGTATAGCTTACAGATAGCACGAAAAACGAACTCAACATGTGTTAAAACATCGATCCTATTTCCATACCATAACACTTTAGTAATCCTTAGCAACCAACATATTACCTTGGTTACCCTTAGCAACCATCAATTTCTGCTACCAGAGAATTGATCCAGCGGGCTATAGAAAATATATCATAAACAACACTACCCAACTTCATAACCTATAATCAAAATTCTATACTAAATTATGGACCCATTTATAAACCTGACATATTTTGGGCCTACTGAATCAGGTGGTCAGATTAAATCTATATACACATTATCTACAAATTATATACAATTTTATACATCTGCAGAAAGAATATTGTCATTAGAATAAATCCTAACCATTTAAACGACCACCATTGGCGACGTGATCTAGCTAATAGTAACCTGCACTTCTGAATAACCAAGACCAGCTTGTTTGTCAAAAGTAAGATTTTATTTACTAAGTTATGGTATTTTAATTGATAGTTTTATAAAAGTAATTTATTAGCATTGAAGCAAGCATGATTGTAAAGAAATATGAGAAAAATACAATTTAAGCAAGTGAATCAAAGTTAAAGTGAGTATTTAAAGTTTAGCATTTCTAAAACCTAAGTCCCTAACTGAGCAAAATAGATAGAAATTAAAGTAAAGTTCTTTGAGGATTCTTACGTGCTCCACGCAATGTCCGACAGCACTTCACCCTCATCGGAAAGTCAGAAAGCAGCAGCCAGCCCATCCCTAGGGGCATGACTTTTTATACCTTTCTACACTAACTAAACTACGCAAAGGAAAGTTTTCAGAAATCTTCGACGTCCCATTGGCTGAGAGTGACAAGTGACATGTCACCCATATTTCAAAAGTTCCATTAGGTCACTTTTCTTAAGGACCATTGTCTTTTCTGAATGCAACCAGGAGCTTCCTAGGTTTGCAACAAATGTACATTAATGTTCTCACTGCTTCCAATTGACTTCCGCGGATGCCAAGTTAAGGGCTGACAAAATGTTCTTTTTCGACCTTGGCCACGTCCGACAGAATGATGATAGCACGTCAGTTTTTGCTTTGTGAATGCAGCTTTTGACGAACTTTTTATTTCAGAATGGGCGTCTCGTGACTTTTGCAGAAGTAAAATTCAGCCTTTTTGTAACTCGAGCAAACTAGGCCCAAAAGCAGGCAACTTATGCTTTCTAGTATAAAACAAACACAAGAAAAGTATTAATGTAAGAAATAATGTAGATTCTGTATCCACCCCAGGATTTACTAATTAATTAACCCACCCGATTAATCTAATGTTACCTAGCAAATGCAAACAAATAAAGCAGCGATTATATCTACCAGTCTTCATTAATCCATGAGACTTATATGCACCTAGAATAGTAGAAATGACATCACACAGACAAGGAAAAGCAAAACAAGCACATGCTTCTTTTAAGTTTGCAGCAGTTAGTAATGACAAAAACGAAAACAATAAATTATTTTATTATTTTGCACGAACAAAAAGATGCAACAATTATGCACGTTTATGGCACACATGTTAGTCCCCCCATGTGTAAAGTTTAATCTAAGTTGTATTAGCACGACATATCACAAATCATTAATATTATTATTCATGTTATGGAAATGTGACTTCACGAGTTTAAACAAAATTTTGTTTTCTATCTCGCTCCATCAGGGCCACGCACATTTCCCTTCGCCCGGGGCCCCAAAAATCCTAGAACCGGCCCTGATTGTAGGTTGATATTTGTGCCCTCGCTTTTCTGAGATACAACCTCTGCAGGCTTCTGGCTGCCATTAATAAAGGAGGTGAGATGACAACAGGGCCTAGGAGTACAAGGGTCCCACTGCACCCCAAGTGGCTGTCTCTTGCCACCCACGTGGGTGAGATAGGTGGCCCATTTTCCATGCTTACACTAGTAGCATATCTGCTATGTCATTGTGACTATAATGTGATGCATCTATTCACAGGTTAAGCACATAATGAGAAAGACAGACACGAAGTTTAGCTGACAGCAGATTCATCATAGTTGTTTAAATGTGTACAGACAAACTTATATATCCGAAAGGCAAATTAAAGTTTCTGTTTAACTGACAATAAATGTATGAAACTAATTGCCATTAATCAAGCACATTACATCGATTATTCTGTAATGTAGGAGGAAATCATTTAATTTACAATGTGAAAACCTGATAAACCTTTGTGATAATTATGTTTCGAAGCGCAGGTTTAATATTTAACTTTGAGAGGCTATCTTTGGGCAAGCAGAACATCCTGTTCTCTTTGCAAGGCAAAGAAGCAATGAAATGTTTACCCAGCTGGGTTGAGTTCCTCATCTAAAATCCAATGGGAGACCTATTGCTTTGCTAATGTCTTTTACCCATGTTGTACAGCAGCATAGATGGTGCGCAGCATTGCTGAAAGTTAGAAAAAAAGCTCTATAACATGGCCAAAACTCACCACAAGGTGCAGTGATGTGCCTTTTTAGGATGGGATAATTCTCTGCCTTCACAATAAAAATGTTTAATTATCTTACGTCCAAGCTGAAGTTTGTCTTATTGGCCCTGCATGAAGACAGCACCAAAAAGGCCATGTAGGGCAGGAAGCGCAGCGCAGTCTGCATCTTTATAGCACCTTGAAGTCAGTTGGCATGATTTTTGGGGGGCAAGCAAAGAGGGAAGGGGTGGTGGGGTGCACAGGGCAAGCAACTACTGAGGAGGGGTGGGTGAATGGCGGACATGCAACATTGCAGGAGGATAGTGGAGGGGCAGGACAAGCAACAATGGGGGAACGGGAGGGGGAGGGGCGGGAGGGAGGAAGGGTGATGCAAGTAAAAGGGAAAAAAGTACCCCTGAAAATGGTGAGCGGTGGTGAGACAGGGCAAGGGAAGCAGGACTTGGGCCATGCACAAAGAGGAACTGAAGCCAACTCTTGCTGACCAAAGAGAAGCAAGGAAATCAGAGTGATGATGAGGCCAACCAATGGACAGCAATGAGCAGGGTCCAAGCACCCTGTAAGCAAACAAAATGTCTTGCATGAAACAGTACATGTGCTGTCTCAGGAAAGACCTACGGTATAGGTTTTGGGGTGGTTAGGGAGGGAGAAGGCAAACTGTCAAAGAGACAAAGGTGCCTGCCAACCATGCTGAAAGGCATAAAACTGACCGCAAAATATTTAGCGACGTTGGAGTGAAGGCAGGAGAGTGTTTAAGGAAGGGACAGGGATGTGTCCTGCTGAGGGTAAACAGCCTTTATGAAGCAGCTTTTACCACGCAGGACCTTAACCATGCAGTCTTTACCACACAGGAAAGTATATGTACCATTACCAAGCAGTACTCTGCCATGCAGGTACATATTATTTATTTAAGTAACATACTATCATTGTTATTTTAAAAACAGTGATATTTTGGTTTTGGGATTGGTAGTAGTAAAGGGAGGTGAGGGCAAGTTTAAGGGTATGTAGTGGTAAAAGAAGGTATGGATAATGTGAGGGTTCAGGGGTAAGTTGAGGTAAAGGGAGGTGACGGTGACTTGAGGGTTCAGGGATGGGTATAGGTAAGGGGAGGTGAGGTCGGGTGAGGGTGACTTGAAGGTTAAGGGGTGGGCAGAGGTAAATGGAGGTGAGGATGACTTTGGGGTTTAGGGAAGTGTGAAGGAAAAAGGGAGATGAGGGTGACTTTAGGGTTCAGGGATTGCTGGAGGTAAAGGGGGTGAGGGGCACTTTAAGATTCAGGGGTAGGTAGATGCAAAGGGAGGTGAGGGTGGCTTGAGGTTTATGGGGTGTGTAGAGGTAAAGGGAGGTGAAGCCGATTTGAGGGTTCGAGGGGATAGAGTTAAAGGGAGGTGATAGTGACTTGAGGATTCAAGGGTGGGTAAATGGAAAGAGATGTAACACTGCATGTTTGATGATGAATAAAACATCCTCTAAATTACAAAAGATGTAGCCAACTAATAAGTAAATGTGACACATCTGCAAACTTTAATTCAGGAAAACACGTACTGTGTGGCAAAAGTCTTAAACGAAAGGAGTATGTATATATACAGCTTCATCATCAAAAGCGACAGGCTGCCGAAATGTATGTTTCAGAAATTGGTCACCTGTCACCAAGTTTCATTATTGCTAGTTGTTTTCGTTCAGCTCTTGGAAATACTGGAAAGCATGAGCTTGAACCCTGATCATTCGAGTTGCCTTGCAAGCAAAAGCAAAACAAGCAAAAAGTATCACAATCTGAGAGCAAGCAGCGTGAAAGAACACCAATCAAGAAATGAAACGTTAATTGGTTCATGTTCCAGGGAAGGAAACACACATGAGGAGACAAAGTGAAGCTGACAGGCACTGACACGTGCTCACCAATGAAAAGTAAGAAAATAAGACTGACAATGAAGCAAACCAATGGTAAGTAATGGGTGGGCTAAAAGCTACTTTTTAGAGTTCGTTTTTTTAACACTAGACCGTCACAAGCGATAGCACATGCTCTGTCTGAGACAAGGCCTAAAGAAATCACCAGACCGAATCAATGCATACCATTCAATATTTCAAAACATACAGTCCTACTCCAATCCTTTAGCCTAACAAAAGAATAATGAATCAGTACCAGCTCTGTCAGAAAGATTTCCCACAAAGTTCACCTTTTCTTTGATCTAGCCTGGTCAAATTGTGATCACTCTCTAACTACTGTTAGCACCTGAGAATGTTTCTCCCCTCATTTCTTCCAAATGTTTTGATTGATTCCTGTTCCAGTTGGGCGCTGACACCATGGATCTGTTTTGCTGGAGTTCCATCTCTCCTCATTTCTTTTAAAAAAGAGCTCTCAGAAGACTTAATAGAAGGACTCCATCTCATATACAAGTCAGCATCCTGGCCACTATACTGACTATAACATTCATGAAACCATGAGTATTTTGTATATCAAAGTTCCTCCTAATCTGTAGTTTATTTTGTCTCTCTTAAAGCTCATCCAATTTTATTTTTAATTACTCTTAATATTTATTCAATTGCTCATCAAGATTCAGATAACTTCTTAGTTGTCCTAATGATTATTTCTAGCTAATTATTTTCATTGACGATAAGTATTGTGAAGGAACTAAGTTGGCTGCTTTTCAGAAGTAGCAAGGTGGTTGCAGGCACATTGTATAACCCTTTCGCTGCGACGGCAATTCCGCCGCAGCGCTAGGAGGGAGGGGGGCCACGCGGTGCTCACATGCTCGTGACGGAACTGCTCCGTCACGAGCCTCGGGTGGGCTGTGCTTGTGACGGAGCGGTTCCGTCACGACCCCGCCCGCTCAATAGAACGCGCCGCGCAGGCGCTGTGACGGTACCGCTCCATCACCAGCACAGCCCACCCGAGGCTCGTGACGGAGCGGTTCCGTCACGAGCATGGGAGGGGTTAAAACTTGATGCAGACAAGACAGAAATCTTTCTTTTTGGTGGGGCCTGCAAGTCTGGAACGTTTCTTGGTGGCCTTCGTTGTTAGGTCTCCCATCCAGGCCTAAAAGGGTGGCAAAGAATCTGGGTTTCTTAATTGATTACTCTCTTCCAGTGAAGGAACATGTAACTACAGTATGCTGTTACACAAATCTTTGCACATTATTTCAGTGTATTCCAGCGAAGTGGTGAAGAAATATTGCTCAAGCTTTAATTATGAGTAGGCTAGACTACGGGAACATGCTATATGTGGGTATGTCGGATTACTTGTTCAAGTGTCTTCAGTCTATTGAAAATGCGGCGGCAAGACTGATTGGTAACAGGCCTAGCAGGAGTTCCACTTCGACCTGACTCAATTCTCTTCACTGGATTCCAGTTCACAAGAGAGCAATTTTAAGCTAGTTTGCCACATGCACAGAGCACTTTATGGCAATGGTCCAGCAATCCTATGGGACAGAGTTACATTTTATATGCCTAAGCGGGATCTCTGCTCCGCCAAACAGGAGTTGATATATTGCAGACAAATCAAGAAATCTCGAATGGGTGGTTGCTCTTTTAACTTTTGGGCAGCAGCCCACTGGACTTTTCTCCCTCTAAATCTATGTTTGACATAGGGTTTGTTAGCCTTTCGGAGAATGCTGAAAATGTTGTTGTTTCCGCTCTAATGACTTGATGAAGGCTGAAAATGGGCAAGTATAAGGTCTAGCACCAGGATATCACTTAGGGAATGAGGGTGCACTTTACAAATATCTTAACCCGTTCCGAGTTCGCGTCGGCCGTTGGCTCACGCGAGCACTACCTTCCGGGTACCTTCTGGGTGCTGCGCACGACCGTTGGTCGACGCAGCCCCGCCCACTCTGTAGAACGCCCGCACCGCGGCGGAATGTCTGTCGCAGTAAACAGGTTAATAATAATAATAATAATATTTATAATAATTGGGTGCATGTCTTCACTTCACTTCACATTTTTTCACTTGTTTGATTTCCCTTAACCCTTTTCTATGTCGGTCCACTTGCTCTATATACATGAATATCATGCTAAAAGAGGTTTCTTAGAGACATTTCTCCTGTCTTTCTGCTTGGGACTCATCAAGTGTTTCTAAGAATATGAAAATCTTTATCCTGAAACGTCTGAGGATCCTTTTTGATCAAGGGGATATCAGAATGTGGTGGCTTTCCACGGTTTAGATAATTCTTTCTTCATTATTTACTAAAATGTAAGATTATTTTTTTTTAACTAGTGAGTTTATCATGATCATCATCGCAAGACTTGCCATAACTGCAGCAATTGAACTACAATTGACTCATTTAGCAGGCTCTTGGTATTTATGGATGCGAATCTGACTTACTGTGTCACAAACACAGTTCAAGAAAGAGGATGTACTCACCAAAGCAGAGACAAAAACACAAATCAGAAATGGGGATTCTATGGCGACGAGCCCATCGAGGGCGCTTTCTCATGGGGACATCTGAAAGTCACAGAAATGCGGCAAATATTACAGAGAACAGCATCATCTTACACCCACATACACAGTAAATATTATAACATAGCCTTTTTATTTCGTATATTATTTGATGACGGCCCTGAGGAGGTGGTCCATGCTTTGGAACGAGTGATAAATGAGGAATATTGTTAAACTATTGGAAAACATTTTTGAAGTGCTTCCAGAAATGTTTTTTCTCTAATATTTGGAACTTTTTGGGAGTATTCAGTGTCCACATGTGAGAACATGACCTATGACCTATTCCTCTTATAATCCACATATTTACTTTTTAACATTATTTAGTGTGCATTACCTATGTTTATATATACTTCACCAGCTTGATGTATATTGGCCCTACAAGTGCTATCTGGACAGTTATTGTGGTTGTATGACTCAATAACTACTGTCTGATGCATGACTGCCTGAACCACGACCTCCTAAACCACGAATGTTTTAACTACGATCTTTTCTTTACAACTACTTTTTTTTTAACGACTTCCTTAACAACGAAATTCCTTTAATTTTTCTTTTTTTGTGGGGGAAACCCCCTCACCCCCCCATAAATCCCTTTTTCATGTGTTGCATGATTTCATTTTAAGTAATTTCCTACCTTTTACGCTATTCCGTGTGCAGACGAAACGATGGCAATGTTAACTTTTTTTTTTCTTAACCTTTCCCCGGAGACATTTTGTGATTGGGCAGAGATGAGTGACGTATCACTCCTTCAATGCCCAATCGTAGTGAGCGTAAGGGGATGGTAGGCGGAAGCCGAGCATGAGGGCAAGACGGTGATATTCTGAAAATCGTTGTTCAGTCCTTCGTTGCTCAGTTCTTCGTTGTTCCCTCGTTCGTGGCTCAGCCTTTCTCGTTGTTAACTCTTCGTGGTTAAGGTAAGTCGTTATTTAAAAATCGTGGTTAAGGATGTTTCCCAGTTATTGTAGCCTCGACCATGCAGGTATGGCTCCTCTCTCTTTGTCCAAGATAATTTATCTAGGTAATTATACATCTCCCTTAGATATCCTTTTTAACTGCGAATCTTAAACTATGGAGCATATTTACAAGCCCCTATCGCCACCACAACATCACTCTTTTTGACGTTATGGTGGAGATACAGGCTTCGCCTTATTTACAAGGCAGGGTTAAGCCACTTAACGTGGCTTAACCCTGCCTTGTAAATAAGGCCCCTTTTCATGCTAAACTTTATGTCTCCTCTTTCTTGCTGTTTTTTATGTGCAATGCATTGTGCAGCACACATAAAAACAGCAAAATGCCATTGATTGTTTATGTGCAGGAAGGTGTCCCTTCCTGCACATAAACAATCATTTAAAAAATGGAGGGTTGCAACTTCTATGGGTGCCTCATTGAGCAGCACACATAGAAGTTACAAATTGTCATTTAAGATTGTTTTTGTGCAGGAAGGGACACCTTCCTGCAAATAAACAATCATTCCACACAATGCAGGCAGTGGTACAAGGGTGCCTGCGTTGGCGCTGAGCAGCTGAAATTAGCACCAACACAGCGGGAGATGGAGAGCTGCACCATATTGTGGTAAATACGGTGCAACCCTGCATTTCAGAAGTGGCAGAGTGCAGTGTTAAGCAAAGAAGGCTAACGCGTGCTCTGTCACTTATTTGTAAATGTGCCCCTATTTACCTTTACCTTGTAGTATGCCTTCATTGACACTTGCGCACCCCATCATTCAGAAGTCATTAAGTTAAACTAGGACTGTTTGTACTCCGACTCAATGTCTCAGTGCCTAGAAGCAAGGAAGGTAGTTTTGTGGTGATATAAGCAATATGAACAGAAACACCGGAAATTTAAAGGCACACATGTATAGAAAAAAAATGTTTCATCTGAAAGCTAACTCAGGAAGGCTGTGGAGTTGTGCCAAATTCCCTGTACTGATTTCTGAACTGTCCAATTGTGAAGTTGGATGGCCTGGAGGGCCTATTCCAAGGTTTACCAGTAGACAAAGTACCACCTTTATTAGGCAAGGCATGCTTCTGCTCTTTAAAAGCACTCCAAAGAGAGCCTCTCCCTCAAAGGGCAATTTCAGCAATGCCGCCTTCTCACCAGGAGCTGCTTTAAACTGCCTAAGCCACAAGGAACGTCGGGCAGCCAACAAGGCCTCAGTGGAAATTGCCGAAGCTCACATAATATCAGAAGAAATGTCTGTCAACAGCTTAGCCTGCTGTTCCATGGCGGCCAGGAACTCTGAACACTCCAAATCCACCTGCACTGCCATGGCCAACTTGTCAAAATCCTGCACCAATGACTGGGCAGAATAAGCAGAAAAAATACTTGCCCTCAGAGCCAAGTCCTCAGCAGCAAAGGCCTTTTAACAGCCAGAGTCCACTTTCTCATCCATACCATCGGTAAGGGTACAATCCTCCGGCTGAATGGCAGTCTCACCGATTAAAGTAGCCACAATAAAGTCCAACTGCACATTGTGATGCAAGGGGTCATCCCCCTCCAATAAGTAACATTTCTGGAGGAAATGAACCTTGTCCACCTCTCGCCATTCCCTCATCACCATCTACCTAACTGGGCCCAGAAAAGGCATGCCCAACGAGAGGGCTTCACATACTGTAGAAAAAGGGTCCCTCCGTCCTTTTCCTGCTGGAATGGAGGAAACCCTAAATTGTCCTGTACATGAGCCAAAACATCCCACATCTCCTCCCTGGAGACATGTTTTCCACCAGAAGAGATAGAAGGCCCTTCCCCATCCGAAGGTTATAACTCAGCTCCGGGACTCCCTGTCTGAGACCGGGAAGGACCACCAGGCAAAGCACAAGCCTGCAGGGCTTTGGACACAGCTGTTTCAATCATGCCCAGAACCTCCTCCCTGGAAATGAGAGGCACCTCACCCCCATCATGGCCTTGCACCCTAGGTTTCTTTAGGGCAACCAGAGACCCATCTGAGGAGGACACCACCCATCTGAGGAGGACACCACTTTGTTCCTCTTCAACATCCTCTCATGACCCATGGCAGCAGAAAAATCCCCACCAACATAGTAGCCCAGATAGAGCTCTAGGGAAAACCAGCCATAAATCAATGAGGCCATGGCAGAAATTTCCCCTCCAATCAGTAAAACTACCAAATTCAGGCAAAAAACCATAACAAATTGGGGTCCAACCCGTCCTACTAGGTCTCCAGGACGCTCCTGCTCCAGGCGAGCCGGCCGCACCGCGACCGTGCCCCAGAAACAACAGCCCCAACCGCACAAGGACTGCCGGACTCCGTCACAGCGTCCACATGCCAGTACTCCACCCCTCGAGAACAAGGAGATTGCATTGCTGCAAGATGGTCACCGCCTGCATTGTTGCAAAGGCAGAGATCCAGGAACCAAAGACTCCGAGGGCAAGACTGAAGTTAAGTCTCACCTTAGGGAGACAAAAAAGAACAGGAGGTGGTGGGGGCTGCAGGTGGTGTTTCTTATAGGTTTCGGGGTGGGTCTGGGGGGAGGCAGAGGGCCTCACATTTTAAGAAGCAAGGGTTTGGGAGGGGCGGAGGCAATAAAATAAACCTCTTCTATGGACTCATAGGTCATGAAATCGATTCCTTGAAGGGCCATAAAAGGATCCAAAACGATTTCACTAAAGAAGAACGTGAAGCGATCACAAGGCTCCAACGGAACACAATTATTATAATAAAGCCAGCTGATAAAGGAGGAAATATAGTGATTATGGATATTATTGCCTATGTAAATGAAGCCATGTGACAACTGAATGACAGTAGCTATTACAAAAAACTATCCACCAGTCCGAACAATATCATTAAACAAATAAATGATACTTTACAGAAGAAATGGTACAGTCAGACGATAGTGAAATATGTGGAATATCTTTATATCAAGGATGATATTCTCATCAAGCTGATAATATCTTTCCTTCCAGAAATACATTAAAACCTACAGAATCCTCCAGGGAGACCCATTGCCTCACCCTGTGGGTCGTTGCTTGGAATTACTTCACAATATGTAGACTTCTACTTGTCTCATATGGTAAAAACACTTAAGCTCCTACATTCAAGATACAGGATATTTTTTGAGAATCTTATCAAATATTGAATGGCAATATGAGTATTATCTGATTACCTTAGGCTTATATTACTCATTCAGTAGGGCTAAAAGCATGTGAATATTTTTAAGACTGAGAACAGTGGGGGAACTACAATAATCAAAGATGCTTTTAGAAAATGATTGAAATATGTCTCAATAATAATTTCTTCATCTTTAATCATCAAATGTGTCACCAAAAGTGTGGAACAGCTATGGGCATTTCATTTTCACCTAGTTATGCAGGATTGATAATGATTCGGAACTTCAAGCCCATAAAGAGACGAGCTTCCATGTGGTTACTGCCTGCCACTCTCCCTCTACCCAGTATATGCTGTTGAGCCCAGAGCTTCCGACTTTGGAACTGGAAAACACAATTTGAGTCTCAGCATCAGCTCAACATCCTTTGATTCTGGGCAAATCACTTACCTCTCCCCGCGCCTATAAAAGATGAATGTGACCTTTGTAAATGTAACTTGAGCTCATGTAAAATGCCTTAATACCTTCAAGTCGAATTTGACTGTATAAATATTGCTGGAAAATTGGCAAACAAAGCTTTAGCATAACTGAAGGCAAATAGGTGGCTGATTTGTACAATGTGAAACCAGAAATCCCAGAAGAATTGTGGCTTCTCCTCTTAAATTGTGCGATTATAGGCATATGTTTTATTCCACCAAAACTCCTTTTTAAGTTTCGGCTAGCGTTGCAGCGCATGCGCTGCTTACTCGGCAAGACATATAGTGAGAGAGGAGATTTCAGAAAGGTACTTGAAGCCCTTCACCTCTTTTTCATTGGCTGGCATCACCGTTTATGCTAAACAGTGGCCTGCCATTGGAAATGAGGTATTTTTGTTTCCGCCCTTTCCCCTTTTCGTCCGGCCCATCCGGACAGGATTGTCTGCTGTGCGGCTGTCGCAAAGCAATTTCTTATCTTTAGGGGGGCCATCTTTTTGTAATTAGCAATATCAGGTTACTTGTTTTCATTCCGCCGAGTCTGCACACGCAGGGGCCATCTGTTTTTTCACATGTGTGTAATGCTTCTTTTCGGTAGGCAGCGCAGCAGCTTGTTATTATTTGGACTGAACACATGAACTCGTGTAACTCTTCCAGACTAGTGTGATTCCACAATTTCATCTTGTGGTCACAGAGTGAGTACCTGAAGCAAGATTTTGCTTTTACTTAATGTTGGAAGTAGATTCTTGGCGGAAAAAGCATTGATTGGCTTCTGTTTGTGTTACTGTAGTGTAATTTACCTAGAACTGCCCAGTGGCCTAGTGAACAACCTATGAGTGCTTCAATATGCGGCATCCCGGCTTCTGGCTGCTCTGTGTAGGTAGACACATGCTGAACCGACCCTACAAAACCCTCAGTCACTGACTTCCCACAGAACTCCTTGTCACTGCACCCTTGCTCCTAAAAGCGTGTTGGAAAACACTGCCACGTGAGGTGACTCTGCTCTACAAAGGGGACTGCGGAAGTGACGCATCGGTGCCCACTGCTCTCTCCTGGCACAACAGCAGCTCTGAGCCAGAACATACAGGCAGCTCCCAGAGCAGCGGAGAGCTGGCAGGCAATGCCACACCATGACCGGAAGCAGATGGTTCATGTGCCAAGCGAATACACATCTCCAGGTCTGTTGACTCCTGTACTGGACGCGGTGCCACCAACCAATGCCACCCCAGAGAAGTTACCCCTAAACCAAAACACTGAAAGAGCCTGCAAGCGTCCGGTGTCGGAAGTACTGCCAGCAGTAAGGGGGCATGTGCCCAGGGAGGAAAACAACATATGTTCACACAGACTCACGTCATGTATTGGTTTGATGTGCGGGAAGTACCAGGCAGAATGAGGGTGTGTGGTTCTTGCCTGTCGATGCATTTTAATTTTTGGGGTGTTGTCCAAGGTCCATCTCGTGTACATCGAAAGCAAAAAAACTGTCAGAGCGACCCTTGACCCTGCTTGCAGGTCGGGCCGCTCCACACGCTGCACAGCACCTCCGCTGTGTCAGTGCCTCTCCCCTGCTGCCGCTGTGAGTTCGTCGCTCCTCCCCTTCGTTCAGTGCCTGTTGATTTTCACTACTGCTGCCCACTCTTTCTTCTGTGCCCCCCTGGTATTGTGATTTGAATCTTTTCCTTACTGTATATTTCTTTCTCCTCACTGCCTTCGTTTACTGTGTTGTCCCTGACCCCTCTTTTAGCCGCCAAACAACCCCGCTCTGCCCCCGTTCTCACCGCTGCTTCCCTGCGGCCCCGCCCCCTCGCTTGCCCATAGGCCTCCCCACTCCTGCCTCCCATCTGCTCCTCCCTTCCTTCCGACCTCAAATGGCTGCCCGTCTGCGCCCGTCCGCCCAGCGCCAGAACCCCTGGACCCCGAAGCCGCCACAACACCAGACTCCACTACGACTCCAGCACGCACTCAACCCCGGACGAGACCACCCCTGCTACCAGGCCACCCCGAAGCACACCCAAGGGCCCTTCACCTGCCGGAACTGCAGCTTCACCCGCATCGGCCCGCCAAACCAGCAACCAGAGAACCCAACCACCTCTGTTGCATCCTGCTCACCACCCGCTCCACTTGCAAGCACGCCATCGAACTCTGGGACCTTCTGGACTCAACCACCCCCGACGTCGCCTTCCTGACAGAGACCTGGCTGAACGCCACCTCGGCACCCGACATTGCCATAGCCATCCCAGAGGGCTACAAGATCTCCCGCAGAGACCGCACCAACGGAGTGGGAGGGGGAATCACCATCATCCACAAGGACACCCTCAGAGTCTCGACCAACACCGACGATACCCTCACCACCGCCGAGCACATGCACTTCCAGATCCACACCGACCTCAACACCACCCTCAGAGGAACACTCGTCTACAGACCACCCGGACCCCGACCACAGTTCAGCGACACCATCGCCGACCTCATCAGCACCCACGCCCTCGCTCCACGGACTACATCCTCCTCTGAAGGAATCAAAAACTATTCTAATGGACTATACTCACCGATAGCCCATATACCTTATCGACAATATAATAAGTCAGTCGGCAATGGAGAAGGTTCAATCGTTTATTCCAAAATACAAACCCTGACAGGGGAGCCTCAGTCTGCACGACCCTCAGAGGTGCACAGAGGAGACTAACTTCACACAAGTAATACAAGCATATATACGTTTCACACATAGCACAATGTCACCTTAGAAGGAAAGATACAGTTTGTCAGAGAGCCAACAGGAATACCCTTATAAGGCACAACTGATTGCTGGTAGCTCGGCCAAAGCTATTCCGAGGGCAGGTCAGTTAAGATGCCTCCCTTTCTATCTGAAGCTCGAGGAGGACAAGAACGGGCTTCTACAAGAATGTGCGCATCCCACAGAAAGGGCCGGTCTGACCTTGAGTTTCCCTGAGCTACAAACTAACGAGTGAAGCAGACAGCTAAGCCTGCCATCATGGTTTCGTGCAGAAAGCCTAGTCACGTGATTTCAGGGAAACATAGAAGAAACAGAGAAACAAACAACATGGTTTCGTTCACACCAATAGGTCTGCGCAAACAGGCGTGAATCGATCCTAACTATAGTAATACAATATGAATAATGCAATGCTAATGTACGGTTATATGGTTATATTGTATATACTAGGCCAACATCATGTATTCATTATATTTGTATCCCATCAGACGGCCTTTTTGGCCTACTATAGCCAATATAACTGGATTTATTCCACAAAGACTCCCTCATCAATCTGCATCAGATCTGATACCTCCTTCTGAATCATTTGTTTGTCGGCTTTTGTTTGTCGTGAGACATGTAAGGCAGATGTTATTTTAGCTGCACAAAAAGAACAACAAGCCGGGCCACAATGGAGACATAGGCAGCAGGTAAATATTACTCCAAAGGCTCCAGCCAGAATCATGAATATCTTCCAACTCCAAGTAGCTAAGAGACCCCAAAACCAGCTACTAAGGGACCAGGTACCATTCTCCACATGTGCTTCGCTAGTTAAGCGATGTAATTTTTGTATTGCAAGATGAATGGTAGGGGCCGAATCAGGAATGTATACACAGCAAGAGCTGCCGATCACGCGGCAGGCTCCGCCCCTATCTGCGAGGATGACGTCAAGAACCATTCGGTTCTGAAGCGAAACAAGCCTCGTCGCCTGAAGCTCAACAGTAATGTTGGTCAGGATCCCAGTTGTGGTCTGTACCACATTCTCCACTATCCTGGACAACCGTCTTATACTACGGCTATTGAAAATAGGTCCTCAAAAGGGGGTAAGACCTTTGGCAAAATCCTCGAATTGTTGCAAGGAAGTGTCTGTCTGATCGGTACTCTCAGTGTCAAAACTTCTAATACTTCGATTAGCTGCTATCCCTCTTCGAACTAATTGATGTGTTCTATGGTAATCAGGTGGGGCAATATAAACTGGTGGTTAAAGGAATGAGAGGTAGCAACTCCCTGCCCATCCCCTTGGGAGCCAAGTATAAGCGTTTTCACCACATACAAAATATACATCAGGAGGAGTAATCATAGGAGGAGTACTGTACGTCTGCAAAGTGTAAGTGTAATTACATTTACTCTTCCCTACTCTAACATGACCTCGTCCCTGTATGCAAAAGGGGGCGGTAGTATTAATAATAGGGATCGGCAAGGCTTTGTCATTAGTGACGTTTCGTTCTTTAAAATGCTGAAAATACAAGGTGTAGTTAAAAAGTTCGAAATCCTGCATTTCTTCTTGTAACCAGGTCACATTTTTATAATGAGCATATACATTCATGCAAGCATTTGGATCCAAAGATCCCTCTTCTCCATTTCCCTCGGCATCAAATCCTTGATGCTGTTCTATATACTTCAAAATGGCCTCATAGTCCCTTTCAGTATATATCTTAGGTTCAGCTACATAATGCGAATACATCAATGACAGTAATTGGAACCAGGCTTCACAGCTAGCTAAGTAAGATAACGGCAAGGAAATGAATAATTCATGCTGATGGATTACGGAGGGAAGCAACCCACAAACCCAACAATTTGTTTTGTTGGTGGTGCTGTGGGTCTGATGTAACATTTCAATAAAAGCATTTTTTGCATATGTTTCTCTATGTCGAGCCTTGTGAGGGGGTAAAGAATAAAAGAGGTGTTCCTCCGGGGCAGCAGTAGTTCCTAACAATTTCTGTACAGGATGCTGAAATTCTAAATAAACAAATACACTCATCAAAATTATCGTGATTATAACAATAAACGCCACGAATGTCACCTTCACTCTGGTGGGCCATCCGGAAAACTGATGCATATTATCAACATATCGTCGAGGGGCAAGTGGTCGTTCGTCCTCCATGGCAAATCGGGCAAAACGAAACATGCTCTCTATAAGTCCAAATCTAACTCGGTCCCTCTCTATAAGTCCAAAACTAACTTAGTATCAACAAAGCACGCACACCACCAGAGGGTTCTTCTTCCCACTAAGGGATCTTCTCCCTGTGTCCGTTAGAATCTCACAGGTAGACTCCTATTGTTCATCAAAAGAACCAACATGTAGATTCCAGTAGCACAATCGCGGCCCTTAACTCAGTCTTTCTTTCTGAACAGAGCTATTCAACACAATGTTCCAAGCTCTCAACGAGTTCAGTCCAGTATCCGCTCAGTACCCCAGTACCTTTATCCAATATTCCTCAGCTCAGGTCTTTGTCTAGCTCCTACCATTGGGAGCCGGGGTACCGTGCTGTTTTCGGGGCCGCAGATCGTATTTACAACGGCCAGGTTGTTCCTGGTCAGAAAACAATTCTGCAGTAGGGGTATCCGGTGCATTCGAAACTTGTGATGCCCTGGGAACAACAGCCTCTATTGGTCGAGCTGTCACACTTTCCACGGTGGGCACCACCTCTCTTGCTTGCCCTGTTTCTTGCGCATCTGAAAAAGGCACAAAACTTTGATGCAGCTCCCCCTCCTGACTCGGGATTCCTTCTCGATCCCCGAGATCAAATGGCAGAGGCAGCGGGAGACGTTTCAAGTGGCTCACGTGGATCCAGTGTTTTCGTCCATGCACCTTCACCGCCGTTCTGGTAACCAAGATGATTTGATAAGGCTCGGTCCACCTCGGCTCCAGACTCGATTTCCGTTGAAAATTCCTCACCATCACCCACTGGCCAGGCTCCAAGCTTTGTCCAGGACCCTCTGGTAGCGGCTGCAGTGTGTCCGATACCTGTTGATGAATAGAACGCAGATCTTTAGTTAAAGCGTACAGATAATCTATCATCAGGGGGTAAACAATATCCCTAAAGGATCGAGGTCTGGGGACTCCCCACACATTAGCGGGTCTACCGAAGATCACCTCATAGGGAGACAATCCAGTCCTAGTATGGGGAGTTGTTCTCAAGGACAATAAAGCCAACAGGAGGGTGTCAGGCCATTTCAATCCCGTACCTTCACAGATCTTGGCCATTTTTAATTTGAGAGTTCCATTATATTTCTCAACCAATCCAGCCGACTGAGGATGTCTAGTGGCATGGAAATTTTGTTTGATCTGTAACCCTTTTCACACGCTCTGGACCAGCAAGGCATTAAAATGAGGCCCGTTGTCGGACCAGATAATGCGGGGCAATCAGTACCGGGGCAGATATTCCTTAATCAAGGCTTTTGCAGTGGCAACTGCAGTGGCTTCCTTGGTGGGGTAGGCTTCGACCCATTTACTGAAAGCGCATACCACCACCAATACGTACTTTAGATTGTTCACTCTTTCCATTTGTATATAATCAATTTGTATTACCTCAAAGGGTAGAGATGGCGGGGCAAAACTTCCACTCAAAACAGATTCTCTTCCTCCTGGGTTATAGCGCAAACCTACCGGGCAATATTTCACTATGTGTGCGGCAGTTTTGGAAATATTGGGGTTATTCCACACTGGGTCTAGCACAGCACAAATACCCTTTGTGCCTATGTGTGCCGGACCATGGGCAATTGTTACTACAGCATAGACCAATACATTAGGCAGTAACCATCGCTGTTTCTCAGAAAGATCTATCCAACAATTATTTTTATCTAGTTTTCCCACTTCCTGTTCCCATCTTTGCACTTCATCTAATGTGGCTTCTTTCTGTAGCTCTCTTATACTTTCAATGGTATTGTCAAACAAGGACGTCTCTGCTACCCATCGGGCTGATGTACTAGGGAACATGGGGGTCATTTTAGTCTGAGCTGATTCTTTCGCTACTGAGTCAGCAAAGGCATTTCCCTTTCCAGTGGAATCAACAACTTTCTTGTGGGCACTACACTTAATGATGGCCACTTTCTTCGGGAGTGTTAAAGCAAGTAGTAATCGATCAATCAAAGGACCATGCTGAATTTTCTGACCATGTGTGGTAAAGAAACCCCTCTCCCTCCACAGCCTCCCAAAGCTATGGGCCACGCCAAAGGCGTACTGGCTGTCCCTAAAAATGTTCACCTTCAATCCTTCGCTCAACTCACATGCTCTTAACAAGGCTATTAGTTCAGCTGCTTGAGCCGAGTGATGAGAAATCCTTGCTGTTTCTACCACAGTCATTAATGTCGTAATTGCATAGGCAGCTGTCGCGGTGCCATCTGGTAGTTTAAAACAAGAACCATCCACATACAACTCTCCTTCGGGGTCAGTTAAAGGGACATCAGAGAGATCTATGCGCCCCTTTGTTTCCTCTTCAGTTCTAAATACGCAATCATGGACATCGTCTTTTACATCATTTGAGGGAAGGGGTAGTAATGTGGCTGGGTTCAAAGTGGCACACCGTTTGATCGTAATATGGGGTGCAAACAGAATCAACTCATACCCTGTTAATCTAGCACTTGTAAGGTGCTGGGTCTTAGTTCTATTCAAAACAATATCCACAGCATGCGGTACCATGACTGTGAGATCTGTATTAAAGACTATTCCTTCTGACTGCCGGATAGCCATCGCTACTGCAGCGGTGGCCCTCAGGCAACTCGGGAGGGCTCGAGCAACAATATCCAAAACGGATGAAAAGAAAGCACAGGGTCTCTGCTTTACGCCAAAACACTGTGTTAACACTGAAAGTGAGCAACCGTCCACCTCGTGCACATAAAGTGAAAAAGGCTTCCGGTAATCTGGAGTACCTAAGACAGGTGCAGAACAAAGAGCAGGCTTTAAAGAATCAAAGGCTTCTTGACATTCATCCGTCCAGGGTAGGGGTTTATGTACATCTTTGGTTGTCAAATACAACAAGGGTTTAGAGAGGAGTGAATAGTTAGGTATCCACTGGCGACAGTAAGAGGTTATGCCAAGAAAAGCATGAACATCACGTTGAGTACAAGGAACAGACATATTAGTAATTACAGATATTCGCTCGGGAGTCAATCGCCTCCCCGCTTTCGACAGTAAGTGGCCGAGGTAGGTCACTTCCTGTCGACAATACTGAAATTTAGAAAGGGATACTTTATTCCTTTTTTTAGCCAAATGATGCAACAATTTAACTGTGGCCTCCTTACAACCGTCCTCCGTATTGGAGGCCACCAAGATATCATTTACATACTGGATGATAGAATTTCCTGGGGGCAAACTTAATTCATCCAGTATGGCTTTTAAAGCTTGGCTGTAAATACTAGGACTTTCGGTATAGCCTTGGGGTGCACGTGTAAATCTAAAGCTTCGGCCTGCTAACGAGAATCCGAAGACATGTCTGCTATCAGGATGGATTGGGATGCTAAAGAACGCATTTTTTAAATCTATAACCGAGAATTACTGGGCAGTAGGGGGAATCATAGTTAAAATAGCAGTATTGTCAGGTACCACCGGATATTGTGGAACTACAATTTTGTTTACCTCTCTAAGGTCAATTACAAAACGATATGTATCTTTATAATCTGGGGCACCATCAATGGGAGTTTTCTTCAAAATCGGCAAAATCGGACTATTACAGACATTAGCAGCTGTTTCTTCTACTACCCCCCTTTTTACGAGATCACAGATGATGATTAACAAGGCCTGTTCACCTTCTGGTGAAATTTTATACTGCGGAATGCGGGGCAGCTGGGCATTAGGTTTCAGTGTTATTGACACGGGGGCTATTCTTAACAATCCAACATCAGTGTCTCCTGTGGCCCATAGTGTCGAAGGGACAGTAGAAAATTCAGGAGGGAGTGTCTCATTTTTGGCAAAATACTGGGTTGCATTTAAAAGGGGGGGTTTGCATCGTGAGATAAACACCATCTGGGGAACATTGCGCATGCAATCTTTTATAAATTTCTAGCCCTAAAACTTTTTCTCCACAATTAGAGGTCAAGAGGAAAGGTGATTGGATTGAAATAGGACCCACAGTAAAAGACAGAGGCTTAGATACGGGGCTTACCACAGGTATTCCAGAGAATCCTACTGAGACATTCTTTGGCCAGACAGAGCAGCCCCTGGGACCAACGTATGGGCAACTGAACTATTCATTGCCCCAGTATCCAATAAAAAATTTCCTGACGTTCCCAATAGTTCTCCTTTAACATAAGGTCCCTCTTGGTCGACTGGTACTGTAATATGGCCCCCGCTTTGTCCTTGGCTGTCTCATGCATAATCTTGTCCGTCGTCCCCACCATCTCTGTATGTCTCATTGTAGTACTGTCAATTCTGGGCGTTGTCAAAATAATTCTTCCATGAATCCTCATGTTGCATTTCTTCTCTTCACATTCTGTTTTGGTCTATATTTGCTCGACCTCTCCCTCGTCCTCTAACTGGACCATTCCTGGCTAACAGCAGAGGGCAATCTGCCCTCCAATGTCCTTCCTCTTTACAATATGAGCATTGATTTATGCCAATATTCGGGGGACCTCCTCTATCCCTCCCCATCATTGCACCCCTTTGGGGTGAGCCTCGCACTCCGCGTCCAGTATTTTGTCCTCTACTGACTTGTTGCAACAACACTCTAGTCTTTAAATCCTTAGTCTTCTTTTCTGACTTTTCCTTGCTCTCATTCTCTCGATGTTCATAATATTGAGCCATACTGAGAATTACTGACGGGGCAGCCGTAGTCCAGGTGCTCTTGGCTGCTTGGAGACGGGACATAATTTTGGGGAGCAAGTTCGTAACAAACCTATTCACAAATAATCGTATCCCACCTTCCGTGGATAGGTCCTGCCCACTAAAATCAATACAAACTTTCTCAAATCTGGTAAAGAAATATGACACACTTTCTTCCTTCTTCTGTTTACAGGCCGTCAGTTTGTCCCAATCAACTTTTCTAGGAGGGAGAAGAGTTTTCATATATGCAATGATTTTATCTGGCACTGCTAATACCTCATCTCTAACTTTCTCTCCACGTTTTCGCTCTTTGTCCCAAGCTTTTAATTGGTCCCATGTCCCTCCTAACTCGGGAACATGGTCCGTGTCATGTATTTGTCTCCATATGTCTACCGGAATCAAAAGACCAAAAAATAATTCAATATCGGGTATGGTCATAATAGCAGAATTGCCGGCCTCGGCCAATTCTTTATAGTAGGCCGTGGGATTCTTTCGGGGGTCGGGGAGCTGAGCCTTTAGAGTGAGAACCTCGGTTCGTTTCCAAGGGATATACATCCATTGTTCCTCAAGTCGAGCATCCACACGAGCCCTGGTTACTACATTATTATCATCTTTTAACTCTGGTAGTTCAGGATAAAAGAGGGGGTGCACCTCTCTCATAGGATGCATTGTCCCCCAATCAGCACACTTTCGGTGCATTCGCTCGCGATAATGTACCAGAGTTTCGACATTCTGATATACCTCGTCAGCCTCTAATTGGAATTTATGGTCTCGATCTCTTACGTCACGCAGTATCTGAGGAGGAAATCCCTCCTCAAAACACTGTTCCCATAGTGTAATCAATCGAATCGCCATATTTTCCAAAGCTAGTTGCTGTGCAACCGGTTCAAAATCTTTCATAGTACTCCAGATATCTTCCAAAGTGTAAATAGCATTTCACATCCTGAATTACTATAGCTCTTCTTTCCTCCACCCCCATCAGCGACCTTGTATATACTCGCTGATCGCTGGGGTCGGACCTGAGGCGCTTGGGTGTGGTATCCAGGCAAGCCGTATATCGGGGATCTATAGTGGTCTGAATCGGAGGGGAAAGAAATACAGGGTGCGAAGGGGAAGGAACAGCCGCGTCCGGCTGTAAGGATATCAAGGGTGAGGTAGTCTGTCGGAGAGTGGGAGGGGGAAGTAACGCACTCCGCACTGACCCATCAGCAGGGGCTGTGGCAACCGTTCCCGCCGGCGCTCTAACAGCCGACGCTGCTCCAAGTTGATCCGCCCGTACCAACGGCACGGCGGGATATAAGCCCTGAGGGGCATAAGGAGGAGGTGGTCTGGCTTCTAATAAATCCTCTAATTAGTCTCCAGTATCAGTTCGGGCTACATAACTTTTATCTGTTTCTAAACGGAACTGTCTATCCATTTGTACAATATTTTCCTCCACCTTAGCTTTATCATAAGCCACAGCTTTCTGCGTAACCGTCTGTCCTGATTTAAGTCTTCCTAATTTCTCTTCCCTTATCTTGCCTCCTTCAACCATATGTTCAAAGAGTCAAACATCGACTGGCGGCTTTTCTCCATAAAAAGTTTATTCTGGATATAATTAATCTTTTTCTCATCAAACGACCCCGTTACAGGCCATTGCAAACCAGGATTATCCTTAGTATATTTGTGCCAGAGCTCAATAAATAAAATTGGTTGGAGACCATGTTTCACATACATATTGAAACTGGGGCTGCCTTCGGGAGGGGCGGGCTGTCTTTCTTTCAGCCTTGCACTTCGCCGACAGCAGCACCCAAAACACATTTTACTAAAACAAGGCATTTCAATAATATGTACTCAATTCTATTCACATACCCCAAAAACCATTCACTATCGGACACGTCCTTTTCACCACTCACACTCTCATATTTCTGTCATCATAAAGTGCTGTAAAGTATCGCAAGGCCGTTACTAGTTCAATGCAAATGACGTCTTCAAAATATGAACAGAGCCCGTCGACTCCTGTTCAGGGAATGGATTCAAAAGAATTCCAGACCAACAAAATTCAACCAAACAGGAATAGTCACCAGACTTTTCTCAGATCACCTGATAGTCGAACCACGAACCCTCTTACAGGCCTTCCCATGGTCCTGTTCTGGTTGGGCCGGGCATCTGGGCACGTAGCTCCAGAACCCTAGCTTACCCAGTTGCTCCCAGGGCTTTCCCGAAGAGGATTCGGCCGAGCGAGTAACGCCGTACTCCGCTAAGGCACCAGGTGTAGTCTCAAGTTTTCACCAAATAAGTCCGTGGGGTATCTACCCAAGCAGCCCCTTCGCCGCAACGGTAGATCCCCAGATTCCCTCGTGGTCCAGCTTCCCCGGCCACCTTCAAAAGCAGTTAACCGCTACCAAAGAAACACTTCTTCCAAGTATTTCGTATCCAATACAATCAAAATTCACTCACCTTGTGCACTCAGGTCGATTTTGAGTTCTCCACTGCCGACTCCTAAACAGACCGATAGTCTGTTCTTTTCTCTCGGGTTAAGCCCGTAGGACTCCTGCGTAGGGTCTTCAGCAGCTGGGAGGGATACTGGGCTCGAGAGTGGAAATACTTGTTTTCGAACCACAAACGGGTTTCTCAAATCAGGATCCTATTTCTGTCCACCCAGTTGGCCAGAACTCCTCCCTGTCCCTTTTAACTCCTGTTTACAGGAGGGGATGACCCTATCGCGGAGTCCCGGCGGAGTCGCCAACTGAAAGAATCAAAAACTATTCTAATGGACTATACTCACCGATAGCCCATATACCTTATCGACAATATAATAAGTCAGTCGGCAATGGAGAAGGTTCAATCGTTTATTCCAAAATATAAACCCTGACAGGGGAGCCTCAGTCTGCACGACCCTCAGAGGTGCACAGAGGAGACTAACTTCACACAAGTAATACAAGCATATATACGTTTCACACATAGCACGATGTCACCTTAGAAGGAAAGATACAGTTTGTCAGAGAGCCAACAGGAATACCCTTATAAGGCACAACTGATTGCTGGTAGCTCGGCCTAAGCTATTCCGGGGGCAGGTCAGTTAAGATGCCTCCCTTTCTATCTGAAGCTCGAGGAGGACAAGAACGGGCTTCTACTAGAATGTGCGCATCCCATAGAAAGGGCAGGTGTGACCTTGAGTTTCCCTGAGCTACAAACTAACGAGTGAAGCAGACAGCTAAGCCTGCCATCATGGTTTCGTGCAGAAAGCCTAGTCACGTGATTTCAGGGAAACATAGAAGAAACAGAGAAACGAAAGAACACGGTTTCGTTCACACCAATAGGTCTGCGCAAACAGGCGTGAATCGATCCTAACTATAGTAATACAATATGAATAATGCAATGCTAATGTACGGTTATATGGTTATATTGTATATACTAGGCCAACATCATGTATTCATTATATTTGTATCTCATCACCTCGGGGACCTGAACTTCCACCTCGAGAACAACAACAACGTCAACTCCACCGCCCTGATCGACAGCCTCGCCAACCTCGGACTCGAACAGCTTGTGACGACACCCACCCACGCCGCTGGCCACACACTGGACCCCATCTTCTCCGCTAGTCCTCACGTCTTCTTCAACCACACCACCGAACCCCACTGGACAGACCACAGATGCGTCCACTTTACCTTCAGGAAACCCACCACACACCACCACACCCAACAGTTGCCACGCCGCCGCTGGAGCAAGATCACCAAGGATCAACTGACCACCACCCTCGCCCTGGAACCACCCTCAGACCCCACCGACCCCGACACCACCGCCATCAATCTCAAACAGTGGATCAACGACTGCGCCGACACCCTAGCCCCACTCAAGACCTCCGCAACCTATCACACTAACAAGAAAGCCGCATGGTTCACCGAAGAACTCCGGACCTCCAAGCACACCTGTCGGAAGCTGGAGAAGAACTGGCTCCGCGACCGAACACCAGACAGCTACACCGCCCACAAGTATGCCACCCACAGACACCACCAACTCATCAAGACCGCCAAGAGGACCGCCTAGACAACAACGCACACAACAGCAAAGAGCTCTTCAACATCGTGAAAGAACTCTCCAACCCCAGCTCCAACACCAACGACATTCTACCATCACAAGACCTGTGCGACTCACTGGCCACCTTCTTTCACCGCAAGATCACCGACATCCACGACAGCTTCAACACTGACACAGGAGAAACAGCCGCCCTAATCCTCCTGGACCTATCAGCAGCCTTCGACACGGTCTGCCACCGCACCCTAACAGCACGCCTCCTAAACGCCGGAATTCAAGAGAAGGCCCTGGCCTGGACCACATCCTTCCTCTCCGGCAGAACCCAGAGCGTCCGCCTCCCACCCTTCCGCTCCGAGACCACCGAGATCATCTGCGGCGTTCCACAGGGATCCTCCGTCAGCCTGACGCTGTTCAATATCTACATGGTTCCACTCGCCTACGTCGCACGACAACACAGCCTCAACATCATCTCCTACGCCGATGACACCCAGCTGATCATATCCCTCACCGAAGACCCCCACTCCGCCAAAACTAACCTCCACAGAGAAATGAAGGCCGTCGCTGAATGGATGAAGGACAGCAGGCTGAAGCTGAATTCAGACAAGACAGAGGTCCTCATCCTCGGCCCCACCCCATCAGCCTGGGACGACTCCTGGTGGCCTACATCGCTAGGAACTGTCCCAGAACCCACCGACCACGCGCGCAACCTGGGGGTCATTCTCGACTCCGCCCTCTCCATGACCAAGCAAGTCAACGCCGTCTCCGCTACCTGCTTCCACACCCTCCGAATGCTCCGCAGGATCTTTAAATGGATCCCCTTTGACACAAGGAAAACCGTCACCAGCAGACTGAACTACTGGAACGCCATCTTCGCAGGAACAACAACCAAGCTCCTGAGACGGCTGCAACGCATCCAGAACGCCTCGGCACGACTGATCCTCTACGCCCCCTGACACAGCCTCATCACACCCCACCTAAGAGGCCTACACTGGCTCCCCGTCGACAAGAGGATCACCTTCAAACTCCTCATCCACGCACACAAAGCCATAAACAACGCCAGACCGGCATACTTTAACGACTGACTCAGCTTCTACACCCCCACCCGCAGCCTCCGATCTGCCAACCCTGCTCTCGCCACAGTGCCATGCATCCGGAAAACCACCGCCGGCGGCAGATCCTTCTCCTACCTCGCCGCCAAAACCTGGAACACGCTCCCCACCGACCTACGGCAGACCCAGGACCTGCTGGCCTTCAGAAGACTCCTCAAGACCATGCTCTTCGATCAGTAGCATCCCCCCCAGCGCATTGAGACCCTCACGGGTATGTAGTGCGCTTTACAAATACAATGATTGATTGATTGATTCAGCATTTTACTTTCACTGCTGCTGTACAATTAAGCCAATGTGAAGCAGAAATTGCAATTTCTTTTTTAAAAACCCCAAATAAAAGCAGAAATATAAACAGTAAGGCTAAAAATAGCCATATCGGGTACAATATATAGGAAATGCTTAATGAAAGCTGCAGGATCCGTCTGGACCCATCTCATTTCCAGCTCTGCCACCACCTGGTGTCACCCTGAGCCGACACCATGACTCAGCCCGCTGCTCCATTCTCCAAGAAACGGGAGGTGTGGCACTGGGGGCTCCAGAAGCTAAATATAAACTTACTCCGCCAAGCGTGGCGAGAAGCACCAATCAGCATTTTTTAATGCAGTCCGGCAAGATCGCCAGGACCTAGTTTAAAAGGCACTTCTGACTAAACATGATGTCACATGCAGAGCTATCCAAGGGACATTAAACAGTGAAACCCGAACAGAAGAAGATAAATATGTGTGTGTAACGCAAAACTTCGGTACACAAACAAGTCCGTAGACCACAGCTTTCCAAACTGTGTGGCACGACACATTACTGTGTCACGCCCCAACCGTAAGTGTGTCGCGTGATGAGATGACTTCTGCCGGGAATCAGCAGAGTCGAGCTGCAGGGGCTCTTAGAAGAGATGAAACAACAACAAAGCCCTATTATAGGGCTTTGTTGTTGTTTCACCCCTTCTAAGAGCCCCTGCAGCTCGACTCTGCCGAGCACTTCACATGTCTTTAAAGACCTTGTGCATTTTAATAGGGCCAATTAACATGCACAAGGTCTTTAAAAACCTGTGAAGTGCTTGGGTGCGGCTGTGAGCCATGAATAAAAAAAAATCATGAAGAAAAGTAAAATAAAAAATAAGCAGTTATGAATAGAAGACATACATAAGGGACTTTTTCCACACAAGTGCAGCAAAACACTAAATGTCAACACAAATCAAAAAGAGACAGTAAGACAATACCAGAGGTTAAAGTCTCTCAGGTAAAAACAAAACGCCCACTGTACACAAAGTCGGACTTCGAGCAGACCCAAGCTGCCAGCTTCATTCTAGGGTCAGCTTAACAGAAGAGTTTTCACCAAGGCCGGAGCTCAACTCCTTGCCCGCACAACCTTGATTTCCCCAAACCTACATTTAAAATAAAGTGAAACGTCACTCTCAGCAGAGGGCAGAAACCCTTTGATTCTAAGAAAGCAATTACGTTAATAAATAATGGTAGAAAACATCCTTAACGCTTTACCATGCAGCTTTTGCCAAACTTTTTTTGTTGAGCAAACTAGAGCCAAAGGTATCAGAGCGCTTTACATGAGCACCAGTTGTGTTACAGACGGACACTTGCATTTTTTGCCCTGTGTGTGTGTGGGGGGGTTGTGTGTGTGGGGGGGGGGTTGTGTGTGTGGGGGGGGGGTGTGTGTGTGGGGGGGTTGTGTGTGTGGGGTGTGTGTGTGGGGTGTGCGTGTGGGGGGTGTGGGGGGGTTGTGTGGGGTGGGTTGTGTGGGGTGTGTGTGGGTGTGGTGTGGGGTTTGTAGGGGTGTGTGTGGGGTGTGTGTGGGGGTGTGGGGGTGTATGGGGTGTGTGGGGTGTGTGTGTGTGGGGGGGTTGTGTGGGGTGTGTAGGGTGGTGTATCTGTGGGGTGGTGTGTGTGGGGTTGTGTGTGGGTGTATGTGGGGTGGGGTATGTGTGTGTGGGATGTGGGGCCTGAACCCTCCATAGGTGGGTTGGGCTCGCTCGCTGTGCTTCCTCGCGTTACCGTGTCCCTGAATTTTTTTTCACAAAAAGGTGTGGCACCAACATGAAAAGTTTGGAAAGCTGTGCCGTAGACAGATTCCATAGTCTCTAGTAATTCCGCAACATTTGTGACATGTTCAGCTCTTTGCATTCTGGGACTTTTAGTTTTATTTTCGTCTATTAAAAGCCACCCTGTACATTTATGCATGTGCAGTGAATTTGGTCAAAAAGCTGAGGTGTGTTTAAAGGTCTCAGGACATGCGACTCTTCACCACTACGTAGCATGCCCGGGTGTGTGTCCATGCACCGGAAGTGATTTGTGCCTAAGCCCTGTAGACGTTCTAGCAAGGAAATATCACAGGGCTGTGTAGGTGAATTGTGGGAAGTCGAACAAACTGCCCTCCTTAGCAAATGTTACCGCCTGTTACCGGACTTACTAATAAAAGGCTGTTGTGGTTCATCACACCTGGCGCCTCCTGCCATCAACAAGGTGTACCTTTATGTTTTTCAGCACATTGCCAATTGGTGGGGCCTGGTAACCATGGTACCCATGCACTGCAACACTTTAACCGCACACCAGCCAGAGTAACCAGTCTTGGATTCATTAATCACACGTGAGACATCCGTAACATAAAACTCTACAGGTGCGAGGGCACCAGGACCTGTGGGCAGTGGGTAGGGAAGTGGTATTACTACTAAAAACCTCACGTGGAGCATCGCGCCTCTTCCTGAGAGGCGGCCAGTACAAGAGGTCTCAACCGGAGTACTGCGTGCCTTTCCGAAGGCCTTATGTGAGGTATAGTGCCCAGGACAGACAGTCACACCTGAGCATTGTGCTAATTCTGTGGCCCTCACCAAGAGAAGTGCTCTGCATAAAGAAGTAACACCATGAAGTTTCCATACAGTCCCACAGGCCTCACCTGGAGTGTTGTGCACAACACAGAGGGCCAACTGACGGATTGGGTCCAGTACTGCTGGGTTTATCTGGAGTACTGTGCTAGAAAAGGCAGTGTGCTGGAGTACGGCACCTCGTAGACATTTACATTTTAAAATATGGTTTGATTAGATATTATAAAGTGCTTTGCTGTTTTAGAAAGTGAAAGCATTATTGTATGTATATTTGTTAAATCGAAAATAAACATTTCTAAAATTAAAATAATTTTCAGTATTCAGACATATCTGATGCTGACTTTATTTTCCACCCATCTCCACTCACCAATTGCCAACACCAGTTGAGCACACAACCTTCTCACACTTCACATTCTACAGCATTATCCTCTCATACACTTTAACACAGGGCAGTTGAATTTAACTTTTCATTGAATTTGAAAACAGCATCTGCAATGTAATAGGTCTCACATTTACGCAAGTTTGAACTTTTGGCATTGTAAATAACAATGCCTTTTATTTATATCCAGGTTTTTAAAAACATAAATAAGACAGTTATTTACAATGCCAATAGGAATACCCCCCCCCAAGGGGGGACCCAGGGGGAGCTGTGCGCGAGCCGGTCTTCCCCTGGGTTTGTTCGCGCAAGGGAGCGGCCACCAGGTGCGGGGGGGATTAGGTGATTGATAGGCGCGTGGGGGGAAGTTATTTATAGGGGTTAGAAGGGCAGGAAAGACACTGTTCTTGTGGGAGGCGGAGGTAGTGATTTTGTCGGAGGTCGGCTTTCCTGCACACCGTACCTTGTTAGTTGGGCTGTCTTTATGGCGGCGGCGTCTGCTGATGTGCGGGAGGCCATCCGGGTGCTTTGTGCTGCCGGTAGAGAAGACCTGCTGCAGCCTGGTGTCCCGGGAGAGGCGTGGGTGGGGCTCGCACGCTTCTCCCGGAAGGAGGGCAGAGGCGTGGCAAAGGCGGTGGCTGCCTGTTTGTCCCCGCGACTGGAGGAAGAGGATGACTGCTCCACGGCCATGCCGGTGAGCGCTGAGCAAGGAGAGGCGGCGCCCGCGACAGAGCTCGAGGACCCCCCCGCTGTGGTCTCTAGTGCCGCGAAGGTACGTGCGGCCCCGCTGTTGGTAGCAAGCAAGATTGTGGCAGCGGGCGGGAGACAGGGGCGGTCCTGGGGGCAGGCGGCAAAGTTGCGAGGTGGAGCTATGGGCCGGGCTGCTCTCTGCGGGTCCCTTGGCATGCGAGGGCAGCAGGGGAAGAGCGCCGATGGGCCGGTCACTGATAGCAAAAGGCTGCATGAGCTGGTTAATGCCCCGTGTGTCCCACAGATAGGATTTAAGTTGCCTGGGGGTGCCCAATTTTTGTCAGTGGATGGACAGCATTATTTATAGAGCCCTGCTTCTCTTCTGTCTACTTCTCCTAATGTGGCTGTGCCCCTGGAGGCCCCTGTGGTCGGGTCAGTGGGCCATTTGGCACACGTGGAAGGGACTTTGCCCTCAGCTGGGGTCACGCCCGGGCAGGTTCACAGCAGTGGACAGGTGGTTTGGCAGGCGGGCGTGGGTGTACAAGTGGAAGCTTTGTAGCTGCCCGTATTGGCCCAGACAGCGCATGAGTCAGGGCCCACGGGTCCCATTGGTGGTGCGGCACGCCTGATGCCTATGCAGTCAGACAGTCCAGTCTTGTTGTCTGGTCCTCCTGGTGGGAGCTTTGGTGTTTCCCCACAGAAGGTTGTTCAGGACCCCTGCGGCGGTCAGAGGGTATGGTTAGGCTTGGGTGAAGAGTCGGCGGAGATTGCTCGTGGCACAGTGGGGGCCTCTGAGGGGATTTCCGGAGTGGAGTAGTCAGGTCGGAGCGGCCTGAAGGGCAAGGTTTCCACTTTTACAGCGAGAAAGACGTCTGGCAAAAGAAAGTTGCAGGTTGAGCACACCGCTGCTCAGTCTGGGTGGTTTTTCAAAGGAGGGAGGTCTGGAGTGGATTTCCTTTCCACTACAGGCAACACATTGGGGCAAACAGATATACAATGGCAACGTTATGATGGTGGGGTTGGTGATGGGGAAATGCCTGGTGGCAGTGGGCAATATGTTGACTGTGGGGAACCATTGGGTTTTGATGCTGACGGCGATGACTTGGAAGAGGGTGAATTAAGAGATGGGGACTGTGGGGGTGATGGTACAAATGTTGTGGCTCCAAAGTCAAAGAAGAAAAGGGGTGTTTCGGGGACAACCAGTGTTTTTAGCCTTTTGCAGACGTTGCGAGCAGACCGAGCAAATGTACGGGACTCCTTACCTATCAAAACTCGACAGGATGACCCTATGGCCTTTCAGCGGAGAGCCTCACAATTGCCAGAAGGTAAGGCAGGATGGTGGTCTGTGTGGCAACGAGGGAATACGGCTAAAAAGTCTACCAGGTCTATTGGTATTGGGGAGGAGATGGTTTTGGATACAGTTCCTGATGCGTCACTGCCTACGGGGAATTCAAAGGAAGGGACAAAGGCGGGTGGGGCCACAGGGACTGTTGGCCAGGGTCACAAGGAGGGGGAACCAGACAAAAAGGAGACCGCAGGGGAGGATAAAAACATACATAAAAATTGCCTTACATGGGGATTGATATGCCTTAAGGCTCTCATTTGTCGGACAAGACCAAGAGCAGGATTTGGCGCCATGAATTTGTAGATGTTTTTGATCTGTTACATCATGACATCCAGGCCAAGGAAGGGTCAAAGGAGGAGGAGTGGGAGTTAGCTCGAAGTCCTCGGGTCCCCAAAACGATAGAGAACTGGACTTCTTTGCTTTCTTATATACGCTAGTGTTTATTGTGAGCAACATCAGGATAGAGCGGTAGCCATGTTTAAGTATATGGATATTATCCGAAAAGCTCAGAGTTACTTTGGGGGTTATGCGTGGAGTTCAGGCTCGCATGAGCCTCTTTCATGATCGACCTTGGGGTGATGTGGACTCGGAGTTATGGCTGCAATGGATGGCGTCTTCTCAGCCGCCTGCTACTACACACACTGTGAGTGGGTTGCCAGTATCTTACCGGCCCTTTCAATATCGTCCCGCCCAGTCTGGGGCGGGGGTTGGTGCCAGGGGTCAGACAGCAGTTTTTGGGGCATGTTGGAATTACAACAGGGGTTTTTGCAATAGACAGTTCTGTAGGTACAAGCATGAGTGCTCCCAATGTGGTGGCAGACATACCCTCACTCAATGTTTACCAGGACAGAGATTTGGAGATCAGGGACTGGGGCAGAGGGGAAGAGGCCAAACATTTCAGTTTGTTCCAAAGGGCTCGTACACCTATTAGGGTGGAGGTTTTGGAGCGTTGGTTGGCAGACTATCCAGACACTGTGCTGGCAAATAAATTGTTTTGGGGTTTCAAGCTGGGATTTAAGATCGGTTATCAGGGTCCCTGCTAGAGCCGGTGGTCGGACAACTTGAAGTCTGCTAAAGAACTCCCTCAGGTTGTGCAGCTGAAGTTGCAGGCTGAAGTTGATGCAGGCAGAGTTGCTGGTCTGTTTGTTCATTGTCCAATGCCTGACTTGATTGTTTCTCCCCTGGAGGTGGTGCCTAAAAAGACAGCTGGGGAGTTCCGTTTGATACACCACCTGTCCTGGCCCGAGGGCGCATCTATTAATGACTTTATATCGCCTAAAGATTCTAGTGTGTCTTACGCCTCAGTGGACAATGCATTGCGGTTGGTGAGATCAGCGGGAAGGGTGGCACAGTTGGCAAAAAGTGATATCCAGTCGGCATTCCGGCTTTTACCCATTCATCCTTCTGACTTTGGTCTCCTGGGAATGCATTTCCAGGGAGAGTTCTATGTGAATAAAGTTCTGCCCATGGGGTGTTCGGTATCTTGTGCTTTATTTGAAACCTTCAGTACTTTTTTACAGTGGCAGTTTACATCAGTGGCCATGCGCTCGCTTGTCACTGTTTGGATGATTTTTTGTTCATTGGTGTTCAGAATACAGGGCAGTGTCAAAGGGCGTTACAAATTTTTCACGACATGACTCAGGAACTTGGTGTACCGTTGGCACATGACAAAACATAAGGGCCTAGTACAACTTTTTTAGGAATAGAAATAGACACTTTGGAAATGGTAGCGAGATTGCCAGCGGTAAAAGAGCAGGAAATTTCAGCCTTTTTGTCATCAGTGGTGGAGGAGCATAAGCTGGAGCTCAGGAAGGTACAGAAATTGTTGGGATACCTGAATTTCGCCTGTAGGGTGGTGAGAGCCTCGCGGACATTCTGTAGGATGCTGGGGATGTCTTTATCTGGGGCCTATTTCCCACATCACAGAGTGCGCATTTTGGCAGCCATCAGGGCGGATCTGTACATATGGCTAACATTTCTCAAGGATTTCAATGGAGTATCTTTGTTTTTTGCAAACGAAGATATGATTTGGCAAGTGCAGGTTTACACCGATGCTTCTGGTGCTAAAGGTTTTGGCATATTCTGGGCGGGGAGGTGGTTTGCAGAGAGTTGGCCATTGCATTTGCAGCGTCAAGGTCGCAGCATCGCCTTTTTGGAATTGTTTCTGCTACTGGTTGCATTGTACGTCTGGGGCAAGGAATTTCATAACAGAACTGTTTTGTTCAATGTTGATAACTTAGCGGTGGTTGAGTTGATTAACAAGCAAAAGGCCAGGGACTTGAGGGTGTTGAGGTTGCTACATGCTTTCATGCTCAGGTGTTTGCAGCTGAATATTATTTTCAAAGCAAGATATATTCCAGGAGTCAATAAATGTATAGCAGACACTCTCGTTTTCAGTGGGAGGAATTCCGCAGGCTGGCTCCTGGGACAGAGATCAACAAAACTCAGATCCCACAGTGCGTCTGGGCAACGGGGGGCCTGAGAATTGTCCAGTTGGTAGAGAAATCAGTGGCAGACTCTACAAGAAGAAGCTATCTACAAGCCTGGAACGAGTTCTTGAATTATGGTAACAGGTTCACTACGCATGGGGGGATGTTTGAGGAATAGTTTTTGTTGAGTTTTGTTTTGCACCTGATAGATAAAGTCTTTCTCACACTACCATTTCGGGCAAATTGGCTAGCATTTCTTTTTATGGGCAGCTAAGTTGGGGAAGGGATCGAGTGGGGGGGGGTTTAGTGAAAAAGGTTCTTAAGGGGTTAGGTAGGGAATAAGCTGGTTGTAAACAGCTGCGGCAGCCGGTGACTTTGGAGTTGCTGCAAAGGATGTTACTTCAGTTGTCCTCTTGCTGCTATGACGAGTTTGAGTGTGGGAAGTTTAGGTTATGGTTTTTGTGGTTGTTTTTTGGGGCATTCAGGGCTTCTGAGTTACTGGGGTTACGAAACAGGGCAGGCATAAACAGTAATGAGGTTTTTTGTTGATGGCAACAGGCTGCGACTTTGGTTGAGGGCTTCTAAGACCGACCAACTGGGTAGGGGAAAATGGGTTTTCTTGGGTAGGAGTGGTTTAGATTTTTGTTGTCCGGTCACGGAATGGGAGGTTTTCCATGCCTCTTCTTTTTTCTCACCGGGGGTCATATTTTGTCATGCACAGGGTAGTCCGATTTCAATTGCTCAGTTGCTGGCGGTTTTGAGGAAGGTGTTGCTTAGTTTGGAGGAAAATCCACTGCATTTTGGAATGCAGTCTTTCCGCATTGGAGCAGCAACGGAAGCCGCAAGATTGGGGTGGTCTTTGTCAGACATACGCAGGATTGGGAGATGGAAGTCGAAATGCTGAGAAAAGTATGTTAGGAAGTAATTTCAGTGCTTTCTTTTTTCCTTTGTTAATCTCTGTTTCTCTATCTAGGTCCGTTTCAAAGGCTTGTACAAGGTAAAAGGACAACTTGGATAGTAGGACACTCCTTCGTTAAATGGGCTGCGGTTTATGCTGTGCAACAAATTTATGGGAGATCGCTTGGACTCACCAGTGTTAAATATGAGGTGATATGGAATGGAAAAGAGGGAATGCGTTGGGGTGGTTTGTTTCCGTTGTTGTCTGTTTTGTGTTCCTGGGGGGCCCTTCGGATTTGCTGATCATTCACCTCTGCAAGAACGGTCTTGTAGACTTATCTGGCCTGACTGATTAAATTAAGAAATTGGATCTATCTGTCATCAAAGAAACATGTGTGAGCACCATGGTGGTTTGGACAGAATTCATAATGCGGCTGCATTGGAGAGAAGCACGAAATCATGCAGCCCTGGAAAAGGCGAGAAGAAAACTTAATAGAGCAATGCAAATTTTTTGTGGGGGCATGGGGGTCAGGGTTTTATCTCACCCTAATATACAGAGTACTGAGGGGCATCTTTTCAGAGCGGATGGGGTCCACCTGTCACAGATGGGGCAAGCATTTCATTTACTGGAATTACGTGATTTGATTGCCCAGATATGGAAGGACAATTTGTGGGGCTCTATCAGAGGGGCATGAAGTTTCTCCTTGGTGGGGCAGGAAAACTCTGTTTGGTTTTCCTGGTTGGTGGATTTTTCTGGGGGGTGGGCAGCCTGGAGCTGGTTTGTCCATCCTCAAAGGGGGGGGGTGGGGTACTCAGTAAAAGGAAATGAGGGGGTATCAATAGGAGTCAGTTCCTTCTGGGTTTGGTTGGGTTAACTTTGTTGGGGTTCATCTTTCATAGGGATGCTAAGCTAAGTTGGGGATTTGGTTTAATAAAATGAATGGCAAGATGTTTTTGGGATAAAGATTTTATTTTGCACCTGTCTTAATAAAGTGTCCTTTCTTGCTAATAAAGAAGTTGTGGACAGTGAGTTATTGCGCGAGGGGGGACCCAGGGGAAGCTGTGCGCGAGCCGGTCTTTTCCTGGGATTGTTCGCGCAAGGGAGCGGCCACTAGGTGCGGGGGGGGGATTAGGTGATTGATGGGCGCGTGGGGGGAAGTTATTTATAGGGGTTAGAAGGGCGGGAAAGACACTGTGCCTGTGGGAGGCGGGAGGCGGAGGTCATGATTTTGTCCCACCCGCCCTTCCCTCTTTTCTCTCTTTCTATGGCCCTCTTTAGGTATTGTTTTTGTCTGCGTTGGTTACTGCCAGAGCTGTATTTCATTATTCACCACTCTAAGACAGGTTTAGCTTCAATGTTTTTTGTGGTAGGCGTATTTTTCTGGGGGGTGGGCAGCCTGGAGCGGGTTTGTCCATCCTCAAAGGGGGGAGGTGGCGTACTCAGTAAAAGGAAATGAGGGGGTATCAACAGGAGTCAGTTCCTTCTGGGTTTGGTTGGGTTAACTTGGTTGGGGTTCATCTTTCATAGGGATGCTAAGATAAGTTGGGGAATTGGTTTATTAAAATGAATGGCAAGATGTTTTTGGGATAAAAAATGTATTTTGCACCTGTCTTAATAAAGTGGCCTTTCTTGCTAATAAAGAAGTTTTGGACAGTGAGTTATTGCGCGACACACTCTTCTTTTTTTTGTTTTGATTTGTTTTTACTTTAATAAGCGTGGCGCCGTCTTCACGGACACCGCACTATGCAATGCAATAGTTGTTGCTTTTGTAAATAAAAATGCCTTTTAATTTTTTCAAAGGCATTGCCATTTACAATGCCAATAGCTCAAAATAATGTAATTGCGAGACCTATTGCATTGCAAATGCTTTTTATATTATCACGTATGAAAGCACTTTTCAAATACGTGAGTTCAGAATACTAGTTGTACAAAAACCTATTGTGTTTGATTTCATAGACCTTACGGCTTTACATGAAAACTGTCTTGCCTCTTAGTTCACCAGTGATTCAGGTTTAAAAACTATCACTTTTAATAAGTGCTTGTTGGTGCACTGCTATATTGTAACCAATTAACGTAAATGCTTCCACGTGTTAAAAAAAGACACTTTTTGAATTTTTAAGAGACTTTATAATATTTTAGGTGATGTTAGCTGTATAATTTACATAGCAAACATTTTGAGGGCTCGGCTCGTGCACAGGCTCTAAGATACGAGCCAGACTCCTGGCTCAACTCTGGCTCGGGTCTCCCTGTAATTTGTTGGCCCTTCCACCTCTAGTTAGATGGTTTGAGAACCAATTGTTATGGATTAAAGCAGTTGTTTTTAGACATTTACATCCTCATTATAAATTGGGCACAAAAACATTGTGGGTGCAAATGGGTGTTTGCCCCTGTGACGGGATTCCAGCTCAAGCTCAAAATGTGCACCTGCACAGGTTTTTTCCCAATCAATTTTTGCCAGCTAAAACCTGTTGCAAACAGTGAGGGCAAACATCACACATTTCGGACGTGCACGTCATAGAAGAAATTAAATATTGTGCAATGAGCATCCTCCATTCCAAGAATTGAAACTAGGAATTCTTTAGTAATTGTACACTATCCAGGTAACACACCCGGCAAACCGCAATGCCTGGAATTTGCCTTGATTCCTGTTACCTGCTGCATCACCATGATGGTAACGTCATACGTGTCAACGTTTCGAAACAGGAAGAAGGGATACAGCGAAAATAAGCACTTGCAATGCAATAGGTCTCGCATTTACGAGAGTTTAAGCTATTGAAATTTACCATGGCAATAGCTCAAACTCTTGTAAATGCGAGACCTATTACACTTCAAAGAAGCCGCTGCTGTGGTCCAGGGCTGCTTGAAAGTGAAAGCACGCATGACAAGGAAAGCATGTCCTGCCTGCAGTTGGAGAAACTCATTAAAGAAAATAGTGCTGACCGGCTAAATAAGACATACCTTGTCGCAATAGAAGTAAAAGGGCCAGTCGCCATGGGAGGTTAGAAATGCAGACAAGGCAGCACCAAGGAGTGACTAACAAGCCTTATAACGTCTCCGAAGCCAGCGTTTACAAAGGACAAAAACACAAGGCAATTATAAATATGGGCGGAGAGTGGGTGGGGCTTCAAAGCCATACTCCACTACTGCATGCCTCGCAGTGGCGCATGCGCTGCCCAGGCTCGACCTAAAAATCGGAGTAATTTAGTTTCTTTCCCCTTTGACTACCATTGAAACAGGTGCCATTTCAGGCGGGAGACAGCTAAAATGAAGCCATTTTACGTTTTCAAAATCGGAAGTCTCCCACCTGAGTCGCGTCTGTTAGCTTGCATGTGACGTCTACACCGAACTAAAAATGAAAAGACACAAATATATACTTGCATACACATGCACTGGTTGGCAAGCAGTTACATGGACATGAATATCTCTTTTACTATATTTAGGTGCAGTAATTCAAAAATGTTACAAATCCATATGGATGATGCACCAGATGTACTGAGTTCAACGAAAGCTGAAAATATCTTCAACGCTATGCTTACAAGGTGTTAGTACAATAAATATAAAGTGGAAAATAGATGTTTTATGGGTGTATTTATCGTTTTCTGCCTCTTTCCGAGCATCTCCATTTCCTTATTATTGACTACACATACGTTGGTATCACATGTAAATGCATCACTAGTATAACGCTGATGCCTGAACATAGGCATATTAATATTTTTAGAGTTATATATAGCCCGAACTCGACCCGAATGAATCAGCGTGCTTTACATGAGTAGCAGTTGCGTTTCTGACGGACACATTCATTTCGATAGTCATGGGGAGATTAAGTAAATTGCCAAGAATTACAGGACATTGAGCGTCGCTGCAAAGACTCGAACCCAGATCCCCAGCTTCGAAGTCGACCGCTCTGGCCGTTGGACCACATGCTCTTGATTGAGGACCCACCATATTAATCTGAATTCTGCGCTGCATCTGGAAAATGTGCTCGATAAATTTACCTTTCTGCTCCCTTCTGGCCCTCTCATCCGAATAGCCAGAGCCAGGGACAGCATGTCCTCACATCAGAGCCATAGTTCTAGAACTCCAAAAATACACCGAGACCTGGCTCTTCCCAAAGGCCCCAGAGAGGGCAGTGGCTCCTTCTTCAGCTTATCAACTTAACACAACCTAGAACTAGTAAAAATCCATTGTTTTTAAGGTGTTGAGGAACATTTTTTCTGTATAATGTTTAGTGCCCTCATGGTTTAGCTGTCGGTATGACATGTCAAGATAAAAGTTTGCTTATTTTAGAAAATAGTTCCTTAATTATCTTGTCAGAATTATAACAAGTTAAGAGCACTGTATTAATATTGGAACTGTTTAGCTGGGTGTATTACAACATATATGGAATTCTGCCCAAAAATTGCGCTGCCTTGATATTATTGCTTTCATTTATTTATGGATTATGTATAGGGTACACCTACCACAGCGGGAGCAGTGCACTTCATACGAGACCTAAATAAAACGCCAAAAGTCACCAAAGAGAAGGCGGCCAATGCAGTGCGGGAGAGAGCAAAGTCAGCCATTGAGATATAGTCTGAACACTTGCTTTTTTAGCTTTTTTTCCCGACTGAGAGAATATTGGGGTTAAGCTGCAGACTTTCTGGTAGGCATTTCTGGAGTAATAGTACCAGCCCGGAAGAGGACTGATTCATAGTCTTAGAGATTGTCTTATTTGAGATCTCTAGGAAAAGGCAAGATGTAGTTCTGGTGTCCTGTTGTCCTCCTGGGAGGTACAGTTTGTCCTTGAGATAGCTGTGAAGTCCAAGATGGATGGCTTTGTGAATTGAAGCAGATTCTTGCTTAAACTGGCTGCCAGTGGAGGTGTTTCTGCATAAGTGTGATGTGCTCAGATGTATGAGTGTCTTTGACAAGGTGACCTTCCATAACAATTGTTGCTGCGAGAGGTGCCATGGCCAATTTGGGTAGGCCAGAAAGTACCATCATCAAGATGGAAAAGCAACAGTACTTGTAAAGCAGTTCTGAAGTTGGAGGGATATTATTTAAGCACCTGCAGGTCTCCACGGATCTACAGCCCTAGACGTGTTTTGGAATTCTCCTCAAGGAGCTACATACTAAAGACCAACTGTGCTTCTCAGGCGCGCCAACGCCCATTGGGCTCACCTGTCTTCAGCCCCCCTTCAGCCCCCCCTCATGTGCGTCAGTCCGGGCTGAAACAGCTTGGCGGGCTGGTGGCCCTCTAATTACAGCCGCACACAAGAACTTCACAGGTCTTTAAAAGACCATTTACTTTTTAATGAGGCTTTTGTTGTGTTTTCACCCCTTCTTAGAGCCACTCTGCCTATGGCTGGAAGAATTAGTCCCCCCCCCCCGCCCCAAAATGTTTTTCAGCACCCCCCGAAATTTGGCTCTAGTTGCCCGCCTGGTGCTTATTCACCATAAACTTAAATCACCATGTGGAATGGAGGCAGCAGTCAATAGGGAACAAGAAGGCTTGCCAACGTTCAATCAATTATTTCAGTGGTGCAAAATAAGAAAATATAGGAAGGTCTATGCACAAAGGCATTTTGGACTGCATAAAGTCTTCTAGTACTACTTCACAACAGCATTTAGAAGTAGGGAGTAGTACTGCAGTACTCTTTTACGTACTCTTACATGTCATTGCTACTCTCTCCCGAAACGTCCAACCCCATTAGTAGAAGTACAGAGTGCAGAGTTCTTTCTATTTGCACTAATTGTTTTTGAATAAATCCTGAATGTTCCCATTTAATTCCAAATTTAGATATTTGTTTAAAACTAAAGGAACCGTGTTTTCTGACCATACAATCGCAAAGAGAGCATCCTTCCACGCACCAGTAGATTAGACTTAGCAGACCCACCAAATATATGGGGCCTTAGTTATGAAGGCCTTGCGCCACCGATACATCGCTTTTTCCCATTTTAAAATTGACACACCGGCGGCGCAAGAGGCTTTTTAAATAAGGCCCACGGTTTTGCTGCATTTGTCTTTACACTTGAGGTCGATGTACCTCAGTGAAGGAAATGTGCATCATTATGAGGTATTCTGGCATAATTTTCTGACATTGCTACAGTCCACATTAACGAAAGAGCAGCCCATAATCCTTATGTAAACATACCCAAATGTGGATCTGACAGCTTTAGGAGATTGGGAACACTACACTCATTTGTTTTCCACTAGTTTGTGTGCCTGTGTGAGCAGCTAAAAATATAGATTGAACAATTTTGTGAAGGAAAAACACAAATTTCTCTTTATACTTGCTTATGCACTCAGACATTTGAATCAATAAACATTTTTAATTAGACCAAGCAAAAGTATATTTGCAACTGCAAGGCATGGGAGGTAAATGCACTTAAACACCTGACATAGAGGTAAATAAACACCCTGGCACTGAAAGGGTTAGACTAGTATTGTATTGTATTGTATTGTAATTGCATTTATATAGCGCTTACTACCCCTGACGAGGCGTCAAAGGGCTTTTTCGGTGAGTAGCACGCTACTCCGGGACCCATAAAGGATTAGTGTTGAATTAGTATAGTGAAACATGCAAGTACATTTTAAGTGGTGGATAGGTTAGTCAGTTATTTGGATTTGGAATGATAACAGAAGGATAGAGAAGGACAAAGGTTTGTATTTATATAGCGCTTGTTGACGCACGCTATTCAGAAAGTCTACAAAGGATTAGTGGTGAATTAATATGGTGAAATATGAAGTAATTTTAGTGGTGGATATTAGTCAGTTACTTGGATTGAGAAGGATAGCGGAGGGATAAAAGGGGAAGAAAGATTTGCATTCATATAGCACTTGTTAACCCTGATGGGTGTTGAATCGCTTTTCTGGCGAGTAGCACGCCACTCCGGAACCCATAAAGGATTACTGTTGAAAATTAGTATAGTAAAAAAAATATGAAGTAATTTGAGTAGTGGATATGTTATTCAGTTATTTGGGTAGTATATTAGTATAGTTTAATATGGAATTTGAAAAGTGAACATGTCAGTCTGTTAATTTCGATTGAAAAGGATACTGGAGGGATAAAACGGGTGAAAGATTCTTTTTTTTTAGGTCTTAGCAATATGAGGAGGCTTTTGGATGAGTAAAAAGGAGTTTTGGAGGGGAGGACTCACAGGAAAGAGTTTTGAAAGGATTGTTTTAGGGGATCGGTATAGTAAAAGAGGTGTCAGATGATGCAAGGAAGGGTAGAGTAGGAGAGAGTCTAGAAAGGGTTATTTTGGCAATCATAGTAGTGGTATGGGTTTGGGATAAATGAGAGAGTGGATGTAGAGGATATATTGATAGATGTATAGGATGAGAGATAGGGTAGTGCATTGGAAGAAGTTTGAGATGAGTCAGAAGGTTGGGCTAGAAGATATATTGAGCGAAGTATAGGCTGAGAAATAGGCTAGTGCATTGGAAATGCTAAATTAGAAGAAAGTGATAAATATATAGATCCATAATTACATTGCAAGTATATAGATACATAAAGGAGGTAAGTATATGTAGATTAAAGATATTGATAGAGGCACAGGATGAGAAATAGTGTAGTGCATTGGATATGCTTTTTCAGGAGAAAAGTAACAGACACACAGATCCAAGTACATGGAAGGTACATAGATGCACAATGGAAGTATCTACGTGTAGACCAAAGATGATTTTTATTTATTTATTATTATTATTTTTTCTCTCAACAATATAATTATTTTACATGTTTATACAAAGTAATACACAAAGATAGGTACATATCTATAGTGGAAAAAAATGCTTGTATACAGAGGGATATGCTGTAAATTTCTGTTTTCGAATGGTGCTTATGTGGGGAATAGCCAAATCTTGAGTAGTTTTCTGAAGATAAGGTGGTTGTCGGTGGACCTTATGTTGGGGGTAAAGAGTTTCATAGTTTGGCTGCTTGAACAGAGAAGGATGTGCCACCCATGTTTTTTTCATGTATGGTGGGATTTTGAGGCGAGATGCTCCTTTAGAGCGGAGGTTCCTATGTTGAATGTGTTTGGTGATTTTATTCCTGATGAAGAGCGGTCCCATTCCATGTATTGCTTTGTGGGTGATACAAAGCAGCTTGAATGAGAATCTTCTGGCAACCGGTAACCAATGCAGGGCTTTCAAAGCAGGGGAGATGTGGTCTCGTGGTTTGATATGCAAGAGTAGTCTGGCAGCCGAGTTCTGAATCTGTTGTAGTCTTTTCATGGTCGTTAAAGGTGATCCGTGGTAGAGGCTATTGGCGTAATCGAGTTTGGACAGACCAAGGGCGATTGTAGCTTGGACCTTGTGTGGAAATCCCAAATGAGGGAAAATTCATCACAGCGTTTTTATAGTAGCAAAGCTTGATCTTGCTAGTTTATCCACTTGGGCATTCATCAACAGCTTTGAGTCCATGGTCATTAAGAGGTTTCTTACTTCCTTCGATACTTTAGGCAGTGATCCCAGTTCATCAGGCCATGCGGCAAGCGGGTTGTAATGTTTCCAGTCACCACACGTGAGTATTTCAGTTTTTGAAGCATTCAATTTGAGATGGCTCCAGGTCATCCACTGATCCACGGCTCTGAGACAGCTGAAACTTGGTGATTCTCCTATGTCTTTGGGGCATTCCAGTTGAAGGAGTATTTGCGTGTCATCTGCATAGTTATAGCACGTGAGGAGAAATGTATTGATCAGTACTGGTAATGGCTTCATGTAGATGTTGAAAAGCATGGGCGAGATGATAGAACCTTGAGGGACCCCTGCTTTTGTGGAGCACGGTTTGGACGAGAAAGGTGGGGTATGGATGACATTAGTTCTGTTTCGAAGGTAGGATGCTATCCAGTCTAAAGCAGTTCCCTCTATGCAGGCTTCATAGAGTCTTTGTTTCAGAGTGTCATGGTCAACCGTGTCAAAGGCAACTAAGAGGTCTAAGAGGAGTAGCGCAGCAACCCCGTTGTGGTCAACTGTATTCTTTAGGTCATCCCAGATGGCAAGGAGGGCAGATTCAGTGCCTCTTCCCGGACGGAATCCTGTTTGGAAGTCTGAAAGTATGTCATTCTCTTCAATTAATTGTGACATCTGGGCAAACGCTGCTCTTTCTATCAGTTTGCCCAGGAATGGTCCATTTGTAATGGGTCTGTAGTTGTCAGGGTACAGCGGGTCCAAGTTTATTTTCTTCAGTAAAGGGCGTATGAATGACTTTTTGAGTTCTTCTGGAGATATTCCAGTAGGTAAGGAATCGTTGATGATTCTTCTTACTGGAGTGGCAGCAGAGGTTGTTAAAAGAATTGTCTTGAAAGTGTGTGGCAGACAGGGGTCAGAAGGGCTGCCAGCAGGCCTGCTTGCTTTGACCAGGTCCATAAATTCATTGTGTGAGATGTGTTGGAAGGAACAGAGAGGCTTGATTAGAGAATTCTTGGATTGTTGTTTTGTACAAGGGTTAGTGCTGGTGCTTTGTTTCTGTTTTAAGTACGATTCCAATGTGTCTGCTTTGTCCGTGTAATGATTTGCCAGTTTGTCTGTGAAATCTTGAGTAACAGGATGAGTTCCTTCTAGGCAATTTAGTTTGCAAAATTCATTGAGTATTTTATAGAATTCTTTATTTGCACATTTAGCGTTTTGAATTCTGTCTGAATAGTACCTTTTCTTAGCTTTTTTTATAGCAGACTGTAGGTGAAGTTTGTCTTGGTTGGCGTTTGTTTTGGGCCAGGTATGTTGCAGCTTTCTAATTTGCTGTCTTATGTCTTTTATTTCTGTTTCTCCAAGGCGCTCTTTTTCTTTTGTTCTGTTGTGTGGTTTTGAGTGGTCAGGATGTCAAAAGCTTCCTGTAACCACTCATAGATTTTGAACAGAATTTATGCTTTCCAGATTTGTACTGGATGTTAGTTGTGTTTCCAAGTGTTCCAAATTGAGTTTGTTCCACGGCCGATAGGTGGATGGATGTAAGGTAGTTTTAGGTGAGTCGCTTAGTGTTGTTTTATGTTGGAAGGCAAGCAAGTGGTGGTCTGACCATGTGACTGGAGTTATAGTTTGAAAGGTAACTAATTCAGTATTAGCAAAAATTACATCTAGGATATGTCCAGCGGTGTGTGTCGGATTGTGGACAATCTGATGCAGGTTCAATGTGTCTAGGTAGGTGATTATAGTTTTTGGATGGGTTTATCAAACAAAATGTTACGGTCACCCAGAATGCATAGGTTGGAGTGTATTGTTATCAGCTTTGAAACTGTGTCTAGAAGTGCGTCTGGGAATGTTGTCTTGCTAGGTGGAGGTCTGTAAAGGAGCAGGAAGTTCCAGAGTAAGACGGTGTAGGATTGCATCTTGTTAGAAGAGCCTCACAATTCTTTATGGAGATGTTGTAAATTTTAGTGATATGTATTGTTTGCCTGAAAACAACAGCTAGACCACCTCCTTTTTTGACTATACGATTTTGGGTGATTATTTCATAGCCTAGAGGAATGGCTTCATGCAGGACTGGAGCCATATCTTCTCCCAACCATGATTCGGTTATGAATAGTATGTCTGGTTTTGCATCGGTAAGAAGGTTGTAGATGTGATGCTTGTTTTTAGAGAGGGATCGAGCATTTATTGTAGACAGTTTAGTGAGTGGCCTTTGGTGATTGTGGGACTTTGTTTGGTAGAAGAGTGATCAGTATTGTGTGGGTTTGTAGCAGGTGTGTTTTTAGTGCTGGTATTAGCTGTATTAGGATAGCAATCGTGTAGCTATTCTGTATCATGTTCCTCATCCAGCATGCTAAGAAGGCATTTTGATGGGTCTGCATGTGTATGTGTTGGAGATGGTGTTTGAGAGTGAGTTCGAGTGCTGTGTTGCTTTTGTGGTGCAACATTGTTGTGAAGTAGACATGGGGAAGCAAAGTTGTGACGTGTGGCATGTTGCTTATATTTTTTGTGTGTGTTTAAGGCAGTAGGTGTATGAGTCAGGGGAGGTGGTGCAGCATGTGGGTCATGTAGTAATGTTCTAAATTGTCCAATGGATGAGAGGCGGTTAGAAGAGAGGTGCTGTATTGCTGTATCTTTGTTAGGTGTGGTGCAAGAGTGAAAGCTTGTCGTTGGAGTTTGTTCCTTTGTGTGATTTGAAAGGTGGGTATATGTTTGTATTTTGTGATGGTAAGTATTATGAGGTATTGCGCTTTGTGCTAGTGTGTGTGGTATGTTTTGCTTTTGAGGAGTAGTGAAAAAGGGTGCTGATGTATATGTTTCATGCAATGGATTTGGTTGTTTAGTATTGTTTGTGAGAGGAGGATGTGACGTACAAGGGGTGATGATGTGTTTATGAGTAGAGTGTATGTTGTGTGTAGGAGGGAATGAAGTAGAGGTGAGAGTGGTTATCTTAGACTGGTTTGTTGTAAGAGTTACAAAGTGTGGTGGTGTGCAGTGTGTGTGTTGTGTGTTAGTGTTATTATGTTAGAAGGGAGAGGAGGGTGTTTGTTGGACAACTGATGGAAGGATGATTATACGTTTGTTAGTGATAAAAGGTGGTCTGTTAGGTGTAATTACAGCAGGGAGAGTGTGTCTGAATGGGATGTAGTTATATATGGTGTTGATTGGCGTTGTGTTAGTGATGAGTGTATTGGTTAGTGGTATAGGATAGAGTAGTGTACTGTTTGTAGGTAATGGTGGATATGTGTGGTAGTTGGGGTAGAAGGGTGTGTAGATGTGATTTGGTTGGGTTTGTAGTGCAGGCTGGTACATTAATCTGTACATAGTGTTGTGCGTGAATTACATTTGGTGTGAGTGTGTTGCTCTGTTTGTGGATGTGGATGGTGTGGGCTAGTGCTTTAAACAGAAATATAGAAGCAGTAGTACTCACTATCTAAGTACCAGTAGGCCCCATGAGAAGTGCTGGTATTCTACCATGAAATGTATTGCAGCAGTGCTGAGAAGTGTACGTGCTCTCCCTTTCAAAATAAAGAAGTGCCGGTACTCAGTACCCATTTAAAGCACTTGGTTAGATGGGAGAGAAAAAGGTGTTGCCAATCCTTGCAAGCCTCTCACACATGACCTTATGTAGGAAGCCTCCCTGAATGAAATGAGTTATATATAGGAGTCTAAACACCAAAGTCATGCACTGCGTGATGGCTGATCAGCAGAAATACCTGTGCAACTGGTGTACATCCAAAAGTATTTTGTGTGTTGTAGGAAGTGCTACATTTTATTTGAAAGACACTAAGGGCCTGATTACGAGTTTGGCAGTGCGGGAGAGTATAGTCAAGCTGGCACTCCTCTCCCGCACGACCAAACCCATGCAATAACCGTCCGCCAAATTATGACTTCAAAAGTCACTGGCGGGCGGGCGGCATGGTGGTCTCAGGGAGGTGCCTCTTTCAAAGGCGGCAGTGCCTTTGAAAACGGCACCACTATGGGAACCCCACTCAAGGTTCCTGCATGACATGGACTATAAAGTCCATTCTGTGCAGGAACTGGTGTGCATGCAAACAGGGAGGCACATGTTATGCCCCCCCTGTGTGCAACAACATTCGGAAGAGGCACAGGGGGCCCTGTAGGACCCCCTTTGTTTCCTTCTGCCAGGTTTGACTTGGAGAAGGAACCTCCATGTTCCTGCTGACAGAGAGGAACTTGTAATATGCTTTGTGGGACAGTGGGGGTCCCACCAAGCATATTGCGGCCTCAAAAACACTGCGCCACCTCCAGGGAATGGCGTTTCCCTGGCAGCATCTGTGGTCCCAGGGCATTCCAACCGTCTAACTCGTTATGGGGCGGCCGGACCGCAGGTGCGGCGGTGGCTGGGCCGTCACCGCCGCACCCCCATGAGTCTGGCGGTCCTTGGGCAGCCAGACTTGTAATCGGGCCCAATGTATAGGAATGGCCAGGATAGGACTGAGAAAGAAAATTAGGCCCAAGCACCAATATAAAAGTTGACCCCCATCAGTAAATCTGATACCTAAAAAAGGGGCCCATATTTAAAAATCAGGGAACTTTTGAACGTGTAAACACTAGCTACATACGTGTTTTGGAAGCTATGGGAGGCTGAATGCATTTGTAATTGCAGCAAGCAATGTTTGTGGTGATATCTGGGAATGTAACACTAAAAACCACCAGACCATAAAAACATGCCCACAAATGGCCAAAAACACAGCCCACGTACTGACCTCTCAGACCAGTTGTTCTGGCACTGCCTGATTGCCCTATAGGTCAGTCCGATCCTTGGGACGGCAACGTACATTTATAGGCACCCTGCTTACACCACACATAGTATTAGCACATAATCAGTTTAATGGTCACAACAAGAATAATATATATGTGTATCAGTGCTATCTTGAAAACCTAATAAAATCTGGTTGTAAGAAAAAAAAATCTGTCATTTCCAACTTCACTACTCAAACCCAGTCCTTCAGCTAAAATCAGCACTCAGACAAAAACGGGCTTCATGAAATGCCTACTCTTACCAGAAGCATATTGTACCCACCAACACCTCCTCATCCGAAACCACCAGTTATGTGGTTAGTCTACAATGGCAAGTTAGTCAGCATTTGAAATGGCCTAATTCATGAAGAACCATAAATCATCCACAAAGACAGAGAGACTAAGGTAGGTATTTAGGGCTTGGCAGAAATTAAGCATTATGCAATTTAGCGGGTTTTCAATCTAACCAAACATGCAGGTCCTGTGTGTGACTTAGAGTTGGAAGAACTATGATGTTTGTGCTAGTGGAACCTAATGCGGAACCGCAGGTGGAAACCCCTGAGCCGCAGGCCCGTGCGAATTAGAAATGCTGCGTCACAATCACAGTTGCCCCATACTAGGCTCACTGATGTATCACCACACGGATCTTCTTAAGATACATTTATTATAAGATCCAGGTAACAGACGCCACATCCACCTTTTAGCTGCATAGTATTATCTTAACTGACAGACCTAGAATGTACAGAGCATTCTACCCTTCTGATTTCAATCCTGACATATCAAACGTTCCAGTTCCACCATCATTAAGATACTACACTAGGGCCCATATTGATAATTTTTTCACGCAGCGCAATGCAGCAAGCCACCTTGCTGCACTGTGTGGCATGAAAGGGAAGGGGCAGGAAGGTGCTGTATTTAACATTATACAGAGCATTCCTGTCAATTCCTAGTGCTGGTGCATTTTTGGCTGCCTAACAACAATGCAGACCCTCTTGTATCACGGTGCAATGGTGAATATATTGTAGGTAGGATTGTTTTTGTCCAGGAAGGGCACCGTCTTGCACAAAAACAATCCAGATAGGCATTTCCCCTTTCTGTGCTGCAGAATGCAACGCACCTAGAAAGAGGACAAAATGAGGAAAAATAAAGATATTTCTCCTTGTTATGCCTCACCTGGGAGGCACAGCATTTTGACACACACATTCCCAGGTGTACCACTAATGGTAAATCTGGGACAGTCCCAAAATCCATGGGTGGATGCATGGATACATCCACGCTCCACCCATGGAACACATTGAGATCCCAGCATTGCAATCAAAGACCTCCAACTTTGGTGGAGGTCTTCCACAGGGAAAGAGGAGGCAAATTCATCATCTGACCTTATGGGCCCACCTCTGAGCCCCTTAGAGTGATGGTGGGTAGCTCCTGTACTCAAAGCTGAACTTCTTGATATCATCTACCCATCTTTCAAGTGCATAGTCACTGCAACAAAATCCACTTGAACAGTGCAGTCCATCAAAGCAGTGATCTCTGGCATTCAGGAGAAAGTACTTCATTTTCTGGACAAGTTCCTAGAACCAACCCTTCCTCTCTAGATCATACTGTTTATGAGTGACTTGACCTGTGAGCCAACAGTCCATTGTCAAAAGAAGCAATATGTCTGATTGCGTGTATCATATAGCACCAACACATGATAAATAGACTTCACATCTGACAGTGCAAATACGGTCCTGTGACATCTTCACCCTCTTCCCTATGACATCTATCTCATAACCCCATCACGTACTATAAGAAATTACATCCTGAGGCCTACAAGCTACATACCAACCTTTGCCATCATATACACACCTCACTGGTCATTCATTCCACACTCAGTGCAAGAAAATAAAGGACATACCAATTCCACGAACATCTGGATACAATGGGGAACAGTCCAAGCTGAATCTATGGAGTTATAACCTAGAAACCAGTGGCTGATCAGTACAAAATCCACTACATGAGATACGTATGGAGCTCTTACATAGCTGCTAAAGCAACCTTAAAAAGACATCTTGCTTAATGCATTGGAGAAGCCCCAAACACAACAAAGAGAATATTTAAGTTACAACAAAAGCTGGCTAGCCCAGACTCCCTGAAAGCATCACCTCCATGTGCAGTCCAATAAAATTGTGAGATCCTTCTGGTATTCAAGTTTAAGATTGCCAAAACTACCCGCGTCATGATCCATAACAAAGGGCCATAAGTACAAAGCATTTTTGTGTGTGCAAATTACTTGATTTGCAGAATCAGGCCGTTTGTGTGCGCAAAAATGCATTTTCTGATGTACTAAGCTCAAATTGCGATTCAGTAATTTTATGCAAAATTGCAATTTGGGATTACGATTCAGTATTTGGAAGGGGTGTGTTAAGGGCATCCCTTCCTAATACCGAATTGCAGTGTTATGGATGAATGTTTTGCTACCAGAATGCAGTCGCAAAACATTTGCAATTTACCGCCAACTCAAAGTTGGTGGTAACCCTTTTGTAAATGGGAAGGGTTCCCAAGAGACCTTATCCCCTTTGAGAATGTTTGGAAAAATATTTTTTAGGAGTATGCATCTTTCTCAGTGTGGTAGATCTGAATTCCAATATATCGGAATATTTGCCCTTCTCTGTCTAGGTGGGCTGCGCTGCCCTCTTGGTCAATATTCTCATCTTTTGTGTAGAGATCTTTGTAGAATGCCATGAACGTGTGTAGGATTTCTTTGTGTCGGGTGTGCACTCTGTTGTTCGAATCTGTGATTATGGAGATACAGTGTTGTCTTTGTTTGCGTTTGAGATATGATGCTAGTATTTTCCCTGCCTTGTTAGCTTCGCATAGACAAGACTAAACAAAATACTACCACATCTGATTGGAAACACACAGGTAGGCTACATGAAAACACGTATGTCTCACGATAACACTAGACTCCTCTGCCAAATCATAGAACACTCCTCAAAATCACTCAACCCTGCAGCAGCAATCACGCTAGATGCGGAAAAGGCCTTCAACAGAGTATCCTGGCACTTCCTAGAGAAATGAATGCAGACATACAACCTAGGAGACAGATACACGAGGAAAGTCATGGCACTGTGCAAGAACCCTAAAGCCCAGATAACTATTAACGGTAGCTCTTCTGCCCAATTTACTCTTGAGAGAGGGACAAGACAGGGCTGTCCGCTATCTCCGCTTCTGTTCCTACTAGCGCTTGAACCCCTGATCAGAGACACTCTGGAGAACAGTGATATAGCGGGCATAACAATCAACAATACCACAGCCAAACTAGCTGCCTATGCAGATGACCTACTCATAATAACGGAGGAACTGGACCAGTCCATACCAGCACTCATGCAAACAATTGAAACATACGCTAACCACTCAGGATACAAACTCAATAGGGACAAATCGGAATGCATGCCCCTCAACATACACACAACCAGAGAGGTAATGGGGACCTCTGGACTGTCCTGGCAACAGGGATTTGTCAAATACCTAGGTATTCATTTTGGGAAAAACCTAAGAACCACCCTAGAACAGAATGAGAAAAAAACTTTAGCAAAAATCAAGGGACTACTGGAAACCTGGTCACCAAAATTCATCACCTGGTGGGGCAGAATTGACACTTTCAAGATGATGATCACCCCCATAGTTAATTATCTGGCAGGTATGCTACAGGTGGCTCTCACAGACGATTTCCACAGAAAGATAGACCAAATTTTAAACAAATTTATATGGAGGGATAAGAAACCCAGTATAAGCCTAAAAAACTTAGACTTGCCAAAAAACTAGGAGGGCTAAACGTGGCAGACTTAATAATGTTCCAACTAGCCTACATAGCCAGACAGGAGATGCACTGGGTGCTCCCGAAACAGCAATACACCCCGACCGGCCTCACCTAGAGACCCACCCCAACTTTTAATATATCTGCTAGGAGCACGAATAAAAGTTTTGTTCCGCCCACTAGCAAGATATTTTTAATCCACACCACTCCACTCACTTTTTTCACACTGCCCCACACATAGTCCTCACCTACAGTGCTCCTACGTATTTCGCAAGTCGCAGCACGCCTCAATCCGCAGCGGGTTGGGATGGCCCTAATTATGAAGCATGTCACCGTGAGAAAACTCCGGTGAGTGAGGGGACCCAAGAAAAAGGGTATCCTCCCCCTTTTTTTCTTTCTTTAAAGTCACATCCATTTATGATAGTAATTTTCAACCACAGCTAGGTTCTCTATCCGATATCTCGGATTTTTTTGACACATATATTGGCTTAGGAGGGCGAACCTAGCTACCATCCCTCTACCTTCCCCTTATTGTTGTTTCTCCATAGAGGAAGCCATTCTGAATAACATAAACCCACTAACTCCTCACTTCCAACAAACAAGCACTCGGGAATATTCCGATCTTCAGGATCACAGGTCAGGCGCTACTCAAAGTAGATCAGAAGCTAGAAAATAGCATAAAGAACTCGCTTTGGGAAACACTTTGGGCAAATCCCAAGATCAAATATAGAGGTAAACCACTCGACATAGAGTCATGGAGGAAAATAGGAATTTCGTTCCCAGCTCAACTAGAAGCGTTAGGAAGACCCTACACCTTTATCAACCTGAAAACAAAACATGACCTCCCTGATTTAGAGCTATACAACTTCCTAGCAATCAAGACTGCCCTAACAAAGTCCAAGCTAGCCAAACATAAACCATCAATCTTTCAGTATATGGAAACCATAAACATGACAGAGCACCAGATCTCACCCCTTTACAAACTCCTCCGTCCTCACTCCACCAAGCTCAACGCTAAAAACACCAAGTACTGGGAAACTCAAATAGGCACCAAACTCCCAAAGGCGGACCTACAATCATTCTGGGCCACCCTAACAACAAATATGATATCCCCAGTGCTGGGACTAACTAAATTCTAGCTACTCCACCAGGCACACTGGACACGAGCCTCGTTAGGCCTAAGAGACAGCGACTCCTGCTGGAACTGCGGCACAGAAAGGGGAGACCTGGAGCACCTGATCTACCAATCCACTAAGGTCAAAAACGTCTGGAAGAAGGTGCTCGACTTCATAAATAAAACCCTAGAAAACAACCTAAAACAAACATTTGCCACAACATTCACAGCACACATTACACCAGACATCGCCACAAAAGAGGACAGAAACTTGCTGGACTTCCTCCTCACCATAGCAGTCAAAATAGTACTAACCAAATGGAAGGACACCTCCAATGCCACTTTCAAAGGGTGGCTGAACTGGGTGACTTTCCTCAGAGGAGCCGATAATACTACTCTCAGTTACACACCTTGGAGAAACTCCAATAGAGGGATGTGGTTGAAACTGGACAAACTTCTAAACACCTACAAACCCCCATAGATATTGCTTGCTGGCCTAATACACCAATCCAGATTAAGGTTAAAGTGCGAGCCGTAACCAAATAACCACCACTAGCTTCTATCTTTTATGTGGATCACTGACATATTATCGAAAGACACATTATCGAGATACTAAAATATCGACACAAATATATTGGAAGCATTAATATCGACATCCTATACTTAACTATACATATACCAAAATATCGGAAACATAATATCGATATACATAAACACCGAAGTCAAAATTATCGACTACATACATATCGAAGACCATAAATATCGATCACATTAAAATGTATACACAAGTACTAAAATATCGATTTCACTAATATCGCCAACAATAATATCGTAATTTAAAATATATCGATAATATTAAATATGTATATAAACATAATTGCTATCGCCAAAAATTATTATTTTCTATAAAATAAACACCTCTCATTTATTTATACATTTTAAATAATTTTTTTAATTCAACAACATATAATAATTATTATTTATATTTCCAAAATATTTAAAAATATTTATTTTATTTACTTGTAATCATAAATAAATTACATTACCCTTATCTAACAACATGAAAATCCTAACCGAAATTCAAATCTACTAACTAACCAATAAACACACAGAAATACTAAATTAACCAATAGCAAACTAATTGCTAATTACAATACTCTATATAAACAATTATCCATTAAACACAAACCACATGCTAAAAAAAACCAAAGGAGACACATCTATGGATGAATTGCACTACGACGACAAGAACATCAAAATTAGAAGAATTGATTCATGACTTTCAAGTAAGTAAATCGAATAATATAAATATATTTTACTACTAAAATGTAAATTAATTACTAAATATGCACTTTTCCATTTCTCAATTAACTACAGATTAGTATACTAAGATATACCACACAACTGATTTATAATTAAATAAAACGCTAAAATTTGTAAATATATTGTCTATATTTAAAACACATTTAAATCTTTTTAATAAAATACAAACCATATTATTAAAATCCTATACTTTTTTATATCTCTTCTAACGCTGCAGATAATTATCCTAACAAATACAAGAATACAGAACTCAAACATAAAGTTACAACTAAGAAAGTAAGTATAATGACTCACTAAATTAAAAGCTAAAATCCAAATAAATGAGAACATTTTGTAACTAATTATACATATCTCCTTTCTATGTTTTACTACCACTACAGACAATTCGACAGACAACAAACAGAGAAAAATACTCAGAGAACGAAAGATACACAAAGCTAAGTAAGTATATTCAACATCTTCATTAACTAGTAACATGTTTAAAATGAAACACTGGTTTACATTTCTAAAACATAGGAAAATTTGTATTTCAGAAACGACTACATAAGACTATACTACAAAAGAACAAACAACAACATTATACAATCAAAAAGAACACTTACAAAGTAAGTACCTCCAAATACAAAACTAAGAGTTAAAACGCCAAAAACAGCACATGTTCTAATTAATAACAAATGTCTACTTTTTTTCCCTCCTAAAACTACAGAAAACTCTACTGTCAAAAACAAGAAAATAAATTACCAATTCACAAAGATATAACAAAATAAGTGTGTATATATAATAACGAAAGTAACAGATAAAATGTTAAAAACCTAAAGACATGCTAACATTTCTAATAAATCTTTTTTTTTCCAGATACTACTACAGAATACTCTACTAAGAAATAACAGACAACTCTACTCCAACGTCCTATCTAAAAGTAACAAAGTAAGTATATTCACAATTTTTTTTAATATCCTAAAGTTATTAGCAGCCAATTTTATTGAAAAATTGGCCCTGAAACTCTAAAAATCTACAAAAGCAAATCATTAAAATTACTCTTATTTTTACCTTACAGATCAGAGACAAACAGAAAACACAGTCAACAACCGAAGAATAAAGCATATCAAAATATTTCACAGATTTGAACAAATTGTAAGTATATACTAAAGTATTGTTTAATTAATTATTTTTATACACAAACATTACCATTTACATAACTAATAAATATATCTCTTGTAGATTTACAAACAACAAAATGACTGAGGGAGCAGAATTTATGACCAGCCAGAAAGGAAAGCTATTACTCTGCTACATGGGTTACACTTATACCAAGGAGAAACAATATGGGTTGAAAGTAAATTGGAAATGTTGCAAATATTATTCTAACAAGTGTTATGGAAGGGCAACAACTAGAGAAGCAACTGTACTTTATACAAGGGAACACAACCTCCCACCAAACATAACAGAAATAGAAGTTAGAACAGCATTAGAAAACATAAAAGAAGCAAGCACAGGTTCCCAAAAACCAACCAGTGTCATATTAAAAGAAGAAATTCCCAAAATTCCTAAAACAGCAACAACACAGATGCCAAATGTTCGTGCACTAAAAAGAACTATAGCACGAACAAAAAAAAGTACTACTACTACCACAACACCTCCAAGAACATATAGTGATATAAGTTTAAATGCCAACCAAACCATAACTCTAAACAAACAACCATTTATAATTTACGACAATGAAAGCAACGATAAAAGACTTATAATTTTTGGAACAAATCTTAACTTAATAAAACTTCAGCAAACTCAATATTGGATGATGGACGGGACTTTTAACATTTGTCCCAAACCATTTTTCCAATTTAACTCCATACATGGCCTATATAATAACTGCAACATACCTCTTCTTTATGCACTACTACCAAATAAAACTAATTCCACATATATGGAATTATTAAATATAATCAAACAAAAAACTAATGACTATTCCCCAGAAAAAATAATCCTAGATGTTGAACAAGCAATGCTTTCAAGCATATTGAAATTACACCCCCATACCTGCATTCAAGGCTGCTACTACCATTTAAACCAGTGTATATGGAGGCATCTACAAAAGACAACCTTAAGTATAGAATATGCAACAAACTCATCTTTTGCATATCAAATAAAAAAACTCATTGCACTAGCTTATGTCCCAGAAACAGACGTAGCAGAACACTACAACATTCTAATAGATAGCCCCTTTTATAAACAAAATGAAGCAAAACTGAGTCCATTTTTTGACTACTTTGAAGACACCTGGGTAGGCAGACTCCATGGATCTGGCCACAGAAGAAATCCTAAATTCCTAATACCCTGGTGGAACGTTTACAAAAGCACCTTAAACGGAGAATCTAAAACAAATAACGCAGTGGAAGGTTGGCACAATGCCTTTATAAAATCAACTGGCAGAACTAAACCAAGTTTAGAAACATTCATTAAATGCCTTCAAAAAGAACAAAGCTACCAGGAGTTTAGAATGGAACAATCCATTACTGAACTAGTCCCTAAAACATCTAAACAAACCAAACAAATGCACAAATACCTAGAACAACAAGTAAAATTCAGCTGGACCTGGAAGCGGCTCAAAAGACCTTTTTGACCTCGTCTGCTCACCCTCCACCTGATAGACGATGTCCAGAGGCCCAGTTTGCTGCCTTCCAGCTAGCATCGGAAGCTGACATACGGCAAATCCTGGTGGCTTTAAAGTCCGGATCTCCCTCGGACCCCTGTCCTGCCAGGATTTTGGGAGGGATAGTGGATACCATTGCTCAAGAGGTGACCCAGATTGTCAACCTCTCCCTTTCCACTGCCTTGATTCCGCGTAGCTGGAAGGAGGCAAAGCTGCTCCCGCTGTTAAAAAAGGCTGGTTTAGACCCATCAATTCCATCGAGCTACCGGCCTATCTCACTGCTGCCAGTTTTGGCTAAAGTATGTGAGAAGGTGGCTTTCAAACAGTTGGATAGTTTTATCGAGTCCTCTCACGCCTTACATCCTGCTCAGTCGGGGTTCAGGGCAGCTTACAGTACCGAGACGGCACTGGTCGAGGTCTCAGAGGCAGTTCGGGAGTGCTTGGACGGGGGCGGCAGAGCGGTCCTGATTTTATTGGACCTCTCTGCTGCCTTCGATACGGTGCCCCATGCCCTGCTTATTGCGAGACTAGGAGCCGTCGGCATTTCTGGACTGGCCCTCGATTGGCTTATATCGTTTTTGAGCGATAGAACTCAGCAGGTCTGGATGCCTCCTCATTCTTCAGCCCCAAAGAGACTGACAACTGGAGTTCCGCAGGGGTCTACGTTGAGCCCTTTATTGTTTAACGTTTATATGACCCCCCTACTTTTTTTGGCGGAACAGCTGGGAGCCAAAATAATGGCCTATGCTGACGACACACAGCTACTTTTCACCTGGCCTAAGGGTGTGTTGGATCCATCAGCTATCCAGCTTTGTTTGTCAGAAGTCTTTCGGTGGCTTGCACAAGTCCAGCTTAAGTGCAATGAAGACAAGTCGGAGGTTTTGTTCTTTGGCACCTTCCCTGTTAACTTCAAGGATCAGATCTGGCCCCCAGACCTACCCTGCCCTAGTGCAACGGGAGGCCCGGCTAAGAACTTGGGGGTCTGGTTCGGCCAGGACCTGAAGTTTTCGGACCATGTAAAAAAATTAACCGGCATCTGCTTTGGCACCTTGAAAACCCTGAGAAGATTTTTCCCTCTCCTCCCCAGGGCTGCTAAGGAAACTGTTCTTCGAGCCATGATTTTGTCTCGGCTCGATTATGCTAACGCCTTATTTAGCGGCCTGCCTGGGTATATGATTCATCGCCTTCAGGTGATACAAAATGCTGCAGTACGTCTGCTTTTCTCGCTCCCTAGGAGGACGAGCATGAGGAGCCACTTACGTAGCCTGCATTGGCTCCCGGTACCACACCGCATTTTGTTTAAAAGTCTTGTGCTGGCCTTTAGAGCAGCTCATGGTCAGGGTCCGATGTATTTGCAGAGACGATTTTCATTTTATATCCCCAATCGTGCTCTGCGATCGGCCAACCAATGCCAACTGATTGTTCCCAGATATAGATATGCTCGCCTGGGAGGCCAATCTATCTCAGTTAAGGCAGCTCATGCCTGGAATGCCCTTCCTTTCCACCTTAGAGCTTCTCCAACCATCACTGTCTTCAAGAAAGATCTCAAGACCTATCTTTTTAATGCCCCGCTATAACAGACTTGATTCAGATTTGTTCTCTCATGAGGTCATATTACTCACCGCGCCAGGATACCCTGTGGTAATAGAGCGCGCTATAAAAGTTTTTAAAATAAAATAAAAATAAATAAATAAAGTTATACCCTAGTACTAAAGGAATTGAATACCTAAACTTAATTGCCAAAACACTACTCTAAATAAATAATACCACCAAACAAGTACATAAAAATGGAACCTAAGCAATTAAAACAACATCAAAATCTTTATTTTCAAAACTCTTAAATGTATGCAATATATTTCATATTTTTTGACATAAATATGCACACATTACTTACAATGCATTACTATAACACAGAACCAAATTTATAAATACATTACCCACCCACAAAATATTTTTAAAAAAAATAACTCACCATGCATGTCGACAATCCAGGAAATCCTTCTCCCCCAAAATAAAATGTTCCCAAAAAAAATGCAAAATTGCAAATGTACCAAAAATCGATAATCCATCCAACGAAGATCCTTTTGGAAAACCATAAAAATCCCGAAAATTGTTCAAAAATAAAATAAAAGCTCCAGGAAAACTGAAAAGTTTGAAGAAGTGTTAGAAATGCAGTAGTTAATAAAACTAAGAAACACTTCCTTAAAAAAAAACGCTCCTTCCGAAATGGCAAACACCTAGAACAGAAACATATAAAACATACATTCCCACCCACATAAAACTACACATAAACAACTACTAACATTAGTATTAACATTATATTCCTAATACTTATACTTTAAACATCTATATAGTAACTCTCCAAACAAGCCTAAAAAACGGTAAAACTACGTGTACCTACCACACGTAAATAAACAATAATAAATCCTGTAATACCACTCACTTAAATCTAACAACAATAAATATCACCACACTAGTCTCAAAAATAACATTAAATACACATAAAACATATAAAACAAACCTTACCTTAAGCGACGTTAAGTTTCTCCCAACCGCGAGCTGCTCTCCATCCAAATGACACAAAACGACCTAACCCGGTTACAAAATAAAAGACCCAAAAGCAACAAAATAGTCCATAATGACAAATATATTAATTAATCTGTGTAAAATGACCTTCAATATTTGCAAAATTAGTACAATATTTAACACAATGTTTTTTTTCTCCTTATATTAAATACTTGTGAAATATGTAGTAAAACTGTAAAAATAAATATAATAACAAAATGTTTAATATTAATTTAAAATATTTGAAAAATGTAATGTAATGTTACAAAATTTTGTTATGACAATTTTCAAAATGTATATAACGAAACCTATGTTAAAAATAAAATGTATCAAAATACATTGTTTAAATAATTAATATTAATATATTAAATATTAATATTAATACAATAATTGCATTTACTAAGAACATATGTAACACTATAAAAATGTGATATGACATTAAACAATACTATGTTTTATTTTTCTCATGTAAAATTTTATTTTACATTTATATAATGTTTTTGTTTCAAAAATATAAATATTTCACAAATGTCAATAATATATGTTGAAAATAATTTACTCAGCAAATGATACAATACCTAATAAATTTATGGTGTTTGAAAAAATTTATTAAGTGTGTGTTTTACTATTAATATCATCAAAATGTTTTTTTCCCATACACAAAATATAATATATATTATTTTATTATACATAAATCAACAACTCGTCCCAAATTAATCCACATATATATCAATTAGTTACTGGACACTAAATTAATCTAATTTACTATTCCCACTCCAGTCTACATTAAATTGAAGTAGGTGCTGGGCACTAATTAAATATAATGTACTATTCCCACTCCAGTCTACATTAAATTGAAGTAGTTGCTGGACACTAATTAAATATAATTTACTATTCCCACTCCAGTCTACATTAAATTGAAGTATGTGCTGGACACTAATTAAATATAATTTACTATTCCCACTCAAAACTGACCCAGAACCCTAAAAATACCCCTTTACCCAAAAACTGACCCAGAACCCTAAAAAGACCCCTATACCCAAAAACTGAAAACTGACCCTGAACCCTAAAAATAGCCCTTTACCCAAAAACTGAAAACTGACTCTGAACCCTAAAAATAGCCCTTTACCCAAAAACTGAAAACTGACCCTGAACCCTAAAAATAGCCCTTTACCCAAAAACTGAAAACTGACCCTGAACACAAAAACATACCCCTTTACCCAAAAACTGAAAACTGACCCTGAACCCTAAAAATACCCCTTTACCCAAAAACAGAAAACTGACCCTGAACACTAAAAATACCCCTTTACCCAAAAACTGAAAACTGACCCTGAACCCTAAAAATACCCCTTTACCCAAAAACTGAAAACTGACCCTGAACCCTAAAAATACCCCTTTACCCAAAAACTGAAAATTGACCCTGAACACTAAAAATACCCCTTTATCCAAAAACTGAAAAGTGACCCTGAACCCTAAAAATACCCCTTTACCCCAAAACAGAAAACTGACCCTGAACCCTAAAAATAGCCCTTTACCCAAAAACAGAAAACTGACCCTGAACACAAAAACATACCCCTTTACCCAAAAACTGAAAACTGACCCTGAACCCTAAAAATACCCCTTTACCCAAAAACAGAAAACTGACCCTGAACACTAAAAATACCCCTTTACCCAAAAACTGAAAACTGTCCCTGAACCCTAAAAATACCCCTTTAGCCAAAAACTGAAAACTGACCCTGAACCCTAAAAATACCCCTTTACCCAAAAACTGAAAACTGACCCTGAACACTAAAAATACCCCTTTATCCAAAAACTGAAAACTGACCCTGAACCCAAAAAATACCCCTTTACCCAAAAACTGAAAACTGACCCTGAACCCAAAAAATACCCCTTTACCCCAAAACAGAAAACTGACCCTGAACACTAAAAATACCCCTTTACCCAAAAACTGAAAACTGTCCCTGAACCCTAAAAATACCCCTTTAGCCAAAAACTGAAAACTGACCCTGAACCCTAAAAATACCCCTTTACCCAAAAACTGAAAACTGACCCTGAACACTAAAAATACCCCTTTATCCAAAAACTGAAAACTGACCCTGAACCCAAAAAATACCCCTTTACCCAAAAACTGAAAACTGACCCTGAACCCTAAAAATAGCCCTTTACCCAAAAACTGAAAACTGACCCTGAACACTAAAAATACCCTTTTACCCAAAAACAGAAAACTGACCCTGAACCCTAAAAATACCCATTTACCCAAAAACTGAAAACTGACCCTGAACACTAAAAAGACCCCTTTACCCAAAAACTGAAAACTGACCCTGGACCCTAAAAATACCCCTTTACCCAAAAACGGAAAACTGACCCTGAACCCTAAAAATACCCCTTAAAAAAACAAAACCATATCATTTACTATTCCCACTCCAGTCTACATTAAATAGAAGTAGGTGCTGGACACTAATTACATATCATTTACTATTCCCACTCCAGTGCACATAAAATTGAAATAGGTGCTGGACATAAATATAGGAAATGTTTAATTGTTATATATGAAAAAACTTCTAATATTATAACAGTTTTAAATTAAAACTAAAAGACTATAAAACAAAAAGATTTTTTACAAATATTATCTAAAATATATATATATATATTTTATCATTTTTATACAAATCTAAATATTTAATGTAGAAATTTAAAATTTACAAATCAAATATCAAAATGCGAAATTTAAAAATTTAAAAATAAAATGTAACAATATTTATAATTATTAATACATATATTTGTAAAATTGTTATATTTATTTAATAAAAATATATGTATAATTTTTTTAGATTTTTTAATTTGTTATATATTGTATTATATTTCTAATGATTATATATTTATTAATAAATATATAATCTATATTTTGGAAATTTTATGAATACATATATTTTTCAAAATCTTTACATATTTTATTTAAATTTCTAAAATCTAATTAGGATTTTTTATTTGTATTTTGTAAAATGTATACATTTTTTATATTAATTATATATATATTTAAATTATATAATAAATATTTCGCAATTTTTTTTAATACATATAATTTTCCAAAATTGTTAAATATTTTATTTAAATTTCGCATTTCTAAAATCGAAAACTTTTAAACAATTTTAATATGTTTTTTTAAAATTTTATAATCATTATATAAATATATAAATATTTAAATTATATAATCAATATTTCGAAATTGTTTTTTATACATATATTTTTCCAAATTAGTTAAATATTTTATTTAAATTTCGAATTTCTAAAATCGAAAAATTTTGAAATTTTTAAAATTGTTTTTTTACATTTTATAATCATTATATTAATATTTATAAAAATATATCATATTTTAGAAATATAATTTTTTTTAAACATATATTTTTAAAACACTCCCCACCCTTATCCCCTATAAACCCAATAACCCGCTCCTAAAAATATATATGTATTTATAATTATTATAATATAAACAATATTTCGAATTTTTTTTTAATACATCAATTTTTCAAAATTTGTTAAAAAAAAAATTTTTACATTCGAATTTCTAAATTCGAAAAAATTTCCAAATTTGTTACATTTTTTATTTAAATTTCGAATTTCTAAATTCGAAAAATTTTTAACATTTTAAATTTGTTTTTTTACATTTTATAATCATTATATTAATATTTAAAAAAATACATCATATTTTAGAAATATAATTTTATTTAAACATATATTTTTAAAACACTCCCCACCCTTATCCCCTATAAACCCAATAACCCGCTCCTAAAAATATATATGTATTTATAATTGTTATAAGATAAAAAAAATGTAAAATATTTTTTGTTCAATAACATTAACTGATTTCAATAAAATATTAACTTAATATGCATATTTTTTACTATTATTTACTATTATACGATATTTTTTTATTCGATATTTTGTCTTCCGATATAATTACTTTCGATATTATGATAATCATACTATTTACGATATTTTTGTATACGATATTTTTTAGTTCGATATTTTTGACCTACGATATTTAATGTTCGATATTATGTCAGTTCGATATAATAATTTCGATATTATGTCTGATTACCCTTTTATGTACCAACTAGACACGCGCCCTATCGCAACAAACTAAGTGTTTAATGTAATATGTTAGCCAGACCGCGTGGGGCAAACAAGCAAAGAGTGATAAAACCTAACAACCACCACTACCTCTTATGTTTTAGATAATGCCCGAGAAAGCACCCCATCGCAACAAACTTAGCGTTTTATGTTTCATGTGTAGCTAGACCAAGTGGGGCTGTCAAGCAAAAGACTGTGAAAACATCCGATGCGGCCCTATATCGATAGATATTATTCGTTGTTTGTGTCCTCTGCAATATGTAATGTGAAAATACCAATAAAAAGATTGTTTTTTTTAAAAAAAAAAGGAATATTTGCCCTTCTGATTTAACTTGGTTGTGGATTTGTTCCCTATCTCGCCCCGTTTGATCATTTCCCACCGGAAATAAAGACTTTTTTTGTGCCCGTTTTTTTTCAGTCCTGAAATCCCTTTAAATTGATTCACCATGTACATTGTGGGGCCCAAGTTTCCCCCCAAAATCCCTCAAATAGAAGAACACATCATCAGCATATTGGGATATGATGTAGTCTAGTTCGATAGCTCACATTTCCCTTTGGACATTGTTCGTCCTATCCCTGACTGCCAGTGGTTCAATGGCAATGGCAAAGATCAACGTCAAGAGATGACGGATGCCTCTTGCAATGTTCCATGAGTCTGAAATTATCCTCTCAACCCTTGCTGTCGGTCTGAAGTACAATAGGGGAATCATTTCAGTAAGTCCTCTGCAAATCCCATTTTTTGAATGGTGTGGTATATAAATTGTAGCTCACCGTAACAAATGCTTTCTCTAAATCTGCTTCAAGCTCTAATGGATTTGGCTGTTTTGTGGGTTTCATTTCCATGATGAGAAACAAGGCGGTTGTATGATATAACAACGCATGCCTTACCAAATCATGCCAAAACAATGCGGTCTGAAACACAAATGCATCTTTACCACTCAAGCCTTTACCACGCATAGCTGCAAAATCGGCCCTGTTCCAAAATCGTCTGAAAACCGGCCCCGGCAAAGAGCTCGGTGGCACCTCCAACCCCCCTGAGTGGGGTGTGGGGGGGGGGGGGCGGACGAGCACTTTGCCAGGGCCGGTTGTGGTTCCCAGTCCGGCCCTGCTCCCGATCCTTCCTGTTCCTCTCTCCGCCCATTTGCTCTGTATCTAGACCGCTGACAGCCTTAACCACGCATGTGCATGGTTAAGGCATATGCATGGTTAAGGCATATGTGTGGGTAAGGCATATGCGTGGTTAAGGCACATGCATGGTTAAGGCATATGCGTGATTCAGGCAAGCTACTTCTGCTTGCGTTGAAACTACATGCGTGGCTCAGCTGGCGTTGTAATTGCAGTTTCCCGTAAAAGGCTTCTTATATTGAGGGAGGTATTATGACCTTGCACAAAGCCGCTCTGGTCGGGGTGTATTAAAGATGGCCGGACTCCATCACTCTCTTCACCACTACCCGACTGTGGACCTTGTAATTCATGTTGAGCATCAAGAGGAGGGGACTATACGATGCTTCTGCTGGAGGGTCGTTGCCAGGCTTTGTTAATGCAGTCCTGCCAAGTAGCACGCATCAGGTGTGACATTTATGCATTTCAGTGCGGTGTTCCGCATCTCCGCACTGAAATGCATTGTCACGCATTCTGTCCAGCTCGAGCCCCCGGCGGTGCTTGTGAAGGGCTCTGCTGCTCCGAGAGACGTGCTGCCAGTGCCAGCAGCTGCTGGGCTTCAGTTCGTAAATAGTTAATCACCATGCTCTGGTGGCTGAGTGAGAGAGCTAGGCTGCAATGTAACAATCGTGCCTGGCTCCAGGCTGCATATATTCCTGCCGCACCGCGCAGTTTAGTTTGACAAACACTGCTGCCAATAATTAGGGGGGGTGGGGGCCGCCCTCTCAACAGTCTATCCTACTGGTTCACAGCCAGACACTCACGGGTGGGGGGTGGCAGGTGATGGCTATAATCCGGATGTGACCGAACGGAAGTTAGTGAGCACTGATGCAGAAGCGGCGGGAGACTCCAATCTGAGTCAGGGAGTCCTCGCTGTGGCTGCACTGCTCTGTCTACGTGCGCAGCGTCGCAAATTACCTGTGTTTTGCGGGGACTCGCCAAGAGTCAGTGACACCATGATGACCCCGAGTATAAATTTCACCGGGGGCGGCGCGGCAACACAACAGTGCCAGGACACACAGACACTGAAGTATTGACTCATGGCCGCACGCCCGCCACGCAAGAAAAAGAGGCATTAGTGATCGCGGGCGGCGGTGCAAACTGCGGCCAAGTGGGGGGACGAGGAGTGTGGCAGTGCTGAGTGTAGTGCTATCACAAACAGGCCAGACCACCGCAGACAGCTGAGTATGGCGAGGCAGATCGGGAAGGGGTTTGGGGGGCAGCCGAGCCGCGAGGTCTGCCCCACGGGCAGATTTGGGAGGGGGAAGAGGGGCGAGAGCGGCCATTTCACCACGTTGGGATGCCTGGGAGTAGCCCAAAGGCAGCCCAAATTGTCAGTTACAAACCCAAGGGCTATTTCAGGGGTTTCCGCGCTTGCCCAGCCACCATTTTAGGTACTGGTGACCTGGTGGCTGGGAGCGGCCTCTGTCGGAAGACATGTTAAGGAAGGTGGTGGGGGTTTTTCAATTAGTTTGCAGGGATGGAAGGGAAGCACAGAAGGGGGTGCGGGCAGGGGGACATCATGTGTCTGGGGAGGTGGTCCTCCAATTGTTACCAGCGGTATGTGCGCAGCGAAGAGATGGTTTGAACGCGCGGTGCTTCTGTAACTATATATTTACATTTGTTTGTTGTTTCAGGTTCTGTGGCGGGTCCCCTAGCCCGGGACATGTTGATATGGATTGTGGGGCATTCGTTTGTGAAGAGGGCCAAGTTACAAGTGCAGGATAGTTATTTTGGGGAAAACCTGGCGTTCAATCCTGCAATGTTTCAAGTTGTATGGTTGGGGAGAGGGGGCATGAGATGGAGGGAGCTGATACCTACTACGAACGGTTTGGTGACGGGGGCGGTGCCCTGACGTGTGGGCTCTCCACTTGGGGGAGAACGATAACCACAAGAACACACTGGGAAGGCACTTCCATAGTCATGTCAGTTATATAACAATGCTCCTAAAAGATAGAGACCCCTGCGATCAGTAAATGTTTGAACTGAGATTGAGAGCACTGTTTGTTTGTAGTAACCTTGTCCCAAGGCTGATGTACTTTCCGAGTCCACATTCAACGCCAGCGAGGGAAGGGCTATCCTACCTGTCGTATTCAGCCTGGTGACCCGGGCTACACCTTCTTTATTGGTCCTAGGTTATCTACAGTTTCCAACAAGACAGGTTTTCTGAGCACCTCCCCACCATCTGACCGCTCATAAACACCGACTTCTACTATACACGACGTCCAATCAATTCGTCCTCACCTTCTGTTACTCAACATGCATTCAGAAATAGCGCACACTGCAAACAAAATGTCCCAAAGACAAGATAACACGCACCCCTTCCTTCTAATAAACAAACAGTGAAACAAGTCAGATATAACACAGCACCCCTTCTACCAATTAACAGATGCAGAAATGGAAAAAAAAAACTACAGAATACTTTGGTCCTCATTCAGAGAGTGTTGGATGGCTCGTCAGCCCAGCAGACTGGTGGATTCTATGCCCCCCCCCCAATTCCCCTTGCGGAAGACCGCCTGCTAGATTTAGAGATATTCCTGTTCTTGAAGAAACAAAAAATCAATAGCCCAGGGGGCACTTGGAGGCCATTGATTGGTTCCTTTGCCCGGGACCTTAATAGGCAGGATAATCTATACCTTGTCGCAAGGACCCGAATGAGGCAGAGTGATTAGTATTGTGACATCATGGGTCTGTGAATGCCGGCCGACTTTTCACAAGTTTCAGATGGTACAGATCAGAGGGTTCGACCAATGAAACGAATGCATTAGTAATAATGTATGAGATGCCTCATTTGTAACCCCGATTTAGCCCACTTGGGGCTTATTTACAAGCTCCTTGCGCCGTCGATGCGTCTCTTTTGAAATGGGAAAAAGTGACGTACTGGTGGCACAAGGGGCTGGTAAATAAGCCCCTCAAGTTTTTTTTTACGACAGGACATTCATTTCCAATTGAGCCACTAATAGCCACTACCGGCCGGATGTATGACATTACAACACATACTTTTACAACGCCTACCTTTACAACGCATTTTTTACACCGCAACATCCATTACAACGCACACCATTACAACGCATGCCATTACAACGAATTCTTTGAAACTACCTTTACAACGCATTCCACTACAACGCATACTACATTTACAACGCATACCATTACAACGCATTACATTGCATTGCATGTAAGGTAAGTGTTGTATAGTGTAGGGGTAAAAATTACTATTCTAACTCCAGGGGGTGCAACAGTAGGGTAAGTGTTGGATAGTGTAGGGGTAAATATTACTATTCTAACTCCAGGGGGTGCAACAGTAGGGTAAGTGCTGGATAGTGTAAGGGTACTATGTGTTGTAATGCTATGCGTTGTAATGGTATGCGTTGTAATGACTGCATTGTAATGGCATGCGTTGTAGTGGTGTGCGTTGTAGTGTCATGCGTTGTAATGACTGCGTGTGTTGTAATGGATGTTGCGTTGTAAAAGTTTCGTTGTAATGGTAGTGCGTTGTAAAAGTTGCGTTGTAAAGGTTGTATACCCTACCGGCCACATCGGAATTATGAAGGCAACTGAAATATCTGGGCAAAATGACTAATGAAGGGGAATTCGAACCCAGAATTAAATTACTAATTTTTTAGTGGAGACTCAGGGTCAAATTCATTATGGGCTCTATTTAACCCAGAGGGGGCATGAGATGGAGGGAGCTGATACCTACTACGAACGGTTTGGTGACGGGGGCGGTGCCCTGACGTGTGGGCTCTCCACTTGGGGGAGAACGATATGGTGCAGGAGACAGATTTGGTTTTGATGCGGGCTATGCGGAGGGATTTGGCGGAGTTGCGGAGGACATGGTCGGGGTGTTCGGTGGTTTGGACCGAGCTCGTACGGAGGAGAGTTTGGAGAGGTGCGGTGAAGCCACAGGCGGTGGACAATGCGCGCCGCAAGATTAATGTGGAGATGGTGCGTTTCTGTAGACATCTGGGCTTTTCGCGTATTTGGCATAAGGATAATAAGTACGACGCGCCAGAGTTGTTCAGGGGCGATGGGGTTCACCTTTCCCGCATGGGGATGGACCTGTATTTGTTAGAGCTCAGGGAGGTTTTGGCAAGGTTGTTGGGGGTGCGCCGAGAGTAGGGGCCTGTGAAAGGTGGTAGTTTCTGTGTAGGGGAGGGGGGGCAGGAAAAGGGGGAGGCGGTGTATCCACCTACCCTTCCACCTTTTCCTGGGTGGCGGAGTTGTTTTGAATGTTGGCCAAGCTTGGCTGGAGTTCGGTACTTTATTGTTAAGTTTGGGGATGTTGGGGAATGGGAGCGGGGGAAGGGTAAGCAGTTTGGAAGTTACATTAGAGGGTAGTTAGTTACAGTTGCAAGAAGGCAAATAGGACTGTAGGTCTTGGGAGGTTTGGAGTTATGATGTAGGTGATAAAATTGTGTATTATGGAATGTATTTGAAGGTATATATTTGTATATTGCAGGGTGGGGGATTTTATCATGTGGGGATCGTAGGGGTGGGGGGAGGAAAAGTAAAGGGGGTCAGGTAACTCGGTGTTTAGAGAGGTTTTAGTTTTGTAAGGCGGTTGCCAGTGTTAATAAGTGTAATGTGCAACTGTTTCAATAAAGCAGCCTTTTACACACACAAATGGTGGTCGGTGTGCTTGCCCCCCTTTCTTCCTCCCAAAGTGCTTTGTAGAGTGTGGTCGGAGTGATGACCTCTGACCGACTGTCACACGTCTGACCGACCGTCACACGTCTGGTTACTTGAAGCAGCTGTCCGGAGAGGTCTCGGACAGGCTGCCTGAATTCTCCAGGCACCGGTGGCAAACCGAAAATGATTGCCTGGGAGGGGGGCAGAAGGCACGAGGCAGCCCTGCGCCAGAGTCAATCACCGAGGCCAGACACACTGTGCTGCGACTTCCTGGATGAAGATCGATCACCAAGAACCGAGTAAAGTATTTAAAGTAGTTACCACTTGCCACCCCCACTCGCGTCTCTGTCAGATTGCTAGATTAGTGCCCTTCAATTTCTGGTCCCCTGCAGTACGCTTAAGATCTTCTTAGAGTTTATCCATGCTGAAATTAATGTATTTTCTGGTGTTTATGTGCTTCCCTCATCTTTATGTTGCTTGCGGGACATAGTCCCGGACATGTCACTCATATTTTCACTGAAATTATGCAAATGTCACTCATAGCAATCTGAAACCTTGGCAGCTATGAGAAAGGTTCTCGTGTAAACCGACCCCTAACCATGACAAATGCTCCATCTCCCAAAAAGAGGCGCTCTTGACCTCTTCTTAAACACACAACGGTAGTGGCGCACTTTCTCTCTTTTCTCTTCGTATTAGGATATAATGTAGATGCGACGGCACAAGACAAATCAAACAAATATTGCTAACAAACAGACTTTGTCAATGCTTTTACATTTGGTCACGCCAATAAAGCACATTTGGAAGAATTCACTTAAGCTCCAGCGGAGTTCACAATAAAACTGTAATATTCGCATCAAGGCCCCTGAAATCAGTGGCCTGTCAACTACCGTCCGTCCACTCAAATGCAAAGCAGAAAACATTCCTGCAGAGCTTCTCACTGTAATTAAGTGAGGAAGTCTATTAGTAGGTCAGTGCAATAGTGCAAGCGTCAGGGAGTGCAATGCACGCCAGGTCTCGGGGCGCTAAGACGCTTCTTAATTGGGACAATGCAGGTTAGTAAGGTGAGCTGGAGAACGTATGAGAAATAGAATAGTAATGGATGTTGTGACCCGACAGATAGGGCGACAGGACAGGAGGACACTAGGACCCTGTGGGTCATGAGGGAGGTGACCAGGTGACCGGACACCACATCCGGTTAGGGACAGGAAGGACAGCAGACTGACCAGGACGGGCAGAGGGGAAGGACGTACATGTGACCAGCAGCAGAGATAAAGAAATAAAGAACCCTTGAACAACTAACATGTGTCCCGAGTCTGATGTGCTACCTGGCGCCTGCTGCATAGACACGACAACTGGCGACGAATGCGGGATCAGAATCCAGCGTGCAGAAAAACCAGGAGCCCACCCTGGATCGCGCCGTGGTCAAGAGGAAGAGGGAGGAGTGAAGCGCCATCCAAAAGTCAGCAGCGACGTGGGAGCCCACCCCGACCGCCGCGAACGAAGAAGCAACGAATCTGGTAATCGCCAGCAAAAAGAGCGCGCGCTTCGAAGAACTGAAAAGCCAGCATGAGCTCTCGCGAGAGTCTCGGCGGCCATATTGGGGCCAGGCGCAAGAGCCAATAGGAACGAAGGATCAGCGCGGCAGCCATTTTGAAGTCAGGCTGCATTGTGATTGGCCGCGTAGTCCCGCGAGATGACGGCGGCCATCTTAGAGTCAGGCTCTTAAGCCAATAGGAACCAAGAACGAGCGCGGTTGCCATTTTGAGGCCAGGGACAGCGCGAAGAAGAAAGAAATTTGCCCGAAAAGTGAAGAAAACACTGGCAAACAAACAAAGTGGGTGTAAAGACTGGAATAAAAGAAAATGAAGAAATAAAGAGCAAATAAAGACCACAAAAGAGAAAGAAGAAAAAGGCAAAAAGAAGTGAAAAGAAAGAAAGAAAAGGGACAGTGAAAAGAGAATAAAGAAGGAAAAGATAAAGAAAAACAAAATAACAAGAAAAGGAGGGACAAAGACCTCACAAAGGCAAAAGTGAAGAAAGAGAAGAATCTAAAAGGAAAGAAACAAAAGGAATAAGAGAACAACACACAAAGAAGCGACAGAACAAAAAGAGAAAAGAGCATAGGAACGCAAGAAGGCAAGAATGGCAGACCCAAAGCCCAGCGCACAATACAGAAGGCCTCTGCCGTTCAACTTATCGGAGCCACAAATAGGAATCAGGTGGGAAAAGTGGATCAGACGGTTTGAAAGATACATGGAAGCGACAGATGTAACAGACGGAAAGAGATTAGGATTACTACTGAATTTAGCAGGGGATGACGTTGAAGAACTTCTGGTGACACTGCCTACCGAAGAAACAAAGACATATGAGAAATTAAAGAAATGCTCAATGACCAAATTTGACCGACAACGGAATGTTGACTTCGAACGATACACATTCACTATTGCGTGCCAACAAGTCGACGAAACGCTAGATGACTTCGCAACAAGGCTGAGAAAACTGGTGACACATTGTGAGTTCGACAAATTCGATAACGAACAAGCAATACGGTTACGATTCATAGAAGGCTGTCGTGACACAGGCTTCAGGGCAAGAATACTAAAAGAACCGACCTCATTGGAAAACATTCTGTCACTAGCGAGAGCAGAGGCCAGAGCAACGGAACATGCCAAGGAAAGTGAAAGAGGGAAGAACGTCGAAATCGAAAACGCACACCTCATGACAAACAAATATCGCACAGGCCGGTGGAAGAATGACTAGAGGGAACAAAAAGAAAGGAGACAACCTGAAGGAACATGCTACAGGTGTGGAATGGAATTTCCACACAATTAGTACCAGGGGTCTTTTCAAGAAAAAAACTCTTCGCCTCGAGACAGCAACCGCGCCTTTTCTCAACCAGGGTGCAGGCCCGCCTGCCCTGGCCTCTGTGTACATCCCGGATGCATGGATAGTTGTTGTTTAAGGTGCTTGTGAACGCTCCATACAGGGTCGGCCTTGAGAATGTGTGAGCTGAGCCAACACCAGGGGCCGACCTCGAGGGGTAAAAAGCTGCCGGCAAAAGTCTCCCTGAGACCATCTGGAACACATAGATCATTAAAGAGGACAAGGGGGAGGGGCAGGGGCGCCAAGTTTGGTTTCGCCCGGGGCGCTGCCTGACCCTAGGCCAGCTCTGGTTCCATAGCATCCTAAATGAATGTGACTTTATTTCTATCTCAGAACATCAATGCCGAACAACATCTTGCTTTTAAACAGCATCGCTGCCGGTTTTAAGAATCATAATTAACAGCTGTCGTCATTCATTTCAACAGTACCTTACTTACCGACTTCGTTCTTGGAAAGGTGGACTAGGTTTGGCCGGGATTCAAACATATGACCCAGCTCAAGGCGATGGCCAGTGCTTAACTCGCTGAGCAATCTTTTATTTATTTATTTATTTAGCGCAGACTTTACCCAAAGGCGTCAGAGCGCTTCACAATAGGAACAGAACTGATACATGAGGAGAACATTACACGTGAACAGATTACAAAAGCAGACGTTAAGTTACATAAGGTAAAGTGACAATTGTGAGCAAACAAAATACATGAGGTAGCAAAAAGTGCACAGGAGGAAAAAGTGACAAGTGTGCAGGTGCAAGAGAAAACAACGTACAAATAGAGGTATAATACTGCAAAATATGCTAGACACTCAGGCACAAGAACAAACGTTACATAGGCAATGGTGGCACTTGTGCAAGTATCAAAGGCAAACAAAATGTGAGAGGTAGCAAACCGTGTGTTACAAGGGAAAAGTGGTGTGTGCATGTTACAAAAGAGTACCAAACACATGTACAAGGATAATACTGCAAAAATGGCAAACACTCCAACCACAAGAACACACTGGGAAGGCACTTCCATGGTCATGTCAGTTATATAACAATGCTCCTAAAAGATAGAGACCCCTGCGATCAGTAAATGTTTGAACTGAGATTGAGAGCACTGTTTGTTTGTAGTAACCTTGTCCCAAGGCTGATGTACTTTCCGAGTCCACATTCAACGCCAGCGAGGGAAGGGCTATCCTACCTGTCGTATTCAGCCTGGTGACCCGGGCTACACCTTCTTTATTGGTCCTAGGTTATCTACAGTTTCCAACAAGACAGGTTTTCTGAGCACCTCCCCACCATCTGACCGCTCATAAACACCGACTTCTACTATACACGACGTCCAATCAATTCGTCCTCACCTTCTGTTACTCAACATGCATTCAGAAATAGCGCACACTGCAAACAAAATGTCCCAAAGACAAGATAACACGCACCCCTTCCTTCTAATAAACAAACAGTGAAACAAGTCAGATATAACACAGCACCCCTTCTACCAATTAACAGATGCAGAAATGGAAAAAAAAACACTACAGAATACTTTGGTCCTCATTCAGAGAGTGTTGGATGGCTCGTCAGCCCAGCAGACTGGTGGATTCTATGCCCCCCCCCCCCAATTCCCCTTGCGGAAGACCGCCTGCTAGATTTAGAGATATTCCTGTTCTTGAAGAAACAAAAAATCAATAGCCCAGGGGGCACTTGGAGGCCATTGATTGGTTCCTTTGCCCGGGACCTTAATAGGCAGGATAATCTATACCTTGTCGCAAGGACCCGAATGAGGCAGAGTGATTAGTATTGTGACATCATGGGTCTGTGAATGCCGGCCGACTTTTCACAAGTTTCAGATGGTACAGATCAGAGGGTTCGACCAATGAAACGAATGCATTAGTAATAATGTATGAGATGCCTCATTTGTAACCCCGATTTAGCCCACTTGGGGCTTATTTACAAGCTCCTTGCGCCGTCGATGCGTCTCTTTTGAAATGGGAAAAAGTGACGTACTGGTGGCACAAGGGGCTGGTAAATAAGCCCCTCAAGTTTTTTTTTACGACTGGACATTCATTTCCAATTGAGCCACTAATAACCACTACCGGCCGGATGTATGACATTACAACACATACTTTTACAACGCCTACCTTTACAACGCATTTTTTACACCGCAACATCCATTACAACGCACACCATTACAACGCATTCCATTACAACGAATTCTTTGAAACTACCTTTACAATGCATTCCACTACAACGCATACTACATTTACAACGCATACCATTACAACGCATTACATTGCATTGCATGTAAGGTAAGTGTTGTATAGTGTAGGGGTAAAAATTACTATTCTAACTCCAGGGGGTGCAACAGTAGGGTAAGTGTTGGATAGTGTAGGGGTAAATATTACTATTCTAACTCCAGGGGGTGCAACAGTAGGGTAAGTGCTGGATAGTGTAAGGGTACTATGTGTTGTAATGCTATGCGTTGTAATGGTATGCGTTGTAATGACTGCATTGTAATGGCATGCGTTGTAGTGGTGTGCGTTGTAGTGTCATGCGTTGTAATGACTGCGTGTGTTGTAATGGATGTTGCGTTGTAAAAGTTTCGTTGTAATGGTAGTGCGTTGTAAAAGTTGCGTTGTAAAGGTTGTATACCCTACCGGCCACATCGGAATTATGAAGGCAACTGAAATCTCTGGGCAAAATGACTAATGAAGGGGAATTCGAACCCAGAATTAAATTACTAATTTCTTAGTGGAGACTCAGGGTCAAATTCATTATGGGCTCTATTTAACCCTTTGGTATCAATCTGTAAATTGGTATCTGTGACTCTAGGAAAGAGCAAATGATGACCAATTTCCTAGGATTCTCACAACAAGGGCCTCGAGCACGATCAAACCCTTCAAGCAGTAGCATAGCTCTACCTGTGTGTACATTTGGCATTCCCCTATATGGCAGAAGGCTTGTCCTTGTCCAGTGTACCTATGCACCATAAAGAGTATAAGTGTTCATAGTGCCTGCATTCTGGTAAGCAATTTCTGGAAACTACCATTTGAGTTTTACACTGATGAATAATAACACAAGCACAGACGGAATAGTGCCATATGGTGAAAGTTGATTTGCAAACCCCTGTCACAGTATGGCAAACATAACTAATGTGCATACATCCATGAACCCCAGAATGCCCTGTACATTCATAATCGATCAGGGAACTTGATAATCCATCATGTCACATCTCACACACTCAAGCCCTTATTACTTATGCTCTCTGGTGAGGCAGAGTTCCTTCTTTTCTTCCATCTCGAACAGGAACAGCTCCTCCCTAATTGGCAGTGAATACACAAAATACCGTTTTTAGGTCAAACCCTACCTGAAGACATCTTGGAGACATTCAGAAAGCTTCCCTGGGAATGCATCCACCCATTGCTCATAAGCAGCATTGGGGTTAGTAACTGACATTTGCTTGCTTTCAATTTGCTGGCTTTATTTGTTTTAGGCTTCCAGCTTGAGTTAGTGAATCCCCTGGAGCATACCCTGTTTACTGTATCCTTCCACTAACTGGCATTCTTTAAACAGGCCTTTTATTTTTGTTCTTATCCCATTTGCTGTCCATTCAAATACAGAGGTCAAGTGTCAGTCTTTGTCTTCGGGGGACCATGGTGTTTACTTTTTTTCTCTGACTTCAAAGTGAGAGGCTTATGTCACAATCGTGCTGAGTACCCATGTGAGACAAAAGGCTGTAAGATGTTTGTTTTTTTTAGCACGCAAGAAAATGTAAATGTCTGTAGTAAATGAACTGTACAAATATTTCAGAATATATCAGAATTAGGAAAGCACAAATGTAGCAATTTATTTTGCAGTTCAGAAGTGTGGAGGAACACATATTTTAATATGATCAAAACAAAACAATACACTTGATGATGCCATTTCCATACATTATTGCTTATGAGCGTTATAATTTTATCAGTAAAACTGTGTGTCTGTGCAAAATCAATGGCTAGTTCAATTGAAGATGTGTTGCCTGTAATGGCAGTGCGCTATCACACCATGCATACTTCACTCTACGCAACTCCACTCTACGAAACTTTGCTCCACTTCACGCCAGTCCACCCTACAACACTCCATGACACACTGTGACACTCTACTCCTTCTAATCGACACCACTCTACTCCACTCTATGCAACACCACTCTATACAATCAATTCTATGCGACTCCACTCTATGCTACTCTATGCCACTCCCCTGTAGGCCACTCTAGGCCAGCCCATTCTAGGCCACTCCACTCTATGACACTCTATGACACTTTACTTCCCTCTATGCCACTACACTTGATGCCACTTTACTCCACTCTATGTCACGCCACTCAATTCCACTCTAAGGTACTCCACTGTCCTCTACTCTATGACACTTTACTCCACTCCATGCCACAACACTCTACGCCCCTCCACTCTATGACACAACAGAGCTGTTTGTGGCGTGTTTGTGAAGCTGCTGAAAATCGTGGGGCTTTTGGAATTTTATGGTGTTCCTGCTTGTTTCCCTTCGTGCGGAGTGACCGGGAGAAAATTGTACCAGCGTAGCGCCCTGATTGCGAGTGGCGCTTTAATCCTGTGGAACTCGAAATTGCTTATCTGTGGGGGGCTGCAAGTCCCAAGACTCCTCTCTGGCCAAGCACACCTGGCCCGGACCACCACCACGCCCACAGCTCCAGGCATATTGAAAACGGCTTGCAGCACCCGCAATCGCGGGTGCCGCTGCGCAGAGCTGTTTGTGGCGTGTTTGTGTAGCTGCTGAAAATCGTGGGGCTTTTGGAATTTTATGGTGTTCCTGCTTGTTTCCCTTCGTGCGGAGTGCCCGGGAGAAAATTGTACCAGCGTAGTGCCCTGATTGCAAGTGGCGCTTTAATCCTGTGGAACTCGAAATTGCCTATCTGTGGGGGACTGCAAGTCCCAAGACTCCTCTCTGGCCAAGCACACCTGGCCCGGACCACCACCACGCCCACAGCTCCAGGCGCGATATAACCGACACACATCCCCGCGTCGCGGGAGCGCGCGGGTGCGCCAGGCTAAGCCCGGGCAAAGGGAGGGCCCTCTGTGGCCCTCAGAGGCCTGAGGAGACTGGACTGGGCCACCCCCCTTGACTTTCACCTGATAACTAGGACTATCATTGATGCATATTAGTAGGCAACCAATAATTTCATTATTTGCTATTTAGCTGTTTGTGATTTGGGTCCTTACTTTTGTTTGTGTAACTCCAACACTATTTTACTGCACATATTATGGCCTCGCATGTCTTTAAGGGGAAACCCACAGGGGTAAATAGAGGTACGCTAGATGATTATATTACAAAGGTTTCCTCTGGGATTGAAAAGGACATCACCCTAGCGGAACGACGAGCTGAGCGACGTCGCTCTGTTGAGCTCATTAAAAATAAACGCTCCTCTTTGGGATTGATACAGTTAGCAACTTCACCACCCATCGCGATACACATTGAAAGCGAGGGTCCTGATAGTTCGAGTAATGATAGTATCCCATTACTTTTGCGAGAGGGTACTTCCCCATCAACTATAAATAATGCAAATAGTGAGTTGAACTTTATTGTCTCTAAATCTTCTTTAATACCAGAGCCAAAAGTTCTAGAAGATATACCGCCACCAATAGTGGATACTTTACTAATAGTGAAGACTGTTGAAAGGGGAAATTTTAAAACCCCCAAGCGTCCCCAACAACAAGGCCCCCAGCAAAAAGGAGAAAGAAGAAAAGTGGTCAATATAGAAGTAAGAATACTAGATCTGAGTCTGGCACACCCAATAATAATCCTCCCCCAAATACAATAGTGTTACCTACTTTAATCACTCCTCCACACTGCCCAGTGGAAAAAGCATCTAGTAATGATTTGCTGGGTAGTATTGAACACTTATTAAGAGCCTTTACACTACCATTATTAGAGAGATTTAAAAAAATGAAACTTCAGTTGGGGACATTAGAACAAATAATTGTGGGAAAAAGGGGGGCAACCAATGATATATCAAAGTCTACATCAGTATCTTTAAATCCTCCTGCCTTAAAGGAAGCGAAATCCAATAGCCAAACTAAACCAAAACCTTTGAAACCACTGCCCTCCAAAACACCACGCCAAAATATTGAAAACAAGGATAATGAGGTCCAGACTGGAGGGAAACCTAATCACTCAGTAAAAGCACAAAATTTGAAAGACCCTCATAATGCAGAAAGTATAATGAAGTCCAAAAGGCATAGAGTAGAACTGCCACCTGAAGCAGTTCCGCTCGTTGTGGTTCTTACGGGTGTTCCCTCATTAGAGGAGGGTAAGAGAGAAGACTACCACCACTTAAAAAATAAAGCGATGTTTTGGCTTAGACACAATCGTCCGCTTCCCCCAAATTTAAATGGTGAAATCCTAAATGTAAGGCACCTTCCTTGGCTGGGACATAGAAAAAAAGATCTAACGGGCGATATTATTGTAATTAACTTTAGAGATCGTAGGGTAGTCAGATACATCTTAAACTGGCCCCTAGAGAATGGTACCGATGGTATCATACCCCGTGAACTGACTTATTTCTACCCCAGACCTGTAATGGCACCGATTAATAATTCTAGGGTCCCATCTCGATATTGGGACGATGACTTTCTATCTGTCTATAACCGCTATGCAGCCTTAGCAGGCATGGAGGGAGTGGACTGACTCTTTCCTCTAGATATAGTAAAGGAACAGGGAAATGGGGAACAATTATATCTGTCTTCAGATCTAAGGGAAAGATTAGAGTACCCCCGTTATGTAATTTGGGTGAAATAGAGAAACACCAAGACCAATTGAAAGAAGATGATGTTTCATTAAAGAATAAAGGCATAGTTCCAGCCCAACATACGCAATTGTGTAAATTAATATTAACATCACCAGTAGAAGACAAGCTGAATAATACTTGTGATTTAAAAATACTTAGTTGGAATGTAGCGGGTATGGAACCTAGATTGGCGGACAAAGACTGGGTTGAACTAATCTCAGGTTATGACATAATAATGTTTCAAGAAACTTGGGCACCCTATGATTTGCATGTTACTGGGTTTCACTGTTATAACATAGCGGCCCGTAAATCGCATTTTGGCCGCGCTGTTGGAGGACTGTTTGTCGGTTTTAGTATTCTGGCGGGGGGAAACATAGGATTATTAATACAGGGAATGCTAACATTCAAGCTATCGAATATATACGGCAGGCTGCTTTTGTTTTGATAAACTTTTATAATAATGATTTTATCTCGGTCCCAAACAGGAATTTCCTAGCGCTTACTAAATTTATCTCCAACTTAGAGGATAGTCGGGGCAAAAGTGAAGGACTTGAAATTAAGTGGTGATTTCAACGCCCAGCTACCAAATAATAACTGGCAAGAAAAACAAGGGAAGGGGGACCCGGCAAACCAAAGGGGACAAGAATTGCAGTCTGTTAGATGAGCATATTCTGTCAAATATTATGGACTTTGGTCATAAGATCTCGCTACAGCAAGTACCCACGCATAGAGGCCGGGTTACTAGCTCTACTATTGATTTTATCTTTGTTTGCCCTGGCATGGCAGACCGTATAATAGCAAGAGATGTTTTAGCTTCAGACTTTGGGGATCATAACCCAGTATCGGTAACTATGAGGTTAGACCCCCAACCTGTCTTTTGTGTGACACAAGGAGCAAGAGATATAAGTGTATCCACAGATAAACTGATGCCTCAAAATCATATATCTAATCACTATTCTCACTATTCAGTGAAGAGGCATACATTTTAGAGAAGTGGCATTCCCAAGTTTCACTGGAGATAGTACAGCTAATCGGGTTAAGTTGTGGACCCATATTTTGAAGGTCTTTAACTGCAGGCCAGAATAATTTACTTAACTTCCCTTCCGCAGTTACTAGCTCTACTATTGATTTTATCTTTGTTTGCCCTGGCATGGCAGACCGTATAATAGCAAGAGATGTTTTAGCTACAGACTTTGGGGATCATAACCCAGTATCGGTAACTATGAGGTTAGACCCCCAACCTGTCTTTTGTGTGACACAAGGAGCAAGAGATATAAGTGTATCCACAGATAAACTAAGGCTGAGATGGAAAAGGATAGATAAAGTTGGAATCACAAAGTCGTTGTTTATGGAAGAACAGACCTCAATAGATTGTTGTTTAGATTCCACCACCGATGGCCAGGTTATTATTTCCTGTTTCAGTAGAATATGTTCTACAGTTAGAACCTTGTTATCTGTACCAGCAGGCCAAAGCCCAAAAGAACCCAGGTGGTTTGATAACAACTGTTCTGTGGCGAATAGGAATTTACGTAAGGTTCTTACAGAGATTCCTAGAATTTATGCGAATGTGAGTGCAGCAAGGAAAATGTATAAACTAGCTGTAGAGAAATGGAGAGCTGAACTTTTGGGCGAACGTTGGGAGACCCTGGCTAAAACTGCGGAAGGGAAGTTAAGTAAATTATTCTGGCCTGCAGTTAAAGACCTTCGAAATATGGGTAAACAACTTAACCCGATTAGCTGTACTATCTCCAGTGAAACTTGGGAATGCCACTTCTCTAAAATTTATGCCTCTTCACTGAATAGTGAGAATAGTGAGGAGATATATGATTTTGAGGCATCAAATAATTAAAATTTTAATTTGGGATAAGTGGAAGAAGCTATCGCCCAGAGTCTGGGTAATAAAGCCCCGGGCCCAGATGGGCTACCCATAGACCTTATTAAATGGCAACCGGGTCTATGGGCTTCTATATTGGTGAATGTTTTTAATAGTCTGCCTAAAGCCAAAATGCCGGAAACTTGGGGTACTAGCATAATAGTCCCCATATATAAGAAAGGAGGCAGGTCTGATCCCATGAATTATAGGCCCATCTCATTGTTAGATAATTCGCTAAGAATTTTAGGACGTGTTATTTATAACAGGCTTACTACATGGATAGAAGATAGTGGGATTCTGTCCCCATGCCAACTAGGATTTAGAAATGGGGTCGGTACAGTTGAACAATGCCTCAACTTGAAACTAATTATTGATAAATATAATATTGCACGGTCGGTTCCTATTTATTTAGCGTTTATGGACCTGTCTTCAGCTTTTGATTTCGTTAATAGGTCCAAACTTTTAATAGAGTATGGTCTGGATACTGCCCTGGTTCACTTTGTAGCTTTTTTACAAACAGATTCAAAATCCAGAGTGAGAATAGGTATGGGTGGGGAACTATCAGGAATAATTAATATAGGTAGAGGAGTTAGGCAGGGGTGCGTTTTAGCACCCTTGCTCTTCATAACCTATATTAATGGCCTGGTTAAGTGCCTTGAAAAATCAACCCCTGATGTCCCATTAATAAATGGAAAACCGGTACCTGCTCTTCTGTATGCAGACGATGCAGTGTTATTGGGACGAACACCTAACTCACTCCGTACCCTGGTTTTAAATTTTACAGATTTTATGGATAAGCTAGACTTGAGGGTAAATTTAAAAAAATCTTTTATAATGTCTTGTGGGCCTGACAAGCGGCAGATGAATTCAATACAGGTTGGAGGAGGAAACTTTTTGGAACCTATAATTTTCCATACTTGGGCGTGTCCTTTGCTGCGAATGGCTCGTGGACTGGGCATTTGGCCCAGGCCACGGGCAAATTCTCAAAGGCCACTAACTCAAGTTTAAGTCTTCCAAGACCAAAGAGATATGATGCTATTAAAGCAATTGTAGAAAATTTTAAATTACAGTGTGTCCCGGTAGCGACCTAAGGGGCAGAGGTATGGGGCATTGGGAAAAGTACCACTATCCAGCAAATAGAGAATAGGTTCTGTAGGAAATTGTTAAGTGTCCCAATTTACACATCTAATTTTATCGCACATAGTGAATTAAATCTTTCATTTGTATCAGATTTTGTTAATACTCGCCCAGCTCTATTTTGGCACTCGGTCTGGACGAATCAGTCAGCAAAACTTACACAAGAGATAATAACTGACTGTTTAAATTGCGAAAGAGGTAGGAAGATCCCGTGGCTTCAATATGTGCATACTAGCTTGCAGGAAGTAGGTTTGGGAAATATTTTTGTTAACCCAACTGAAGCTAGTAAGGTTAAGAAATCTGAATTAAAAGAAGCACTGAAAGCACTTTATCTACAGGAAAGATTGATAATCGAATCGGGGAAAATTACAGTCGCTAAGTATCTGAATATTGAGTCGCCTAAATGTACCTTTGCATTGTATTTGACATTTTCTCTGACTAGCTGGGAAAGAAGTTTATTATTTCGCCTAAGGGTTGGTACTGTGAGGTATCTGTTAAATTTTCCTTTGGGTTACCAGCAAAACACAGCTAAAATGAGTTGCCCTTGTGATGGGCAAAGTACACAAAATGACCTGCACTTTCTCTTTTGTTGTAAATTTTATGCGAAACACACAAAATGGTTACTAATTCTGTTTTTAAAAAAAACATAGACCCATTACTTTGGAACAATCCTATCAGGCATTGTTAAATCTAGATAATGAGGAAATAATTTGTTGTGTCGGTACCTTTTTAAAAATTGCGGTTGGAGCATGTAAAATGATGGAAAATGTTTAAATTTTAAATTTTAAACTGTTCCTTTAACTGTATTTTATGGATAATGTATTTTATGTATTATGCATTATGAAATGTACTTTTATGAATTGAAAAATTCGAATAAAGATTTTTTGAATTGAATTGAATTGACACAACATTCTGCTCTTCTCTATGCCACTCCACGACTCTCCACTCTACACCACTCCACTCCAATCCACCCTACACAACTCTACTCTATGACGCTTTACTCCACTCTCGGCAGCGGCAGCAGGAGCACACAGGCAGAGCTGCGTGGAGGGGGAGCGACCTACCAGGAGGGTCAGGGGTCGCTTGTTTAATATGGGGCAGTAGATTAATGACCTGTGAGACAAAAAACATGACATGCAAGCAGTTGTGTGGATAATTCCTCATGCACCAGATCTGGACCTGCCAACATGAGGGCTGTAGAGTGGAGGGAAGTAGAGTGGGGTGGGCTGTGCCAAGAATTCCTGTCATGAACACATGATGCTTGCAGGAATATCAGAGGGCCAAAGGCATTACCAAGACCCTACTCCCTCTGTGCAATATGTTAGGAACCTCCTGGGTATTCTGAACCCTCTCACCTTGGTAAGTTGCTCTTAGTGGTGACTTGCTGGTGTTACTCACTTTCTGCAAGCCATTTGAATCAGAGGGTCTGAATCTGGCAGCTGTTGCCCATCCAATATACAGCTAGCAGGTCTGCAATTCTACCTGCCTGAGTTCCGACCAGGCCCAGTGTCAAAACATCCAACCCAAAGTATCCATTTTCATCTCCGGGGGCCCGCTTATTATATGGGTTCATCTCAAAGGGGGTAATAAAATTTTCCTAATAACCATGGCTGATTTGGCAAAAATAAGACTCTGGAGGGCTTAATTACCACAACCAACAATGATAGGGTCAAGGGCAGAGAGACAACACAATCCCTTGCTAAACCAGCAAACAGTGCCTAATATGCAATGTTTGGGATGATCTAGTTTCTTCTCAAAAATCGAATACATTAACCTTGCTGCAGATGGTGTTTACTACAATATCTAGTTTTTAATATTGACCTGCCCTTTTATCAATTCCACAACATCGACTACCAAAATATTGTCAAGGTATGTAGATGTGGAGTCAAAATAGGAAATCTACACTTCGTCTGTGGCTCTCATTAAGAGTGATGAAGTAGATACTCCACTTGGGACAACACATTTCCATAATAAAAGACCGCTATCAGTTGTATCATCTCAATCGACCATTAATTCCTCAATATTTATTCTCAAATCAGTATCACAGCAGTAAAAAGTGCACATAGATTTAATAACAGGTACACAGACACTATGTCAATTCACAAATCAATACCATATAGTATATGTCAGCAATTGGCAGGTAATACCGATGCACAATAGTAATTATAATTTTTTTAAGTGTGCATTATACAAATGCAAAAAATAGCACATAGTACCACCCCCCAAAAGGCCCAAACAACAATATTCAATCCAATAGTTAAGAAAAAGTTAAGAAGGAATAAAAAGGGAGAGAGAGAAAAAACAACCAGCATGTGTCTATTGCAGTGGTGCCGATCAGTTCTTAATCTTTTGGTAAAATACATGATATCTCAAAAGTAGTAGTAAAATGTGATGTTTATGTGGACCTCGGTCTTATAAAACAATTTATAAAATACAGCAACATGATAAAATAACACACAGCAGGGAATATAAAATACGGATATAAAATACAATAAGACACAATTTTTCCTACTATAAAATATGTACAATCTCAAACACCAGTGGGTTAATTGAAGGACTCCTCTCAGATTGACTGTAAAAACCTGTCAACAGACAATAAAAATCGCCCCCTAGCACGTCACATCTAGGAATCTCGTTCAACCAATACTTGAATCGCTTGCCTCCTATGCCTAGTATCGTATTTTATAAACACAGGTTTTAAAAAAATCTTCAGTTGGGATAAAAGCCGCCAACCAATCCACAAGGTTGTGAACTGAATTCCCTATCATGTTGAGGACACATAGGCAAATTTTCCCTTCGTTTAACCCCTTCGGGGCTAATGACGAGCTGGGCTCGTCATGGCGCTTACCTGTCGTGCGCTGATGACAAGGCCAGCTCGTCCTCAGCCCCACCCTCGGGGGAAGCGCTGGCGCTCCCCCCGAGGGTCTCCGATCGTGGTTGTGTTGCTGGGGGCGGCAGCGGAAGAGCTTCCGCTGCCGCCCCCACCCCCCCATGGGAATCCCTGATGACGTCAGCACGCACAGCACGCGCTGACATCATCAGGGATTCCCAGCGCTCGGGAAGCCATTTGCTTCCTGAGCGCCGGTGGAAGAAGGTAGGTTTTGGGTCTCCGGCGGGGTTTGGGGCAGCGAAGAGGCATCAGGGGAGAGGAAAGAGATTTTCCTCTCCCCTGATGTCTCTTTGCAGGGCATTTCTGCCTCACGATCGCGCACAGCGTCGCGATTGTGCGGCGGAAATGCCCCCACTAGCACCAGGGATGTAATTTTAGATTATAGGAAGCGGCCCCTTGGGCAAGGGTCGCTTCCAGGCGGGCTCTGATAATGTTTTCGTTTTTCTGCCCCCCCTGGGGGCAAATCGGCCCATTTTTTCAGCCGTGTTGCCCCCAGGGGGGGCAGAAATTCCCCACTAGCACCAGGGTTGTTTTTTGGAGCCAAGATGGCGGCCATCTTTTCTGTTTATGTTTTTCGGTCCCCCCTGGGGGCAAATCGGCCTGTTGTTTTTTGCCGTTTTGCCCCCAGGGGGGGACAGAAAATGCCCCCTAGCACCATGGATTTTGTTTTTAGCTTTTAGGAAGCGACCCCTTGGGCAAGGGTCGCTTCCAGGTAGCCTCACATTAACTTTTCGTTTTTCTGCCCCCCCCCCGGGGGGAAATCGGTCAGTTTTTCGGCCCTTTTGCCCCCAGGGGGGGCAGAAATTACCCACTAGCACCAGGGATTTTTGTTGGGGCAATGTGTTTGTTTTGGGAAGCGACCCCTTGGCCATGATTGTGTTTTTGTTTTTCTGTCCACCCTGGGGGCAAATCGGCCCGTTTTTTTGCCGTTTTGCCCCCAGGGGGGGCAGAAAATGCCCACTAGCACCAGGGAATTTAAATTTAGTTTTTAGGAAGCGACCCCTTGGGCAAGGAGTAGTGCTTGGCTGGCGGTGTATGTGGAGTGGCGCTTGGCTGGTGGTGTACGTGGAGTGCTACTTTGCTGTCTGTGCACGGAGTGCTGCTTGGCTGGCGGTGTGTGTGGAGTGGCGCTTGGCTGGGGGTGTGCGTGGAGTGGTACTTGGTTGTCTATGCACGGAGTGGTGTTTGGCTGGTGGTGTGTGTGGACTGGTGTTTGGCTGGCGGTGTGTGGGGTGTGGTACTTGGCTGGATGGTGTGCGTGGAGCGGTGCTTGGCTGGCGGTGAGTGGCGCTTGGCTTGCGGTGTGCGTGGAGTGGTGCTTGGCTGGCGGTGTGTGTGGAGTGGTACTTGGCTGGTGGTGTGTGTGGAGTGGTACTTTGCTGTCGTGCACGGAGTGCTGCTTGGCTGGCGGTGTGTGTGGAGTGGCGCTTGGCTGGTGGTGTGCGTGGAGTGCTACTTTGCTGTCTGTGCACAGAGTGCTGCTTGGCTGGCGGTGTGTGTGGAGTGGCGCTTGGCTGGTGGTGTGCGTGGAGTGGTACTTGGTTGTCTGTGCACGGAGTGGTGTTTGGCTGGTGGTGTGTGTGGAGTGGTGTTTGGCTGGCGGTGTGTGGGGAGTGGTACTTGGCTGGATGGTGTGCGTGGAGCGGTGCTTGGCTGGCGGTGAGTGGCGCTTGGCTTGCGGTGTGCGTGGAGTGGTGCTTGGCTGGCGGTGTGTGTGGAGTGGTACTTGGCTGTCGGTGTGCGCTGAGTGGTGTTTGGCTGGCGGTGTGTGTGGAGTGGCGCTTGGCTGGTGGTGTGCGTGGAGTGGTACTTGGTTGTCTGTGCACGGAGTGGTGTTTGGCTGGTGGTGTGTGTGGAGTGGTGTTTGGCTGGCGGTGTGTGGGGAGTGGTACTTGGCTGGATGGTGTGCGTGGAGCGGTGCTTGGCTGGCGGTGAGTGGCGCTTGGCTTGCGGTGTGCGTGGAGTGGTGCTTGGCTGGCGGTGTGTGTGGAGTGGTACTTGGCTGTCGGTGTGCGCTGAGTGGTGTTTGGCTGGCGGTGTGCGTGGAGGGGTACTTGGCTATCTATGCACGGAGTGGTGCTTGGCTGGCGGTGTGTGTGGAGTGGCGCTTGGCTGGTGGTGTGCGTGGAGTGGTACTTTGCTGTCGTGCACGGAGTGCTGCTTGGCTGGTGGTGTGTGTGGAGTGGCGCTTGGCTGGTGGTGTGCGTGGAGTGCTACTTTGCTGTCTGTGCACGGAGTGGTGCTTGGCTGGCGGTGTGCGTGGAGTGGCGCTGGGCTGGTGGTGTGCGTGGAGTGGTACTTGGCTGTCTGTGCACGGAGTGGTGCTTGGCTGGCGGTGTGTGTGGAGTGGCGCTTGGCTGGATGGTGTGCGTGGAGTGGTACTTGGCTGTAGGTGTGCGCTGTGTGGTGTTTGGCTGGCGGTGTGCATGGTCTGGTGCTTGGATGGTGGTGTGGGTGGACTGGCACTCAGCTGGCGGTGTGTGAGTAGTTACTTTCTGTTGGTCACTACACACACTGCTAGTTGAGTGACACTCTACGCAGTCCATCATTTTCTGTAGTTGCTGTGTCAGATATGTGGGCGTGTGAAAGTGATGGGCCCTTGAATGGCGCTGGCGGTGTTAATTTTTTGTATGTGTCACACGTACAAAAGGTGTATGAATGTCCTTACTGCCCCTGTGTGATGGGGGTACTGGTAGGAGCAAAAGACTGACTGGCTCCAAAGGGGTCAGGCAGTAAAAAAAAATTCAAAAAATTAACCAGTGTCTTGATGTTAAACCTCATCTAATCCCAATTGGTCTAAGCCCTCTTTGATGGCCCATCTGGCCGAATTTAAATTTGGGGGGCAAATTTGTGTGTTGTTGTTTTAATTGTTATATTGCTTGTGAAATGTGGTAGTAATTTTTTTTTCTTCTCTATTTTTGTCTTGTTCCAGGCTTTTGCTGTTTGGATTGTTGTAGGTTGCGTGTCTGTTTGCAGCTTGTGTAGTTGCTTGTGCTTGGTAAGTGAATGTATTTTGTACTACTTTCCCTTGATGTTTGTCTTTTTGAAAAAGGTTGTACTTCTAGCAGTTTGTGTGGCTCTGTGTTTTTTTCTTTTTTTTTCTGCATTAGTGTTTGATGTTCACTTTGTTTTCTAATCTGTCATTTCTTTTTTTCTTTCTAGTGAGATATCATTTCTTTTTGCTGTGTCTCAACAGAGTAGGTGCTGGTGAGTGTAGCTATATTTGGTAAGAGTGAAATTGTTTTGGATTGTATTTATCTTTTTGTGAAAGCCTTACCTTGTTTACTTCTTACTTTGCACAGTGTAGTTTATTGTTCACGTGTGTGTGAAGTCTTCTTGCTTTGTAAGGATAATGGCTAGTCGCAGGATTACTGCTCAGCAGGTTCTTGGTTTGCTTTTTGAGTCTTCCTCTGACCATGGTTCAGAGACCGAGTCCGATTCGGACTCCCAGGTGGCGGCAGAAGATTCTGGCAGTGAGTTTTCTCTTCGCATGGAATCATCATCATCGGATGATGAATCTTCTTCTAGTGCTGATGAAGGGACTATGGTAGAGGAGGACATTGAGGTGCCGGTAGTGGGCAAGAGGCACCTGTGCTGCTGCCTAGGGCCGCAAGGTTTCCTTTCTTTTTACTTCGGCAAGAGGCATGTGGGCTGGAGCCTGCGCCCAAAAGGCTTCACATTGCTGTGGTGCGCAAAGAGGCATCTGGTGCTTTTCGTCTTCCTGCTGTTGTAGTGCAGCAAGAGGCATCTGGGGCTGTTAGGCTTCCCATTGGTGTAGAGCGGCAAGAGGCATCTGGGCCTGCTTGGTTTCCCGGTGGTGTAGTGCAGCAAGAAGCATCTCAGGCTGCTGGGCTTCCCGTTGATGTAGTGCAGGAAGAGCCCTCTGGGGATGCTATGTCTTCTGTTGGTGTTGTGCAGCCAGAATTATCTGTGGCTGTTAGGCTTCCCATTGGTGTAGAGCGGCAAGAGGCATCTGGGCCTGCTTGGTTTCCCGGTGGTGTAGTGCAGCAAGAAGCATCTCAGGCTGCTGGGCTTCCCGTTGGTGTAGTGCAGGAAGAGCCCTCTGGGGATGCTATGTCTTCTGTTGGTGGTGTGCAGCCAGAAGTATCTGTGGCTGTTAGACTTCCCGTTGGTGAACAGCAGCAAGAGGCTTCTGGGCTGCAGGCTGGGGTGGCTGCTCCCCCCGTTGATAGGGATGGCCTCTGGGTTCCCCCTGGCTTGGTGCAGCCGGCATTGCCAGAGTTCACTGGTGTTCCTGGGTGTAGAGTGAATACTGAGAATTTTCTGCCAATAAATTTTTTTCAGTTGTTTTTTGACGATGTGTTTTTGCAAGAGATTGTTGCGCAAACCAATTTGTATGCAGAACAATTTTTAAGGGCCAACAGTGCCAGCCTTAAGCCCTATTCTAGAGCAATCTGGTGGACTCCCACAAATGTTGAAGAGATGAAGAAGTTTTTGGGATTAACTTTTTTGATGGGCTTGCTAAGGAAGCCATCAATGACTTCATATTGGTCCACTAGTCCCTTGATGGCAACAGCTATATTTCCAGCAGTCATAAGTTGTGATCGGTATATGCTTCTTCTTCGGATGATACATTTTGTTGATAATAGTTTAGCGTTGTCACGCGATTACCCTGAGTGTGACCGTTTGTTTAAAATTCGGCCTGTCCTTGATCACTTTGTTGATCGTTTTTCTGAGATCTTTGTCCCTGGTAAAGAAATTGCAGTGGATGAGTCTTTGGGTTTTGTTCAAGGGCCGCTTGGTTTTTAGGCAATACATTCCTAGTAAGAGGGCACGCTATGGAATCAAACTGTATATGCTGTGTGACAGTGAGACTGGATATGTCTACAATTTCAGGGTGTACACTGGTAAGGAGTCCAGCATTAACCCTCCTGGTTGTCCTTCTACTTTTGGAGTGACTGAGAAAATTGTGTGGGAACTAGGTATAGGATTATTTAACAAAGGCCATCATTTATATGTAGATAACTTCTACACTGGTGTGCGGTTGTTCAAGGAGTTGGCCAAAGTGGGCACTGTTACTTGTGGCACAATGCGCAGTAATCGTAAAGGTTTCCCAAAGGAACTTGTTTGCAAAAGGCTTGTGCGGGGACAGTCTACGGCATTGCGATGTGGGGAGCTTCTAGCTGTGAAGTTTTCAGACAAGAGAGATGTGTACATGCTGACTACTATCCACGATGAAAGTACAGAACCTGTGCCTGTTTGGGGTCAGGGTGCTGAAGTGCGTAAACCTGTGTGCATTTTAGATTACAATAAGTACATGGGTGGTGTTGACAGAGTAGATCAGAGGTTGGAACCTTATGCTGCTCTTCGAAAGGCTTACGTTTGGTACAAGAAGTTGGCTATCCATCTGTTCCACTTGGCATCCTTTAATGCTTTCGTTGTGTTCCAGAAGTCTTGTCCTGAGAAGAAGATACCTTTTGTTAAGTTTTAGGAGTCTATAATAGGCAGCCTTGTACTTGTGGAGCAGGCAAGTGTTCCTAGATTTGGAGTGGTGGAGGAAGTGGCTAGATTGAAAGATCGCCACTTTCCTGAATCTATTCCTTCCACTACCGCAAGAGACTTTCCGACTAGAAGATGCAGAGTCTGTTGGCGAAGAGGCGTGCGGAAGGAGTCCCGTATATACTGTCCTGACTGTCCTTCTAAGCCTGCATTGTGTCTGTCAGCTTGTTTTAAATCGTACCACACGCAAAAGAAGTTTTGGGAGTTTTAATGAGCTGTAAAGTGAATTGCCTGGTCTGCATTCTGTAAAAAAAAATTAGTTTGTTTCAAGGATTGGCATTAGTGCAAAGTTTTTATTTTAAGAATTTGTGTTAGCTGATTTGTAGGTATTTCCATTTGTTTAGTGTTATTTAAAAAAAAAGAATTCTAAATGTGTTTGTGGTGTGTGCCGGCTGGTGCTTGGCTGGCGGTGTGTGTTGAGTTGCGCTTGGCTGGTGGTGTGCGTGGAGTGGTACTTGGCTGTCTGTGCACGGAGTGGCGCTTGGCTGGTGGTGTTCGTGGAGTGGTACTTGGCTGTCTGTGCATGGAGTGGTGTTTGGCTGGTGGTGTGTGTGGAGTGGTGCTTGGCTGGCGGTGTGTGTGGAGTGGTGCTTGGCTGGCGGTGTGTGTGGAGTTGCGCTTGGCTGGTGGTGTTTGTGGAGTAGTACTTGGCTGTCTGTGCACGGAGTGGTGCTTGGCTGGGGGTGTGTGTGGAGTGGCGCTTGGCTGGTGGTATTCGTGGAGTGGTACTTGGCTGTCTGTGCACGGAGTGGTGCTTGGATGGCGGTGTGTGTGGAGTGGCGCTTGGCTGGTGGTGTTCGTGGAGTGGTACTTGGCTGTCTGTGCATGGAGTGGTGTTTGGCTGGTGGTGTGTGTGGAGTGGTGCTTGGCTGGCGGTGTGTGTGGAGTGGTGCTCGGCTGGCGGTGTGTGTGGAGTTGCGCTTGGCTGGTGGTGTTTGTGGAGTAGTACTTGGCAGTCTGTGCACGGAGTGGTGCTTGGCTGGCGGTGTGTGTGGAGTGGCGCTTGGCTGGTGGTGTTCGTGGAGTGGTACTTGGCTGTCTGTGCATGGAGTGGTGTTTGGCTGGTGGTGTGTGTGGTGTGGTGTTTGGCTGGCGGTGTGTGTGGAGTTGTACTTGGCTGGATGGTGTGCGTGGAGCGGTGCTTAGCTGTCTGTGTACGGAGTGGTACTTGGCTGGCGGTGTGTGTGGAGTGGAGCTTGGCTGGTGGTGTGTGTGGAGTGGTACTTGGCTGTCTGTGCATGGAGTTGTGCTTGGCTGACGGTGTGCGCTGAGTGGTGTTTGGCTGGCGGTGTGCATGGTCTGGTGCTTGGATGGTGGTGTGGGTGGACTAGCGCCCGGCTGGTGGTGTGTGAGTAGTTACTTTCTGTTGGTCACTACACACACTGCTAGTTGAGTGACACTCCACGCAGTCCATCATTTTGTGTAGTTGCAGTGTCAGAAATGTGGGCATGTGAAAGTGATGGGCCCTTGAATGGCGCTGTTTGCTGGTGTGAGTGTTGAAATGTGATGGGTCCGCGGCTGGCGGTGTGAATGCTTTGAATGTGTCACACGTACGAAAGGTGTATGAATGGCCTGTAAAGAGGTTGGTGCCTTGATGTGGCTTTACAGCTCACGAGCTGTGAGTCAGTGGTTCAGTTAATCATACTTTCAATTATACGCAGTGTATTTCATTTTTTGTGAAATTACTTGCGAATACAATTGTATGTACTGAATCATCACTCACCCTCGTGCCAAATCCAACCAGTATGTGTGTGTGCTTGCGGATTAGATGGCTGTGCAGTATTTATTTATTTTCTCTTTCTGCAGTAGGGTGTTTCTTGTCCCTTATTGTGGTTGTTGTAATGTGTTGCTTTTCTTCCAGATGGTGTCAGTGGTCTGGTTTATATCAGGTATGAAAGGTGCGTGAATGGCCTGTAAAACGGTTGGTGCCTTGTCGTGGCTTTACAGCTCACGAGTTGCGAGTCACTGGTTCGGTTTTTATGCATTTATTTATTAACAGAGCATTTCATTTTTTTGAAATATCATGTTAATAAAATTTTATGTACTGAACCATCACTCGCCCTCGTGCCAAATCCAACCTGTATGTGTGTGTCTTTGAGGAATAGATAGCCGTGCTTGATTCTTTGTCTTTTGAGTAACTCAGTTATGGTGTATATTATAGCTATAAATAACTTTCTAAATTTAGATATTATTGGTAATTCATGGTAGCATATGGTCATGTCTTTCTGGTGAATTCTATTGTTGTTTTTTGTCCACAATCTCTTGCAAACTTGAAATTGTCTGTCACAATTTTCATGCGATATTGTCCCCTGAATCGCACGTTCTCCATCTGAAAACTTAATTCATTCAAAACAATTTGGTTTTGCAAGGGGGTTCCCATGAGTTTTTGGCCCGGGGCTTGGCGGGCATCTTTGGAAACTGCCAAACCCAAACAGTTCTGAGAACTAGACACCCGGGGGAGTCCAGGGAGGTATGGCAATGTTTTCCTACCCAGAAACCCGTGCAAACCTTAAATTTAGGTTAAAAAACCCACTTTTCCGTACTTTTTTGGGTGGGATCTCGCTGCCGGCACAAATGTCCTACGACCCAGCGATCCCCTTGTTCTCCCAAGTAAAATGATACCTCACTTGTGTGGGTGGGCCAAAGGCCTGTGACTAAGGCAGGGGGCTTAATTTGTAAAACTTAAATACTACTTTTTTCAAAATTCATTTTTGGCCTGTTCTGCTTTGGGGCACCCACACAAGTGAGGTATCCTTTTACTCGGGAGAACAAGGGGAACGCTGGGTGGTAGGACATTTGTGCCGGCACGGAGATCCCACGCAAAAAAGTTTGGAAAAGTGATATTTTTACCTAATTTTAAGGTTTGCAAGGAGTTCTGGGTAGGAAAACATTGGGGGACCCACGCATGCCATACCTCCCTGAACACCCCCGGGTGTCTAGTTTTCAGAACTGTTTGGGTTTGGTACTTTCCAAAGAATACCACCGAGCCCCGGGCCAAAAACTCAGGTGCCCCCCCTCCCCCCAAAATCAAGTTTATTTTGCTTCAGGGTATTTTAAATTCACCACCGTACGATTTGGACCTTTTCCTGTTGCAGCCACTATGCCTACCCACGCAAGTGAGGTACCGTTTTTATCGGGAGACCTGGGGGAACGCTGGGTGGGAGGTAATTTGTGTGAGCCCAGTGATGCCACGCTTTCCCACACAAAAAAGTGTGAAAAAACTGATTTTTTCCAGCTAAAATTGAGGTTTGCAAGGGATTCTGGGTAAAGGAACGTTGGAGGATCCACGCAAGCCATACCTCCTTGGAAGCCCCCGGGTGTCTACTTTTCAGAAATGTGTGGGTTTGATAGGTTTCCCTAGATGGCCGTCTAGCACGGGGCCAAAAACCCAGGTAACCCCTCTTGCAAAAGCTGGTGGACTTGACATTGTCACCATTGTCAAATCCACCTGCTTTTGCAAGGGCGGTTACCTGGGTTTTTGGCCCCGTGCTAGACGGCCATCTAGGGAAACCTACCAAACCCACACATTTCTGAAAAGTATACACCCAGGGGCTTCCAAGGAGGTATGGCTTGCGTGGATCCTCCAACGTGCGTTTACCCAGAATGCCTTGCAAACCTCAATTTTAGCTGGAAAAAATCAGTTTTTTCACACTTTTTGGTGTGGGAAAGCGTGGCATCACTGGGCTCACACAAATTACCTCCCACCCAGCGTTCCCCCAGGTCTCCCGATAAAAATGGTACCTCACTTGCGTGGGTAGGCATAGTGGCTGCAACAGGAAAAGGCCCAATTCGTACGGTGGAGACCTAAAAATTACCTTTAGCAAAACTATCTTATTTTTTGAGGGGCTCACCTGAGATTTTGGCCCGGGGCTTGGCGGGCATCTTTGGAAACTACCAAACCCAAACAGTTCTGAAAACTAGACACCCGGGGGAGTCCAGGGAGGTATGGCATGCGTGGGTCCCCCAATGTTTTCCTACACAGAAACCCCTGCAAACCTTAAATTTAGGTTAAAAAACCCACTTTTCCTTACTTTTTTGGGTGGGATCTCGCTGCCGGCACAAATGTCCTACCACCCAGCGATCCCCTTGTTCTCCCGAGTAAAATGATACCTCACTTGTGTGGGTGAGCCAAAGGCCTGTGACTAAGGCAGGGGGGCTTAATTTGTAAAACTTAAATACTACTTTTTTCAAAATTCATTTTTGGCCTGTTCTGCTTTGGGGCACCCACACAAGTGAGGTATCCTTTTACTCGGGAGAACAAGGGGCACGCTGGGTGGTAGGAAATTTTTGCCGGCACGGAGATCCCACGCCAAAAAAGTTTGGAAAAGTGATATTTGTACCTAATTTTAAGGTTTGCAAGGAGTTCTGGGTAGGAAAACATTGGGGGACCCACGCATGCCATACCTCCCTGGACTCCCCCGGGTGTCTAGATTTCAGAACTGTTTGGGTTTGGTAGTTTCCAAATATGGCCACGAGCCCCAGGCCAAAAACTCAGGTGCCCCCCCAAAATCAAGGTAGTTTTGCAATAGGGTATTGTAAATTCACCACCGTACGATTTGAACCGTTTCCTGTTGCAGCCACTATGCCTACCCACGCAAGTGAGGTACTATTTTTTTCGGGAGACCTGGGGGAACGCTGGGTGGGTGGAAATTTGTTGATCCACGCAGATTCCAGAACTTTCCACCACAGAAATGTGAGGAAAATTTGTTTTTTTTGTCCAATTTTAGGTTTGCAAGGAATTCTGGGTAACAAAACCTGGGGGTAGGCAGACGAGTCACCCCATCCTGAATTCCCCTCGGTGTCTAGTTTAAAAAATAAATAGGTTTGCTAGGTTTCCCTAGGTGCTGGCAGAGCTAGGGCGCAAAAACAAAAGGTAGTCTTTTTGTCCGAAAAGTGCAAGATTTCACTGGGAAATTGAGGTGCGACCATGTTGCGTTTTGCGCTGTTTCATGTCGCAGCCACTATGCCTACCCACGCAAGTGAGGTACCATTTTTTTTGGGAGACCGGGGGAAACGCTGGGTGGGTGGAAATTTGTTGATCCACGCAGATTCCAGAACTTTCCACCACAGAAATGTGAGGAAAATGTGTTTTTTTGGGTCAAATTGTTAGGTTTGCAAGGGAGTCTGGTCAACAAAACCTGGGGGTAGGCAGACGAGTCACCCCATCCTGAATTCCCCTGGGTGTCTAGTTTTCAAAAATGTATAGGTTTGCTAGGTTTCCCTAGGTGCTGGCAGAGCTACGGTGCAAAAACAAAAGGTAGTCTGTATGACCAAAAAGTGCTAGATTTCACTGGGAAATTGAGGTGCGACCATGTTGCGTTTTGCGCTGTTTCATGTCGCAGCCACTATGCCTACCCACGCAAGTGAGGTACCATTTTTTTCGGGAGACCTGGGGAAACGCTGGGTGGGTGGAAATTTGTTGATCCACGCAGATTCCAGAACTTTCCACCACAGAAATGTGTGGAAAATGTGATTGTTTTGTCAAATTTTTAGGTTTGCAAGGGATTCTGGGTAACAAAACCTGGGGGTAGGCAGACGAGTCACCCCATCCTGAATTCCCCTGGGTGTCTAGTTTTCAAAAATGTTTAGGTTTGCTAGGTTTCCCTAGGTTCTGGCAGAGCTAGGGCGCAAAAACAAAAGGTAGTCTTTTTGTCCGAAAAGTGCAAGATTTCACTGGGAAATTGAGGTGCGACCATGTTGCGTTTTGCGCTGTTTCATGTCGCAGCCACTATGCCTACCCACGCAAGTGAGGTACCATTTTTTTCGGGAGACCTGAGGAAACGCTGGGTGGATGGAAATTTGTTGATCCACGCAGATTCCAGAACTTTCCACCACAGAAATGTGAGGAAACCGTTTTTTTTGGTCAAATTTTTAGGTTTGCAAGGGATTCTGGGTAACAAAACCTGGGGGTAGGCAGACGAGTCACCCCATCCTGAATTCCCCTGGGTGTCTAGTTTTCAGAAATGTATAGGTTTGCTAGTTTTCCCTAGGTGCTGGCAGAGCTACGGTGCAGAAACAAAAGGTAGTCTTTTTGTCCAAAAAGTGCTAGATTTCACTGGCAAATTGAGGTGCAACCATGTTGCGTTTTGCGCTGTTTCATGTCGCAGCCACTATGCCTACCCGTGCAAGTGAGGTACAATTTTTTTGGGAGACCTGGGGGAACGCTGGGTGGGTGGAAATTTGTTGATCCACGCAGATTCCAGAACTTTCCACCACAGAAAAGTGAGGAAAATGTGTTTTTTTTGGTCAAATTTTTAGGTTTGCAAGGGATTCTGGGTAACAAAACCTGGGGGTAGGCAGACGAGTCACCCCATCCTGAATTCCCCTGGGTGATTAGTTTTCAAAAATGTATAGGTTTGCTAGTTTTCCCTAGGTGCTGGCAGAGCTACGGTGCAAAAACAAAAGGTAGTCTTTTTATCCAAAAAGTGCTAGATTTCACTGGGAAATTGAGGTGCAACCATGTTGCGTTTTGCGCTGTTTCATGTCGCAGCCACTATGCCTACCCACGCAAGTGAGGTACCATTTTTTTGGGAGACCTGGGGGAACGCTGGGTGGGTGGAAATTTGTTGATCCACGCAGATTCCAGAACTTTCCACCACAGAAATGTGCGGAAAATGTGTTTTTTTGGTCAAATTTTTAGGTTTGCAAGGGATTCTGGGTAACAAAACCTGGGGGTAGGCAGACGAGTCACCCCATCCTGAATTCCCCTGGGTGTCTAGTTTTCAAAAATGTATAGGTTTGCTAGGTTTCCCTAGGTGCTGGCAGAGCTAGGGCTCAAAAACCAAAACTAGTCTCTTTGTCCAAAAAGGGCAAGATTTCACTGGGAAATTGAGGTGCGACCATGTTGCGTTTTGCGCTGTTTCATGTCGCAGCCACTATGCCTACCCACGCAAGTGAGGTACCATTTTTTTTGGGAGACCAGGGGGAACGCTGGGTGGGTGGAAATGTGTTGATCCACGCAGATTCCAGAACTTTCCACCACAGAAATGTGCGGAAAATGTGTTTTTTTGGTCAAATGTTTAGGTTTGCAAGGGATTCTGGGTAACAAAACCTGGGGGTAGGCAGACGAGTCACCCCATCCTTATTTCCCCTGGGTGTCTAGTTTTCAAAAATGTATAAGTTTGCTAGGTTTCCCTAGGTGCTGGCAGAGCTACGGCGCAAAAACAAAAGGTAGTCTTTTTGTCCGAAAAGTGCTAGATTTCACTGGGAAATTGAGGTGCAACCATGTTGCGTTTTGCGCTGTTTCATGTCGCAGCCACTATGCCTACCCACGCAAGTGAGGTACCATTATTTTCGGGAGACCTGGGGGAACGCTGGGTGGGTGGAAATGTGTTGATCCACGCAGATTCCAGAACTTTCCACCACAGAAATGTGAGGAAAATGTGTTTTTTTGTCAAATTTTTAGATCCTGAATTCCCCTGGGTGTCTTGTTTTAAAAAATGTATAGGTTTGCTAGGTTTCCCTAGGTGCTGGGAGAGCTAGGGCGCAAAAACAAAAGGTAGTCTTTTTGTCCAAAAGTGCTAGATTTCACTGGGAAATTGAGGTGCGACCACGTTGCGTTTTGCGCTGTTTCGTGTCGCAGCCACTATGCCTACCCACGCAAGTGAGGTACCATTTTTTTTGGAAGACCTGGGGGAACGCTGGGTGGGTGGAAATTTGTTGATCCACGCAGATTCCAGAACTTTCCACCACAGAAATGTGCGGAAAAGGTGTTTTTTTTGTCAAATTCTTAGCTTTGCAAGGAATTCTGGGTAACAAAACCTGGTGGCAGGCAGTCGAGTCACCCCATCCTGAATTCCCCTGGGTGTCTACTTTTAAAAAATGTGTAGGTTTGCTAGGTTTCCCTAGGTGCTGGCAGAGCTAGGGCTCAAAAACAAAAGGTAGTCTCTTTGTCCAAAGTGCGCAAGATTTCACTGGGAAACTGAGGTGTGACCACGTTGCGTTTTGCGCTGTTTCGTGTCGCAGCCACTATGCCTACCCACGCAAGTGAGGTACTATTTTTTGTCGGGAGACCTGGTGGAACGCTGGGTGGGTGGAAATTTGTTGATCCACGCAGATTCCAGAACTTTCCACCACAGAAATGTGAGGAAAATGTGTTTTTTTTGTCAAATTCTTAGCTTTGCAAGGGATTCTGGGTAACAAAACCTGGTGGTAGGCAGTCGAGTCACCCCATCCTAAATTCCCCTGGGTGTCTACTTTTTAAAAATGTATAGGTTTGCTAGGTTTCCCTAGGTGCCGGCAGAGCTAGGGTTCAAAAACTACAGGTAGGCACTTTGCCAAAAAAGGGTCAAATTGTAACTGCAAAATTTAGGTGTGACCACGTTGCATTTTGTGCCATTTCCTGTCGCAGGCACAAGGCCGACCCACACAAGTGAGGTACCATTTTTATCGGGAGACTTGGGGTAATTCGTATTTGTAAATCAACTGTTATTACCAATTGAGCTTTCATGCATTTCTCCCTTTCAATGAAAGACATTGTGTAAAGAAAAAATCTTTTTGAAAAATGACCAATAATTCTCATGCTAGTATGAGTATTCCCAATTTTGAAAATGTGCAATTATATACTGTTTCTGAACTCTATAAATTGTACCCAATTCAGAAATACATAGGTGTCTTTCATACAGATTTTTCCATGTATACATTTTCCAGGACAAAGTGCTCTATACCCAGGAAATGAAAAAATACCATTGCAAGTTGCTGCTCAGTTTTTGGATCTGGGTTCGTTGGGTTCTGGGTGAAACTACAAGTCCTATATATCCCCACAACCAGGAAGGTCTAACGGATGTAACGGTATACTGCTTTCCAAGAGCTGTCAAAATTAGAAAAAGTTATAGGTGAAAACGTTGAGACAAAAGGCTGTTTTTTTCAACAAATTTTCAATTATACCAATATTTAACTGTTAGTTTCTATAAAGAAACCTTCATGGATTTAGACAAATGACCCCTTTCTGAATTCAGAATTGTGTCTACTTTTCGGAAATGTACAGCTTTCCAGGATCCATTATTGCTTTCAAACTCATTTCTACCATTAACTGGAAGGAGGTGGAAAGCTCTAAAAATAGCAAAAATAGGCTAAGTCCCAGAAAAATGCCAAAACTGTGTGAAAAATGTCGGTTCTCTGACAAAAGACTGTCGTTCCCTAAAAGCTGAGAAAATGGAGATTTCAGCCCCACAAACCCTTTTTTGATAATATTTTCAGGGAAAACCCCAGAGGCTTTCATTTGCAGCCCGTTTTTCCCATTTTTCTGAAAAAAACAAACATTTCACTATATTTTGGTTAATTTCTGGGACCCCTCCAAGGGAATCCACAAACCCTGGGCGCCTTTAGAATCCACATGATGTTGGAAGAAAAGGAGCAAATTTTCCGTGGATACCTTATGTGGTCAAAAAGTTACAAGGGCCTAAGCGCGCACTACCCCAAAACGCCAAAAAAAGCCTTAGCACAGGAGGGGAAAAGGCCTAGCAGCGAAGGGGTTAACAACATACCATGCCTTCCAGACAGCAACACTTAATTCAACCCACATTTAAATCTCAGGAGCCTTTGACGCATCTTGATATACGGCAATCTCTCCAGGTAAGGAAAGATTTCACCATCCATCCATGAGCTTAACAGATGGGAAACATATTGCTTTTCTCTCAGGTAAGTAAGGTTCCTTGAGACCTGCCTTAATATTCGTTTCAATGTTACCTTACTCACTCTTATCAGACTTATCTGATCTACTACATCTAATTTTAATTCCCGACAGAATGTTTGAGTTCTCCCTCTAACTCCATGGGCCCAAGTTAGTTCACTGTCCATTATCTCCCTCTAAAATGTCTCAGAGAGTTATTCAATCAATCAATCACAAGAATTTGTATAGCGCGCTACTCACCCCTAAGGGTCTCAAGGCGCTGAGGTGGGGGGGGGGTCGCTATTGCTCGAACAGCCAGGTCTTGAGTTGTTTCCTGAAGGAGAGGTGATCCAGGGTCAGCCGTAGGTGAGTGGGGAGGGAGTTCCAAGTCTTGGCTGCCAGGTAGGAGAAGGATCTTCCTCCGACGGTGGACTTCCGAATTCGTGGGACGCAGGCGAGGGCGAAGCTGGCGGATCGGAGCTGGCGGGTGGGTGTGTAGAAAGAGAGGCGGCTGTTGAGGTACTTCGGGCCCATGTCGTGGAGAGCCTTGTGTGCGTGGGTGAGGAGTCTGAACGTGATCCTCTTGTTGACGGGAAGCCAGTGCAGGTCTTTCAGGTGGGCTGAGATGTGGCTGTGGCGAGGGATGTCCAGGATGAGTCGTGCTGAGGCGTTCTAAATGCGCTGGAGTCTTTTATGGAGTTTGGCTGTGGTTCCAGCGTAGAGGGTGTTCCCGTAGTCCAGACGGCTGGTGACGAGGGCCTGGGTGACCGTCTTCCTGGTTTCTGTGGGGATCCATCGGAAGATCTTTCGGAGCATGCGCAGGGTGTTGAAGCAGGATGATGAGACTGCGTTCACTTGCTTGGTCATCGTGAGGGAGGAGTTCAGTATGAAGCCCAGGTTGCGTGCGTGGTTCGTTGGTTTGGGTGCGCTGCCCAGGGCAGGGGCCACCAGGAGTCGTCCCACGCGGAGGGAGATGGTCCGAGGATGAGGACTTCCGTCTTGTCTGAGTTCAGTTTCAGACGGCTGATCTTCGTCCATTCTGCAACGTCTCTCATTCCTTCCTGGAGGTTGGCTTTGGCGGTGGTGGGGTCGTTGGTGAGGGAGAGGATCAGCTGGGTGTCGTCAGCATAGGAGATGATGTTGAGGTTGTGTCGGCGGGCGATGGCTGTGAGAGGGCTCATGTAGACGTTGAAGAGGGTTGGGCTGAGTGAGGATCCTTGTGGGACGCCGCAGATGACTTCGGTGGCCGGGAATCGGAATGGGGGAGGCGGACTCTCTGGGTTCTTCCGGCGAGGAATGAGATGATCCACTCCAGGGCCGCTCCTTGGATTCCTGTGTAGCTGAGGCACTGTATCAGGGTGTGGTGGCAGACGGTGTCGAAGGCTGCTGAGAGGTCCAGGAGGATGAGGGCAGCCGTTTCTCCTTTGTCGAGCAGGGACCTGATGTCGTCGGTGGCTGCGATGAGGGCGGTCTCGGTGCTGTGGTTTGCTCGGAAGCCGGACTGTGAGGGGTCAAGGGATTTGTTGGTCTCGAGGAAGGCGGAGAGTTGTCTGTTGACGGTCTTCTCAATGACTTTGGCTGGAAAGGGGAGGAGCGAGATGGGGCGGAAGTTCTTCAGGTCCGTGGGGTCCGCGGTGAGTTTCTTGAGGAGGGCGCTCAGCTCGGCATGTTTCCAACTCTCCGGGAAGGTGGCGGATGCGAAGGAGCTGTTGATAATGTTCCGGAGTTGGGATGCGATGATGGAGTCGGCTTTGTTGAAGATGTGGTGTGGGCAGGGGTCGGTGGGGGAGCTGTAGTGGATGGTGTTCATCACGTGGGTAGGGTCTTCGGTGTTGACAGGGGTCCAGGTGCAGAGGGTGGTGGTTGGGGGCGCTGGTTCGGCGGTAGGGTGTGTGGTTTGTGCATCGAAGCTGTTGTGAATGTCGGCGATCTTGCGGTGGAAGAACAAGGCAAGAGCGTCGCAGAGGTCTTGCGAGGGAGTGATGTCGGTGTTGCAGGCGCTGGAATTGGAGAGCTCTTTGACGATGCTAAAGAGCTCCTTGCTGTTGTGGGTGTTGTTGTCCAGTCTTTCTTTGAATGCTGTCTTCTTGGTGGTGCGGATCAGCTGATGGTGTTTGCGGGTGGCGTTCTTGAGGGCGGTCATGTGTTCTGCTGTCTGGTCGTGGCGCCAGGCTTTCTCGAGGGTGCGGCAGGTTTTCTTGGAGTTTTTGAGGTCGGTGGTAAACCACGAGGCTTTCCTGCTGTTGGGTCTGCTGGGAGCCACAGTGTAAGGTTGCGGGCTGCTTCGTCGGGGTCCGTCATGTTGGTGGGCGGGTTCTGGCTGAGGGTGGTGGTGAGCTGGTCGGCAGTGATCTTGCTCCAGCTTCTGGGGGGAACTTGTTGCGGGTGGTGGTGGGTCGTGGTTCTCCTGAAGTTGAAATGGATGCAGCTGTGGTCTGTCCAATGTAGTCCGGTGGAGTGGCCGAAGGAGATGTGCTTGCTGGAGGAGAAGACGGGGTCAAGCGTGTTGCCGACGTAGTGGGTGGGGGTGTTCACCAGTTGCTTGAGTCCAAGGTTGGCGAGGTTGGCCAGCAGGGTGGCGGTGTTGCAGTCCTTGTTGTTCTGCAGGTGGAAGTTGAGGTCCCCTAGGAGGATGTAGTCTGAGGAGGTGAGGGCGTGCGGGCTGACGAAGTCTGCGATGGCTTCGCTGAATTGTGTGCCTGGTCCCGGGGGTCTGTAGATGAGAGTGCCTCTGAGGGTGGTCTTGGGGTCGGTGTGGATCTGGAAGTGAAGGTGCTCGACTGCGTTGAGGGTGTCGTCGGAGTTGGTCGTGATGCGGATGGTGTTTCTGTGGACGATGGCGATGCCTCCTCCGGTTTGGTTGACGCGGTCCCTCCGGATGATTTTGTAGCCGTCCGGGATGGCTATGGCGATGTCGGGGGCTGAAGAGGTGTTCATCCAGGTTTCCGTGAGGAAGGCGACGTCTGGTGAGGTGGTGTAGAGGAGGTTCCAGAGTTCCACTGCGTGCCTGTGGACAGAGCGGGTGTTGAGCAGTATGCACTTGAGGTGGTTGTAGCTGGTGCTCGGCTTTGTGGGTGCGGTGCCGGTTCGGAGGCAGGTGAAGCGGCAGGCTTGGCAGGTGAAGGGTCCGTGTGTGCGCCTCGGGGTGGCTTGGTAGCAGGCGGCGTATCGGACAGCGTTGAGTGCGTGGAGGGTGGCTGCGTCGTAGGTCCTTCGGGTGCGCTGGCATCGTCGAGGACATGGGGTCCTGGCGCTGGGCGCGGTCCAGGCGCGGACGGGCGTAGAGGGGCTTTCCTTTGGCACGCCTTTGGCGCACAATCAGCGTGCCCGCTGCGCGTACGCGGGGGCTACATTTAAGGCAAAGTGGGAGGGAGGACCAGCTGGGAGGTGGGAGCGGGGCGGCCACTGGGGAAACAGAAGGGAAAGGGGGCGGGCCGCGAGATAGAGGTGGCGGGAAGTGGGGAGCTGAGGGGGGTCACACCAGGGGTACAGTAGCAAAAGAAGCGCGGAAAAACCTACTTACAGAAGAAAAGCACTAATACAGTAAAAATATATACAGTACAATAAACGAAGGCACAGAGGGCAAAACGGGCAAAAGGGGCGACAGAGAGCGAGCAGCAGCAAGAAAAATATATGCAGTACAATAAACGAAGGCACAGAGGGCAAAACGGGCAAAACGGGCGACAAGGAGCGAGTAGCAGCGAGGGGGCACCGAGGTCAGGGACGGACCTGTGGCGCTGGGGCAGAGACGCGCCTTCAGCTGGTGGGCCGTGCGGCGTGGGGGTGTCCTGCTATCATAACGTTAAGCAGATTCTGCACTCAAAGTTAGTTGATGTGTTTTGGTGGAGTTGACAAATTGTTACCACTTTCTTCAGGGTAAAACAAAAATTGCTATCTCCCACAAATGCTCAGAGTGGGCGATTAGTGAGATGAAGATTTTCTTAACTGGGCCTTCAAATAATTTTGAATTGCCATATGTGAATATAATTCTTTGGAACCAGGAATGTGTATACATAGGAACAGAATTAGGTCAGCCATTCTTTCAGGTCTTTATTCTTAGTCTGAAAGGTTTCAGACTTCAGGTGGCTGCGGCACGAAAGGAGATGTTTCAAATATTTTGCTTGAAACTATTGCGCCTCACGTCCTTGCATCAGACAAATTTTTTGTAGTACGGGACTTCAACCACCATGCTGACATACTAACTGACTTAGACACAGGAAAACTGATGTCTAGCATGAGCACTATAGGACTTGATCAGAAGATTATGGGCCCTACACACCAAGCTGGCCACACACTTGATCTTCTTTTCACCAACTCTTCTGACCTGCAAGTAGCACCTCCCATCCCATTGCTCTGGACCGACCACTATCTGGTGCATTTTTCTTTTCCAATGGTTAAAACAAAAATAGCACCAGTAAATGGTTTAAGGCTGCAGAGATCAATGAAAAAGATCACTCTACCCCTTTTTCATAAACATTTTCAGTTCCCGCCGCACACTCCTTTCAAAAAGTGCTAGTACTATAATAATGCAATTTGATCTAGCACTAGAAAAAGCACTGAATAAAATCGCTCCTATGAGCAGAATTAAACATAAAATCAGAATGGCGCCTTGGTTCACAGAGGAACTAAGAACTGCAAAATCAGAATGTAGAACCGCAGAAAAGAAATGGCGGAGGAGTAAAGACCAGAAAGATAGGAAAACATTTAAACTTCTGCACTCTAGCTATATGCTGGATATAAAACTAAGGAAAAGAGCATTCCTCATGGAGCGAATAGATAGAGCCCAAAACTCCTCCAAGGAACTCTTCCAAATAGTGAAGGAATTTACCGCCCCCAGTGCTGCGTTAGAAATCCCTAATACTCTGGAATGGACAAATGCAGTGTCTCAGTTCTTTGAAGATAAAATTAGCACCATTCATCTTTCCTTTCCCGATCATCACGACCAACTGCAGCTGATTGCTCCGGTCACAACTTATCTAGATTCCCCCCACATCTTGGAGGAGTTCATTAAATGCGACCATGAGATGGTGATGTCAGCCGGTCAAAAAATTAAGTCAGGGACCCCTACAGATCTCATCCCCCCTAAACTTTTCTCTACACTTGCACCGGTGCTGGTTGGACATCTTACTGACCTTTTTAATAAGATGCTGATTTTCCAACAATATGGAAAGCCGCTAAAGTCAGGCCCATTTTGAAAAAACCCACGACTGACCCTAACATCCTGAAAAATTATAGGCCTATATCCCTGCTCCCATACTTCGGGAAAATGCTTGAATCACTCATGAACAAGCAGCTTGTATACCACCTTGAAAGCCATGGACTTCTGGATCCTTCACAATCCAGTTTAGGGCACAGCATAGTACTGAAACCGCATTGATTGAAGTGGTTGATAACGTCAGACTGGCGCTGGATAAGCGCCGATCAGCCATCCTCGTGCTGCTGGATTTATCGGCAGCATTTGACACCATCTCCCACCGTATTCTAATTCGTCGGCTGTGGGAGACTGGTGTCAGAGGAAATGCCCTGAACTGGTTTGTTAGTTATCTGTCCAACCGCACTACAACGGTCCAAATCGGAGAACATAGTGCACATGAAAGACCTGTCAAAATGGGCGTTCCTCAGGGCTCTATATGGAGCCCAACGCTCTTTAATATCTATATGACCCCTTTGGTCAATTGTTATATATATCACAGGAACAGCTTGAGGTTTCAAGTAGGTTTAATGTGCAGCACAGCAACAGGGAATGCAGCGTCTTGGCCAACAGAAACAGTGCAACTGACCTGATGTCCAGAAGCCAGTAGTGTTCTAAAGAACACTTAAGGAAAAACAACAAAGGCTTAAAGGTACAATGTGAAAACACAAAAGGAGAAATGTAACACATCTCCCTTCAATAATAAAAAGAAAGAACAAAATTAGGTTATGAAACATAATCATCAAATTTCCTGGGAATTAATCTTGGTCGAACAGAAGACTTGACTCTTGAGGAAATACAACCATTTGTTGCTTGTTGAGTACAAGGGGACATTTAGCAACGCGTTTCATGTTCCACGACCTGCCATCCTCTGTCATAACACTATTGCTAAACACTTTCACCACTTTCATAGGTTTACCAAACTTATCAGAACATTTAGTAATAAAAACAGGTCTTTTAATCCTAACAACATCTCCCACAGCAAAATTTGGAGTTCTGACATTCCACTTATTGTCATACTATAACTTTGTTTTGTTTTGTTTATTCTCAACTTTCTGAGCAGCTTGTTCAACCAATTCCTTTGAAAAAGATTTATTAGAACATTTATCCCTGAACCACCAAGGACAAATGGTTGAAGCAGGATCACGTCCCTTGAGCAACCGGAACGGACTAACTTCTGTAGTTGAATGGGGAGTAATTCTATAAAGCCAAAGTTTTTCTCTCAAAAGGGTTTTCCATTCAGAACCAGACATGGACACATCAGCAATGAACCCCTTCAAAACCCTATTAAAACGTTCCACTAATCCATTTTCATGTGGTTCATAAAAGGAAACAGTATGATGTTTAATGGAATGTAACTTAAGGAAATTTTCCATTTCTAATGAGGTAAGTTGAACGCCATTATCAGTGACCAAGATAGAAGGACAACCTTCTCTGGAAAATACTTCTTTGAAAAATTCTACCACCATATTGGTAGAGGCAGATGAAACAAACTTAACTTCTGGCCATTTTGAATGGTAGTCTACAAGTACAAAAGCATAACGAGAATCAGATGGAAGACACATAAATGGACCAGATATATCAAAAGCAATTCTTTTCCAAGGAGAAGTAGGCCAAGAGGTTGTCTTCAAAGGAGGAACATTGACCTTTAACATTTTATCATTTCCCATGCAAACAGTAAACTCTCTTACTTTGTGCTCAACCAATCGATCTAAGGCCGGCCACCAGAAATAGTTCCTTATCAGCCTTTTCATGGCCGACATACCTGGATGAGATTTATGTGCGACATCCAAAATCAAATTTTGTATGGTAAAGGGTGGTACACACTTACCAGACTTGAAAACTAAATTGTTCTCAAATTCCAATTCACTGGCAACATTGAAGAATGGCATAAAATCCTCTTTTAAAAGTTTTTTTATCAGGCCATCCTTCTACAATATACTTCTTGATAGACTGTAAAGTAAGATCTTGGTTATCAGAGGTTTCACACATTTCCTCAGAAATTTCACCAAAAGAAGTAGACAAAACATCCTGTAAACAAGTAACAACTTCAGTGTCGCCCATATTATTGTCATCTGAAATTAAACATCGGTGACGAGACATAAAGTCTGCAACAACATTTTTTTTTCCTGGAACATACTCTGGAGTGAAGGAATATTCCTGAAGTCTAGAAGTTAACCTGGAAATGCGTGCCGTGGAATTCCACCCACCACCAGGAGAAAGAATATTAACTAGCGGCTTATGATCCGTTCTCAGCACAAACTTACTTCCCCAAATGAAATTCCTGAAGTGCTCAATCGCCCACACACAAGCCAAAAGCTCCTTCTCTATGACAGCATATCTGCGCTCTGTTTCATTAAGTGTGCGAGATGCAAAACATACATTCCACTCTTCTTTGCCTGACCTTTGGGACAACACTGAACCAACACCATACATACTGGCATCAACCGTGATGATACACATTTTATTCAAACAGAATGGTCTAAGGGTGGGGGCATGCAAAATCTCTGATTTGATGCGATCAAATGCCACCTGTTGTTCTTTATCCCACACATAAGCATTACCTTGTCTCAAAAGCTTCCTAAGGGGCTCCATCTTAGTGGCAAAATTGTTGACAAACTTGCTATAATATTCGCACATACCTGCAAAAGACAGTTATTGGTCTCTATTAACAGGAGGGGGAGCTTTACTAATGCCATCCACATTAGATCTTTTAGGTACCACACCATCCCCTGATAATGTGTGACCCAGATATTCAACTGAAGATTGAAACAATTTGCACTTACTAGCCTTCAAAGTCAAACCACTCTCTCTCAACTTTTCACAAACACAACGTAAATGTAAAAGATGTTCTTCATCATTACTAGAAAAAATTGAAATATCGTCCTGAAAACACTTTACAAAGTGATCTACATCTCTAAAAATATTATACATGACTCTTTGAAATACTGAAGCTGCCGAAGCCAAACCAAACGGCATTCTTGTATACTGAAAAAGACCTTGAGGGGTAATAAAGGCCGTGAGGCATTTTGAATCCTCGGTAAGGGTAATCTGGTGATAAGTCGATCTTAAATCTAGAGTGGAAAACACTTTGGCACCTTCTAGCATCGAAACAACTTCATTAATATTGGGCAAGGGATGACAGTCCACAATTATAGCTAAATTTAGAGCCCGGAGGTCCACACACATCCTCAAAGATTTATCAGGCTTCCTAACCAAAACAATCGGAGAAACCCATTCCGCAGAGTCAATGATTTGTTCCAAAACCAAATCATCTAAAGTTTTTTTAAGATCCGCCCTAACATTAAAAGGTACCCCTCTTAACTTTTGCTTAACAGGAACTACTCCAGATTTGAGTTTAATTTTATGGGGAAAATTCCGAAGCATACCTAACTTGTCAGAAAAAACATCCTTAAATTCAGATTTAATTAACTCAGTTTCTTTTCCATAGGCCATAGAAGAAATATTCTCACTTTCAAAAATCTCACCAAGCATAACAGGATCCTTGGCACGGGGATTAAGTATTATGCCAAATCTCCATTGATCCTTCCAACCAATCACATTCACACCTTTAACTGCAACATACAGTTTAACCTCTACACATCTGGATTTTAAAGTAATTTTAACCACAAAATAACCTAACATCTCTACCCTTGAACCATTGAAACTAACTGCACAAATTTCAGATGGAAGAATGTCTGTAAAATGTAACACTTGTCCTAAACGCTCATCAAAATACTCCTTAGTAATTATAGTCCAAGGTGAGCCTGAGTCAGCCATTAGGTTAAGACTTACACCAAAAACAAACATTTCACAAATAGGTTTGTTAATAACCTGACAATCAGCATCAACCATAGAAATCTCTTCATCCAGATAAACTACAAAACCTTTATTTTGTGTAGCACAATTCTCTGTACTCTCACAAACACAACTGCAAGTTTTTGATAGCTCCTCAGTAACAACAGCCACTTTACCTTTAGGAACTTGAACAAATTTCCTAACATCTCTTCAAACAGTAGAAACATGTCCTAATCTCCCACACTTCCTGCATTCTTTATTTATAGCTGGACAACCAGCATAAGAAGCAACATGCATCCTACTACCACATGTATAACATATTACAGATTTATCAAACCTCCTAAAATTTCCAGGATTGCTAATTCTGTTAGCATTAAAGCTAGAATGTACATTATCATTAACATGCCCATCTCTATGTTTGACCAAACAAACTTCATCGTGAGAATCTGACTTATTAACAGTATGTTTTTGAACAGTGAGCATCCATTTTTCAGACTGCTCTAAAGATTTTGCAATGGCAATCGCCTCAGATAATTTCGGATCTCCAAGTTCCCACAGACGTTCTTGTGTTTTTTTGTTCTTAACATGAACAATAATTTGATCTCTCAACATTTCATCGCACATACTCCCAAAATTACAATGAATGGATAAAGATCTTAAAGCAGTCATAAATTCATCAAATGATTCTGTATCTTGTTGTGCACGAGTGTAGAACGCACAAGTGTAGAACTTATATCTATTAAGAGCTATATTAGAATCAGGTTTAAACCTTTTCTCAATCCTAAGAAGTGCTTCTTTATAGACATTAGTACCTTCACCTTCACCAAGCTCAGGTGGAATGGAAGGTAAAGCTCTAAAAACCATTTGTCCCTCAGAACCTAGGCAGTGTAAAAGAATACTTTTCTTCCTCTCCGCACCCATGCGTTCACCATCTATGGCTTTCATGTAGTTGAGAAATTCTTCTTTCCACCGTGTCCAAGGAATTGGAGGATCCCCTTTGTTTTGTAAAAAATTTCCAGGTGGATCAAACTGCATGTCTTAAACTTTTAAAACAGAAAATATGTTAAAATAGTCAGACTCCCCACAAGTATTACTCTGTAGAGTGAATGTATACACCTGTTAAAAGCAAGGTAACTTCCTTAATACAATTGTAAACAGATCCCAGAACATGTATCTTAAAAGTGACTTAAAATAAATAAGTTCCTTTTTTTTTTAAATGAGATAGAATTTTCTTCCAGAACGTATACCACTATTCAATACATAAGTACCTCCTTCTATCGTTTTTTTGCTTCAAAAATGTCAAAAACGCTTAGAGAGACAAAATCACCGATCCGCGGGTGAACTGTTCCTATGGCAACGAAAATAACATGAGCCAAAATGGATGCCACGCTATTTCACGTAGCGTAATTGCATCATTGTGCACTGAGCGTGTTCATGTGATCCTCGCGCTGTTTCCTGTCGTGACGCCTGAATAGAAAAGCAATGTGGAGTAGCGTTCTTCTTATAGTGACGTTTGGAAACAAAGAGGTGACGGACGTCGGTCTCGCGTAGGGTCTCGCGTCTTGATCACGATGCACCAGCCAGTGTCCTGAATTCAAAGGTAAACACTTCCAAAATACCTTGAATTTGTAGAAAATCGCTCATTCCGTGTTGGCAGGAGTCTTCAAAACAGGGATTTCTACTTCCATAAATCAATTCCTTCGTAAATGCTTTTAAATGATTGTTAAAAGGTCCAGTCTTTTGATTCAAAGCATTTTTTCAAAAATCGAAAAATTAGGTAAATGACTCCACCTCTGTGCTGCTTCAATAGGAAGATGGTTACCCTCGTCGCCAAATTTTGTTATATATACCACAGGAACAGCTTGAGGTTTCAAGTAGGTTTAATGTGCAGCACAGCAACAGGGAATGCAGCTTCTTGGCCAACAGGAACAGTGCAACTGACCTGATGTCCAGAAGCCAGTAGTGTCCTAAAGAACACTTAGGGAAAAACAACAAAGACTTAAAGGTACAGTGTGAAAACACAAAAGGAGAAATGTAACACCAATATTATCAGAGACCATGGTTTTGATGTTCTGTCGTATGCCGATGATACGCAGATTCTTGTCACGCTAGATTCTGACTATAATGAAACCAAACTACGTTTCAAAAACTGCCTGGTACAAGTTGAAGAGTGGATGACCATCAATCACCTTCAACTAAATGGCAGTAAGTCAGAGATTATGCTCTTCGGCAAGGCGGCGGAACATTGGAGAGATGACTGGTGGCCAACTAAGTTGGGCATATGCCCAGTGCCAAAGGATCACACCCGTAATTTGGGCTTCTTGTTAGATAACAAATTGTCCATGAATAGCCAAATAAACAGCATAGTTGGCACCTGTTTTGGACTAATGCGGAGCCTGAGAAAAATCTTTAAGTGGATCTCCATTCAGGCCCGCAAACCCTTGGTCCAAGGCCTTATAATAAGCAGAATGGATTACGGGAATGCTCTTCTGCTCTCTATAAATGAACACCATCTGAAGAGGCTCCAGGTTCTCCAGAACACAGCAGCCCGGCTGGTTCTTAACCTCCCGAGAAAAACATCCTCCGCTGCTTGTTTAAAGAGCCTACATTGGTTGCCAGTAACAAAGCATATCCTTTTCAAAACACTATGCCTGGTGCATAGACAATTGTATGGTAGGGGTCCTAAATACTAGTCCAAAAAACTCAGATGGTATCAGCCATCAAGAAATCTCAGGTCCAAGAATGAATTCCTGTTAATACCTCTGAGAGTACGTACCTCCAGAAATGCTGGCCGAGCATTCTTGTGTTTGGCCCCAGCCGCATGGAACAAAATTCCGCTCTATCTCCGTAACTCCCCTGACCATGGCCGTTTTCGTAAAGGATTAAAGACCTGGTTATTTGCAAATTAATACCGTTTTCTGATGTCAGAGTCTGCTGCAGGCACCATGAGACTTCCTGGAAGTGATTTGTGCGCCATATAAATATCCATGACTTGACTTGACAAGGGTACTGTGAATGGGCTACCGTTCAAGGGGAATTAATGGTCCTTGATTCTTTTCAAATCAGTCCCCACAACCTGAGGATATCATTATACAACCACATGAGGTAAGCGTAATGAGTACATAAGGCAGAATTGGCTGTGGTATGGAAACTTCTTACCCTCGTATCTTGGTAGTAGGAAGACGCCGATATGCGTTTAGGAACTAGCCAAGTTGACAGGTTATAATTATCTATCTATTAATCTTTCTATCTATCTATCTATCTATCTATCTATCTATCTAGCTATCTATCTATCTATCTATCTATCTGTCTATCTATCTATCTATCTATCTTCACTGAAAAAAACATGGGTTTCAGGGATGTTATAGTTAGAAATTAGCACTTAAAAAACCTTAGAAATTCAATGAAAAAACCATAGGTTTCAGAGACGTTATAGTTAGGTGGACATTTCACTCATACAGAACCAGAGAAATTCGGCTGTTATAGTTTGTTGAGGTAACTATAACTCGCGCCCCCGCAATGCACTGCTGATGACATCACATATTACATCACTCATGACATGGTCAGTGACATCACTGATGACATCTCAAATGACATCACTGATTACATCATCCACTTGATAATCTGATGCACCTCCTCAGGTTTCCTGCTCTTGCTTCCAAGAAGCAAAGCAGTGTTTGCTGTGGCAGGACGGGAGCCGTGCTCCCGCCCTGCCATAGCAAATGGCAATATCCCAGGGGCGGGCACCCCAGGACATTGCACGAGCTGGCACTGGGGGGTGGTGGTCCCCAGGGCAAAGGGGGCTCCAGAAGCGGGACCACGCAGCCCCCCTCCCATAGTATGCAAAGCCCCGGGGAGGTGGTGGTCCCCGGGGCCTGGGGGTCTGCAGCAGACCCCCCCTTTTAAATAATTAGTACCCAGTGAGGTAATGGTCCCCGGGGCAGTGTGGGGGGCAGGACCCCCAAACTTCATGTTTTTAAACTTAAGCCCCGGGGAGGTGGCAGTCCCCGGGGCTTGGGGCTGCCCGTGAGGCCCCCGCATATAATGAACAATGCCCTAGGGAGGTGGAGGTCACCGGGGCAGCGGGGACCCCGCGGGCCCCTGCTAATATTCACTTATTGCCCCCGAGACCTGGCCCACCCGGGGATTATAGAATACAAAGAGCGGGAGCCCGCACTTTGTTTTTTTTGTTTTTTTCTTGGCCGGATTCGCACACCCAATATGAATTCAGCGGATCCTTGTAGGCTTCCCTGAGCAGGCCTAGGGGTCAGAGTGTTTCTACCCTGCCCCCTTTTCTTGTTTTTCACCTTTTTTGTACTTTGTTTTGTGACTCGGTTACCAAGTCACAAGATGTCTGCCAACGCATTCTGGTTTGGAGTGTTGGCAGCCAATTATAGGTCTGGTCGTGCTTGGGAGGAGTCGCAACTCCTCGGTGGAAAGATATCGATATTTCTTATTTTTTTAATTTCTCAGGAACTACTGAACGGATTTGCACCATTAAAAAAAGCACGCTTTCTGAACCAAGAGCTACCTTTTTGCTAAATTTGGTGCAATTCCGTTTAACAGTTCAACCTGTAGCCTGTTCCAAAATTCCCATGAAAATTAACATGGGGAAAACACATTTGGGACCCCCCTTATTTCTCAGCCCCCGCTTGACTAATCACCCCGACACTTTCAGGACATGACCTGACCTGAGTGAACTCTTAGTTTTGAAAATTTTGCAAAGATTCGTCAAACGGCGCTAAAGATACTGGCAAAAGAAAAAACACTTTTTGAATACAAACAAGGTCCTAACTATAACTACCGCCAGTAGGTAATATATATATATTACCTACTATCGGTCGCCAGTAGGTAGTTATAGTTAGGACCTATTATGCATAGGAAATCCGCAACATACTATTCCCAATAACTTTGGCGCCGTTTGATGAATCTTTGTGAAATTTTCCAAACCTTTGGCCTGCTCTGGTCCGGTTCTATCCTGAAAGTTTTGGGGTGATTCGTTAAGTGGGGGCCAAGAAAAAAGCAGGGTCCCAAAACGTGTTTTCTCCATGCAATTTCCCATAGGACCTTTAGGCACAGCTACAGCTCTAAATGGAATTACGCCAAATTTGGCAAAGAGGTAGTCCTCAGTTCCGATTTGTGCCTTTTGCTCATATGGTCTCAATCTGTTCAGTAGTTCCTGAGAAAATTACAGTTAAAGTCATTTATATATCTATGCGCGCGGCGGATCCGCGGAGTGTGAGAGGATTATCATCATACCAGAAGCGCACCCTTCCAATCATGCGCTGAATGCTAATTGGCTGTCAAGTGGTTGTCAACATTCAAAACCAGGAACTGTTGGCAGCCATTTTGTGCCTCGGTAGAAGCGAGGCTGAGGAAGTCAGTGGAATATGTGTGCAAAACGGAGAAAGGGGGCAGAGTAGAAATATTTTTACCCTCTAGACCTGCTTAGGGGGTCCCATAAGGACCTCAAGGGCCCACAATTTATTTTTATTTTTTTAACCCGGCAGGTGCGTGTAGGGTGCGCGGACTGTGCCGTAAAATAAATAAAATAAAATAGTTTTTTTTTATAATTAGTCCCCGTGGGGTTAAATACCGGGGCAAAATGATTATATTTTATGTGGGGCCCAGAGGGGCCCCTCAGCCTCAGGGATCATCAACACCCCCCCCCCCCCCCGGGGCTAAAAAGAAAAAAATGGTGGGGGGAGGGGTCGAAGGTCCTCAAAGCCGCGGGGACCACCACCCCGGGGGCTTTATGTATTGTGGGAAGGGGACCGCATGGCCCCCCTCCTGGAGCACTCGAGGGCCCCGTTACCCCCCTGGGCTACAAAAAAAACCATGACTGGGGGTTATTTAGCAAATACAAATAAACTTTCTTTAGAAACTGATGCTGCATATATATGAAAGGGGTGACAATTAAAAATGCAATTTCAGAAAATATCAGTTAAGCCTGGCCATACCCTCCTTTTTTCTGCTATAGTTTGTAAAAGTGTTGCCCCATATTCTTGATAATGTAAGAAGGCATCAGTTACTTTTAGATAAAGTAGAATAGAAGTGCTACAACAAACACTCCCGCACTACATTATCTGAGGTCAGGAGAACAAGTGAAAAACAGTTAAATACAAGTGACTTCATATTACATAGAAATGTATGCATTAATATTTTTCAAATTTGCATTCTGTAGAATTCAGGAACGTTCTGTCGTAGTGCTTAGAGGTCGCACACTGTTCCGCTAACAAATCACATACTCAGTTAAGAATGTATAGGATGGTACTATTATAATATACAGAACTGCTGCTATATATTCTTTAGGGAGAAGGTAAATAGGAACCGCAAATAAGAAGAATAGAAATTAGAAAATAACATTCAGAAATGTAGGGTTTATCAAATATTTAAAGTAACAAAGTATGTATGAAAGCTATATTTTTTATTCTGCAATTTCGTAAAATATGGTCCCTGAAATAAATATCTGATCAAGTACGTTGTTATGTTTCCTAATCTGTATTACAGATGGAGCCTCTTCTGTAACAATAGGACAATCTATTACAATATAACGATTGATACCATTGTTACAGTAAAAAGAAAAGGAAAATAAAGTTATCTATTTAACAGAACATCCATAATGAAAAACATTTGAGCGGTAATTATTTTCTGAGCTTCTTTTCTCCGGGAGGTCAAAAAGGTTGATCTTGGTGGCGACGGGTCATAAACTCCTCTGAGATCATGACTGTGAAAATTATAATATATATATATATTCACAGTATATGATCAAAAGGGGGGAACAGACTAAAAACCAGAAGCTAGTGATGTTGCTTATATATCGTTACTCTTTGTGACAACGGATTATGAATTCCACTGAGATTAGCATAATTGTTAATATTATAATATACAAATTAACAGTATATAATCCCTAGGGGAAAACACACTAGCAACAGGAAGGTGGTGACGTTGATTGTAAATGTTTAGGGTTTGCGCAGACGAGTCACCAACACCTCTGAAGTGAAGTATAGTGTAAATAATATAATATAGAAAGTCACATAAGCTGAAAGGAGCCAGAAAAGGAGCACTGTTTGTTGTAATCTATCTGTTTCTGAAAACAAGCTGCTGACATTACAGATAAAAAGGGAAAAACATGCAATAACACTTTTTTCTAGATATAAATGTTTAAATATTGACAAATAGCCACAAATTATAACTATCTACTATGCTCTAATGAAACAACTTACAACTCTGGAATATGTTTGTTGATGCAAAACAAGAATTTGATGCTAGAAAAGGGAACCTGCATCACAGATTGGTGACGCAGAAATAAGTTGCAAAAACGAAACTAATCGCACAATAGGTGTGGTTTATATAGTTTTTGGTTGTTTAGTAGTCTATGGAAGGAAGGTTTGGCTCCGCCTATGTAGATGTCACGTTTTACAGTTTACACGTGCTCACGTTTTAACTGTTTTACTTGTGCAGGTGTTGGGAAAAGTTACAAACTGTGAAGCTGTAACGGTTTCGATTTCCATAGTAACACGTATAAGGTCCTTCTTATCTACATGCGTGGAGAGTTTAAAAAGTGTTACCCGGTAAACTGTATCCTTTGCATTGTCATGATTAAAAACATCTAAATAGAAGATATTAAAGAAATATTGTTTACAATAGAAGAAAAAAAAAGTATTAATATTTGTTATCACTATGCTTTTTAATAAAGAAAATACCAGCATTTGTAAAGCGTAAAGCTACCCACGGAAAGGTGTGCCGGCGCTTGGGGCGTTGGGAAGATTAAGCAAGGTGTTACCTACAGTAAGATAGTGGTAGGCTAAGATGCTGAGGGACTTTGGAATCAAACTGTGAACTTTGTTCTTGAAAGTTAATTATTATAGGTGCTGCCTCATACTTTTACCATACTTATATGTTAATTACTGCTTATTAAGTTGAACATGTTCTTAAATTATAAGTAGGGCTCCTTGATTTATGTTTTTACTGATTTTTACAGATAAATACAGACAGAAAAGTATTTATTTTCATCTCTGTATTTATTTTAAAGTGTGGATAAATATGGAAATTGGGTTATTTTTTGAGCGTTTGTAAATGCTGTCAATGATGAGTAGTAGGCCAATAGGTCTGTCGTTTCAAAAGTAAAAGGGTAATAACAATAAAAGACTTTTAGTAAAGAGCCTTAAAGAGCAATATATATCCTCGTATAAGAAAACTTGCGCATTTTAATATGAAGGTTGTGTATAGTTTATAATCTAAAAGTGTTGTACATGAGTGAAAATGGTCAGTCTTTCAGCCATGAGTGCATATTTATCAATAAAATAAATGTGGAAATATACCAATTTCAGATTAATTTTTTTACAAAATCCGAAATATATATGGGGAAATACACATACAATTATCAGGTTATACTAAGGAGATATCGTTTAAAAAACCTTTGAAGTTCACTGAAAAAACCATAGGTTTCAGGCACTTTATAGTTAGAAATTAGCATTTAAAAAAACCTTTGAAATTCACTGAAAAAACCATAGGTTTCAGGCACGTTATAGTTAGAAATTAGCATTTTAAAAAAACCTTTGAAATTCACTGAAAAAAACATAGGTTTCAGGGGTGTTATAGTTAGCTGGACATTTTACTCTTACAAAACCATTGAAATTCCTCCATTATAGTTAGTTGTACTAAGTATAACTCGCGTGCCCGCAATCCACTGCTGATGATGTCACATATTACATCATTCATGACATGGTCAGTGACATCACTGATGACATCTCAAATGACATCACTGATGACATCACTGATGACATCATCCACGTGACAATCAGATACACCTCATCCTACACTACTATAACCTTTCATCACTCACTGTAAAATACAGAGTACCATATTTGAATCCATTGACACACCAATATAATTTTCTAGAAACCCACTCAGTGATTCCTATATCTACTCACACACCTAAACACTTGCCTATATATTCACTCATACATGCTAACAAAGATCAATAGAACACTATTAAATATACTTATACACCTACATCGACTTATGCAAACAATTGATAATACTTACATTTACTAAGCTACACACTTATACAAACACCACTTTAATTATTCATACAGATAATAACTCGTACTTGGGGGTCGATTCCGATTCGGGAAAAAAAACATCCGTACGATTTGTATCCGGAGCCCTCTCCGTACACATCGTACCCGTCCGTCCGAGTCGCGTAGTACGATCCGTATTCCGTGAATCTGTCCGAATCGTCGCGAACCGTACTTTTTGAAAGGCTGAAACCGTGAACCGTATGACTCATACACATGCCGTACGACTCGTACACATGCCGTACGACCCGACGAGTACAATCCGGACCGGTGTATGAGGACGTGATTCGTACGGTCCACATCAGGTAAGGGCGAGTCGTACGGAAAAGCACCCAAACACACCGTATGGTCCGTACCCCCCATGATCGCAGGGTACGGTGCGTACTCCTGAGAACATTGGGTATACGCACCGTACCCCATGTACGATGGGTGTACGCACCATACCCCATGTACGATGGGTGTAACTATCGTACATGTGGTACGGTGCGTACACGCATTGTACATGGGGTACGGTGTATACACCCATCGTACATGGGGTATGGTGCGTACACCCATCGTACATGGGGTACGGTGCATACACCCATCGTACAAGGGGTACGGTGCGTACACCCATCGTACATGGGGTACGGTGCGTACACCCATCATACATGGGGGGTACGCACCGTACCCGGGGGGGGCGTTCCTTACCTGTTTGGGCGCGAACTGTTTTCAGATCCCGTAGAAAAAGGGTCATACGGTGCGTACCCGACACGTATCGTACATGCTGGGTCGTAAAAACCAGCCCCGAACCGTACAGATGTCGCGTACAGCGGGTCCCGAGGGAGAATCGTACGGAGATTAGAGTTGTACGGTCTCTGTACGACTCGTACGGAGTACGGCTCCTGGTACTAATCGTACTTCGTTGTACGTATGGGGGACGTTGCAGGGTACGATTCGTATGGGAAAAACGCTCCGAACGGCTATTCGGAGCGGTTTTTCCCGAATCGGAATCGGCCCCTAAGTGTGTTATAAAATCACTATTACAAGTATACAATTTTCGATACAGTCACTCAGACAATCACTGAGTCTTATGTATACTTATTTATATACAACTGTCACATACATTGCCTTTTATATTTCTACTTTGTTGCAGATATATCATTGAGAAATATATTTACTCATCAACACACCCATAAAGAGATTAACTCACCCAAATCAACTGTTTTCACATACAGTCTTAACCTTATATATGTACTTAATCAACTATTTACACGTCTTTAGACAGTTACACACCTTCGGTCCAACTACACACACATTCACACTCTCATACAAATACTCTCTAATTAAAAACTAATGTAGAGTTTCACATACCTAGTAACCTACCTATGCAGTAGTTTACATAACAAGACACAGAGTGAAACAAACATTCACACAGTTAAATCACTATCCCATATATTTAGTAAGACACTTTAAATTACTTACTTACACAGTCAATCACAGTGGTAGTAAATCCTCCATCCAGACACTTCTACGCCCACTTAGTCTTCAATGCAGATTCCTATAGATATAATAATTATATAAATAACAAACCAAACCACATTCACTGGATGATGTCATCAGTGATGTCAACTAGAACAGAGGAATTTCAATGGTTTTGTATGAGTAAAATGTCCAGCTAACTATAACACAATTTCTAAGGTTTTTTTAAAATGCTAATTTCTAACTATAACGTGCCTGAAACCTATGGTTTTTTCAGTGAATATATATATATATATATCTACCGATCGCGATCCACTGCGTCACATCTATATACAACTGGAAATTTCTTAAAATAACTCATCAACTGCTGAACGGATTTACACCATTTGACAAAAACTTTGCTTTCTGGATCAAGAGCTACTTTTCTGCCAAATTTGGTGTAATTCCAATTCTATTCAGCAGTTCAGGCTGCAGCCTTGTTTAAAATTTCCTATGTAAATGAACATGGGGAAAATGCGTTTTGGGGCTCCTCCTTTTCCTCAGCCCCCGCTTGATGGATCACCATGACATGACAAAGACAGCAGCTGAAGTGAGCTTCGAACTAGTTTTGAAAAGGTCACGAAGATTCATCAAACAACACAAAAGTTATTGGCAAAACAAAAAACGCTTATCATATGAAAGCTACATCTTAACTATAACTGTAGGTAGATACTGTACCTGCATATTATTACGGACGTGAGAGTGGAGGAAAACAAGCCCTTAGGAGGTGTACTGACAGGGCTCTAGAAAAGGGTGGTACCCTGTTAGTGCTACCCCTGAGGACAGTACCCTGGAGCGGCAAGAAGAGGACCCATACACCCCCAGATACCCTCCTGCAGGTCGATGCATTCACTTACTGCACCTGCCTGCAGGGAGATCTCTGACCCGTCTTTAAAGTGAAGGCGGATGCAGTCTGCACTATGAAACACTGAGGGGCATGTAATCAGCCTCTCAGTATTTCACTGAATGTGCTGCCCTAGAGCAGCAGTGAGTTTGCAGCTGTCTTGGGGTAAGTGCACAGTTTGTAATAGGGCATTCTGTCCCTGTTTGCCCGGGGCCCACCTGCTTATAGGTGAGTCTTGGGCAGTGCGCCCATTACATAATATGGACCCGGGTGAATTAAAGACTGTTTATCTTGTGAGTAAGGCTGCTCCATATGAGGGACACTTACTGTGCCTTAATGGACTGCTATAGCTGTGGCATCTATGGAACACATTTCTTACCAAGTACTGGACTGTCATCATAATCCTGGATTTGGACAGGCTGGTTGGGCTGGGTCTGCCGCCCCTATAATAGACTCTGAAGGCAAGGGTGAGAGTAACCTAGGAGACTTCTTACTGTCCTGGAGGATATAAGCACTCACAAAGTGCTCCAGTCAAATCCACAGAGATCAAAGCAGATTGACCTTCAGAAGAGTCACTGGATGGGTTGCAGGTGTAGGAAAAGTCCTGGGTTCATGGAGGGACCAGGAATTGCTAAGACTCGCCAAAAGCTGTGCATGTACAGAGAAGGACATGGGGAGGGGATGTGACCCAACAGCTAGAGCGGTCGACCTCAGAGCTGGGGAACTGGTTTCGAGTCTCTGCGCGGATGCTCAACATCCTGTGATTCTGGGAAAATCACTTAACCTCCCCGTGTCTAACAAAAATGAATGTGTCCGTCTGTAATGCAACTGGTGCTCATGTAAATGGCTCTAATACATTCGGGTCTAGTTAGCACTATATGAAACTATGGGGGGGGGGAAAGGAAGACTATATCTTGAACTGGTTTGCTATCTGTGGTCTAGTGACCCCTTCGGATTCCTCTTGAATTTAAAAGTATTATCACCCCACATTTAGGTGGTTTGCTGACTCAATTGTGGAATTCTGGAAAAAAGGAGGTGTTGCAGTGATTCTGCGCAAACACAGAACTATGCGCAGGATTATGGGACCTTGGTGCATAGGGACTTGGTCTTTCTACCACCCTAGTACCCACAAGCCCAGGCCCGACTAGCTATAATGTCTAACTTGCTCTCCTATTCACTCACAGAGAAACAAATGATTAGATACCACAGAAAACAACACTCCCAGATCTAGCAGGAATTGCGGTAACTTAATTAAGGAGGGGGCTAAATAAAGGCGGTCTGGCTCTTCCGGATCTACTCATCTATTGTCATGCCTTTCATTTTAAAAACTTTAGGTTATTGGCCAACAAATTGGACACTACCTCACAGGGCCGTTTATTCCAGGCACTCTTGCATGACCAACCACTGGGCCAGGAGTTTTTCTTATTCAAATTTGGAGACAAGAAATTTTTTAAAAAGGTCCGACTTAAGATCTTGCAGACGGCACTTAGAAACTGGGCATTTGTCCAGTGAACCCTGGGAATTGTATATTATAATTCTCACGCCCCAATTTGGGATTCCCCGGGCACTCCGGAGTGCCTTCAGGACCATCTATCCTTACTATTAAAAGCTGCAGGGCTGCTGAGATGGGGTGACCTTTGGGTCAATTTTGGTCTTATGGATTGGGACACGCTAGTATTCTTAACGCATGGCTCTCTAACAAGATTTAAGTTTTATCAACTCTCTGCCTGGTGGGCAAGGCAGGTTTTGGACTTGGGAGGAGACACAGGGGTTCTGGATTCTGTCTGCAGGCAAGGACGGTGGAAACGGGAGATTTTGTTTTGGTATGGAGCATTAACAGGGGTAAAAAGAGTCCCAAATTGTGAATTGGTGAGCCTATGGGGTGATGTAATATCAGACAGCCCGGAGGAAACCCTGAAGGTTTGGACTGACTCATTCTCCTTGTCTCAGAGTTTAATAAAACCAGCAAACCTGACGATGAATCACTTGTTCACGGCCTACCGGGTCTACTGGACACCGGCTAAATTATCTAAGGTCACCTCAGCCAATTATTGTTGCCCCCGTTGTAAACTTCCGGAAGCTGATGACAGACATATGTTTTTAGAATGCCCAGAGATTCTCGAGTACTGGAAGGCGATTGTAGATTTCCTAGAAAAGGTTTTATCAACTACGGTTATATGCTCTCCTAGACTAGTTTTTTTTGGCTTACCATCCGGATCTAGGGCCAGATGTAGGTAGCCCAATACCGGTCGGAAATGGCCGAAAATACCGATTTTTGGCCGTTTCCGACCGGTATTGTGCATTTGGGATGTAGGGGACTGAAAATCGTCCGAATCGGTAAATATACCGAATCGTTAAAGTTACCGAATCGGTAAACCTTCCGAATCGGTAAATTTACCGAATCGGTAATATTACCGAATCGCAACAGTTTGCGAATCGGTAAATTTACCAAATCGGTAATTTTACCGATTCGGTGAATTTACCGAATCGGTAAATATACCGAATCGGTAAATAAGAAGTGATAAAATTGAATATTGAGATGTAGGTAAGCTCTTAAATACCGAATTTGCTTGAAATTCGGTATTCAAGAGTCTGTATTTACCATGGATTGAAATCAGGTGGTAACCAGGTGCAGCCTATAAAAAAGGACCCAAAATGCAATGCTTTTTTCACAATGGCGGCATTCTATGTCATTGCGAGGCGGCTATGGCTACAGGAGGAAGGAGAGAGGGAATGGCAGAGACAGGAGCAGGTCTACAGACAGAGGATCACCTTGTTCATGCTCACAGAGTCAGAGATTCTCCAGAGGTACAGGTTGGACTCAGACACCATCTTGGACCTCATCAGGGACCTCCACCCACTGTTGGAGCACACTACCCCAAGGGCGCACGCCATTCCACCCCACGTGCAGGTGCTGTGCAGCCTCCACCTGCTTGCATCTGGGAGTTAACAGAGTGTGGTTGCTGCGGTAGGTGGGGTGACCCAGAGCAGCCTGTCACGCTTTTTCCACAAATTCCTTGACGCCATGGTACAGAGGATGGACCAGTATATAACTTTCCCTGAAACCCATGCTGAACTGCTCCAAACAAAAACTGACTTTTATCTGATGGCGCATTTCCCCAATATCATTGGCTGCATTGATGGCACCCACATTCCCATTTGTCCCCCTGCTGCCACCGAATACATATATAGGAATAGAAAGTCCACCCACACCATCAATGTGCAGGTGATCTGCAATGCCAAGTGCGCCATCACTGACCTTGTGGCAAAATTTCCTGGGAGTACCCACGACTCCTTCATATTTCAAAACAGCGGAATCTATGCACGGCTGACAGCAGGGGGATTTGGTGAAGGATACCTGCTAGGTAAGACACAGTGTGCGACCCCATTAACACCTATTGCATAAAGAAGTACATGTATGCATGTGAGTAATGTTCTCCCATTTCCTTTTAGGGGACAGTGCATATGCCCTCCGCTCCTTCATCCTCACCCCCTACCTCAACCCCTCAACACCCAGCCAAAGGAGATATAACAGGGCCCACAAGAGCACAAGAAATATTGTGGAGCGTACCTTTGGTATATGGAAGAGCAGGTTCAGGTGCCTGCATAAGAGTGGAGGTGCCCGGCAGTATACCCCCATCACCTGCTGTAAAATCATTGCTGCCTGTGCCATGTTGCACAACCTTGCTGTGAAGAAGGGCACAGAGGTGGAGTTGTCAGACTTTGAGGATCATGACGATGAGGTTGCTGTGCCTGAATCACAACCTGCTGGAGTGTCAACACCAAGTGATTGCAGATACAGACGTGAGGAGATTACACGCAACTATTTCTGAGTAAGTAAGGAGACTTAGACAGGTTGTGTATGGGACCAACGTATTTTAATGGTGCAACAACTTTAAAGCACGTAAGTGCAACATAAAATAATATACACGTGGGAACTGTATGTCCCGGGTTACTTCACCCATGAACTGTAATGTCACTTGCGCCCGCGCTTCCCTGAGCCACTTGGATGTTGTTCACTTTGTTCAGCGTGCCCTGCAGCCTCAGCGTGGCGCCTGGTACTCCTCCATGTCTCCACATTAGAGCTTGCCATGCTGCTCCGGCTACTTGTGTCTTCACCCTCTGCCATGTCCAGGGCAGGATTCTGTGCTGTGTGGGATATCAACATTGCCTCTAGAGCACTGGTAATTCTGGCCATGCCCCATGTGACCTCAGTTGTATTCTGCGTCACTGCCTCCTGCATATTAATGCCTCTCCTGCATAGCAGGGATGTGGCAGTGGCCAAGCGATTGATGGCCGTATTCTGGGCACGGGCATCCCTGCGCAATGTGTGTGACACACTGTCCAGTTTGGAGCATAGCTGCGTTACTGATTTGCCCATCTGCTGCATCCCTGATGCAATGTCTCTATTTGTTTGTGCTACTCCTTTATTCGCCTCCACTATATCTCTCATGCCCTTCCCTATGTCTCCTATGTGCACATTCAGGACTCTGAGTTGGCGTTGGCAGGCTTGGATTGATTTGCCCTGCATCCTTTGAATACGCACCATGCTCCCCTCCAGCCCACGGAACACAGTGCCCTCACCACGTCCAGCTGCACTGCTGAGTCTGCGTTGTCTTCTGCGAGAAGGGCCCATCTCATTTGTGGACTGCAGTGCTGCTGAACTCTCATCCACGGTGTCTTCAGCCTCCCCCTCACCCTCTGCTGCCTCCATTGATGATAGTGGGGCCACGACACGCCTCCTGGCTGGTGGGGTTACAGGAGTGGACTGGGGCAGAGATGGTGAAATTTCTGTTGAGAATTGCAACTGAGGGGATTGGGAAAGCTGTGGGGAGTGCAGCAACTCTGAGATCAGTACAGTGTCATCTTCCAGGGACATGCCAGTTGTGTCACATTCGTCCTGCGAGACTTGCACTCGGCTTGGGCCTGCTTCCTCACTCTCCTCCCTCTCTGGTGCAGTCCCTTCTGTGTCAGTGGGTCGACTGCGTGATTTGGCCCCTAGGTATAAATGAGCGTATATTAACTGAGTGCTACTGTGTCACGGTCACTACAATAAATGATTTACACATTTCACTTTCATTTATCTGCAATCATTTCACTAACTTGCTGATGTCTGCGCTGTTACACATGGTCTTACATTTGCTGACTACATTTGCCATAAGGCATTGCTCCTGTATAGTGCTAGCAGTACAGGACTGGGGTTTGCTTGTCCACAAAGGGTAAAGGGAAGCAGGTTGGTATGGGGGGTCATGCTGCGCATGCGTCTTACCTTTTTTTGTTGCAGCTCTGGCTGAGCTGTCCACATCTCCCAGTCCGCAGACGCTGTCTGCCTCAATGGTTGAGGCCACCAACTCCTCCAGGTCAGTCAGGGGGGGGCTTTGTTCATGCCTCCACCGGTTAGGCCTGCCTGCTTGTGGATTTCAGCCATTTTCCTCTTGGTGAGGCTCCTGAGGTCATAGAATCTTTTTTTAAGGTCCTCAGTGTTCTTGGTTGTGACTCCCACAGCGTTCACTTTCTCAACAATTGCCAGCCCGATTTTTCTTTTGGCAGACTCGGCAACAGTGAGGGATTGCCTGCCAAAAAGTTTGGTGTGCACCCTCACACCTCCTCCACAAGTACCTGCAGCTCCATGCTGCTGAACTTTATTTTCCTCTTCCTGTTTAGCTTTTGGCTTTCACTGCTGCTTGCCATTTTTCAGTTTGTCAAGTTACAAGAAACTCTCCCTGCTGCTCTGTGTCTCTGCTCAGCTCTGACTGCCTCTCCAGAACCTTCTAATTAGTTGCAGCTGCCTGGGTAGCCACTTCCTGGTAGGGAGGGGGAGTGTGTTTTCACCTGATTGGCTGCCTTCATAGGTTTCACTTTTTTTTCCCGATTCGGTATTTACTGATTCGGTATTTACCGATTCGTTATTTCCCATTCAATCCTATGGCCAAAAAGGCCCATAGGAATGAATGGGGTATACTGATTCGGTAAAAACCGATTCGGTAAATACCGAGTCTCCGATACCGACTTTTACCGAATCGGTAAATATTACCGATTTTTTTCCTACATTCCATTTACCAATTCTGAAATACCGATTCGGTAAAATTCGGTATTTTAGATTCGGTAAAATCGATTTACCTACATCAGGCCCATAGTGTTAATAACTTCTCATCACAATTTATATTTTATGTTTTTGGTGTTATAGCTAGGAGAGAGAGATGTAGAGAATGGAAATCGGTCGCCCCACCCAGGTTCTCTGATTGTTTACGGAATATTATGGTAGTAAGTAAACTAGATATGGCCTGTCGAGAAGAGAGCACAGATAATGTATGGTCCGCTGTGGTGGCCTGGTCGGAGAGGTAACGGTCCTATGAATATGCCAGAGGTTTAGTCGGTCCTGTCCTCCCTGGGTTTGAGATATTCCATCAGAGGGAATGAGAGTTGGACAAGGAAACAGCCTACCTCTGGGAGACCCCGGTTTGCTGCACATTGAATCCTGGGCGGCTGCACGACTGACAATGTGAAAGGCATAAGGGGTTCCCATCTAGAGTTTCTTTATCTGGTGGCATGTATGAGGACAAAAAAAAAAGGAATTGCGGTAACAAGACACACCCTTTCGCTGGCACTCTTGTACTTGTCCACAATAAGGTCTGACAGAGACATAAAACAGCTTAAAATATTTATTTTAACTAACGTGCCCTAACATGCAGTACGCGTGCCACAACAAGCAGGAAAATGCATAGTACAAATATAGTCAGCAAAGCAGCTTGTCCATATCTCATGAAGGGAGATGTCATCATAGAAAGACAATGGAGGAAAGACTATAGTGTCTAATCTCCCTCCCCTTGCTAAGAAGAAGTATTCTTATATAATAGAAGGTCTCTGGGCTTTGTCAGCAAACCCCAAACCATAACCTATTGATTGTCGATCTACATAATAGGTGTTGGTTCGGTCTTCTCCCTGGAAAGCTCCCTCTCCAAGTGTGTGTCACCTATTCGTGTATTCTAATAAAACTCAAGTACATTTGTCAAAACAACAGCGGCATGGGTATGTTTTGTCTAACGGCTAAGGTCTGGCTAGAACAAAATAACAAGGGGCATTGTTGTTCGACCTTGCATATAATGTTCAGTCAAAATCCCAGGAACATTCGGAGAGTGAAAACAGTAAAGAATTCTCATGTGAAAGCAGCCATAGAAAATATTGCAAAAATGAACACATGTTGACAAGCTGCAATGTGCTCATGCTAACTTAGTGAAGACGACAATGTCCCTATGGACCACGTGACAGAGGGTGCTCAGATGTAGCCTCAATTGTCAAATGATTGTTACGCTTGTCTTTTCCTGGGCTGGATGCCATTCCTGATCTCAGTTACCCTTGGGGAGAGAAAGGATTGTGAGGTCCCTCCTGATTGGTCTTTCTCTTCTCTTGCATATGTGCTGGTAGTGAAGAACCAAAGAGAGCCAAAGCTACTGTTTTTACAAGATGTGTCTTAGTCCACCAAGTGCAGCTTCCAGTACTGCCTGGGTAGTGCCTTTAGAGGACAAACACGTCAGACAGTGCATTCCCTCATGAACTCAGGCCACTTAAGTGCCATCAATCCAGAGACTCACAACTTCTGGCTACATCTGGTGCTATTCGAACTTGCTGACCCAACATAATTTTGTCAGTGCCTTATAGCTGCAATCTACAAGTAAGCCTATCCTTCTTATTTCCCTTTATACCCTGGATCCTTATCTAGGTTTGTGGGCAGCCTCCCTTTGTCAGGCTGGGGATACAAATCCAGAGTATATGGCGGGGGAATTAGACAAGAGCCTGCTGACCCTACTGGAAGCCAGGAGTATCATAACTGTGTGGCCTCTGGTTTAAGAGTCAGCCCATAAAGGATACAAGTGAGGCAGATTCCTCTACTGAGCCTTTACGATCCCTTCAAAAGGGACTGCACCTACCATCAACTCCACACAACATTCTAGCAATGTGTCTGGTGAAATATGGGTATCTGAGGGAAAATCATTCCATTCACACCCTTCCCCCTTATTTCCTCACAGTTACTCTCTACTTTTTTCTCTCCTTGTCTCTCCCATCCATTTGCAGCATTCTTACAGTGATATAAAGTGGTGTATAAGACATCAAGGTAACATAACTGCTGTGTGAAGGTAGTTCTCTTGCAAAAAGCACTAGGGGCCAGATGTGTAAAAAAGTCAGTTTGCGATTTCCTAATTGCAAATTTGTGCACTCAGGAAATCGCAAACAGCTATGTACAACAGTGTATCAGACACTGTTTGTGATTCCCAATGGGTCGCAAATGGACCTGCTTCATCAATATTCATGAGGCAGGTTGCAATTTGTGACCCATTGGGAATGGTTACAATCACAGGGATGGTGACTTGCAGGGGTCAGCCATGTCTGCGATTGTTTTTTAAATTAAGCACTTATTTTTTTGTAATGAGGCCAATTTTCCTTGAAGAAAATGGACTACATTACTAAAATAAAAATGAAAAGTTTTCTTTTACTTTTTTTTAGGAGCAGGCAGTGGTCCGTGGGACCACTGCCAGCTCTTAAAAAATATTTTCACTCACATCCACAAAGAGGAAGAGGTCCCTTGGGGCCCCCTTCCACTTTGCAAGTGGGTCATCACCTCCTCTACGGAGTTGATAAATTAAAAATGTTTTGCAACCGCAAATCATTCATACATGCCAGTGCTATTCGGTATTAGGAAGGGATACCCTAAACATGCCCCTTCATAATACCGAATCACAAAAGCAAAATGCGATTTGGTAACAAGTTACTGAGTCACAGTTTGCCTTTTGTACATGGCAAAATGTATTTTACGGGTGGCAAACAGCCCGAAGGGCCATTTGCGACCAGTAAAATGCTTTGCTCAAAAGCCCCAAGAGCCTGGTTACAGAAGTATGCAAAATAAACAATTGATGGGCGGAATACTTGACAATGCAAACATTCACCGCAGTAACAAAGATCTGGGATTAGTCCATCATTCTTTTGCTCACCACACCACCCCAGTTTGGACCCAGCCACATGCAAAGACATGGCTTGGCAGTTCGGGCTGAACTGTTCCCATGAGGCACAGGGTTAAGACTGATTTGGATATAGCTGTGTCTGAACTGGGGTAGCGAAGTGAGCTAAAGAACGATGATGGATTCAACCCAGATCTGTGACTGGGGGTGAGTGTCTGAAAAGTTTCAGCGCTCCGTCCATAATCTCCATGTGTTTGCTACGTTCCCCCAATGTGGGTAGGGTATGCCCAGACGTGGGTCTCTTGCTCACTTTGCCGCTGGATTCAAGCTAGCCTGGCTGATGAGGGCTGTTAGCCTGAAACCGGTCCCAGGATGCTTGTTTCCAGTCCAAGGAAGGCATGGCTCGGCAGTTCTGGATGCACTGTTCCTATGAGGCACAGGGTGAAGACTAAATTGCATATAGCTGTGTCTGAACTTGGGTGGCGAAGTGGGCTAAAGAACGATGATGGATTTAATCCAGATCTGTGACTGGGGTGAGTGTCTGAAAAGTTTCAGCACTTCGTTCATCATCTCCTTGTGTTTGCTTTGGATACAGAAGTGGCATTGGTCATTTCCAATGTAGGCCAGTAGTGTAATAAGTTCCGTTTTTTTTCTTCTATGCACAAAGGCAGCGAGCCCAGCCCCGCCTGGCTGATCTGCCTCCGAGTCCCACAAAGAAAACTAAAGTTATAATAACTCCTATAGTTATCATTTTATTTGTATTTTTTTATCACTGCTTGCTGAGCAGTAAGACGATGCTCCTCTGCCTTAGAGGAGGAGCCGCCACTGTTTAATTGGGTAATTAGAAATCTTCATGCACCGTAGACAGGAGGATCAGACTTTCTAATCTTCTCAATCTGCTGTTTCTTTTACTTTGTACCATTGCTACTGAGGTTCTCATTGATTATTTACAATTGAGAATTAATTCTGTTTGCATAATTGGAAGTAGTCTGTTAATTCTGTATTGTTATGCGATGTTTCTGAGACTGATTTATATTATGTTGGCTTTGAATTTGTTATAAATCTATGTGTAACCTGACTTTCCGACTTGGAGCTTTACTGTGAAGCCAAATAGGTTGCACTGTGTTTGTGAACTTGAATTCAAACCTAAATCCTTTACTCCTCAAACTCCATAAAAAGATCAGAGTTTGAGATGACAAAATGGGCCCAAATCCCCTCCGCTGGAGCACACTCATCACCTTTAGTTTCTATAATATTTCAGGTTTGTACACCACCTCGAATTTCTAGGGTACAGCTATTCCCAATTCCAGGAGTAAATCCATTGGGTGGGTTGAGTCTAGCAGAGGCCCTGTGCTAGCAGTTCGCACTTCAGGAAGCTAAGGCTGAAACAGATGAGAAAGCCAGGGAGTTTGAGAGAGAGAAGCTAAGACTAACTTATCAGGAGCGAAAGGTGTGGAGGGGTATAGACAGGAGAAATGAGTCCAGGAAGAAAAATTGTTAGAGAGGGGAGAAACTGAAAGAAAATTAGGAAAAACAGAGAGAGAGGGAGGCAAAACATAAGGAAAAGGAAAGAAGGCTGTAAAAGAAAAACATAGAGAAATATTGGATGGCAGCATTGACCATCTGGGAAAAGTGACTCTACGTTCAGTTCAGCCCAGGTTGTTGCCAAGGTTCCAGAAGATCTTGTGGAAGGTCAGAATATTTTGGAATGGTTTGGGAGCATTGAAGCCGCTTGTAAAGTGTGGACCTTAAAGGAAGGGTCTAGGGCAGCTGCGATAATGGGGCACAAGTCATTGGACATGAAATCCATCATTGGGAGAATGCCTAGGGCACACCAGATGGTCTGTGAGCGAATGAAGGAAGCTCTCATTAGTTAGTATGGGCTTAAATGGGCTGAATATCTGCAGAGGTTCTGTTATTGCAAGAGAGTGGATTATGTCCCATTCGGGACTTGGACTCATGGTGTATTGCGTGATTGGAGTGAATGGGTAAGAGCGATGGACGCAAAGGATTTTCAGTCCCTTGGTGACAGAGTGACTCAAGAAGGAGTGTTCTACCCAACTTAGGCAATACCTGTCTGATCTGACAGAAATGGATCCAACAAAACTTGAGGTATTGGCTCACAAGTGGTTAGCTAACAGGGTTTACAAACGTCTAGAGCAGCACAGTTCTAAGCCAAAAGCGGGAGAAGAACTCTCCACAGACTGACTCCGAACCAGAGGGTAACTGCAGGGTGATTCTCATGGGACTGAAGGAAGGGTCCAGGAAATATGTAAATGGTAATAGTGTATCTGGGAAGGAGCAGCAAGGGAAGGAGAGGAAGCCCATCCAAGTCCAAGGTGGTGACTTGCTTTAAGTGCCACTAGGTGGGACACTTTAAGAGAGATTGTCAGGCAAAAAACCTGCCCTTGTGACACCTGTGATAGCAAGCATGTTACAAATGGGTGAATGGACCCTAGAGTGGTCCATAGAGGGGCCTGTTGTGCTTAACCTAGTAGCTATGGACTTTTGGGAGGGGGGCCAAGATGTTATGAAGCAAATTCACAATGGGATGTGTGCAGGAAATTTGTGTCAATGGGAGGACAGTGCGTGCCCTGAGAGATTCTGGAGCCTTCCTCACTATGATTGAGAGGAAGTACCTCATGCCTGAGGAAATCCTCCTAGAAACCAAGGATACAGGTGGAGAGGACATCAAGTTTCTGCTTGCCAGAATCGTGATTCAGCTCAATGGCAAGGCAGACATGATTGATGTCGGGGTAAGAGAAAAGCAAGGAGATTGAAGTCTCTAAGGCAATGGTTTGATTGCCCGAGTCTTAGTGCCAGGACCAGAGGCCTTTATGGCTTGAACGTTGTCAGCTGTGTTAATGATGGCACAAGTTGCACATCAGTCTTAGAGTGGGACTGGGATCATCTCTGATTTGCAGGCACCAGGGAAAGGTAGTTTGCAGGAAAGGGGAAATTCCGGGAATGAAATTTCTGGGGAGTTTATTGCTTCTACTCTAGGGGGGGATGAGGATCCGGAAGTGGACCAATTGCTGATGTCTGGGGCGCTTTCAGATCTGCACGGTTTGCTCGCTGCTGGGGGCCCTACCAGGGAAGATTCCCGCAAGGAACAGGAGCCATGCCCAACACTTGTGGGACTTTGAAAGGAAGCCCAGGAACAGGTCATCCACGGAGTTGTAACAAAATACTATGTTTGCTGGGAGGATGGTCTATTTTAAAGTGAAACAGTAAATCTTGAGCCAAGAAATAGCAAGAGACCAGTAGTTCCATTTGTGCAAGGTACTTCCTGTTGTCACTGGCCAATGAAGTTACTTTAGCAGGACACTTCAGGATTAGAAAAGCCCACGATAGGTTAGACCATCTTTTCTACTGGCCAGGGATGTGCAGAGACATAGAGAGGTTCTTTCGAACCTGTCCCACTTGCCAGTTGAGTGAGACAGAAGGTAGGACTAAGGTTCCGTTAGTGCCTCTTCCAGTCACAGAAGTTCCATTTGAGCGGGTGGGAATACACATAGACTGTTTGATCCCCCTTATAGCCAGGCATCTAGTATATCTTGGGTGTGGTGGATCACATCACCAGGTACCCCAAAGCTGTACCTCTGAAGAGCATGAATGCTAAGGTGGCAGTGAGAGCTCTCCTGGGATCCTTTCTAGGGTCAGATTTCCAAGGATTGAAATTTCTGAGTTGGGAACCAACTTCATCTCTTCTTACATGAGATAAATGTGGGAGCAAACTGGTATGACATACCACTTCTCCACTTCATACCCCCACAAACCAATGGCTTGGTGGAGTGGTTTAAAAAAACACTGAAGAGCATGATGACACCTGTATCTGAGAATCTCAGGAGGAAGTGGGATCTTCTCCTGCCATGGCTTTTTGCATACCGAGAGATTCCACAGGAGAAAGTAGGATTCAGTCTCTTCGAACTTCTCTGTGGACATCCGGTGTAGGGTCCACTCATTTTAGTCAGAGGATAGGAAGGAACCTCAGAGTCTCCGCAGAAGGGTGTGGTAGACTATGAGATCGACCTCAGAAAGCTGAGAGAACAATACACGAGTCAGGCAAAGGAAAATCTTCAGGTTAGCCAAATCCTGATGAAGGAATGGGATGTCCAGAAAGCTACATTGACTGGGTCTAAGGAGGATCAGGAGGTGTTGGTGCTAAATCTTATTTGTCCAAGGGCTTTACATGACAAATGGTGTGGGTCATACAAAGTAGATGGAAAGGCTTCTAAGACAAACTACTTAGTGGATGCATGTGCCACAAGGGAACCCAAGAGGGTGTTTCATGTGAACAGACAGAAGCCTTACCTTCAGAGAGTCTACACAGTGAATGTCATGGCTATGGCAGAGGAAGTTGAGGAAGACAGTAAGCTTCTTCCTGACTTGCTGCATAGTGATATGAAGGATTGCATCGTGGAAGGGGTTCATTATCCCCTGAGTCTGACCAGCAGAGAGACTGTAGAGGGGTGTTGAGACGGTTAGCCATACTCTTTTTGCTGACTCGAGAGTTGACGCCTATCTGTGTGTATGACATAGACACAGGCGACAATCTGGCAGTAAAGTACAGAATATCTAACTGGGTTCAGGGATTCATTAAGGCAACCGTTGACAAGATGTTGGACCTCTGGGTTATTGAGAGATATTGTAGTCCTTGGTCTAGTCCTGTGGTTCTAGTACCAAAGCAAGGGTCAACTGACTTACGGTTCTGTGTGAACTGCCGAACCCTCAATGAGGTAACTAAAACTGATTCCCTTCCAATCCCAGGAGCGGATAAGATTGTGTATCGGTTAGGTGCTGAAAAGTACTTGAGCACCTTGGGTCTGACCAGTGGATATTGACAGATCGCATTGGTACAAAACATCAAGGAGAAGACAGCATTTTCTATGCCAGAGGGGCGGTATCATTTTAAGGTAATGCCCTTTGGGTTGAAGAATGCTCCTGCCTCTTTTCAGCGTTTGGTGAGCCATGTTCTCTCAGGGTTGTAAGAGTTCTGAGTGTCCTACCTGGGTGACATAACAGTGTTCAGCAATTCATGGACGGACCACCTGCGGCAAATCACAGGTGTCTGCTAGGCTACAGGAGACGGAACTGATCATCAAGGCCAATAGTTGTCAGGTGGGCCAGTACTCTGTAGTCAAGCTTGGGCATGAGATGGGGAATACGATGATTTACCCACTGAATGCAATTATTCAGTCTGGGATGGAGTGGGAAGTGCCTACTATCCAGATTGAAGGGAAGGCTTTTTTAGGACCCACTGGATATTACAGGGTGTTTGTAGGAATTTATGGAAGTATAGTTGCCCCATTGACTGCTTTGACCTCTAATAAGCAACCCAGGAAGGTAGTATGGACTGAAGAGTGCTAGAAATCTTTTGAGGAACTGATGAAGGTACTATGCACTGCACCAGTACTGAAAGCACCTGACTACAGTCAGCCTTTCTTTAAAAAAAAAAAAAATATTTATTCATACCCAGAGTAGACACTCTTACAAAAGTAATACATAATTCATTAGCAAAATAGCTTTAAAACCAATAAATACACTCAGAGAGAAAATTTAAAACCTATTACATTTTTTTCTAATAGCTAAATCAGCGTCCAATTCATCAAAGAAAAGATAGTGCCATACATAACCACTACCATATTTCCATACAACTAACTCTCATGTAAATGGATCTAATACATTTACTGTACAGCATTTTTAAAAGAAAAGGGAAAATGAAATAAGCACCATTTTTTTCATAGTACACAATATCATATTGAATTCTGATCACATATAAGCCATTAAAAGATACTAAGAATGTTACAAGTGATATATACAAACAATAAGAAAGAGGTGCCGTTATACCTTATATAGCCCACGCCTATTCCCAACCATTTAGAGATGCTTTTTATAACTAGATTTGTTCTCATTACATGTATTCTTATTATTCAAAAGCCCACAGCTTCACCACTCCATTCCGCTATACATGCCCATGTTTTTAACACCCGTCTCCTAGCTTTCCTCCCTCAACATGCATACAGGGCTGCCTCCTGTTTCCATACCCCTAGCAGCCTAGCTAACCACATCTGAAAGTTAGGTGGATCTTTATCCTTCCAACGGGCTGTTAGCATTATTCTAAAAATAGCTGTGCCTAAGAAGAGGCAATATTCTTGTTCTTTATTACACCCCAGGGTGTTATCATATCCCAAAATTGCTAACGTAGGGGTCAGCTCGAATTTGCTGCCAAATAGGGTTTTCCAAAAGCCGAGGATTCCAGCCTTTACGAGGGCCAGTTCCGCACAATCGTAAAGCATATGTATCAAGGTGGCCGGCCCACCCCGCACCTAGGACACTTATCATCAACCCTTTTCCCCCAAGAAAATAACTTCGCCGGTGTAAAATAAAGATTAAATATGGTCTTATATAACTGAGCTTTCAAGTTAGAAGATATACAAATTTCGGCAGATAATTCTAAGCTCCTATAGATGTCTACATCCTGATTATTCAATTTCGCTGCCCATAATGTCTCATTCTTTTCTAAATCGTCCGGCAGTGCCGCTAGTAAGAGACTATATATGCCTCAAATCCTACAGGACTCACTTCCAATCTGATCCTTCAGAGGAATCCTCTCAATCATCACCCTCGGTCTGTATGCCATAAGGATACTCTTATTCTGTATTAATTTAAAAAACTGATTAGGGCATACGCTGAAATAATGTTGTAATCCAGAAAATTGGAGTTGCTGTTTTCCAGACACAATACAAATAATAGTGGAGGGTCAGAAGATATGGAATTCACAAGAGACGACTATGTGATGGAACTAGTAACAATAGTCCACTAGACAGGGTACATCATTCATGGTTTTTTAAAAATACCCATCAGTAGCTCTTCCTAGGCGCCCTTTTCATCATGTGGGTTCCTTCTAACCATGAAGGATAGGAAAAGAGTTTGGTCATGAATGACAACATAGGAACCAGTGGTGATATATCTGGGTCGCAGGGGGCTACTGAAAAGCAGTGCGAGGGAATGTGAAAAGGTGCAAAGGTGCAAGGTAGTGATATATAAAATTAGATAGCTCTGAGGAAAGTAATTATTTAATGGAGACCTCAGAGTCTCTAAGACTTAAAAAGAGCGAAATTGGTAGTTTCAACTAATAGCTACCAACAGGTTGGTCGACATGTTTCAGCAGGAATTACGGATCACACTGGTATCCACTGCATTCTTCAGGACCTGTGTCGCTACTGCTAGTGTTGTGTAAGGAATATATAGAAAAAAGGAAAAGGTATCACCTGGGTATTAGTGAAGGATCATTCTCCCAGCTGTAAAGTCCGAAGGAGAGCAAACATAGTCGAAAACAAGGGAAAAACATATAATTAGTATACCTACGGTATCCAAAACACTTTCATGGTATACCATATCTAAGAAGAGAATTTATAAAGCAATCCTCTTGGTAGTGCTTTAATTTCTACATATACCCACAATACCTACATATGATATGTAGTAGGACTCTCACTTACCATATTGCGCAGGAGAGTACTGCCTCACCTCACCTGGCAAACAGCTCAGGTAATTGAAGCACCGCTCTAGTGGAGAAAGAGAGACATACAGAGACACGTCAGCGAGCAGCTGACTTCACACTTAATCACAACTTATACTGGTGTTAGTAGTAGGTCAAAAATGCCAAAAAGCCCTGGCTTAGGCTATGGCCGCAGTTAAACATATGGCAAGGGTCAGACCCTCGGTGGCCTGAAAATGTGTTCAATGACAATTATGCCTGTATAAAGAACACACATATCTGTACACAAAAACTGAAGCGAGAGGTTCGCCTGCGCCTCATTTTGTAATTTCTCATGCGTGTTTCGCTAAGTCATTGAAGAACTGCCACTGGAAGACGCCGTGACAGGATCCCCGCTCTTGAGGCTGTGTTTTAAACAATGGATATACTAGCGTTTACACTCCAGCACTTACACTAGAGCGCGTCTAGTTCACAGTTCTACAGTCCGGGCGGTGTAAAATTAATGTGTAGACAAAGCGCGGGTAAAACCCACCGCAATGCCGCTTTGTCAACAATGCTCGCGTGTGGGCTTGCAACCTCTTAATCAGCGGCCCACAGCGAGAAACCAAATAATTAATGCAGAACTCTGGTGCGCCGTGGTCATGGCAGTGAAGCAAATATCTCTTACCGAGTTGCAGGATTAATCTACACAAGGGCAGCAGCGCTCGATAGGAACACAAACAGAACTCTCTGAACAGTGCGCGTACTGGTGGCGAGCGCGCACAATGGCAGCCTGCTACTAAGATTGCTGACAGACAGGCAAGAAGAGCGTGTCTCTCACCTGTCCGTCGGTACTTCCAGCGTCCCTCTGGCTGTAAGGGGAGGTAACGCGCGGAGTCAGACAGTGCAATTTTACTTCCTCAACTGGGCGTTTCAATTTGCATCACATGACCACCAAGGATTCTGGGATATGTAGTCCTGTGGAGAGAATGGACGCTCCCAGGCAAATTAACAGTTATAAATGCTCACATATTTAGTAATAATAAAATACCAGAAACATAGGCATGTATATGTATGTATATAGGAGTGGCATCCAATTGAATTGGTCTTTAAAAGTACTGTTAGTTACAAAAACTACAGGGTAGTACACACAGGCAGATCTAGATATTGGTATGGCTTCCAATGCTACAGGGCTCTGTGTAACCTATTATTTACAGTAGGCCCAACAGTACAGCGCCAAAATGTGGAACTGCAAAAATAAAGGTCTACTGAAATATTTAGGCAAGTGAGCACTTGTTGGTTAGGCAGAGGGGCTCCAGTATCTTTAGATATATGTTGACGTTGGCAGAAGGGTTATTATGCCCGTCAGCGGCGTCAAAATAACGTATTAGGCTACACAATCAAAAAGAATGGAAGATTATAGTGAATCTTGGTGTAGACCTCACAAGATGTGGCGAAGTATGGAGAAAAGCAACCGTAGCCTATTGACTGGTCAGAATTAGTGCCAAACCCCATGTAAATGTTTAGATGACTAGAGAGCACACCAATGTACTAAAGGAGTGCATCTCACAGAGACATCCACGGGATGTCATCGTTCAACCCGTCCTTATCTGAGTTGAGAGTGTACACCCATTTTTGTTCTTTTTTGAACAGAAACTTACTGATGTCTGTCACATGGTTGGGTATCAACGGTTGTTCTAGAATGGTCCATCGAAAATCATCAGGGCCATGTCCCACCTCCAAGAAATGATTAGTCATTTTGGTGGACTGTTTCCGACAGCGGATGGTACTCCTATGCTCGGAAATGCGCGTCTTGACTTTCCTGGTCGTCATACCCACGTATTTGTATTCACAAGGGCAGACTATCAAGTAAATGACATTGAGGCTGTTACAGTTGGTGAAGCGCCTTTGTTCCCACTGACGCCCGCCTCCAATGTCAATGGTTGTAGATTTGGCAGTCTGAGGACAAGCAGCGCAATTCCCACATGGATGGTGACCTGTCACGGCTGGCATACCCCAGAGTGTACCCACTGCTCTCGGAGTCGCTACTCTAGGCCTAGTGTGAACAAGTTGGTCTTTAAGGTTTCTACCCCTTTTGAAGGCAAATAGAGGCGGGGGCAGATTATCATTACCCGTGTTCAAGATACCCCAATGCTTCTTGATGATCTTCTGGATCTGATTGGAACGAGTGCCAAACGTGTTGACACAGGTGATCCGAGATTCTTTAGCTTTTGGGGATGTAGGCTCCAGAAGGCTTTCACGGTTGTTATTAAACGCCCTCTTTTTCGACCGTCGTATTAGTTGCTTAAGGTACTTTTTCTCAAGCAAATTGTCCTGAGACCCAAACCTATTCTTATTTGTTTGTTGCTGTTTTCCCCCATAAAAGTCTCCAATAGTGGTAACCCCTTTATTCTCCCACTCCCGCCCCGTAGTATCATAGGCATCTCTCGGGACAAACGATGCATGCCACAGGGGAGTGTCTTGCGTAACCCTAGGAATTTCCATGAACTTTAATACCTGTTTCCAGATCCTCCAAGCACTCTTTATAATTTTAAACTGGACTTTCTTATAGTAACTTTGTTCCACTTATTTCAAAAGAAGCCCAGAGGCCTCATCTCCTCTTGCCAGCTCAAAAACTGTTGAAGTTCTCTCAAGCATACCCTCATCGCCATTCCTGTCTATCTTCAGAAAGAAGGCTATTTGATACAGTAAGGCGGCCCAGTAACATAATATAACATTTGGAGCTGCCAACCCTCCTCGATCCAGTGTCAATGTTAAAAACTTCATAGACCTCCTCTCCTTCCTATTGCCACATAAAATTGGAAAACATAGACGTTGATGCTTTTAAGTATATGATCCTCCAAAGCCAGCGGAATTTACCTGAATAGGTAGACAAATTTGGGCAAAACACTCATTTTCAAGAAATGTTCCCTCCCAGTAATCGATAAGTGCAGTCCATTAACCCTCTTCAGTTCTGGAGCTATGGTTTTAATAAGTGGATCAAAATTCTTTTTAATTATATTATCCACTCTTGCCGTAATACGCACCCCTAGATAGACTGCAGATTGTGCTCACCTTCCATCATCAAACTTAACATTCTCTGTACACACAACAATGGTTTTCTCTTTATTCAGGCGGTATCCAGATAGCATACCAAACTCCTCAGTTATACAGTTGATTTTGTCTAGGGCCTCGTTAGGGTCTGATGTTAAAATTGCCACGTCATCAGCCTAGGCCAGTATTTTGGTCTGATATCCCTTGGTGCATATAGGTTTAATTTCACCTGACTGTAAAAGCTTCTCCAGTAATGGGTTAATTTATAGCGCGAATAGGATCGGTGAGCAGGGACATCCCTGCCGGGTTCCCCATGAAATAAAAACCTCCCCTGACTCTCTTCCCATCACTTGTATCCAAACTTTTGGATTTCGATACATAGCTTTTATTGCTCTGATAAATCCCTGATCAAACCCCTTTAACTCTAGAATCCCTCATAAAAATTCCCACGTCATGCAATCGAATGCCTTCTCGGCGTCAAGAAGGATCATTGCCATCTGTTTCCCCATCCCGAATACAATATCAAATAATGAGATTGCTCTCCGGATGTGGTCTGTTATTTCTCTCCCTGGTATAAAACCTTGTTGCCACGGGGTGATCAGGCGGCCAATGACCCTTCCCAACCGAGTAGCTAAGACCTTAGAATATATTTTTGCGTCTGTGTTAATTAAAGATATTGGTCTATAGGATCCTGGGTTACCTGGGGGCTTACCCTTTTTTGGAAAAATTACAGTACTAGTCTCCCTCCATGACTCTGGAGTACTTCATTGTACTGGATACCTCTAAAAAGATCTAATAAGAGTGGTATTATTATCATCCCTAGAATTGTATATACCTCAAGGGGTATTGCATCGGGGCCTGTGGCCTTTCCTGAGGCCAAGCTCTGTAGAGCCAATAAAATATCTGCCTGTAAGATCTCTGATTCTAGCTCTCGCTTTGAATCTTCATCTAAAACCTCTCCCAGATCCCCTGTTGTCACCATCTGGGTAATATCGTTCAGTGTCATCCTTCTCTCCCTAGCCGCTTCTTCAGAATACAGTATTTGATAATAGTGTTGAAAAGTTTGGACTATATCGTCCGGGTCGGTATGTGCCACTCCCCCCACATTTATAGCTAAAATTTGGTTCTGTGCTGACTTTTGTCTGGTGCGAAGAGCTAGACTCTTCCCAACTGATTCTCCACTCTCATATAAACAACTATGCCGGGACTGAAACTCCTCTGCTGTTTTTTGCGCCAGCCATCCATTGATTTCTGCCTTAAGAGCCAATATTTGTCCCGCATTTTGTGTTGTCTCTTTCCCCTGCTTTATAAGTAGAGAATGCTCTTCCTCTGCCATTTTGAGTTTACACATTAGTTCTTGATTTTTCCCCATGTGCAACGCTCGTGCTTTGGCAACATAGCTAATAGGTTCTCCCCTCAAGCCTGCCTTGAACACATCCCAGACAACTATTCTCGAGGTGCTTTATCTATTTATATCGAAATAGACAACTGTCCATTTTTTAATATGCTCAATATAATCTATATTGACCAGTAGTTTTTTATCAAATGACCATCTCCCCCTCTCTTTTGTGAAGCCCGGAATTTCCACCTCCAGAATTAACGGATTGTGATCCGATATGATTTTAGGCAAAATCTTAACACTAGCTTTATTGAGGAGAACTGTTGACCCAAAGAAATAATAAATTCTAACATACTATTTGTGTGGGAATGAATAATATGTACTTCTGTATTTGAAGATGTGTTTTTAGCCAGCCACATATCCACTAGACCATGGCTTTTATTAAGTGAAGTTAATGCCCTATAAACCATTGGTTTCCGTCCTTGGTACCCCCCTTGATTTTTATGCCCCAACTGCGGATCTAAGGTGATGTTTAAGTCCTGGCACACAATTAGGGCCGTCGGCCATGTTGCCAATTCTAGCTCAAGATCTTCATAAATCTGAGGATCATCATAATTTGACCCATAAATTGAGCATCTAGTGAGGTCCATCCCAAGCTCAACTATTGCCCATCTGTCTAATGGATCAGCTAACTTCCGCTTGGGCTGGCCCAGAGATGTTTTAGCTAGAATGGTTACCCCTCGGATGTTTGATGCTTGGGATGTAGATGTCAATAGGTTATAGCCCTGAATTGTAATCAAATGTCTTTTATCCCAGGGGAGATGGGTCTCCTGCAGGCATACAATATCAAATGAATGTAGCTTTACCAGCTATCCCAATTTACCCCTCTTAATCACATCATTCAGCCCTGCTATATTAATTGAGCAAATGTTCACTCTCCCCATCTAAATTTGATTTTAATGGTTCCTTTCTTTGCAAACAATTCTTTTTTTGCCTTCTCTCCATCCATTTTCTTTACCAATTACCGAATTACATATATGCTGTTTAGATGCCTACTTATTTCATCTTCTCCTCTGGGTATGTTTTTTTGCAATTTACCCCCACCCTCCCTCCACCTCCCTGACCCCCCACCCACTCCCCCATCCCCTTCGAGAGGCACTCAGACATAGGTCTTTGTGTGATGGGTGCCTCACACATAGCTAAGAGCCCATAAGTAATCCACAATTTTACTTGACAAATGCCGTGTAATTACGATAACATACCCCCCTTCGGTGTTTTAACTATATTAACTGTGCTACCTTAAAATAAAAAAGGAAAAAGAAAGGGGGACTAAAAGAGAATACCCCTGAGCAAAAGAAAGTAAGAAAAGGCACCAGGTTCTAATATCTTATCCTCCTACTCACCCTGCTAAGCTATCCAGATACTCCTTAGCTTTTATCTCGGACATATAAAACCTTGTCTGTCCATTCCAGATAACTTTTAACCTAGCAGGGTTATTTAAAAAAGCCTGAGCCTTCTTATCCTGAAAAGGTTTTATCATCTGCCTCAGCCTCCACCGTCTTTCGACAGTGGTGTGACAGAAGTCTGGGCGATCAAAATATGAAACCTCATTTCTGGTTCATCTTGCCTCTGGTCTTGCCCTTTCAAAAATAGCTTGACACAACAAGAAGCTGCCAAAATATACCAGCATAGCATGTGTCAATGTGTAAAGCGGGGTCAAGCTTTAACTGATGCCCTGCAGATATGATGGATTAAGGTCATATTTAAGAAAAACAACAGACTCTGCACACTTAAATGAGGATCCAAATTTTCTTAATGCTTCATATCACACTGTAGCATTAAGTATTTGCAATTACGAGAAAGTACGTGGAATTTAAGCCACGCCTGTCCTACGCTTGCCTTATCCAAGTGGACTCTCTGCGTGTATATAAAGGAAGATTGCTTGTCCTGGGGCCAGATAGTGATTTCTGCCCCTTCCCCACACCCCCGTGTGGGTGGGTGTGTTTGTGGGCTGCCAACACCTGTCCGAGAATTAACGAGGACTGACAAGTATAGAGTACCCATTGTCCTGATGAAGCCTACATCATCTGGCTGAAACGCGACCGCGACTGCGTCGACACCTTTTGCTCCAATTGGAGTCCCCTGTTATTACGAAATAAGTTGTTTGATTTTTTTCTGATTGGCACCTATACAAATATAGATTGGGTTGATTCTGTAACCCCTAGGTGCCTTACTCTTGGGACTACCATTGTGTTGTGCTCTCATTATAAATTAAGTGGAGGCACCGATCCGAATTAGGATATATATATATTTTTTGTATATATATTTTTTGTTTTGTTTGGGGTACATAGAAACGTGATATTGTAAATGTTATGTATATTTGTATATATGTATATGTGATATTTTGTAGATAGACTGTTGGTTGTTGTGCTCCCCTTGATGTCCGCTCATATGTGTGTTGATGAATTTATATATGTTATTCTTTCATGTTTAATTTCTGTTTCACAAGAGAATTAATTGTTTCTTGTTTGAAAATTAAATTTGGATCGTTCCCTTCGGTACCCTTTGTTGCTACTTTTTCATCTTAGGATGTCTCCTGCTCAGGTATGGGAGGGTTAAATGGGCAGAACCCCTGACCATTTTTTTGCTAGTCTTAGCATGTGTCAATGACCCTGCTTTTACTGGCTGCTTTTGCACAAAAGGGATCCTATGTGCCAGCTGAACCTCTAGTGTCCTATTCCAGTCTGTGAGCTCTGGGAGTGACTCCTTTAACAAATCAATACCTACGAACATCCTCCCCTCCACTCCCTTTGGCACACCTAGAACGCGGAGGTTGTTTCGCTGTTGGCGGTTCTCCTGTTCTTCCAGTTTCCACTGGATATCGGTTATCTGTGCCTCCTGAGACTTAGCCTGCTCCTGCGTGCTTGCCAAATCTGACTCTGTGGTGCAGATCCTTGACTCCAAATCCGTCATCCGCTCCCCAAATGAACTACAAATTTTGGTCAGTTTTCGGACCACTCCCAGTACCTCCCTCAATGCAGCCTGAGCCTTACGCTTGTCCTGCCACGTCTCCTCACGGTGGCTGGATATTGCCTGGAAGATAGTCTCAAGTGTTGGTGGGCAAGGGTCTCCTCCCTTCCCCCCCCCCCTGGTTCCTTTACCGGAGCACCTGTAAGCTGTACTGAGGGGATGTAGTCCCAAGTAAGATCTCTCTCTAGTACTTTCCTTCGCCTCTGAACTGCAGTCAGCCTTTCATTGTACGGATGAATGCCTCTGACAGAAGAGTCGGAGCAGTGTTAGCTCAACTGGATGACAAAGTTAGAGAGCATCTGGTAGACTTTATTAGAAGGAGATTACTACCCAGAGAGCAGAACTGGACTGCTATTGTGAAGGAGTGCTTTGCCATAGTATGGGCCTTATTTGTTTGGTATTTGGTTTGTGGTGCAAACAGATCATAAAATGGTTGATAGCTATGATGGGAGAGAATCCTAAGTTGTTTAGATGGTGTAATGTTTGCAAGGGTTACACTTTGTGGTGGAGCACTGAGCAGGATTGAGCCATGAGAATGCTGATTGATTTTCCAACGCATTATACTGATCCGATCACCCAACCTCTCCAGATTAGGGGTTGGTTTGGGGTGTTCTTATCTGGGAAGGGCATCAGTTGGGACGGAAATGTCCTGTGCATGGTAATGGACATGTTCCCCTTTCCCTGAGAGCTCAACAATACTGTTCCCTGGACACCTAATGATGATTTTTGTTGTCTAGGCTAACATGGATCATGCGTGTGCGGGCAGACATAGGCCTGTCTCATGGAATGTGGTTTTGTTGGACTGGGAGGGGTGCCCAAAGAGCTACCCTCATAGTGGTGGTAGGCTACTGCCTTCACCAGGGGTTAAGCAGCATGAGCGCTGTGGTAGCACCATACCGTGTAGTGATCAGTAGGAGTGAAAAGATCCTTTTTAACTTGTGTCACTGGAGTAAGGCCTACAGGCTCACTCACTTTTAAAACGTTCTGCTTCTATGTGCTTAACTCACCCTTGGCTATACCAAAATGGTTTGAAGTGCTGTGCAGCGCAGAAGTGGTGTATCTGCACTTGAGTCTATGTTTACCGGGAAGGGTGACATACATGGACAATGCAGTACTGGGTACTATGTGCATGGGGTATGCATGTGCTAGAGGTTCACATGGCAGAGAGTAGTACAGTACACAAATGAAACAGTGCTTTGCAGTGTGTGTATGTTACATAGAAGTGCTGGATGTATGTGTACCAGTGAATAGTACAGTACATGGAGGACACAGCACTGTGCAGTGTGTGTATGATGTATAAATACACTGAATATATGTGTGCCTATGGATGGTTCAATACATGGAGGACTCTGGGCTCATTTTGGAAACCCAGGCCTGCAGAGGAGAAAAAGAGACCTCCCAGACAGATTTGTGGATTGCTGCATTCCTGTAAACTAGGTGGGACACACACTGGGGAGGGAAGTACACTTCAAAGGGTGCTCTTTGACTCAGTGAGATATCACAAGGAAGGGGCCTGGGCACCTCTCCAGAAGGAGATGGGGATGATAAGGGAATCATAAAGAGCAGGTCTGAAAGTCTGGGATAAAAATTGTGACACCCAAATCACTGTGGCTGACATCCAGGTTTGGCCTGTGATGTGGGACTATCAGCTTTGGAGTTTCTCCTGCTCTGACCTGCAGCTTATTAAGAAGAAGAGGGAGAGAAGAAGTATGTATTTCAGAAGAAGTATAACCCCAACATTCAAAGACTCAGACCCGAAATGACCTTTAGTGTTTGGAACTGGACTATAAGAAGGGGACGTTGAGACCTCAAAAACGGCATCAGCCAAGCCGCCATATCGGCTGAGTGAGGAAGGAAAACTCTGTAAGACTTCTGCCTCTGACCAGGACTTGGGCCAAGGCCTGCTGGTCTTCCTTCTGGGTGAGGGGACATTATCCAAAGAAACCAAGACCACCTGCTCTAGAGACTATAGCAACAGCTCCTCCCTACTTGCTAAGCCAGTGTTCCCTGTTAGGAAAAGAAGAGCCTTGGAAGGAGCGAGGTCCAGTGGTGAACCCTGTTGAGTGGACTCATGGTGCGAGGTGTAAGGGGAAGGTTGCTACACCAATTGGGTCATGAAGATAGCTTTGTAAAAATATTGCAATGGGTAAAGGGTGGAAGACTGTGCTGCACTGTTGCGGTGACCCCATGAAGCCAAAAGCGGATGCTGTGGAAAAGACAGCCTTGGGATCACCTCCAAAACCTGGGAGATACTCGTGGTGACCCCGTATAACAGGAGGGGCGACGGTGGTAAGGACCGCCATGCTGTAAGGGATGAAACCTTGCATGGTAGTGGTGCAGCAACCCATATGTCGGGAGGGGCTGCTGGGACTAATGCTGCCTTGTGGATCGGGCACAAATTCATGAATTGTGATCAGTGTTGACCTCTGGGTCACCAGGAGCAAAGAGAAGTGTAACTGACCCAACCTCATGAACTGAGTGAGGACGCTGTGGAAGCATTGCAACCTGAGTGGGATCAATTTCAGGAGCATCGAAATCACCCCCTTCCACTCTTTGGGAGTGTGGAAATGTACCCTGAGTGCACTTATGATCGCTGCCGGAGCACGACCACGTTGGCTAAGATGGGTTCCTAATCCTGCCACTACGTGGGCGTGCAGCTGACTCACCTGAGCAGGGCCAGAGCAATTAAGTGTGCCCATGGATGAGGTATTATCCAAGATACTGAATGATTCCTCCCTCCAGACCGGGTAAGACTCGTTACAGGCCTAACGGCCCCTGAAGGATTTGTTGCTGACAGCGCTGTGGTGCTAAGACACTTTTGACTGTATTCAAAGTGTCAGAGTGGACTCTTCATATAAGACTTGCTGGTGAGCATTCCCTGGATGAGGCCACCATTGAATGGGGAATAACCCTGATCACATTGTGAGGAACGAGTTGGACTGAGACTTGCCTATGAAACTTTAGAGCCCTAACCTCAAGGGGGAAATGTGTTGCTGTCTATGAATGCCCTATCCTTCCTTTAAACGAGTAGAATTAGAAATAAAATACTTATTTTGGTTATAAATTAAGTATTTGGCTGGACATTGATTTATTGCTGCTGCTGCACACTTTTTGAGTTATGAGCCCTGTTCACTAATCTATATCCATATTTTCCCCCGAAGGAGCCTTAGACTGCTTGTTTATGTCTACCACTGAGAGTCAAGTTCAGAAGTGGTACTTAGCTCAGTTGCTCAGGATCCATAGTAGGTCGGGCACGGGGACATGAGGAGTAGAAGGCCTCAACCCCCAAGCTTGGAAACAGTAACCCCTGCCTGCCTTGTGGTCCTCTGGGTTGGGTTCTGACACAAGACACAGCACAGCAAGCTTAACTATGTACACATCAATGACTCCCCAGAGCGCCCTACAAATTCTTAATTGCTTGGGAAAACTTATAACCCATCATGTCACACCTCACACACTCAAGCACTTTTTACTCATGCACTCTGGAGAAGCAGCATCACTTCTTTTCTTCCACCTAATTGGCGATGAATACACGTAATGTCCTGTTCTTGCTCTGGGGCTGAGACAATCCACTGTGACTACATGCCGGCTGTGCCAATATACAAAGGAAGACATATGCCATATTGTCTACGCCTGTCCTGCATTGAAAGCAGAGCAAAAGAGACTTGTGATACACCTCTTCCTCAGGATTGGAATTCACACCTACCGACATGCAGTAATAGCCTGTTTTTAAGGGGAGGATTTGGTGCTCTGCGTAAAAAAAATTAATTCATGTCACTGGAAGAAAGAAAACTGGCTAACCAAGAGCTACAATGATATGATATAATTGTAATCCCTAAATGCTCAGATGCCGCTTGTTTGTTTTTGCTCACCCACTTGGCAATCCGTAAAAGCAAGTAGCATTTAATATAGTGAGCTCCATCGCCAATGCACTGATTGCACTTTGTTTAACTTTTTACTTATTATCTGAAAATCTGCAAACTGCATCTGGCACTTTACTTAGTGAGAAGCCTATTACCATGGGCTCAACTCTCACATTCAGATGCCTGTTCTTTTCCTTTATATTGCAGCTTGGTAACGCACTAGGCACTTTATTGCAATCAAAGGTCCTGCTGACGGAGACATAGACTATGGCACTGAGGAGCTAAAACATCAAGACAAGTTGGCCTTTTATTACTTTTTTTAATGATTTTTATTACAATGAGTCGATTTTTTAAACCTATTTAATAGTTTAACAATAAAGATTAATTCATGTATTCATTCATTGTTCTGGGGAAGTAGATCTATGGCCTGTGAGACTACAACAAGTACACACAAGCAGTTGTGTGGATAATTCCTCCTGCCGTCGATCTGGGTCCAGAAATGTTGGGCTGTGCCAAGAATTCCTGTCATGAACACATGAGGCGTGCAGCCATATTTGAGGCCCACAGTGGTTACCAAGGCCCTACGCTCTCTTTGCGGTATGCTAGGAACCCCCTCGACGCCCTGAGCTGTCTCACCTTAGTGAGCTGCTCTAGTGGTGACTTGCTGGTGTTTCCCACTTTGTGCATCATCGGAGTCAGAGGGTCTGGTTCTGGCAGCTGTTGCCCATCCTATGTACCCGCTAGTAGGTCTGCGATTCGACGTGTGTGTGTTATTTCCAGGCCCAGAGTCAAGACATCCAGCCCAAGGTATCATTTTCGTCACCAGGGGGCCCTCATAATATATGGGTTCCCCCAAAGGGGCAATAACATTTCCCTAAGAACCCTCCTTGACTTGGCAAGAACAAGACACTACAGGGCAATGCAAGAGAATCAACACAAATCCTTGTTAAACCAGAAAACAGTACCTAATAAGCAATGTTTGGGGTGATCCAGTTTCCTCTGAAAAGATTAATACATTAATGCAGATGGTATTTGCTACAATATCGAGTTTTTACTATTGACCTGCCCTTTTATCTACTGCTCAACATCGACTGGCAACATTTTGTCAATGTAAGTAGATGTGGAGTCAAAATAAAAAAACTAAACTTCCTTCTGTGGCCCTCTTTTAGAGTAGGCAGTTTTTCGCCTGATATTTATTGTACCAAATGAAACCCCAAACCGACATATAGCATCCAATGATGCGTTTGTCCATTTTAACGGGGAAAGACACCTGCATGACTGAGTAAGTAAAGGGCCTTCTATCTAAAAGCTTAAAATAAGTGCATTTTTCCCTAGCTGGGTTTGACCTGACGAAATGTACGTGCGAGACTGCGATAGTGCGGTGTTAGACACAAAACTCATATTTCTGTTATGTGCATTGTGTTCTTAGATGATTGAGTGCATTTGGGGAATGTCTTGACCGGTCCTATTTGCCTCAGTATTGTGACAAACAGCTGCTGCAGGAATGCGTGCCACTGGGAGGCAGTGCACCTGGCACACATCCAAAGAATGTCAAAGAGCTGGCACAGCAGCAGCAAGAGTATTACTCCACTGCCGCTAAGGGAGGCCTGCATGGAAACAGACGTTCCCAGGTGTGTGCCATCTCTTGACCTGGCGTAGTTGCCGGTCACAATGTCTTTTAGATCCTGTTTATACTGTACATAGAGAATTCAGCTGGATCTTTACTCAATGCCAAGCACATCGTGTTCTCCAGAAATCACTAGGCCCACAAGAGTCTAATTCCATGAGTCGCATTTTTGTTCCAAAAAAGCACCTTACTAAGGACCCAGGACTCCTTGTTTCCCGTGACGTGACATTTTAGATAGTATCTCAAAGACAGAACTCTTCAGGCCACTCAGAACATCAGCAACACAGCTTTAACGTTCCCATAGTACTGATATATAAAACAGTAACTCATCGATACCTGGAGCCCATTACACACAGTGCCCGGGAGTGCAATGGGCATGTACTCATTCTTTGTCTGGACCCCTGGGCACTATGGTATTATAGAAGGGCTGCATACACTTGTGCTGCTCCTTCTTTAATGCCGATAGGGCTGGTGCACATATAATGCCAGAGCTATCTTCAGAGGCCATTCCTCATGCAAGGGGGCTTGGATGGGGGCTTGACCCCAATCAAATAAGGGATGGACTTTTACTCGGTGTTTGCGCCCTATTATGGATGTGGGTGTAGAGGCAAGCATGCCCTTAGGAGGTGTGCTGACCATGCACTACAACAGGATGATCCACTGTTTGTGTGCCCCCTGAGGACAGTACCCTGGACCCACATAACCCGAGATAGCCCGCTGCAGATGGGTGCAGTTACCAGTGTCGGACTGGCCGTAGCGGGCACTCGGCGTTTCCCCGGTGGGCCACTAAGGTGGGGGCCGGTTTTGTGCCCCTGGGGGGCCGTTTTTTTACCGGGGGTCGGAAATATCGACCCCCTGTAACAAAATCGGCTGAAACCGGCCCTAGCAAACAACACGGAAGCACCCTCTAGACCCCTCAGGGGGATCTGGTCGAGCAGTTTGCCAGGGCTGGTTTCGGTACCCAGTACGGCCCTGGCAGTCACTTACCTCACCTGCCTGCATTGGGATCGCTGACCCCTCTTTAAAGTGAAAGCGGATGCTGTCTGCACTGTGAAACACGGAGCAGCTTGTATTCAGTCGATCCGTATTTCACTGAATGTGCTACCCTAGAGCATCAGTGAGTTAGCATCTGACTTGCGGGCAGTGCTTTGTTTGCATGCGTGCAACACCCATTGGGCCTCACCGGGCTTCAGCCCCCCCCCCCCCATCGTGTGTGTCAGTCCGGCTGAGACAGCTTTGGGGCTGGCGACCGTCTAATTGCAGCCACACCGAGTACTTCACAGGTCTGTAAAAGACCATTTACTTGTTAACCCGTTCGCTGCTGCCGTCGGCCAACGGCCATCGCGAGCACTACCTTGGTAGTGCTGCGTACGTCAGTTGGCCGACGTGGCCCCACCCACATAATAGAACCCCCCCGCACTGCGGCAAAATTATCACCGCGGTAAATGGGTTAAATAGGCTTTTGTTGTGTTTTCACCTCTTCTTAGATTCACTCTGCCTATAGCTGAAATAATTAGTCCCCCCCAAAATATTTTTCAGCCCCCCCCCCCGAAATTTGGCTCCAGTTGCCCACCTGTTGTTTGTAATAATGCATTCTGTCCCTGTTTGCGCCATGACTCACCTTTAAGCAGGTGGGACAGAGTGCCTTTTGCATAATATGGTCCCTGGTGAATTAAAGACTTGAACTTGAGAGTAAGGCTGCTCCATATGAGGGTTGCTTAGTGTGGACTGTTATACCTGCAGCATCTATGGCCCACATTTCTTACCAAGTACTGGGGTGTCATCATCAACCTGGCTTTGGACAAGCTGGTGGGGCTAGGGCTGCCACCCCTATAACAGACTTTAAGGGCAGGGATGAGAGGAACTTAGGAGACAGCTTACTGTCCTGAGAAGGATAAAGGCACTTATGAATTGCTCCAGTCAAATCCACAGAGATCAAAGCAGATCAACTTTCACAAGAGTCACTGGATAGGCAGCAGGTGTAGGAAAGTCCCTGGGCTCATGGAGGGACCAGAAATTTCTAAGACTCACCAAGAGCTGTGCACGAAGGAAGACTTTATCTTGAAACAGATTGCCCTCTGTTGGAAAGTAGGTTCTGCTTTTATGGTTACCCCCACTTTTTGCTTGATGTATGCTGTTTCTGACTAGTCTGACTGGGATCCTGCTAATCGGGACCCCAGTCTCTCTGCTTTCTCCCCAAAATGTATATGGTAAGTATTTAGGTACATTCCAGATTGGACATTGGTGTACACCTATTAGTCACTAGTATATGGTACTGAAGGTACCCAAGGCATGGGTACACCAGGGGTCACCCATGGGCAGAAAAATGCATTATGCCACCCATGGGAGACCACTCAATTTGTAACTACAGGCCTGCCATTGCAAGCTGGTGCTAGCACCACTTACAGAAGGTATAGGTTTACCTAGATCTATGGTCACTGCACTTAAAACCTATGTCACCCCTAAAGCAGGCCTTTCAATCCTGAAGGCAGGGTGCTCGGTTCTAAGTGTGAGCATGCTCCTGAATGAGCAGGACATACCTACAGCCTATTGAGTCAATTCTCCTGGTTTGGAAGTGAAACAGCCATATAATATATATAGGGGCACTGCGACATTATGCAATGACCATCTCGAAACTGGCTGCAACGAATCCTATCATGTTTGGTATCACACATGTTGGAATCATACCCCCACACCATAAACGGTGTGGGAGGTATGATTCCATGTACTGTAAAGCTCCTTTGGGAGGCCCTCAGTTCTCCCGGTACCAGTCTTCTAGACACAGACAGCACAACATGGCTGCTGCCGACCAGAGACACAATTCTGCCCTCCTGCTGCTGAGCCAATGTCGAGCAGGGGAAGGCAGAACAATAGGTATCCTGTCATGGGGAGGGGTGACCACCTCCCAGACAGGGTTTAGCGTATTGGGGCCGGGTGGGAGCCCTTGCTAGCGTCACTCAGTCTGCTCGAAGGGCACACTTGGTGCCCTCCTTGCATAGTTCACTTCAAACCAGCTCAGGGAGCCGATGGATCCTGCTCTGGTGTGAAATTGGACAAAGGACATGGGTGCATCCTCCCCACTGTCCTACCACTCTCCTGGGAGGGAACCCTGAATTGTCCCAACCCTTTCCTTAGGGTACTTAAGGACTTACCTGAGGGTGGGTCCCTGGATTCGCCGTAAGACAAGATTATTTTCAGACACACTTCTCCTTCAACCGTCTGGGCACTCTGGACTTCGCTATGGGCATCAAGGCTGCAACTGGGAAGACTCCTGCTGCTCCTGATCTCGTCGCCCTGCTTGTCGGCTGCAATGTTTGTGCCTGTGCACCATATAGGAACCTTCCAAGGCCTGTGGGCATCCAATACACCTGAAGGAATCTCCCTTGAAGGAGTCACTTCCCTGCATCTGCAGGCACCACAATTAAGCTGACCGATCTGCTGATCCTGGACTCCCACGGACTCCAAGAGGCTCAGCAACACATTTGGTGGTTCTTCACATCCCTCAGGCCTGCCCTGTCCTCTCACCAAGTTTGAGGCCAGTATCCCTTGTTGGAGCTGCAGGAACCAAACCCCTTTGCACCATATCGACTTGCAGTTGCAAAGGCTTGTTGGATTCCTTCCACCAAGACCTTTGGGATCCAAGAAACCCCCAACTTCATGCATCTCCAGTGACCAAGGTCTTTGTCCTCACCACATTACTTGCACCGTGGACCTGCATCTTTGGTGGGCTGCTCGAGGTCCTCTTGCTACTCCAGTGCCTCCGGCCTGTGGGTCCTTTTGAGGGTCATCTTTAAATTTGTTTGCCTCCCCTGATTGCTCAGGCCTGCCCTGACTCCCCTGCTTGTGGTGAGTCATCTGGACCTTGCTGGTCCCGACACTGCACCTTCTTCGCTTTCCACATTCTTTGCAGTTGCCAAGGCTTTTTGGTGCTCCAGGCAGACACTGAACCCTCAACTTTCAACATCTGACATGGGACTGCTCATGAATGACTCCTGGTCTTCCACAGCATTGCCTGGTCCTCACTGCTGCAGCTCCAAGGTTACCGTCATCTCTTTTGCAGCACTCGACATCGATGGGCATTCGTCTTCCGTGCCTCCTGGTCACTTCTGAGTGGCATAGACTCTGTCCCCTCTGCTTGCAGATACTTCTCAACTTAAATCCACCTTTGGGTTCCAACGGACACTTTCACCTTCCCCAGCAGCTGCATCCTCCTGAAGTCCTTCATTGGGTTAGACAGTAGTTTCTGACGCCACTTCACACCAATGCACCCGGCTTCCCTGGTGCAGGTACCCTGGTTCCCAGTGTATCCATGGGTGGGGTAGCTCACCAACCTTCTGTCTTCAACTGGGTTTCTTCAGGGTCCACTGGGAAGGGCCCTTCTTTAAAATTGCAACAGCGACTTACCCATTGACTTGCATTGATCCCGCGGTTGTGTCCCCCCAATTGCACACGGCCTCCATAGGGGTCCTGGTTACTTACCTTGGGTGGTTCCTTGGGTCCCTGGCACTTGTACGTCTTCTGAGTGTAGTCATGACCCAAGTCGTGGTTCGCATGCCACTATTTTAGTATATGGCTTGGTCTACCCCTGGTGACCACTGTGTATTACGTGCTACTTACCTGTTTCTACAGAAAATTACTGTGTGCATTGTGTATTTCTCTGGCTAGGAGATATCGCTATGTGTTACTGAGTATCTTATAATAAATACATATTTTTATAAATACACTGTGTGGTTCTTTTTCACGTAATCTATCTGTAACCTATACGATTATGTTCTGGTAAAACCAGCTGTTTTACACTCCTTCTGAACTAAGCCTGAAGGCTGCTCTCCACACCTACCACTTACGAGAGCTTTCTAAGGTTAGCTAAGACCACTAAAATCACCATAAGGGTTGTCTGGATTGGTGCAAGGTGCCCACTTGCAGAAGTCATTGAAAAACAATGGGGTAAACCCAATACGTCAACAGGACCTGGGTGATAATATATATATGGAAACAAGTGGTCCTCGACACAGTTTATGAAGACAGAGACAATTAATGTAAGTGTTAGTTATTCACACTAGGCAGTCAGATTTAATCTGAACAAACAAAAGGAGATGTATTATTAATTAGTACTGCTATTAAATGCAAAAAACCCAACTAGACCTCACTAGGTACGATTCATATCGCCTGTTTGTCCACTGATATACTCACCTTCATTCACCTTGAATTGAATTTATCTGGCATAGGTGTACCGCCCAACTGATCTGGCCTTGCGACACCGCCACGTTCCTTCCGTGGTGCTCCCCTTTCCCCAGTCCCCCACCTGTCCTGAAGAAGACCCGTAGCAGAGGTCGCGAATTTCCCGTATTGCGCCAGGGTCGAAACGTCGACGATTATGCCCCCTTTTTAATTCTAAGCCTATACCATCTTCCCAGTCCCCTTGTATAATAGTGTGTATATACTTTGTATGGGTAGGCTGTATATATGTGCAATGTAAATTGATTTTCTTCTTCCTTGCATTGAACCAATTTGAATTCTGTACTCAAAACTTTCCTTTTCATCACTTGAGCACCAATCCTTTCCTAATTTCTTATTGCCAATTTTATTACTATGTAAATAAACTGCAGTATAATTTGTTATGGTACTGTTGTGTTGGGTTTTTTGCATTTAATAGCAGTACTAATTAATAATACATCTCCTTTTGTTTGTTCAGATTAAATCTGACTGCCTAGTGTGAATAACTAACACTTACATTAATTGTCTCTGTCTTCATAAACTGTGTCGAGGACCACTTGTTTCCATATATACACTTGCAGAAGTGTACACAATATACCAAGCCAGCTTCTCACATTGGTGTGCAATGGTTGTGCAATGGTTGGTATTCAAGCCTGCATTGTTTTAACAGATAATCTTGGTGTGGATTAATTGCAAAGTAATCACTAATATTAAGCACATATAATACCGCTTAGAATAAGTAAGTTCTACTGAACTTAGGGTTGGGTAGTTAAGGGTCTAGCAAAACCCTTTCTCCAACCTCAGAGAGCTTAGTTTCCATTAAGTTAGGTAGGTACAACACCTCGCTACACCTAGAACCATGTCTTTAGTTGCGGATACCAGTGTACCCCAGTCTGTTAAGTTCAGTGGTCTAAAGTTCCAGGAACTAAGGAGCCTGTGTAGCCTTAGAAAGATAAAGACAGGGGGCAACCCCACCATTCATCTGCTCTTAATCAGAATGTTATCCGTCCTGTGAGGGCAGAAGAACAGGAACAAGTTGGTGGGGATACTCCTGAAGAGGGAGCATCAGGAGCTCTTCCTGATGATCCCAATTCTGGGTATGGGCAAGAGTACTCCAATGAGTCCAACCTGCCAAACTCTGATCCTTCAGGGCATAGTGCAAATGGAACAGAGGAGATACCCTTTTTCCTCCCAGCAGATTCATAACTATGCGAAAAGTTGATGCAGCTGCACAATTGCATAATTCCAGTGGTCTCCTGCTGTTAAGGCTCTCCTATGAGACTAACACATCCGCCACAGTAAGACCACTGCAGCACCGCCACCCGCCCTGGATTCAACCCAGAATCCGGCGGGCTGGTGCACCACAAGCTTAGTGGTCCTCCTGGCAGAGCAGCGGTGGCAGTGCTACAGGAGGATCACCAAACGAGTAAGCAGGCCCATATTTTCCCTGTTCCTAAAATGTAAAAAATGTATAATTTAGTGTGGATCCCTACTAAAGCGTTCCAATACTCTTGGATCTCTTTTCTGCTATTAAAAACTGCCAAAAAAAGACACTGCAGAGGTTTGAGTAGCTGGGTTGATTTTCCTAAAGGAGTGCTGCCTCAGATGCAGACCCTAAAGAAGTAAGGTATCTCGGGTGACAATATCTATGCTGTAAAACTTGCTGAGGTGGCTGATGCTCTACTTGCTTTAATTGCTTCTGCTAAGAATGCACATGGTATTTGGGGCAATAATAATAACAATTTTAGTTGAAGCATTTCAAAGTATTTGCCAGCTAAAATATTATTTGTGCTATTTAGTAGTGTCCTTGGTAAAAGCTAGATACAGTTTGGTGAATTTGGGTGTTTTTTGCTAGTATATCAGAGAGGTTTAGAGCCAGATCACAAATAATTTTTGTCTGGCACTATTTCATGTTCTTGGTGGTAAGTTAAGGCAGTGCCTGCTCCTAAAACTTTGTAACACTGTATTATGAAAACCAGATTTTGGAGGTGGTAATACGTGACAAGAACTATGTACATATTTGCTGTGACATTTGATTGCTGTCAGGATGTGGTCCGATGTTTTTTTGTACTATTGTATATTTGTGCTGCATTTTTGCAATGTGATTTTGTTGTGGTGTACTGCAGTTGTTGTGTTGCGTTCTGTTTTGACCACTTTGTTATCATGTAGTAATTGTGTTCGTTGTTTGCTCTGTGCTATGTTATTGTGTTATGTTCTGGTGCTTACTTTAGATATATCAACAAATGCTTCTACACTTCCAACCAAAAACAGCACATCCCCTGTAAGAAGTTGTGACAAACAATGATCTTCAACTCTTCAACTGCTTAAGACACCTGTCAGTCTGATTCTGTGTTAAAGACTGTGTGTTAATTTAGCACTCCCAGAGCTCATTTCATGTGGTACAGCCTTAATGTTTCTGTTGAAAGGTATAGTCAGTGTTAGGGAAGCTACTGATGAGATGGCTACATTTAGGTTGTAGACAGACAGACTTCAGCTGCAACAATGTAATGCTCCCATACCCACGCAATCACTTGCTAGCAACACATGAATTTGACCACAATGATTCCATAGGTATTATACTATACAGCATTCAAAACTGAATCTCAAATAATTAATCTACAAAATGTTTTAATCATCATACTTCAAATAGTGCATGTTTTAAGCGAAAACAATAGCAATTTCCTTTTTAAGTCGCATCATTTGACACAGGGTTTTGTATACTGTTGTTGGTGGCCCAAGCACCAAAAATTGTTTCAACAGTCTAGTCAGCCCAATAAATTAAAATCAAGCTCCCTGTTGTGTAGTAGAATTCCCAAAATAGAGAAAATTAACCCGTTGTAATTCCACGTTCGTAGGCACGCAACAATAAACAATTAAAACTGTTGACACACATTTTGGTGTCAAATGATGCGTCATTCCAAAAGTGTCTTTACAATTGTTTTTGATTAATAGCATGAACTATTTGAAGTATAATGATCAAAATATTTTGTGGATTCATTATTTGAGATTTATTTTTGTTATTCTGTACAGTGTACCTATGGAATGATTATGGGCAAATTCATTTATTGCCATTGAGTGATTCTGTGGATACAGAAGAGTTACATTGTTGCTGCAGTTTTAATGGGTACTGTTACACATACTTTCTCCCACACCCAATTTGTATTAGAGAGTAGACGGAAATCCTTACCTTCAGATGTGTAAGCCCCCTTCTTTACATTATCATCAGTTTGCACTGCTCCTGCTCCTTCTCTCCTGTGGGGGGGATCTGCAGATTTATGCCCAACAGGACCACCAGCACATTGTCTCCTTTCAGGCACTTCTTATGACAATGATGGTCACAGTCAGACTGGAAGTGCTAGGAATGATGGTGTCTGATGGGTGCACTGGGGGAATGAAACCTGGTTGCATCTGAGCGGAGGGGCAGGGTCAGCTGGTGACTGCCATGCTCTCACGCCTGGTTTGCCCCAGCTTGCATGAACAGAAGCAGCAAAGGACACATTCGGGGGTAAGGATGCAGGGATGGGCCACTGAGTGGCTCCTCCAGTCAACAGCATAGTTCTTTGGGCAAAGGTAGCATGCCTTGTGGCCCTACGACATGTAATAATAATAGTGAATTTATATAGTGCGGCATACCACATATCTGCTGTTTCTAAGGTTTGCAAATAGTAGGTGCAATTATTAGTCAATGTAACGGTACCCAGTTTACCGACCTTGGATTATTAGATGGTTGTGGTGGCCTTGCTGCTGTATGATCTTGCAGATCACTGCATATTTCAGTGGTGAGTGTTCAACTCACTTAGCCATATTGCTGGGTTTAACTGAAGAGAATCATGCCTTCACCATTGTTAGGCACTTGATATGGAAGTCTACAGCAACATATCTGTTAGAGAGGTCCCATAGAAGACCGGGAGTAGTTCAGTTTCCATTGCATTCTCCCAGAGATCCTGCTGCACACTGGGATAGCTTCATCAGCAATTCTTGGAACAGGAATTTGGTCTAGGATTAATTCAAATCTGAGAAGACCTCACTCTATTACACATGGAAAGAGGGCAAGATCGTTGGCCCTAATCGGTTTCCCTTTCTCGTCTGGTGTCTAGGATATAAAGAGGGTCTGGGGTATAACTGATGCCTATTAACCTGATAAGCTATTTGTGCATGGGAGTTGACTGTTCCTCATGACTAAGAAAAACAAAAGGTGATGGATGGAAATGTTTGAATGAATCTCAGCCACTATTAATTACTCTGGATAACAATCCATTCCATATTTCCATAGTTTTTGTGTACTGTGCTAATATAAACATGAACCAACGATATGCGAACCAGTCTTGTGCCCACGACCAAATGGGAACAGCTAAGCTATATCACCTATCAAAGAGACACATGTAATCACAGACAGGTTTTGGTTTTCCTGGGCCTCTTCAGTGAGATGTAGTTTCAGCCCCTATACATTGAGCTACGATATCCATATCAACATGAGTCCCTTCCCAGTTGTATGATCACAGATTGTCTGCTCTTCTCTTTTCCATAAAAGAGGATCTAGTGCTGCCTATCTGCGTTGACTGTGAGACCTTGTTCCTGAATAAATGCTTGGGTTTCTCAGATCTCATCAGCAATCGCTCCTCCACTTTCTCAGGCTTCACTTACACCTTCGCTAACAAGGAGGCCCAATTTGGGTCCAGACACTCTTCCTCCTCCACAAACGTTTCTATTTGGCCTAAATAAATCAATGTGGCTCTGTGGTCCTGAACAGGTTTCTTCTCATTCTCGTTATTAAATCAAACATGAAGTTAGCAGAACCCCAAAACATGAATCATTCATTCGCTACGAAATCACTACTTACCATCAATATACACAAGGGTTTGCCATCTGTAATGATTCTTCCTCTGGAATAGAACAGGAGGTTGTCAAGATACGTTCACCTCCCTCCACGGCCACTCCGTTCAACCCTCCTGCATTGCCCTCTTCTGAGAATCTGCTACCTGTACCTGAGGGCGAGAAAGTTGTGATTCCCTAGGATCTATAAATGGTAAAGAAACTAAACTGTCTGATGTGTGCGGTGCCAAGCTGTACCAAGTGGCCTCTCCTGTTCCAATTCAATCCTCAAAATAGAGTTAGATCATGGGGCAGCTGTCCAGGGTCCCAGCGAGCATCATGTCTTAGTTAGAAAGAATAGCATATTATGAATTAGTATGCCCCTGGGTGCAGAATTTATGCAGCTCAATACCGAAAAAAATATATCGCCCTTTTCAGTCACATAGCAAGTGTCATGGCACTAATGCTAGCAAGGAAACTGGGCTTCCTAACCCTGGTGTGGGGGAAAAAGAAGCCACTAATTTGGGGTTCAGTGGATCCCTCGCTTCCTTCGGCCCCGGTGCTACTGCACCTGCAGCACTATTGATAGCTGCATCCCTGCTTCATGACTGTCGGCATGAAACTGTTGCACCCACATTTTGGAGCGGAATTATCGGCTGTTACCGCCTTTGTGTAAGTTGGGATCTCACCCTTTCAATTAATTTCCATAGTTCTGTTTTAACTTTAATGAGTAGTTATTGGTGAGTTGATTTGTCTACAAAATTGTGGATAACATTGTCATTATTTTTGCTGATTAAAAGGACAACTTCATGATTAATTCATGTTTTCTTTCTGTAGTAGTGGGTGGGTTGGAGTACGTCCATTTTATTGTCTGGAAAAAAAATTTTGAGGGAAATATTCTAGCATGGTATTAATTACTTAAATAAATGAAAAGAAACGTACTTGTTGGCTACTCATCTTGTCAATGGCGACATCAGGAGTTTAACTCCTGACTGACAATGTCATCCTTTCCAGAGGAAGGCGTTTCATGGTGATATGGTGAGACAGGGCATCAGGTATCTGAAGGTGGCTACAGAGCTCAGGCCAGCGTCAGTTCAAAAATCCTCATGAGAACACTGAACCGGATCTTCGACATTATGTCAGATCGAAGTAATAGGAATGGGTATTTTTCAGATACTTAAGGACTTTCTAACCTACACACTATGCGTCTGCTGGTGTAATTAGCATAATTCTTTCGGAAAATTATGCAAAGTTGAAATCCAGCATTTAGCACTATATTTTAGTGTGAAATGCATCCTTGTGTCCATGTTGTATAAAACAGAGCAAAATAGACAAATGGCGAGAGCAACAGCCATTAGCATTTTGATTGTTCGCATTGACCTTGTGCTCCCACCCCCGGTAGGATTTTTAAGTGATCTTTAATGGTGTGGCTAGGCGTAATATCAGAAATTTCACGTAAGAAGTGTTGCACTGCTGGTTCCTGATACACATATGCGCTCATTTCAAATACCTCACAAACACGCAGGACTGGAAACCGAAACCGGCACTGGCAAACAGCTTGGCTGACCCCTGGGGGCGCAAGCTGTTTGCCAGGGCTGGTTTTGGCCGCTTTTTTTTTTACAATCGGACGATATTGCAGCTATGCTGCAAAACCAGCCCCAGTATTAAAAACAGCCTCAGGTGGGTCCAAAACAAGCCCCCACCCTGGCAGCCCACCGGGGAAATGCCTGGCGTCCTCTACAGCCAGTCCGGCCTTGCTCACACACACATTCAAGGAACTACACAACTTAGGCCCCACCTGCCGGAACAGTTGCATCTCCTTCCACCAACCACCAAGCCACCTCCACTCAGGAAGACTTCTACTCGCACACATGCCACGCATAGACAGAACAAGATCAGGAGGACAAGCTTTCATTTACATCGCTCCTAATAAGTGGAACAGCTTCAAACTCCACATCAGAGACTTTTCCTTTTTTTCTTGAATTCGGCAGGAAGCAGAAGACCTGGCTTTTTAATTAACCAAGCTAACATAGGCAGGCCTAGGCATACACACCTACTCAGCACCAGGGTACCATCTTGGGTGATAGTGTTCATTGCAAATACACATAAATGTGAAATGCTGGAAATTGTGTGAGATTATACACTGGCATAAAAAAATGTTCATGGCCATTGTTTTCAGCTGGTGATCTACTCTTCGAAAGGGTGGTAGTTATCATAATATCAGCTCACCCAACCCAGTCACCCCATCCACCTGGATATAAACAGACTGAAGTAGAAAGAGAAATGATGTGTGTGAGTGCAGGAAATTGGAACTGGAGAGAGACATCATGGAAGGAAACCTGGTCTTTCTAGAGGACTAGCCAGGATCTTCTGTGGGTCTTATGAAGGTGGTTCATTCACAGTGACGTACAGAAGGGACGAGGTCACTTTGCCTTTAGGAGTTCAGAGCACTACACATAACATATTGTTCTTATACTCCTTCAAAGGACTTTATCCAAAGTCTGAGGTTGTGTTGGACGAAATCTGGAGCAGACCTTCCAACTCACACAATGGTACTATACATTACACGATATAGGAATTTCGTACACAGTTGCCTAGTGCAGAGCAGATATTACATGGTGAGCCCAGGGTGAGTTTGAAAACCCTACGCAGAGTAGGTTTCACGCATGTGTGTTTGAAGCTCAGCACCCTTGAAGTCCAATCAGGGTTTTTCAGCCCCTTCTGAACATGGAGGCATGCTCACAAGCCTTTATGTTTATATTTTGAACAGGCAGAGGAGGCATCATGGTCAATGGCAAAGATCAGTACTGAGCTCCACCGCATCTCTGTTACCCGGTCCTTGACATTGCTGCTCCTGGGCTATATAGACAGTGGGCCCTGCCTTTTCCAAGCCCTGACTTTTTCCAAGCCCCATACTTTTAGGTTAGCAGGTCTGATAGAGTTATTCAAACTAGTTACTTGATAGTAATGTGCCATAGCCTGATTACACAGCAATTAATCAGATTCAAGAAATGGGGGAAAAAAATGCCTGTGCTGATTGCGTGACCAATATGTTTCCAATCTGAGTGATGGAAGGCCATGGAAATATGGGTGATGCTAAGCACCAGGTCTGAGGAGTGCTGACTCTCAGGGCTTTACTTCTGGCCTCCACATTGATAGTTGTCCCAAGCCAGATTATGGGCTCTTTTGATTGTTGAGTGAATACCATACAATGTCCATAACTAGTTCACGAACACTTGTGAAGAGATGAATTATGGAAATAAAATGAGTTAGATGCCACTAAAATTCAACTGTGTGCATAGGCTATGAATACTGAAACAGATGCAGCTCTTTCACTATGCGAGAGTCTCCTGACTCTCCTTCCGTGCCAGGGGCTTGCTCTTCTGTAGGTGCCAGGTGATTAAATTTTTTTGATATATTAAAATGCTTGCATTAATACTGCATTAACACATAAATGTTATTAATTTTGGTTATTCATGTTGAGATTGACCACAGCTAATGCAGGCCTGCATTTCAAAATGGTTAACATTGGTTGCCAACTTGTTTTGTGACATGTGAACATTTCACTAGTCCTAGTAGTCCTAGTTAGCGAATGCAATGTGCTTTTGGTTTCTTTTCCATAAGAAGAGATATTTTCTTTTCTTTGTGATAATCATTGAATGGTTTAATGAGTAGCACAATCAAGAAGACACCTGCAGAGTATTATAAGGCTATTAGAGCATTCCACCTACTAAGGGTAGAATATTTTTTTTTAAGGGAGAATCATGAAGACAAACATTGGAATGTGGAGCTCCAGGCTTATACCAGACATTAAAAGCCGGGACCAACTCCATTGTGTTCAATGGCTTTTTCCTGTGGACGACGCTTCTCCACCTTAGCAGAGAAATCACCGCTGAACTGCACCCATCAGATGCGTTTTACTACAACCTACTTTCTAGTGGAAGAAAGAGGGCAAAATCTGCTAACTAATGTGCGCTACTTTTGTGCAGTAAAGGCTCGAAAAACAGCAAGAACTCAGTGAAAATGTTATTTGTAATGATGATATCGGATGGAATAAAATGCCATGCAAGAGCTAGTATTTAAGGTTCAGGTTGTTCCTGGGAGGCAGCTCAGAGCAGTAGAACTGTGCATGTGACGTCCGTCGTCGCGGCTGGTGCCTGCTGGCATTTAAAAGTTTATGACTGGAGCACTTCTTATTTATCAAAAATAGATTCGAATGCCAGAATCATAAATACATGCCTGCTTCCTGGCGGTTGGCAAACACAGTGGAAACTACGCTACAGTCCTTATCATGTCGTTCAACGTCATATCGTCGAAATTCTATTTCTATTTTGAGCTGAAATCTTTATGGCCCCATGTTCTAATTATTTTTTGACCCAGTTTTCACCTCCATGTTTCACTGTAGCTGGGTTAGGCGCCCTCGAGCACATAGTTCACCTTTTGCAAAAGAGCTGCATTCATTTCCGGTATACGTATGCGTCACCACCAGCTTGACTGTACTTCTCTGCGACATATCAGTGGTGGTTAATGGATAGGGCTCCCGGTTTTCCGTTTTTACGGATAAATACATATAAATACAGACGGAAATCTATATTTCCTTTGTCTGTATTTATATATATAAACGGCAAAACACTGGCAAATGTTGCCGCGCTGCCGCTGCCTGCATTCATTTTTAAATCCCTTCAAATCAGTCTTTTGGCGCCCTCGTGTGGACAAATCGGCACATTGGCACAGGGTCTTTAAAGGGCAGCCGTTCACCTGAGCCAATCCTCGTGGGAATAAAGCCTATGTGTGTGGGCGTGACAACACCTACGGCCTCGGTAAGAGGCTTTCCCCTGCCCCCCCATGCCCCAGCATCAGCAGAGATCGTCTTCCGTTATCATGAGGGAGAGGTGGGGACTTTTATTTATTTTGAAATCCCTGTTTGTGCTGAATGCCACAGGGTGCCTTAGTTTATCGCGGTGGTGGAGGGACAGGACCCGCGCGCCATTACACGATTGATGGCCTACTTAGCATTACCATGCTAAGTTGGCCATCAATCGTGGAATGGCGCGCGGGCCCTGTCCCTCCACCACCGCGATAAACTAAGGCACCCTGTGGCAATGAGCACACACAACAGACGGAGCATTGTGGCTATGCAGATCGCACAATTGTCTGGGGCTGGGGGGGGGGGGGGACGACAAAGAGCAATCCATGTGTGTGTTCACTTGATTTTGTCAAAGCAGTTTCATATGCGCGATATTTACTCGGACTGAGCACACGAGTCACCGCAAAGGTACAAACCGAAAGATGGCAAGATCATAGATGTGCACTAATTGTATTCTTGCAATAGCGTGGGGGCCTTGGATAAATGAAACTTAGCAGCGCTGGCGATGTTTGCCTTCTTGTGTGCACATGCCACAGGGTGCCTTAATTTATCGCGGTGGTGGAGGGAAAGGCCCGCCGAGGCGCCATTCCACGATTGATGGCCTATTTAGGATTAACCTCATGCTAAGTAGGCCATCAATCGTGGAATGGCGCGGGCCCTGTCCCTCCACCACCGCGATAAAGTAAGGCACCCTGTGGAATTCAGCACACGCACAACAAAAAGACAGCTGGGGTGACAGAAAGAGCAGCTGAAATTATTAGCCTGATAATTCGGTCATAACATTCTTACAAGATGACGTCAGCAGCACTGGCGATGTTTGCCTTCTTGTGTGTACAATGCAATTGCTTTTTTGTGAATCGACTGTATAGTTAAGTGTTTGAACATGTGCTCAATCCTCACCCTTCAGCAGGTCTCGCATTCATACTGTGTTTGTCACTGTGAATTGATTGATGGAGATAGGCCCCCTTCGAATGGCGCGATTAGAACGTAATTGCAGTTTTCATGCTGCAGTATGTCACATACCGGCCCCCTAATAGAGCCTCATTGAAACAATTTTCTTTTACTGGGGGCTGCTGAAGCGATCCCACGCTCGCCTGTAATGACCTGCCCTCCGCCCAGAGTGCCAATGCCACAAGAAAGGAAGAGCTAAGGAAGGGAATCAACAGTACCTACTCTCTCAAACTCGGGATGGGAGAGGTCAGACTGACTCGAGAGCCATGATTCTGTCCCCCACCTGCCTTAACACAGCTACGGCCTCGCCCTCATAACTTTTTCCCTTTATTTGGGGGCTCACCTGACTCTATTTCTTCTTTCCCTGCCCGGTATGAAGACACCTTACTGCCACCGTCAGGTTTTGCATCTCTTGGCCATTCCAGTATCCTCAGCAAATATTGAACGGATTTTCAGTGGTCTTCATTTAATTAACAAACCAGAAAGAGCCTCAATGTCTGCAAAGTCTCTTGAAATGCACATGTGCTTGTACTACAATGGCAAAGTTTTCAAATTAATGTATTGTGTTGACCAATAACAACTGGGCGCAGGTGTGCATTGTCAATTTAAATAAATGTGGAAAAATACTAGCCGTAGCTTCGACTTTTGCTTGTGGCAAAAATAAATGTGGATAAATACAGAAAAAATGCCCAAAAAATAAATATGGATAAATACAGACGGAAATGGCAAAAAAATAGATACCATAAAACCGGGAGCCCTATTAATGGATTGGGGCGGAGCCACAAGGTTTTCCGTGATGCTTAAGATGTTGCTATCTTCCTCAAATGAAAGTTAAAATCTGGACCATTTACAATGACCTCAATTTGGAGTTGCCAGAGATAGTTGCTGCTAGTCGCATTCCGTGAACTCACGGGATACGAAGGCAGCAGCTGGAACAGACCCCAGTTAACTTTGTGGTTTACATTCCCCACAAAGCCCTTAGCTCTTCCGCGGTAAAATAAGCTTTTGGAGGGGCAAGTGGTCAAATCTGTGATGTCACTGGGTTCAGAAGTTCCATGATGTCGCTTCTGAGTGATAGGCCTGGGATTTAGCAGTTGTCCGTGGTTGTGCCCTGTGGCAAAGGAAGTTCTCCAGTTCATCTTTTCAAATTCAAAGCTCTCTTGGGCTGCGTTTAACATGAGAAACCCCCTGCACTGGCCCTATTTCGTTACGGCACACTTGCTTTCTCATCCTGCCAAGAGATGCTTATATGTGCCGCCCCGTTATACCACCGATGTGCTCCTGAATGTGTTCAAATACCTTCCTAGCCCCCTTTCTCTCATCTTAGCCAATCATAAGCTTCCAAATCAGAATGAAAGACAAGGCGTTGGCCTCAGTGTGGCTACTCTGAACATCCTGTTCACAGTATACCTGGAACAAAAAAAAAACAACGTGAGCCCAAGAGTGAGCTGGCACTGTATGCCACAGCCACCGCAGAGGGATGTCTCAGCAGGCGTGTCGCCGTCTCACCAGTGAGGTGAGTAGATGGCGTCAACAGGGATGAAGTCACCCCTCGTGAATCCTTGGTTCTGTGCAAATGCAGCTGGCAGGAACCGCCCTGGAATGCCGAGAGAACAGATGTCTGCATATCCCTGGTATCCGACCTGCCCACCGCAGGGCACTGCAGCTGTACTGAGAACCGCAGCCTGAAGCCCTCAGCTGCAGACATCTGAACCCTGCTGGGCGGGGCTGTTACCACGTGCTCAAGTGCACGAAAGCATCGCGCGCACCCAGTAATCTTTAGCTCCAGCCGCTTACATGTTGGTGTGATGTCACGCGGCTGACAGGTGGAAATAATATAATAGAAGCGCTGTTTAGGACTCTGCCACACAGACTTACTGTCAGACGTTTGCCGCCGCAAGTAAAGGTGCAGAATTCCCTTATGTAATTCAGGTGTGTGTGTGGGGGGGGGGAGAGTAATTACAGTGATTGCAAGTCTGACCTGGCTAAATTGGCACATCAGGTAGATAGTGAAATGCACTGTGATATTTCAATGTTTATACATTTTTGGAACGCAAGCCTTCAGTGAAAGAAAACACACCACACAATATGCAAGTTTCTTGTGGGAGACTTAGCTTCCTGAAGCGGCAAAGAAAGCATAGCTGGTGATGGCACATAACTTATATGCAGTCTGCCTGTGGTCCAGTACGCAGCTTTAAAGCTTGCTTTCTTCAGCCAGTCGGTGTTCAGCTCGCATGCAGGGGTGGCAGCTAACATGGGGTCCGAGGGGTCCATGAAGGGAATGCCTTACATGTGGCATCTTTGAACTATATCTCTCTCCAAGGTCTGAATGTCATCATACCCCTGGCTTTAGATACTCCAGCAGGGGTGGGCCTACTGCCACAGCATAGACTATGAATATCTTTTGCCCTAATGATCACTGGGCCGAGAGTGGTGGAGGAGTCTGTACATTGTACGGGATAAAGGATACATGCACTTGAATGCTGCTCCTGTGTCTACAACAATGAGGAGAGCAGATTTATCTACAGAAGAACTCACTGGATGGACTACAGTTCTGGGAAACTCCCTGGTTTCATAACTGACATAAAGTAAACCCTGGATTGAGTAGGTCTCACCAGATGATGTGCATGGGCATAGAAAATGAACTGACTGCTTTGACTTTGTAGTTAGGTGGTCTAGAGACTTCAATGAATTTGCCCAGAACATGACAAAGCAAGAGGAAACTGGTCTTTGGTGTTCAAACTATAATTGAAAGGTAACGTATACGGACAAAACAAAGCTACTTGCAGGGAGAATTGAAAATTGGGTTTATTCAAGCTTAATAAAGTCCTTTCATCCTGCAGCCAACTAAATTATCATTTATTTCGCAGCCCATCATCACCCATTGCCCCCCTGTAGAATATTCAATCTTCTGAACAATGAGATTAGCACAGAAAGGCAAAACTTGACAAACCATCGATGACCTACTCGGGACAGTTGCCATATACGAAGCAACTTCGCATGAACACGGGCATATTATAGCCCTTTCCGTCATCTGTTAAAATCAACAGTAAAACACAGAAAACTGTTTAAATATATGAAACACTAAGACACAAGCCTACTCAGCCTCTGAAGGCAACTATTTGGATCTATTGAAAAAACTTTTTTTTGCAGCAACTTCCGTCCCGGGCAAGAAATACCAAATAGACTAATAGATGAACAGCTATGATTATCTTTTACCTGAAGTCCTTGATCACCTATGGAATACTTTTGAGCCAAACTGGACAATTATCTAAGCCTTGAAAAAGTTACCTAGTAACGAAACATGTGTCGGCTGCCGGTCCAACGCCCTACAGAAGGATCATTGATTTGTACCCTCCATTTGTTTTTAACGAAAGTAGGGACAGGGAGGGCTTTTTTACGGGTCCAAAGTATGTGCCCTGACTACAGTATAACCAAAGAGAGTACACAGTTCCCCAGAATAAAAACTCTGTAGACAGTTGAAACCAAAGTGAGTGAAGGCACAAAGAAGGGGAATCGTCCTTGTTGGAACTGGAGTCCTCACACACCCAGCAAGCTAGGTGTCATGCTTCATCATATGGGCTTGCTCCTCGTTCGGTCGGCTGTGCAATACCGACGGGCACCCATAAAGGGGCTCTTTAGCGGAGATCTTTTGTTCCTGCCGTATGGTGCCGTGGGTGTGAGGGCCCTAGGGAAGGAAGTGAAGGGTGTAGATGTGCATAAGTGGTTAAAAAAGGTTGGGTTATCCACACCGAACTTTAATAAAGTGGTGACCCACCTCACTAAAAACAAAAAGAGTGGCTGCTTTCTGGCTTAAGGGTCCAGGGAAGCAGTAACCTACTCTATATAGCAATGGTCGACATGTTTCATGCAATAATGTTCAAATCAATACAGTGCATTTCTTCAGGACTGAACCAAACTATCTACACTATTAGGTTTAAGGTGAGTAGTGTTCACACCCTAATGTTCAAAGGATAAACACAGGGTCCCGCCGTGGCTGAAACCTGTAAGGGATGACATAAACACAAAACAATAGTGTCATCCAGCATGTGCTCACATAGTGTATTTCAACTGTCATGTGGAAAGGCGGTGAAGTAACCTATCCAAATCCAAATAACTTGAAAAGAAGGGATTTAAAAAAAGTCTAATGACTGAACTCAAAACAATGAAGGATTAAAAATCAGCTGACGGTGGTCAAGGTGTAACTCACCCCAGTCAGAGGAAGCGTCTGCTCCAATGGTTTCCCCGGGCGTTGACACCTCACTGTAGATGTCCTAGATGAGGGTACAATATAGAAAGCCACTGGGGTTCTTTATCAATTAATGGTGACTAAACTGTCAGATTTTAGGCACAGGGGCTCCTCACCAACTACAGGCACTGGCCTTGGTTTGTCCAAACCTTCCAGGTTTCAGCCATGGCGGGACCCTGTGTTTATTTTGGAAAAAGGGGGTGGTGATGGACAGAGTTTCTGAATGATGCAGATTACTCTTACCAAGTCAAGAGATCATGGTTTTAATCCATCACCTATTTTTTAGCTCATTGCACCATCCCAGCTCAGAACCTGGCTATATGCAAATTAGTCTGTTCCTGTCCCAGTGCATGATGGGAACAGGGCAAACCAAACTACCAAGCCAATTCTTATACTGGGAAGGAGACAAGCTTCCGGGGACCGGTTTCTGGCATCACAGCCTTCGTCGGCCCGGCTTGCTTGAATCCTGATGGTGCAATGAGCAAGGGACTCACGTCTGAGTATACCCTCCCACACATAGTGTGGATAAAATCGATTTTGGAAAAAGGGGGTGGTGATGGACAGAGTTTCTGAATGATGCAGAATACTCTTACCAGCGTGCCCTGCATTTTGCGATGCAGGGCACGCTATGAAATTCGTTTTATAAATCAAATTGTTTACTTACCTGCAATTATCCATATTCCGGCTTTTAGCACCCACCACCCTGCCCCTCCTCCTCCCCGACTTCCTGCCCCACCGTAACTCCCTGCACGGGCCGCGGCTGTTGAGAAGAGGAAGGTATATGAGGACCCTGCTACCAAGGGTTCTCACTTTCGTCCTGCTGCAACAGCAAGATGTTTGAAAGAAAGCTTGAATTCATTTCAGCCACTGGCACTTGCTGAGGGCTGCAACCAGACCATAGATTTTTAGTCTACTGCACCACTGTAGGAACCAACCATAAACAAATCAGTCTTTGTCCTGCTCCAGTAGAAACAGTCCAGTTTGAACTGCTGGGACCATGTCCCCTCCAGACCGGCACACAAGCAGCACCAGATTAGTATTGCCCTACTACCTAAGCAAATATTTGGAAATACTGCCCACCCACTAGGGATCTGTGTGTGGCCAATTTAAACCCGATCCTTCAATGATCTTGCAAGCTACACAATCATGTAGGCTGGGCGCTGGGATTTTAGAGTCCCTGACACTAAAATGCTTTGAACCCATTACTAGGCACAGCCCCCTCTGTTTTGTGGCGATTTAGATTCCGTATGCATTTTCCCAATTCATGCCTTTATATAGGTACAATTCACATTGCCCTTATTTAGGCATAGAAATCAAGCCCTTATTTAGGCATAGCCCATGCAGCCCAAATACAGGCATGGCTACTTCCATCCGTTCATCTACGTCACCTCGATTTCTTGGAAAACCAGACTCTTAAGCTGAAGGGACTTCCCCTAGCCTGGATATTGATTTCTCCAAGAAGCTCATTATTATGCATGAACAACTATTCCTTAAGGGTTCATCCATGATGTTCATATGCCAGACTTTGTGCAAAGCTGTAATTCCTAAACACGTTCAAGATATAAATATGCCTTCACTTGCAATACCAAAGCATGCTGTGGTTCAGTGCAGTTCGACTACCTACTTGCTCAACGCAGCTTGCTACAGCAAGTGCCAAAGGAAGCCACTCTCCAGCTGACGCACTGATCAGAAGCTGTCCTCCACTGCAGCGAAATCCAGCTCCAGTGTTTCTGACTCCCCTTGCGGGGTGTTGGGAAATCGAGTCCGTGAAAGAGATACCAACCTCTCTCATTCTAAGGTATGGAGCTGATTAGAACCTAGAGAAACTTTTGGCAATTCTTGGCAAAAACTAAACCTATGCTAAAGACCACACTTACTTCTTCCCTCGTACTAGACCTAGGCTAGGTACATTGGGGTAGGCATATTTTAGAAGCACGAGTTGAGTATTTTAGCCTGTGTTATTTATGTATGTATTTTTATATGTCATAGCACCAGACAATGCTATTACAGTATTAATTTATACTACTGTTTACGCTGTACGCATTATACTTTGCATTCTGTCTAACAATTGTATCAGTTCACCTCTCTTGCATAAGAAAGAAGACTGTTCAATAAACCCCTTTGAAACGCCTGTCTCGCTATTTTCTCTGCAACTCTGTAGAAACAAAGCATTCACGATTGACTGAGTAAAATAGTTATCTTTTGTTTCCACGACTCTGAAGATACATTTTATTCTTTGGAAACAAAGTTGTCATGTTTATGCGGTTGTCAGAAACTAATCCCTTCTTGTGTATTCTAGAAAGTTTCTAGTGACCTCTCAGCTAGCTGGCACTCACAATTAAGTTTAGTATATTCGCTAGAGACATACTGACCTCAGTCTAATGTCATATCTATAGGGTATATTATTCCAATGCTCAGAGCCTATTGGGAATATAGGAACTACACTACATGGCACCCAACGTTCGGTAAGGCACTAATTTAACGCTAGATACTAAAGTAACTCAGTCGTGCTTTTCTCAGAGACCCCTTTTTTCCATAAATACTCTAATAGACGTCTTGAGTGGGTAAAAGAGGATAATATCCGCCATAGCTGAGTAGGACGAGCAATCCTATGTATTAGCCTTTTGGTTTATTCAACGTTGAAGGATACAGTGTTCCAAAATATTGGGCAACTTATCTTTGTTCTCTTGAAACTTGCTCTGCAAACTTTCAGTCAACAAAATGCCAGATAGCGACAACACAGACAACGGTGGAGCTACGGCTAATCCAGCAGCTTTAAACTATTCAGGTTTCCAAGAAACTGACAAGGATGCTATAAGCATTCCTATAAATTTAAGGAAAGCCATCACTATAAAACTTATAAAAAATGGCCTAACATCGAGAGGTGGTAGGATAGTTTTTGTGATAGAGGCACATGAATATCACTAGACAGAGGTATTCTATTTGTGGATAGTCTTCCCAGAAGCAAATCCAGTAACACACATGTTTCACTTCTACAAAGAAGATGAACTACCAGAGGAATAAATTCCTTTCAAAGATATTGAGATTCTACTAACATACCAGGAGCATGAGCTCTAGTTTAAAGGCGCCCCCTAAAACATTTAAATCACATTACCAGGCTCGGTCCACAAGGTAGACCAGGAGCAACATGGTCAGCCTTAGCCGGCTATATACCTGACCCTGACATTGAAGCAATGTCAGACGAATAATTACTTAGTAATATACAAAATTTAATAGAATTATACAGTTAAACCCCAACTGTCTGAAAATCCTGTAAAGGTCTTTACTAAAAACACTCCTACTCCTTCTAAAAAGAAGTGGGAAAATAGTAAACAAATTTCTAAAGAAAAGCGTTCTCCCAGAGGTAGGTCTCCTCAAAAGGAGCCCTCTGAAAGGAGGTATTACTTCAGGAATAGGAATAATTTGAGAAAACCTGATAGATATCAAGATACTGATACACGTTCCTCTCATACCTTTCGGACTTCATCACAGAAATCCGAAAGAAGAGAACGGTCAGAAAACAAAGAAGAACGTGTGTAGTCCAAAGACACGTTCAGAAAAACAAGAAACCTCAATTCACCAAAAAGAAGGTAGCAAGTCTAAAAATCAGACATGCCGAGGATCTTGGGGACACAACTCAAGAATGGAGAATGCGCTCAAACAATGTTGGACAGCGCAGAAGAAGTCACCATAGCTCGCAAGAACTTGAAGGATCATCTGGAGACAGTGGACTTGAATGAATTCATTCAAGTTGAAACTGCAGATACCAGGGTTAGTTCTCCACATAAGTTATATGAAATAACACTCCGGATGGAGGGAGACATACCAAAAAAGATAAGAGCACTTTTTTGGGAGCGACTTTCTAAGGGTTATGACATTCTTCTTGCTGATTAAGACTGGCCACCAGAATTTGTCAGGGAATGCTCTCATAGCGAATACATCATTATGCCAGCCTTCTCCAACCACATTCCAATTCATTTAAAATATACCTATGCCAGGAAATGGGCAGTAGCCCAAGCCCCTGCATTATATAAAAATCATGTAGGATGGGATGAGGATTCCCCTCACCATAAAATCCAGTTAAAAAATCAACCAACTGCACAAAGGCAGTACCCAATTAAGCAAGAAGCTAAAAAATAGGTCAGGGAGATCTTAGATCAACTTGGCTACAAGGGGATGATTGAAACATGTACCTCGTCAATGAACAATCCTTTGTTTCCTGTCTCTAAACCAGACAATACATATCGTCTAGTATTGGATTACAGACATTTAAACTCTTGTTGCAAAACATTTGCAGTGCAGAACGCACACAGTACAGCATTAATGAATAACATTGTGCGTAAAAAATATAAAACAACATTAGATATTTCCAACGGTTTCTTTTGTCAAAATATTGCACCTGAAAGCAGGTATATGGAAAAAATGGAGAATGTACTAGACCATTTGCCATAGGGCGCGGGGTACGGCAGGGGTGTGTTCTCGGCCCTTTTTTATTTTTAGTTTATATAAATGGTCTTGAGAAGGCCTTGTTGAAAGAACCTAGGAATATGCCAATGGTAACTAAGAGACCGATACCTGCGCTTCTTTACGCAGGTGATGCGGTCATCATGGCTCGAACGCCTGTGGCATTACAAGGCTTAATAACTTCCTTTAACATCTTTATGTCAAATTTAGACCTGAATATCAACTGTACTAAAACATTTTCTATGAACTGCGGTCCGGGCCCTAACAAAAAGAAGAAGGCTATGTATATTAATGCTAGTCCCCTAGACTTCACCCCCACTTTTTCATATTTAGGTATTTTGTTCCACGAAGCCGGCACATGGGCAAGTGCTAAAAAAGCAAGAAGACTTTTCTTTTGTAAATCAATTATGGCCCTAAAAAACTCCTAAAAAAAAATGGGGAAAAAACCAATAGTTGAGCTTTTAAGAATTTTTAATGCAACATGTATTTCAATTGCTGTCTACGGTGCTGGCATATGGGAATATGCCAATGTAAAATCAATCCAGCTCGCAGAAAATATGTTTTTGAGACACATCTTGGCTGTACCTGAGAGTGTCTCAAGCTATATTTGCCACATGGAGCTTGGCCAACCGTACATTGAAGACACAATTAGGGTCCAGCCAATATTAACATGGCACAGGGTCTGAACCAATGATGAGTGTGCATTGAACCGCGCTATCATAAAGGATGCTTTATGTTTAGACCACGTGAGTAGAAGAAGATGGTTTACTTATGTAAAAGATTTTCTTGTGAAAATGGGGTGTCAGAATTATTATGATGACCCACTTTCAATGTGCAATATCCCAAGGAAGTCATTTAAAGAACAATGTTTGAGACACCTTGAGGATATAAGAATAAGTGAGGAATCAAAGAAAAAAACTGTTGTAGCTCACCAAATGATACTGGCACAGGATAAAATACAACCATATCTAACGCTTTCCATGAGTGAACATGAGCAGTTTATTTTAACGCGTTTTAGGTTAAATATCCTTTTTAGAGTTTTTAGCTTCCCCGTTATGAATTTATGGTCACGTGACATTAATTAAATGCCCGTGTGATGATCTTTCTGAACAATCGGATATTCACATTACATTTTTTTGTAAATTTTATGTATTACCCCGGAGAAGATTGATTGTTCCCATTCTGAAGGAGATGAAAGCTAACCGCTGCCGCCCAACATTTTTTATACTGCAGAGACTAGATGTTATTTGGATTGTGGCATCTATTTCTGAATTTAAAAAAAATATTTTTAGATTGCGTAAATCAATTTGCATTTAAGAATTTTAAATTTACATTTGTGTCGCTCCTTAACTTTGCAATGTACTTTTCTTGTCTCTGTATCTCTGATTAATGAAATTTTGTGTGTACTTTTATGGTTATTTGTTTTTAACCGAATAAAGTCATGAATTGAATTGACCGCTTTCTCAATTATGGGGACACAGCGTCACTTCTGTCGTCTCCCTCAGGAATTCAAGAATAGTCCTGGGTTATTCTCAGCAAGTGTAACAGAGTTACTAAAAACTTCTGATGACGAAGCATTGTCATATGCTGATGACATCTATCTGACAGACGATGACCTGGATAGGCACTTGAACAGGGTGAACACCATTATACTTGGATTCGCTTCTGAGGGTTATAAATTCAATTAAAAAAAATCTAGAAATGCCCATCTCAACGTCCTTTTTCTAGGATACAAACTCTCAAGTGAAGGCAAAAGCCTGGCAGCAAACTTTCTAGAGAAATGTGCGCCGCTCCAACCTCCAGAATAGCAGAAAAACTTACAGTCGATTCTAGGTTTCCTAAATTTCGGAAGAACTTACATTCTAAATTACGCAGAAAGGGTTAAACTTCTCTACAAATTAATAAAACCTGATTTTAAATCAATTAATTGGACACAAAAACACACAGAAATTTGGCGTTCATTGCAAACAGACATGTTAGCAACAAAACATTTGCAAACACGCGTAAACGTACGCAACTTAGTGATCCTAATCATTCCAGGACAATGCAGATTCACGTTCTTAACTTTTAACAAAGGTGAAAAAGTACCAATAGCTTACAAATCACACTTGTACACACAAGCAGAAATGAAATTCACTTCAGCAGAACAAATTCTGACAGCTGTTCAGACTGCGGTAGCAAAAGAGAGAGCCCTCACACAGGGTAAGCGCATTATGGTCGTTACACCTGTACCTACCTTACAGGCAGTGACAAAAGCAAGCATTCCAAATGCTAAAGCTGTACACCCAAGATGGATACAATGGGTTAATTCTCTGGCTGCAACAGACTTTGAATACGTTTTTGATCCTTAATTGAAAACACAAGCATTTCTACAATACGAGCAAGAATGTCCTCTGCCTACTGAAATTCGGCCTCTAGAGCAGTATGAATGTATAATTTATACTGACCGATCAGCTCAACCCGCTACGGGGGTAAACAAGCCTATAGTGCGGCGTGTGCGATCGTTAAAGGTCGTTGGCGCAATGGCAAATTCCGACCAATGGTCACTAAAGCGCAATCTCCAGGAGATTTTACAGCTCAGCGAGCTGAACTACAAGCATTCAAGATGGCACTTGAGAATACAGATCGCAAATTCCCCACACTCATAGTGTGCGATTCCTTTTACTGTGTCCAATCCTACCATGAATATTTGCGGAATTGGCTTCAAAACTGTTTCAAAGATGCAGAAGGTGGCACAATGAAGCATAAAATGCTTTGGGAACAAGTAGTTCAGTTACGAGAAGGACTACAAAACACTCACGTGGTACATACGCTGAGTTATCAATATGATGGCACGCACGTTGAAGGGAATTCATTGGCTGATGAAGCCGCGAAGGCAGCTGTGCAAATGGCTTCCATAGCTGCAATCACTTGTTCAAAAACGAAAGTAGACAGTGAAATAATTCTAGCTGTCGGTGCTCCAAGCATTTGATGGTCTGAAGGCATACTAAATATCATCTCGTTTTAAATATGTATCCAATTTCATGATTGTCTGTTTTGTAACTAAATTTCAGACCTTATAAATTGTATTACTATGTCAAACATCTATAGGACTATTTACTTAAGTAATGTTTTTATGAATTGTAGGAATTTGTGGCCTTACTTCCTTACGAAGGCGTCAAAAAACGCCGCAATGTGCGTCGAATAGTATACAGCTCAGCCACAGCACTAATTATTGGATTGTATTTTTTCAAATATAATTGTTATATACATGATTTGAATTTTTAAACTTTTTTAATAGTAAATATTATATGTTGAATATTTATATTGTTTTTATCTTTATACTTTAAGTATCGAATAAAACCTAATAATTTGTCTTCTTATAAAACAGTTTCAATGTTATTGTTCATGTTTGTTTGACATTTTCTGTACATGATTTATGAGACACATATTTTACATTTGTTTATGGTGGTTTATAACTGTCTAGGAAGATATTTACATTGTGTTTTGCCCTGTCCTAGAAGATTTCATATGTCAGGGGGTCTTTGTTACTTCATATATATAATGCTCCAAGCAAAGACAGTGGTAAAACATTACTGAAAGGGTTTCCACTCAAATACTCGTACATAACTGATACAAACAATGTTTCGTTTGCTCAAATCCCTGGAGTGGGGGATAGAGTAATTCCAAACATAGATTAGGACTAATCTTAGCAGCACATGAAGGGCTCACTTCTGCCCATGCAGGTGTCTCCGCCACAGTGTCATTATTAAAATAGAGATACTGGTGGCCGCGCATGAGGAAATAAACAAGAAACTATGTTTTGGAATGTGAAATATGCTAAAAGATGAAAGTCTCAACTGTGAAACATCCTGCGCAGATGCCCCTGTTAATTTCAGATAAACCATTGGCTTGCGTTTACCTGGACCACTGCTGTCCCTTACAGAGGGATGGTAACTATAAATATATCATGGTCGCAGTGGATTTGTGTTCAAGGTTCATTTGGATGTGGCCTCAGTGCTCGGTTGACGCTTGAACAGTTATAAAAGATTTGTGAGTCTTTATCAGCACATACGCAGTCGGCACACTACATTCTGACCAGGGTCCTGCGTTTAGCTCTCGAGCTTACAAGGAGGCCATGGCCAAATTGGGCGTTGCATTGCGGTACTCTAGTCCATTCCATCCGGAGGGAAATTCGGTTGTGGAGAGAAAAAACCAGGACATAAAGCAATCTATAACAGCTAGGGTATTAGGTTCGGGTGACGGGTGGGTCAAACATCTAATAAGTGTCCAACGTAGTCTTAATAACTTGCCAAGAAGTTCTCTAGGGGGTATCACTCCATATGAGGTCCTTTTTGGGACTAGGATGCTGATTGCGGACCTCGATTGGCAGACTTCAGTGGTAGACCAAAAACATCTGATATCAAAGACCGTTTGGCTGTTTTACAGGACTTAAATGAAATAAGAATGAAACAAAGCAATGTGTACCTGGAGCCAACCACCACTGAAGGGAAACCGACCGTTCCAGCAAGGCCTGTCTGGATTCCTAAGCTTGGGGATCTAGTCAGAGAAAAGATCGCGGACAAGAAGGAATTTGGGCCTTCTTACAGACAACCAGTACCTGTCCTAGAAATCCACGGATCAAGAACAGTATTACTGCTGCCCCTTACTGGTAAAAAGGAGAACAGGTTTGTGTCCATCGACCTGTTCAAACCACATCATGTGGCCAATAATAAGCAGTAGGCCTAGTGGACTCCACCGATGTAGCAGACGCCCTGCTCTAGCTACAATCCAAGAGGTTCAAACTAAGAGACTCATCGCCTTTGAAGAATCTGCAGTGCGAAAAGAAGGACTAAGCAACAAAGCTATGGAACTTGTACCTCTTGAGACCCAAATAACAGTCAAGAAACGCCTGTCTACAATGAAGTAGCATCTGTCAACACAAATGTAATGTTGTATAGCGTTTTAGGATCTGAGCGAAATTTACCGATTCATGCCCTTATATAGGTACAATTCACATTGCCCTTATATAGGCATAGAAATCATAACCATATTTAGACATAGCCCACGCAGTCCAAATACAGGCATGGCTACTTCGAGACGTTCCAAAAAGCCACAACGATTTCTTGGAAAACTCGGCTTCAGCAGTCAGGGACATCCCGTTGCTTGAATGTTGATTTGTCCAAGAATTCTTGGAGTTTTCAAAGAACTACCATTCCCTTGGGATTCTTTGATGACGTTATTATGTCCGACTTTACGTCAAACTAGGCACCTTCCAGGAATAAATATGCCTACACTTGCCCTAGCAACCACACGGTGGTTCAGAGCAGCTCGACTATCTACTTGCCCGACGCAGCTCGCTACAGCAAGTGCCGAAGGAAGCCGACCCTCCAGCTGACGCACTGATCGAGAAGCTGTCCTTTCTCTCACTGAGAATCCAGCTCCAGTGTTTCCAAGCTCCCCTTGCGGGGTGTTGGGAAATCGAGTCCCGAGACAGAGATACCAGACCTCCTTCATTCTAACGCCAAGGTACAGAGCTGATTAGACCCTAAGAGAAATCTTGGTTAGATTCTTGGCAAAGCAAAACTAAACCTATGCTACACCTCACTTACTTCTTCCCTCGTACTAGACTTAGGTTAGGTGGATCACTGACAAATTATAGAATACCAAAATATCGACCTACCAGAATATAGTGGACAAAATATAGAATGCAAAAATATTGAATTCCTATCTGCAAACAGGTGAGTACAAAAATATCGAATCAAAAATATAGTTGTAAAAAATATAGTTAGTCAAAATATAGAATTTTATTAAATGTCTTAAAAGGTATTTAAAATTAATGAAATAATTAATATAATTAACTAAAACATACTTAAAAATACTTAAATAACCTTAACATTAATAAATAATTATTGTAAGTAAAAAAAAAAGAAACATACAATTTTATTTTGTAATACATATTTATACATATATATATATATATTACCTACTGGCGGTCGCCAGTAGGTATATATAGTTAGGATTTTTTCTCTATGGGTTTTTTGAAAATTCTATGTCTAATAACTTTGGCGTTTGTGGACGGAATTGGCTGAAATTTTCAGGAAAATGGCACATTTTGTTTCTGAGCAGCCCTTGAAAATTTGGGGGGGGTTCGTCCAGTGGGGGCCGAGAAAAAAGGGGGGTCCCAAAACGTGTTTTTAACATTGAGTTTTCCATAGGGCGGTTGGCCTCACTTTTAGCCCGAACGGCTGAATGGATTTGCACGAAACTTGGCAAAATTGTAGGGACTGGTAGCCCGATGTGCCTTTTGTAGGTCTCAATATATGTGCTCCAGTGGATTTTGAGAAATTAACGTTTAAAAAAAGATATATATCTGTAACAGCGGACCGGTTAGCGCTCTGGTTCGCGGACTTTTCGCGCAACGGAGCTTTGTGAAGCGAAGCTGATTGGTTCTCCGGCGTCTGTCAACATTCCAAACAGTCCGTAGCGGCCGCCATCTTGTCTCTCGGTAGGATCGAGAGACAAGAGGAGGTCAAAACAAAGGGGGAAATAACTATAAGGGGGCATAGTAGATCCTCGCTGACCCCCTAGGTTTGATGTGGAGGTTTTAAAAGGGCCCCGCGGGGCAAAAAAAAATAATAAAAATAATAATTGAACGGCTGAATGGATTTGCACGAAACTTGGCAAAATATTAGGGACTGGTAGCCCGATGTGCCTTTGCTAGGTCTCAATATATGTGCTCCAGTGGATTTTGAGAAATTAACGTTCAAAAAAAGATATATATCTGTAACAGCGCTCCGCTTCGCGTAACGGAGGTTTGCGAAGCTGATTGGTCATTCTGTCACTGGGCTATAGTTGGGCTACATCTGGCTGATATTTGGGCTACATATGTTTTTTTGTGTGTCTGGCGGCCATCTTTGGGCTACATTGGGCTACATTGGGCTTCATTGGGCTACATTCGGCTAATTAGCAAATAGCTCATCGCAAACTAGGAATGGTAAAGAATCGCTATTTATTCCTTAAAGTTCGCTATTTAGGAAATGCAAATAACTTTGATGATACATATGGCGGTTCATCTCTAACAAGATAAGAAGCATAGGGATAGATTTATGATGACTGGCGCATCACCAGGGATGTGTTAGTCATTCTGTGCCGCTGTTCCGTCACCTATGGTGTGCTGCATTTACAATGCGGCGCATCACGGGGCAAAAACAGCACAGATGCGTGATGTATCTGTGCCGTAAAGGTGGCGCATTGCTGGAGTTGTATCGCAAGTGTGATGAAGGTCCAGCAAGGGTCGGGGGTGCCCCTGTCGCAGGGTTTCTGTTCTCACACAGAACTGTGGACAGAGGATTGGAACCTCGGCGAATTAGGGTGTCCCAAAACTCACGTTAGTAATCAAAAACTATTTAGCAAGCTAGGTACAGTGTCACATTGGATATAACAAACTCTCAATGTTTAGACAATCCAGAATATGAACTTATAGTACCTCAGGATACGTGGAACTCATGAACAGTCGGTCGTTATATATTTCTTAGAAACCAGAACATGGAGTTAAGAAGAACACATGTGTATTTGAAATGTTTATTTACTAATGCCGTCTTCTCAGGCGTAGTACCTTAGATAATAAAAGTACACATATTATCAGTAGCAAAATTACCAGCATAGTTACTAGTACATAAAAAGTGAATGGTGATAGTATGTTAACATGCTGTAAATGAATAAGAGTTAGCAACACTTATAAGCAGCCGCGGGCCGTGGAGGGAGTTACGGTGAGGCAGGGAGGCGGGGAGGGGGAGAAGCAGGGTGGAGAATACAAGTACACATATTATCAGTAGCAAAATTACCAGCATAGTTACTAGTACATAAAAAGCGAATGGTGACAGTATGTTAACATGCTGTAAATGAATAAGAGTTAGCAACACTTATAAGCAGCCGCGGGCCGTGGAGGGAGTTACGGTGGGGCAGGGAGGCGGGGAGGGGGAGGGGCAAGGTAGAGAGGGCTCCACCCTGCTTCTCCCCCTCCCCGCCTCCCTGCCTCACCGTAACTCCCTCCACGGCCCGCGGCTGCTTATATCTCACCCTCCCTAATACACATATTATATTATTTGCTAAGAAGGTCTCTTTGTGTTGGTTTAGGGCGTGCCCATACTTTAGTGTCTTAGATTTGAAGGAATCACATCAGCATACACCAGCTCTCTCTTCATGTGAACCGCATCAACTGTTGTGTATGTGTGTTCGGCAAAGCAATATAAAACCCGCCTCATGCCCAGAATTGGCAGAAGTTGCACTTATGTTATGAGTATGAAGTCGTGGAGATCAGACCTCATAACAATTCTGTACCGTGTTGTTCTTGAAACTTTAGCACTCGCTGTACAGATATAGTTTAACAAGTAAAGCAGATAGTAGACCAATAACATATTATTCTCATGTAAACCACGATGAACTACTAGGTGGAAAGCTAAAGCAACAACTAAATGTCGTGTGCAGAAGTTGCAAAAAAGGAAAAATGGCGTTTAAACCGGTAATGAGCCCATGCTAACTTAACACGGTGTAAAGATATCCAGGACCTAGATGACACCTCCTCATGATCCGGAAACGAACTGAATAAGATAATAGAAGTGCCATCTCATGAGAGCAGATTGCAAGTTTATATGTGGACGGTCCGCAAGGTAAAGCATTAAAAACTAGGAAAATTCAATGCTAAAGAAAAATAAAACAGCCAAGTACTTTATCGAGTCTTAAGCCAATAGGCAAGGTAAATAATAAAAACTTGACAATTAAGTCAATGAATTGTCAATGAAATGCTAGTACTCAGCATATGAAACATGAAAAAGGTCTATGACATAACTGTGTATGCAAAATAAGCTGCAACAGCCTCCAACAGGAAGTCACCGTCTTCATCCGAAAACAGTTCAGCCATCCAATTTAAAAGCGGAAAAGAACATACGTGCTCTCCCAGCACCGGATCCTCTATCACCATCAGAGGACAGCTCGGTGGGTTTTCAAGAAAGCTGTGTTCCAAGAAAGACTGTGCTGCCGCCAGTAAATTCCAGGGACCAAGTAGTCCATGCATCAATGCCACAGCCATAATCCTTTCGCCAGGACAAATCAACTCGTGAGTAATGATAGGAGTCATCAGCTGATTAAAGTCGACGTCAGGAGAAACCGGTCTGCAGAGACACAAATCAATGGCCCAATCGAAATCACAGGTCAGGCAGTGAAATACAGGCTGGACACAGGTGAAGTAGGAGAACCGAAAAGATAATCCATATGCCGTGCTTAATATCGCCAACGGCATTGTGCCATAATATTCTAGCATGCGATTGCGGAACAGTGTCAGCAGCTGCAGGGTCGGAGGTTGCATAGGAGGGACATCCATATTTAAAAATGTAAAAAAGCACAAGAGCGTCCGCTGGTAATGCAAGTAAAAATGCAATCCACGAACCAGAGTGGAGAAAATGGAATGAAAGGGAGCAGGGATGACTCCAAAGATTTTCTCAAATGAAGTCACGAGACCACTGGTAACAACTTTAAAAAAGTGTGCCAGGGATTTTGTGGAGGATGCGTTAAAGATAGTCGGAAACATGTTGCTGAAATTGAAAGGCAAACCTGTGTACGGGTGTTCGCTATGTGAAGTACGAAAGTTTCACGGGCCGAACTCAAGGCCACCTCTCTCTGAGACAAAAGAGCTCTTATTCTTGTCATGCCGTTGAAACGTGTCCCAAGGTTGGTATTTGTGGCCAGATTGAAAACTCCCTATGTTCATGTGTGGGAGGAAATAGAACATTTCTGCAGCAAATAACCCGTTCACTTACTGTTACGATAAAAGGAATACTTTTAATTAACTCAGAACAATCTTCATTATTGAGCATCAAATAACTACCATTTTCCAACAACTTGAACGTGGGGATGATAGCAGGAACTGGCGTGCCTTGCATCACGCAAGCCATATTTGGTCGGTGTTTGTTGCATGAATCGTGTAACTGTATGTGCCTACACATTAGTGAATGATCTGGCGTCTCAGTGCATTCCTCTCCATTCAGATAAACTTCTTGATCATCTTTGAAACATCTGTATGTGTATGGAAGCGACCAGACCTCATGAACAAAAGCACTACCTAAAGGTTCATAAAGACCTATTGGTATATATTTCATACAATTTGAAAACTTATATAAAGCAAAAGGCAGCGTTATTAAACCGTCGATAAGGCATGTTGCCAAAAAACCCGCAATCCTCTGCTGATGATGTCACTGAGCATGTCATGAATGATGTAATATGTGACATCATCAGTAGTGGATTATGGGTAATAGTATCTCTAGTTTACTCCCCTATAGCTGTCTTTCTTTTAACATAAGTGTGTGTTTCCTTCCCTTATACTTACTGTTTTTGGTTCGCTTCCAGTTCGCGTACCAGCGAGCGAACTAGGAAGCGAACTAAGAGAAATAGAGGTTGGCACAGTTCCAAATATTGTACCAATTTTTTAATAACGGGGAGGTAGTTCTGAAAAGAACTTTTTTTTTTATTTTTCTGAACATTTTTTTACTGTAAGGTTCCCGATTCGCGAAGCGGGAACGAAGAAAAAAAAATATTTAAAAAAATAATTATTCATAAACATATAAAATATATTTTTGGATTTAAAGAAGAATAAATTTTACAGCTACAGATATTAGCTGTTAAAAAACCAATGAAATTCACTGAAAAAACCATAGGTTATAGACCATATATAGTTAGGAATTAGCATTTACAAAACCTTGAAAATTCACTGAAAAAACCATAGGTTATAGACCATATATAGTTAGGAATTAGCATTTAAAAAACCTTATTTTACTCACACAAAACCATTGAAATTCCATATATAGTTAGTTGCACTAACTATATATCGCGCACCCGCAATCCACTGCTGATGATGTCACATATTACATCATTCATGACATGGTCAGTGACATCACTGATGACATCACTGATGACATCTCAAATGACATCACTGATGACATCACTGATGACATCTCATTTGACATCAATGACCACATCACTGATGATATCATTCATGTGACAATACAATGCATCTCCTCACATTTTAATATAACCTCTGTTTCACCCAGTGTTAAAAAGAGAGTATAATTTTTGAAACCATTGACACACCAATACTAGTTACTACATACGCACTCACTGATTGCTACGTCTACACACACCTTCACTCATTCACCCATACAATCATTCATACATACAATCACTCATCTTTACAACACTATCATATGCACTCATACACCTATACAGACACTCACAGTCTGCCACGCATCCATGGAGTTACTCACACACCTAGTCAGTCCTGTAAAGAATCAATGACACTTCCATTTTCTTGTCTATACAGTTAAACATAGAGCACCTTACATTTTCAAACATATACTAACACATACTTACCTTCTTATACAATCATTGATACAAGTACAGATTGATCTGCACAGAGTCACACACCTCCCAGCTAGCCACACACACACTCAGTCTCCCATACAAATACTTGGGCAATCAATCAATAACCCATATAGTTACTCATATAGCTACTGATCAACACATGCAGCAGTTTACAGAACAACAGACATAATGATGCACAAATTAAGACAGTTTAGTCACTAACCCATGCAGTCAGTGAGACACATTTAATCACTCACTCATACAGTCAGTCATGCACCTACTAAATCCTTCGTCCAGACACTTACACATCCACTCATTCTTCAATATGTAAGACATATTTAAACTTTATAGAAACAAAAAATCACTGGATGTTGTTATCAGTGATGTCACTGACCATGTCATGAATGATGTAATATGTGACATCATCAGCAGTGGATTGCGGGTGCGCGATATATAGTTAGTGCAACTAACTATATATGGAATTTCAATGGTTTTGTGTGAGTAAAATAAGGTTTTTTAAATGCTAATTCCTAACTATATATGGTCTATAACCTATGGTTTTTTCAGTGAATTTTCAAGGTTTTGTAAATGCTAATTCCTAACTATATATGGTCTATAACCTATGGTTTTTTCAGTGAATTTATATATATATTAACGTAATATTAATAAAAAAGTACAATGTTTTTACCGTAGGATAGTGAGAGGGTAACATTTGCTATTATCACTCCAGTGAGTGCAACAGTAGGGAAAGCGTTGGATAGCGTAGGGGTAAAAATTACTATTCCCACTCCAGTGAGTGCAACAGTAGGGAAAGCGTTGGATAGCGGGAGGGTAAAAATTACCATTCCCACTCCAGAGAGTGCAACAGTAGGGAAAGCGTTGGGTAGCATAGGGGTCAAAATTACTATTCCTACTCCAGAAAGTGCAACAGTAGGGAAAGCGTTAGATAGCGGGGGTCAAAATTACTATTCCCACTCCAGAGAGTGCAACAGTAGGGAAAGCATTGGATAGTGTAGGGGTCAAAATTACTATTCCCACTCCAGAGAGTGCAACAGTAGGGAAAGCGTTGGATAGCGTAGGGGTAAAAAATACTATTCCTACTCCAGAGAGTGCAACAGTAGGGAAAGCATTGGATAGCGTAGGGGTAAAAATGACTATTCCCACTCCAGGGAGTGCAACAGTAGGGAAAGCATTGGATAGCGGGAAGGTAAAAATTGCAATTCCAACTCTAGAGAGTGCAACAGTAAGGAAAGCATTGGATAACGTTGGGGGATAAAATTACTATTCCCACTCCAGTGAGTTTAACAGTAGGGAAAGTAATGATTGAATATATTCATAAAAAGAAATTAAATATCAATACCAAGAAAAAATTAATTAAAATTAATTACCAATTTATTAATATGTAATAATTAATCAATTAGAAATACAAATACATGTTAGGTATTAAAAAATATTTACCTATTCATAATTAATTAACAACAAATTAATTTTCAGTAACAAAAACTAACTAATAATAAAAATTAATACCAATTAATAATTAATTAACAGTAAATTAATTATCAATACACAAAAAGTATTTTTAATATGTAATTAATCACAATTAAATTACTTCCTACCCTATTCCCCTATAAACCCACAATCCGCTACGGAAAATAAATTAATACAATTATCATAATTATTAATTAATCAATTAATACAAATTAATGACCAGTTAATAAAAATTAATTAGCAGTACAAAATTAATTGACAATAAATTAAAAATTATTACCGATAAATAAAAAATATATATTTACTTAATGACAATTAAATTACTTCCCGCCCTATTAACCTATAAACCCACTACCCCTACAGAACTAAAAACCAAAATTGAATTTAAAAATAATTCATAATTTCTAAAAATTAATATTTAATTTAATATAAATAAATTACTTCCCACCCTATTCCCCTATAAACCCACAACCCGCTACAGAATTAAATGATGCAAAAATTAAATAACATAAAATTCATTACTTAAAATAAATGAAACATACATTACAACAATATTATTCACTTTTCACACATATACCAACATACAAAACACTTTAAAAAATTCGATATAAAAAATTCGATATATCTTAATGCCTATATTATATACTTCGATATTTTGACTTCTATTTGTTGACAATTGATATTACTTACCTTCAATTCGATATTTTAACTACTATATTGTGTAAATTTGATATTTTGTCCATTCTATATTTTTACTTCGATATTATGTCCATTCTATATATTTTTTTCGATATTATGGATAGTTACCATTTATCTATGGTTTAGAAACCATACAATGCTTTTACAGTATTATTTTATAATACTCTTCTTGCTGTACACATTATACGCTGCAACCAGTATTACGATTGTAGCAGTTCACTTTACTTGCAAGAGAAAGAAGACTGTTTGATAAATTCTTTTATTGAAAATGCCCGTCTCTCTATTTTCTCTGCACCTCTGATGAAACGAAGCATGCACGATTGAGTAAAATATCTATCTATTGTTTCCACGACTCTGAAGATACGTTTATTATTGGGGAATCAAAGTTGTCATGGTTATGCGGTTGTCAGAGACTAATCCCTTCTTGTCTACTCGAGAACGTTTCTTGTGACCTCTGAGCTAGCTGGCACTCACAATTAAGTCTATTCGATAGAGACCTAGTCGACCCAAATCCTACGTCAAATCTATAGATTAAATTATTCCAATACGCAGAGCCTATTGGGAATATAGGAACTACACTACATGGCGCAGAACGGTTGGTAAGGCACTAATTTAACGCTAGGTACTAGAGTAACTCAGTTGTGCTTTTCACAGAGACCCCTTTTTCCTTTAAAATACTCCAATACACGTCTGGAGTGGGTAAAAGGATAAAATATCCGCCATAACTGAGTAGGACGAAAATCCTATGTATTACTTTTTGGCTTGATTCAACGTTGAAGGATACAGTGTTCCAAAATATTGTGAACCTTATTTTTGTTTCCTTGAAACATGCTCTGCAAACGTAATTTTTTTTTATGAGAGGATGGTCATGCTCCCTACCAATTTCGACCAACCTGCGACCAGAGTTGTCAATAGAACCCTTCTTAGATCAGTATAACCTGATGACCCAGTGATACCAGAGGGATCCATCCATCTCGGTCTGAGAGCTTTCCAGGAGGCCTAATCATAGGATAACAAAAAAGAGAAGGTGATCTTTACAAATTACATAGACCAGTGTGAATACTATGCTGTCTGAACTGGAGACCATTTTAACAGACAGTCCCAAATTGCTATTTTCAAGCTATTTTTCAATCTAACCACGTCCATTATAGATGTTTTATAGACTGATGAGAGCCATTCAGAATGTGTAGGAGGGGAAACCTCTACCCATCTCTTGCATATTTCTCGCCTAGCCAACAGAATAGCAAGGAAGAGAAAAGTCCTGATGTGTCCAGTGATTTCTGTGTCAATACCAAAGATTATTAGGCTTAGTGTGATATGCACTGGCTGTCCTAAGATAGACGTGAGGGTGGCAGACACCTTTTGCCAGAAGTCCAGGATAGCTGGACAGGTCCAAAACATGTGTGTGTCTGGGGCCCTTTCCATATTGCATTTTTTACATCTTGCTGGTGGATCGTTAGACATCTTCGAGAGTCTAGCAGGTGACAGGTAAGACCTGTGCGGTGTGAAATAATGATTTCTTCTCAGCCAAGCTGGCTTCACAACTGAGAACAAAGTGTTATATGAGACCTACTAAACACAAGGAAGGTCCTAGGGGTAAGTTTATCGACCTCAACTGTTAAATCCCCTACATAGAATTGACACCAACCAAAATTAACAGTGAGTCCAAGACCAGACAATGTACCCAAAATATAGCAACACCAGGGAGTAGTTTAATTATAAACAAGTTCCCATCAGTCCACCATCGAGACCGCCCTTCATCATCTGGGATCTTTTATGTTTATAAATAACACAAAGAGGGTAAAAAAAACCTGGGCTGGCAGATAGCTAAGCCATGCACAGGAAAAACCGTAGTGTTATTATAGATGTGCGAAGAAGGCGTGTATACTCGGGGAACTGAAAAGCAGTGCAAAGAAAAAGTGTATGTGAAAGAGAGAAAGGCTCTAAAATTAGGTCGTGATCGGGAAAACAAGTTTAATAAACACCCTCACACTCCTAAATCAATAAAAACAGTGCAAAATTAGTGGTGTAACAAATGACCACTAAAAAAGATGTAAGGTCGACATGTTTCTGCAGACAGTTGGAGTCTAGTGATCTCCTGCTGCTTCTTCAGGACCATTATTGCTACTGCTGAATTAAAATAACAAAAACCATATCACCTGATGGTGTATGTGTGTTCATCTTCTCATCCTTTTTTTTTTTTTTTTTTTTGAATATTTTTTTTTTATTTTTTTTTTTTTAATATTTTTATTGAGACATTTTTAAAAGCAATTTTTACCCCCCCATATTACAGACATCAAATTTTTCAACACAAAATACACATATTATATATCCTATATAATATAGAGTAAATTAAATACCGAGCAGATACCTTCTTGCAACAGTGCTCCCCAAAATTGGTACTTAAGAAGAAAATAGCAAAGACAAAGAAAAAGAGAAAAAAAAACAAAAAAAAAACAGATAAATACATAAATAAATAAAATACAAATAGATAGGCCAATCCTGCCTACAGCTATTTAGCCGACTCCTACTCTATTTTGCTTATACTTCCACCTCGTGATGGGTTGCCATATCTCCTCTCCCAATTTTTTTGCTCTTTTCCCCTTTCTCTCATATATAGCCTTCTCTAGGTTATATGACGCTAGTAATCTAGCTATCCAAATTTGGAATGTAGGAGGTGTCTTATCAAGCCAAGCCTGTGCAATACAAATTCTATATACAGCTGCCACCATAAACAAAAACTTTGTAGAGTCATTTTCTTCTTCGTCAGTCTTCACCCCCAGCAATAGTCTTTCGTTGCTTAATTTTATCTTAATCTCGAGAGCTTTCCCCAGGAATTCCTCTATGGCCGTTTTCAGGGTGTACAGCTGTGGGCATTGGGCGAACATATGTACTATATCAGCTTCCGTAGAATTACATCTAGAGCATGTAGTACCTTCTGTCCCACCCCACTGCGCTATTTTTGCCGGCGTGTAATAGAGACAATATAATGTTTTGTAGTGCTGTGACTGCAGCGTGGCCGAACATAAAACCGATCTTCCTAAATCTAGAGACTTCTGAAGTCCTTCCGGGGAGGTCCCAACTTTTTCTGTCCATTTTTTTGAAAATTTCTCTCTGTCATCTACTTTGTATGCGTACAATTCTGCATGTATCTGTCGTATCTTACAATTTTTACTTTGTTCTATACAATCTAATAGCCTACAGTGTTTAAAACCTATCCGACCACCCTTTTTATCCCTCAAGTAGCTCCTCACCTGTAAATACTTAAAGAAAGTGTTAGTGGGTAGGTCGTATCTGTTTTGTAAATCTACAAATTCTACTATATCTCCTTCTGTATCTAGAAGATCCCCTATTTTCCTGATGCCCCTCTCATTCCATATCCTCATCGTTCCATCCCTAAAGATGTCCCCCGGAAGGGTTTCATTATCAATTAACCTAGTATATCTATTAAATCTGCCTATACCCACTTTTTTCGCCACAGCTTTCCAGATCATATAAACAGCTTTTAGTGTTTTAAACCTGGTGTTCTTAAAGAGTCTATAATCAATTGTGTTCAGAAGACCATCAACCGCGGTCTCCCCCATTATGGTTCTATACACATTTGTGTATTCCCGTCTCCCTCCGATTAAACCTTGAAAGTATTGCAGAGCTGCCGCCCAATAGTACAATTTGCAATCCGGTGCTCCCCATCCCCCTTTCTCCCGTGTAAGTGTCATATGTCTATAGGCCCTTCTAGTTTTCCCTTGTGCCCATACTAGTCTATTAAGTATTTTTTCCAGCTTAGTAAACCAAAGTTGTTCGAAAAATAGAGGTATAGCCCTAAACAGATAAAGAAATTTAGGTAACGTAACCATTTTGATTACATTTATGCGTCCCAATAGTGTCAAGTGCAGGTTGTGAATTCTTTCTGTGTTGCTTTTTACCTTAGATAATAACGGTTCCATATTTATTTTCACTAACTCCGCCAAGTCTGCCGACACTCTTACTCCTAAGTATACTGCCTCCTTTACCACTCTGGGATCCGCAAAGGGTGTAAATTCATTCAAAATAATCTGGGTTTTCCCTTTATTAATTGAGTATCCTGATAAGCCCCCAAAAACTGCTGCTTCCTGTTCTATTTCCCTCATGGCCCTTCCTGGTTCCGGAGTTATCAGTGCCACATCGTCTGCGTATGCGAATACTTTGTACTCTGTCTCCTGTATCACTATTGGCGAGATGTTAATGTTACCTATTAGTCTCCTGAGAAATGGATCTAGATATAAGGCAAAGAGTAGGGGTGATGCCGGGCAGCCCTGTCTAGTTCCACGTGTGATCTTTACCGTTTTAGTGTATGTCTTATTTATTTTCACCCTCACCTTTGGCTGCAAATACAACACCTGTATAGCACTTATAAACCCTTTGCCTATGTCAAACCAGTCCATTACATTCCATAAAAACTGCCAGGAGACCCTGTCAAATGCTTTTTCAGCATCAAGAAATATGGCTGCGACAGGGTCTCCTGCTACCTCAGCAGCATCTAATATAGTAATTAACTGCCTGGTGTGCTGAGTAGTCCCTTTCCCGGGAATAAAACCGTGTTGTGTCTTGCTTACTAGTTTCTCGATAACTCGACTCAATCTTTGTGCTAGAGCTTTGGCATATAATTTTGCATCTGCATTCAGGAGAGTGATAGGTCTATATGACCCTGGGTCTAGTGGGGGTTTATCCTTTTTCAGTATCACAATAATATTTGCATCATCCCAAGACTGAGGTGCAGATTTTTGCAGCTGTGCCTGTCTAAAAGTCTCCAGCATATTTTCCCCAAGTCTTTCCCAAAATGTTTTGTAAAATTCAGCTGGTATTTGATCTGGCCCTGTAGCCTTGCCTCCTGGTAAGTTATTCACTGCCATTTTAATCTCCTGCAATGTTAGCGGTAGATCTAATTTGTCCCTTTCTTCCTTGTCCAGTTTATCATGCGATATCCCTGTCAGATAGTCCCTGCACCCTTCCCCTATATCCTCTGGTTTCTGATCATATAGTTTCTCGTAAAATTCTCTAAATGCCTCCTGAACCTCTTCTGTCTTATTTACCACTATCCCATCGCTATTACTAATTTCTTTGATTTCCCCTGCAGCCAGATTCTGTTTAATTCTAATAGCTAAGAGGTGTCCTACTCTCTCACTGTACTCATAGCACTTTTCTTTCTTAGCGAGGTAATTCCCCGCCGCTTTTGCCAAGAGGGCTTCTCCCGTTTCTGCTTTCTTGACTTCTATTTCCAGTATAAGGTCCTCTATTTCAGTTATGTGTTGTCCCTGCACTGCACAGCTTAATTGTTCTTCTAAACTATTCATCTCCTTTACCCATCTGTCCATCCTTGTTCTCTCCATCTTACTCTTTTTTAAGGTATAACTCAGGGTTTCCCCCCTTATTCCGGCCTTAAATGTATCCCAGACGATTTTAGCTGGAGCCGATCCCCTGTTTATTTCCCAGAACTGTGTGATCCATTTATTCATCCTGCTGATATATTCTTCCTCTTTCAGTAATCTTCTCTCAAATGTCCAAGTACAGGGTTTAATACTCCCTCTATCTACCCTGGGGATGGTTATTACCAATAAATTATGGTCCGAAATCATTCTCGGTATTCGCTCTATCTGGGCCCCGTTTGTTATATCATTAGACACTATGATATAATCTAGTCTTGCAATCATTTTGTGGGGTGCCGAATAAAAGGTAGCTCCTGACCCGAATGGGTTGCGTTTAGACCAAAAATCTGAAAGAGCATTATTCTGCAGCATATTGATTACAGCATTACATATTTTTTTTTCCTACCTACGTATCTCCCCCCTCCTGCTCCCCCCAAGCCATGCAAACCGTTTATGTTGAAATCACCGCACATAATTACCGGCTCTATCCAGAGTGCGAGTTCCTGATCTAGCCATTCAAACATTTCCGGGTTGTCGTCATTTGGGCCGTATACAGATACTATTGTTAAATTCCCAGCAGTAGTTTCCCCCTCAATGATAACCCATCTCCCCTCAGAATCTTCTTTTTTCCTTCTAAGTTTAATAGCCCCTCTCCTTGCTAATATAGCCACCCCCTTTGTTCTGGTGTCTTGATTTGTACTAGCCAACACCTCATATCCCAACTGTTCAAGTTTGAACTTTTCTTTCTCCAGAATGTGCGTCTCCTGTAAACAAATCACATCCAGTTTTAGCTGTCTGAACAGTGACGCCGCCTTTTGTCTTTTCCCTCCATCGTTTAATCCACATATATTCACTGTTGCAATCCTTAACGCCATTTCACCTTATAAATTTTTCCTAAAGAAAATGTTACCCACTTGCTCTGTTTTGTTGCAAATCTTATCTCATTCCAATCTATTCTTTTGTGTTGTTTCACCGACTTTACCTGATCCTTTCCCACCCCACACCCCCCCACCCCTTCCCTCCCACGGCAGCCCCACCCCCCCTTTCTACAGGCAAATAGGTCAATCCTGACCTATGTGTTGGCTGCTTGCATTGTAGCGTCGCCCTCCCTCTCCCTCCTAGCTGTCCCGAATTTGCAGTCCGTAGACCTTGATAAGTATTCCATAGTCTTGTTCCTTGTTGATCTTTCCTATTTCCCCTTGCGTTGCTCCTTTAGCTCTTCGAGGTACTCCCCTGCTTTTATCTCAGAAAAAAACCACCTTGTGCGCCCACCACTGATAACCTTAAGTTTCGCCGGGAACATCAGATATGCTTCAGCTCCTTGTTGTTGAAAAGGGGTTATTAACTGTCTTAAGCGCCATCGCCTCTCGACAGTGACATGGCAAAAGTCAGGTCTCGCAAAGAATGTAACCCCTTCGGCAGATCTTTTAGAGTCTGGTCTAGCTTTTTCCATCACCTCCTGCCTTGCCAGGAAGTTGCCAAAAAATACCAGCATTGCTCTAGGCATATTTTCTTGGGACCCTCCTTGCCTTTTTTTAATTGACAGTGGAAATCTATGGGCTCTTTGAACCTCGTCTTCCCATCTCCACCTAGCCTCAGGGAAGGCTCCCTTTAGAAGCCTGATCACGTACCCCCTTGCGTCCTGCCCTTCCACTCCTTCCTCCAGGCCCAAAAGTCTTACATTGTTCCGTCTCTGACGATTTTCAGAGTCCTCCACTTTCCATTGCAGGTCTTCCATTATTTTTGTCTGATCCCTCTTAAATTTGAGCCACTCAGTTGCCTCGTCCTCCAATCTTCCTGTCCTTTCCTCTACCAGTTCCACTCTCCCCTCCACTTCCTCATACTTTTTGTTCATCTTCCTGATGGAGGCCTGTATTTTTTTTGTGTCATGTCTAGCTCTGCGGCTCTCCGCCCTGGCTTCCCCCTGGATTTGTTTTAGCATATTGACTAGTAGGTTCAGGGTGGCTTGCTCTCTTAGATTATCCTCCTCACTTGCCATGTCTTTATCTTGTACCCCCTGCGACCCTTGAGACCCTTGCATCCCCTCTTGAAAAAGGCCTGTAGTGGCAGAATAGTCCCACAGTAGCTTTTTATTCGATTTAGCGTTTGAATTGCGTTTTAAGGCAGATTTTTTCTTTTTCTGTGTAATTAATGTGTCAGATTCAGTACTTTCCTCTTCCTCTGATGATATCTCAGAGGTCCCTAATTCCTCAGCACTTGATGAGGTTGAGCCTTCATTTACTGAAAAGAATTTGTCCCCTTCTCGTTCTTTCTGTGAGTCTATGCTCATCATACTTCCCCAGTTCGTGTTCGCTTTTGGCCTCAGATTGCTGCTTATCTCAGCCTCTACTTGCAGCAGTGCGTCCAACATTGAGGCATTATTATTCATGCCTTCAATCTCCTTTAATGTTAATTCCCCATAACCATTGCCGTTACCTTTTGAACCTTGGATTTTCGTCTCCTCCATGTATCGTGCTGCACCAGGAGCCGCTTCAACAGCAGCCCCCACCTCCTCGGCTTGGTCTGTCTCTCCCAGCGTTCTTTCCTCCTCTGGCCTGGACGTGCACGCTCCTGCGTGTTCCACTGGTTGCTCAGCAACCCCAATGCAGCCTTCCGCGTAGGGTGTTTGTATAGCGTTCTGCCCTGCTGAGCCCGCGCTGTTGCATCCCGGCGGGACCCCGCCTCGCTCTGCTGCCTTCTCCTCGGTCTTTGTGTGACTTGTATCCCCGGCTGCCTTCTCCTCTGTTTGCCTCGCCAGGGTGGGCACAAGTCCCGCTTTTACATCTCCGCCAGGTCCGCCGGTCAGAGCCGCCAAGGGTTTCCGTGTGAAGGTCTCCGATAAGGTAGGCTGTCTCAACGATGTCTCCTTCTCCTTGATCAGCAAACTGGGGGTTTTGGCGTTCTGTTTAGTTTCTACACGCTCTTTTTCCGCTGCTGAACTTCCTTTTTCCCCATGTAGCAAAGCGCATTTTTCCGCACCACTCTGCGCTTTTAACTCGGCTTTTTTCTCCCGCTCGATCTTCCGCTGCTGTGCTTTCTGTGTGGCACTTAATGCGGGGATGATTTTTCTGCCTGGCTGTGAAGTCTTCGGGATGGCCCCCGGTCCGCTGCCTTCCTTAGAACGTGCTGACATTGTTGGTATCTTCGAGCTAGGGGGTCCTACCCAGCATTTCCTCTGTGCCTTTTTCCAGAACCTCAGGAGCAACCAATACGCTATCCACATATTCGCATTTTACTGCATTCTTGGTCTAGTACTAGCTTTAGCAGTCAGTCCAGGAGAGGGAGTGTAGTGCGACTACTCCCTACAATGCTCCAGCGGCCATCTTGCCTCCTGAGGTGCCCGTTCATCTTCTCATCCTAAGAGAAAAAAACGTATATAGTAGGGTACAGAGTCAAGGATACTTTTAACAAAAAACAACATGCACCATGTGCCATCATTATAATGTGCTGGTCGTAAACAATTATCGACCATCATCTCGGACTGTCAAGGTCAGTCTACAATCACCACTACAATTAATATGTAGAAGTAAATTCACTCACCCACGTGATGGGAAGGAACTGCCCCACCTCACCTGGCACGAGCTCAGGTAGTGGATGCACCGCACTAAGAAAAAAACAACAATTAAACAGATGTATCTACACCTGTAATCCCAGTCCAATTGATCTCAACACGCGCCACACACGGCGCCCCGCCCCGTCATTACCACAGAACCCCACCTGGTTATGTGGGTAGCTTAATTAAAATATAACTCAAGTTTGATAGTTATTGGGTTCCCATGCCCAACCTCATGACCAAACGCCACTTTCAGGGCATCTCTACAACTTTTCAAACTATCTTCATGCATTGCAAAGTTCGAAATCCACAGATAGTCAAACGCTCATCACTCAGGCATAGGCTGACTCACCTATCCGTCGGTGCACCGGTCGTCCCTCTAAGCTCTCTCGTAGGGAGGAACCGACGCGGTGCACCGACGAGGTTTAAATGCCTTACCCCGCCTTAGTGTTTGGGGCGGGCCAGGCGTTTCCTGACGCGTCTAGTGCGTCATAGCGTACAGCGCGCCGCGCGCCCTCAATGCTATGCTGGTAGTCATGGGAATTGTAGTTCCCACGGAATATTAATCTCCCGCGTTCGCCGGTTCGAGTCCCCTTTAGGGGACATGCACAACAAACAATACCAGCCTTAATTTAAATTAGACAAACGGGGAGCTAGTCACAGGACGATATTATTATTAAAAACCAATTAATACTCAGTGGCCAATTAGCGCGCTGATGATGGGAAATGTAGTTCCCAAAGGACGTAGTCTCCCACAGTGTGGATTCCAGACCTCCTAAAGCAACATGAGTTACAGAGAGCTCCCAACCAGATTAGAAGATCTTCTTTTGGCAATATGTTTAATAAAGAAAACCCTCTGTACATGAATGAATTAGAAGATCCTCTTTAAGGAGTGTGTTTAACAAAGAGGTCCCTATGTACATGAAGGGATTAAAAGATCTTCTATTAAGCAATGAATTTATCAAAGAGGTCCCTACGTACATAGATCAAGGGGACCCATAGACGCTCAGTATTGGGTAAAGATGGTTGGACTTAAGGACCACAGTAACCCAATCTGACAAAAGGTCAATATGTCCATTACAATTTGATGTATCCTAGAATAGGATGCTTCAAGTTACCCGAGGAGTGTTCCCAGCAACATGATAGCCATCCAATCACTATATTACAAAGCATGTACTTTAACTGAGATCCAAATCCAATGACTAACTTGAACCAGTATTGCAATTAAAGGGACATCCAGGGGATGTCATCATTCAACCCAAGTTTGTCACTTCGAAGACGGTAGACCCACTTCTGTTCACATTTGAACAAAAATTTGGAAATGTCTGTTACTGATGGAGAAATCCATGGTTGGTCTAATACCGTCCAAAGGATGTCAGTAGGTTGGTGACCCACCTGCACAAAGTGATTCGTCAATTTGGTAGCCTGTTTGCCGCAACGAATCGAACTTTTATGTTCAGAAATTCTGAGCTTGATTTTACGGGTGGTCATCCCTACGTAGTTCAGTTTGCATGGACAAGTTATCAAATAAATCAGGTTCGAACTATTGCAATTAGTGAACCGTCTTAGTTGCCATGGTCTGTCAGTTCCAATATCGATGGTAAGTGTTTTAGTCGTCTGGGGACAAGCCGCACAGCTGCCACAAGGATGGTGTCCGGTAACTGCGGGCAAGTCCCAGAGAGTTCCAACAGCTCTGGGAATCGAGGTTTTTGGTCTGGTATGAACCAGCTGATCTCGCAAGTTCTGGCCTCTCTTAAAGGCGAACAGTGGGGGAGGGATAGAGTCTGGACCTGTCCCGAGAATTTTCCAATGTTTCCTAACAATTTTTTGAACTTTGTTGGAAAGCGTGTTATATGTGTGTACACAGGTAATTCTCTCTTGTTGGTTCTTTGGGGGTGCAGGTTCTAATAAACATTCTCTGTTGTTATTAGCAGCACGTTTTTTAGAATGTTTAATGAGACGTTGAGGATAATTTTTGTCTCGCAGGTTTTTTTCAAGTGCTGCAGAATGTGTGCCAAAGGCCATTTTAGTGGAACAATTCCTCTGGATCCGAAGGAATTGTCCAAAGGGTAGGTTATCCCTTAACGCCTTTGGATGAAAGCTGTCATAGCTTAACAAGGAATTCCTTGCCATTGGCTTGCGGTACAGCTCAGATTGTAGACCCCCTCCTGACGCTGAGATCAACAGGTCCAAGAAGGCGAGCTGGTGTCTATCAAATTCCATAGTAAATTTCAGGAAACGATTTCTTCCATTCAACCACATGTGAAATTGGTGAAGTTCCTCTACTGTGCCACGCCACACGACCAAGATATCGTCTATATATCTTTTCCATACTCGCAGACACTGGAGATGTGGGTTAGTGTCTGCGAGTACGTGTGTCTGTTCAAAAGTATGAACATATAGATTAGCGAGGCTAGGAGCAAAGACGCTTCCCATGCTCGTCCCACTAACCTGAAGATAGATAGATTCCTCATACTGGAAGAAGTTCTCAGTCATGGCGATAGTCGCCAAAGTCATAATAAAGCTGACCGGAGTGATCGAATTCAGATCTCTGATGTTTAGAAGGGCTTCAATGGCCTCTAGTGTCTCAGTTTGTGGGATCGATGTATATAGGCTCTCCACATCAAAGGACACTAGGAGATCAAGATCTTCATTAAATTCTATTCCTGGCAGAAACCTTAGGACATCCTTAGTGTCCTTAAGGAAAGTTGGCATCTCCCGCACTATAGGCTGCAAGAAAAAGTCTACAAAAGTAGACAAGGGTTCCAACAGAGAACCAATCCCCGATATGATAGGTCTACCGGGAGGGGGGCGTTGTGGCTTGTGCACCTTTGGAAGTGTGTAGAAATATGGCATTTTAGGATGGATAGTGCGCAAATACTGGGACTCCTTGTCTGTGATCCATCCCTCTGCAAGGCCTTCCTCAACTACGTGGCCGATGACCACGGACAACCTGTCAGTTGGATCCTTGTCGAGTTTACGATAGGCCTTGATGTCATTTAGTTGCCGCATACACTCTTCACGGTACATGTCCGTGTCCAATAAAACGGTGGCCCCACCCTTATCGGCTGGTTTAATTACCACCGATGTCAAGTTTGCCAATGTCGTAACTGCCTCCTGTTCAGTTTTGGATAGATTAACAAAATGATTTTGAGGTCGGAGGTACAGTTGTGACAAATCATGATCCACTGCCTCTTCGAATGCCTGTACTTTCGCCGGTAGTCCCACTAAGCCGGGATTAAAAGTTGAGGGTCTCTTGAGGCTAGTGTTTACTATGTCTTCACTTTGTGTGACAGTAGTTTTATTGGCAAATAGATAGTGGAGCCTAATCTTGCGGAAAAATTTGCCCATTTCAGTTTGAATAAGAAACGGGTCACCCTTGTTGGTTTTGACAAAGCCTAGTCCTTTATTAAGGACTAATTTCTCAGTGTCAGTCAAGACATGTTTGCTGAGATTGATTACAAGGCTGATGTCCCTGCTTGTTCCCTCGGTATCTTCTTGCCGTCCCTCAGATCCATGGTTGCTGGGGGAAGGTTCCAACGTACTTGGCCTTGTTGTTGGCCTCTCCGCTTGCCTCTCGGACGTTCATTACTTAAAATAAATGAAACATACATTACAACAATATTATTCACTTTTCACACATATACCAACATACAAAACACTTTAAAAAATTCGATATAAAAAATTCGATATATCTTAATGCCTATATTATATACTTCGATATTTTGACTTCTATTTGTTGACAATTGATATTACTTACCTTCAATTCGATATTTTAACTACTATATTGTGTAAATTTGATATTTTGTCCATTCTATATTTTTACTTCGATATTATGTCCATTCTATATATTTTTTTCGATATTATGGATAGTTACCATTTATCTATGGTTTAGAAACCATACAATGCTTTTACAGTATTATTTTATAATACTCTTCTTGCTGTACACATTATACGCTGCAACCAGTATTACGATTGTAGCAGTTCACTTTACTTGCAAGAGAAAGAAGACTGTTTGATAAATTATTTTATTGAAAATGCCCGTCTCTCTATTTTCTCTGCACCTCTGATGAAACGAAGCATGCACGATTGAGTAAAATATCTATCTATTGTTTCCACGACTCTGAAGATACGTTTATTATTGGGGAATCAAAGTTGTCATGGTTATGCGGTTGTCAGAGACTAATCCCTTCTTGTCTACTCGAGAACGTTTCTTGTGACCTCTGAGCTAGCTGGCACTCACAATTAAGTCTATTCGATAGAGACCTAGTCGACCCAAATCCTACGTCAAATCTATAGATTAAATTATTCCAATACGCAGAGCCTATTGGGAATATAGGAACTACACTACATGGCGCAGAACGGTTGGTAAGGCACTAATTTAACGCTAGGTACTAGAGTAACTCAGTCGTGCTTTTCACAGAGACCCCTTTTTCCTTTAAAATACTCCAATACACGTCTGGAGTGGGTAAAAGGATAAAATATCCGCCATAACTGAGTAGGACGAAAATCCTATGTATTACTTTTTGGCTTGATTCAACGTTGAAGGATACAGTGTTCCAAAATATTGTGAACCTTATTTTTGTTTCCTTGAAACATGCTCTGCAAACGTAATTTTTTTTTATGAGAGGATGGTCATGCTCCCTACCAATTTCGACCAACCTGCGACCAGAGTTGTCAATAGAACCCTTCTTAGATCAGTATAACCTGATGACCCAGTGATACCAGAGGGATCCATCCATCTCGGTCTGAGAGCTTTCCAGGAGGCCTAATCATAGGATAACAAAAAAGAGAAGGTGATCTTTACAAATTACATAGACCAGTGTGAATAATATGCTGTCTGAACTGGAGACCATTTTAACAGACAGTCCCAAATTGCTATTTTCAAGCAAAGTGTTATATGAGACCTGCCATAACACAATACAATTCCCCTCCACAATCAACTCTTCCCATAATTCACCGGCTAATTTGAAGTCCCCGTCTATCGCACCCTCAATGGCCCAATAAAAAGCAGCTACCTCTTTCTTGCCTGTTGACTTTTTAACCAGGAGCTCTTCAAGATCGTTACCCAGTCCTATCTGCTTTTTGTGGTTTTGGGACCGACTTTTTAACTGTAAGTATTTAAATCTTGACATGCCCCCTTCCACTTTATCATCTAACGTTGCCCAGGGAAGTAGAGAGCCACCTTCAGTTAAATCTCCCCATGTAGTTAATCCTGCTGTTTTTAGTGATATAGCAAGATCATCTTTAAGGCAGCTAGGAGACCCTGGGCTGTCCCTCAACGGGGCTAATCTTGAATAATACTCCAGGCTCATTAGTATTTTAATTCTGGCCCATAATTGCGCTGCTCCACATAAAACTTTCAGCCTAACCTTTTTGAAAAAAATGTTGTCTCCATATTTAAAGAGAAAACCTTCTTGAGAAAGCTCCGACTGGTCAAGCATTGCTTTAAACATTTTCCCCCTATCCGAGTCATCTGGATGTTTTAACAGCATTCTTGAATGGGTTAACTGGAATGCCCACGCATAATACTGAACATCCGAGAGTGCAAGACCACCCTTTTCCCTTCCTCCACCTCAATTGTTTCCAGGAGATCCTGGTTGCCTTGTAGGCCAATACAAATGAATGAATAGCCTGCTGGAATCTGTCAATCAAATGTTTGTCAAAATGTAATGGGATGGTATTAAAAAGAAAACTTACTTTTGGTAAAACTACCATTTTTATCACGTTTACTCTACCCAAGATGGTTAAGGGGAGATGAGCCCAAGATTTCATTTGATTTAGGCTCTCTTTAAGAATATTTGAGAGATTCACCTTAGCTATTTCCTCGATACTAGAAACGATTTTGACTCCCAAGTACCTCATGTCATCTTTAGTTTGATGGGGTCCCCTTGGCAGGTTCCAGGTCATAATTTCAGTTTTTCCCGCATTAAATTAGTAACCGGACACTCTGCCAAAGTCTTCTGCTAGCCTGATGACTTGGGAAAAAGATGTATCTAAATCTGGCGATAAGATTAAAATGTCCTCCGCATACAGGGCTACCTTTCTCTCCCATGTGGCGCTCTTGAATGGTATTATGGCTTGCTCCTCCCTAATACTCTGAGCAAAAGGCTTTATGTATAGACTGAAGAGGAGGGGAGAAAGAGGGCAGCCCTGTCTCGTTCCTCTCTTAATGCTGAAAGGCTTTGTCAAATTTCCGTTTACTATCAACCTTGCTGATGTGTCACTGTATAGGAGTTTAATGGTTCTACAAAACTTTGGGCCAAAATTAAATTTCTCCAAAACTGCTGATAGATAGTTCCAGTTTACTCTGTCTAATGCTTTTGTTGCATCGAGTGTCACGACTGTCAACGGAAGGGCAAAACTGGAAGAGAAATATATCACACCTAAGGGTGGGCGTCCGAATCGGCTACGCCCACCGAGTAGGCGTAGTGTTGCCTTCTACGCATTTTGCGTAGACAGCGTAGCCGGCAACACTACGCCCACTCCGTGAGCGTAGCCGAGTCGGCCGCCACCCGCCTCCCTCCCGCCCTCCACTAGATACTTTATTTAAGCATTTACACGGATTAAAACAACTTTAAAGCACTTACCTTCTCCGGGGCTCGTCCGGGTCTTCATCTTTGAATAGCGTCCTTTTCCTGGATACCAATGCGCATGCGCGGGCGGCCGCGCATGCGCATTTCTCGGGAGAAATGCGCATGCGCGGCCGCCCGCGCATGCGCATTGGTATCCAGGAAAAGGACGCTATTCAAAGATGGCGACCCGGACGAGCCCCGAACAAGGTAAGTGCTTTAAAGTTGTTTTAATCCGTGTAATTGCTTAAATAAAGTATGTAGGGGAGAGCGGGAGGGAGGTGCGTAGTGGGGCTACGCGGAGTGCGGGAGTGGGCGTAGCTTCTCGCCCTCTCCGCGTAGCTCCGCGGAGCCCCACTACGCCCCACTACGCCCAAATCGTGCGTGAGATCGAAAGGGTTTCTACCTTTTAAAAACCCCTTCTGATCTATATGTAACAGATCTCCTGCCACTGCTCCTAGTCTACCAGCGAGAATTCTCGTGAAGACCTTATAGTCAGAATTAAGGAGCGAAATGGGTCTATACGACCTGCAATTTGTGCAGGGTTTACCCGGTTTCAAAATCAAAGTAATATTTGCTTTTCCCCACGAAGAGGGAGGTTTAACACCCTCTAGTAGGACTTTATTAAAGAGTGCAGTCATATATGGAATTATGGCATCGCCCATAGATCTATAGACTTCCACTGGAAGGCCATCTGGCCCTTCTGCTTTCCCAGGTTTACAAGCTGAGAGTGCCTTCCTAACCTCCTGCTGTGTAATTTCTACCTCCAAATTTTGCCTCTCAGCAAATTCCAGAGCTGGGAGATGTATTAAGTTTAACCAGTCTCTAGCAGCAGATTTATCTATGCAGATGTCTTCATCATATAAGTCCTTAAAATAAGTGTGGCAAAGCATCTCTTACTTTATCCTCCTTAGTTGTTGTTATATTGGAGTCTGCATCTTCTATCTCCTTAATCAAATTATGTACCCTATCCGATTTAGCCTTCCAGGCTAATAATCTACCAGCCCCCTCACCATATTCAAAATGAGCTAGCTTACTAACCGCCCATCTGCTGGAGATTCTAGCCTGAACTGTGCTTTCAAGAAGCACTTTCAGCGATTCCAGTTTATCAATTGATTTTTGAGTTTGCTCCTGATCTTCCTCTTTTATTATATTTTTCTCAACCTCTTTCATTTGACCCTCTATTTGTGAGATTTCCTCTCTATACTTCCTATTTTTATATGAGGTCCTGTTCGTAGCCAATCCTCAGGAAAGCTTTTAGAGTGTCCCAGACCACAGAAATATCGGCAGAACCAATATTGAGATCTAAGAAGGATTTAATTTCTTGGGACAAGAAAATTATACCCTCTTTATCTAGAAGAATAGTTTGATCAAATGACCAGACTCTTTGTTGGGGTTTAGCTCCAAGATCCCATTCCATCCACACAGCTGCATGATCCGAAAGGTGGGAGGTCAGATAACCTATATCTTTAATACTGCTTCGTAAATTGTTACTAATTAAAATATAGTCTATCCTATACATGTGTCTATACTTTTTATTATAGAAAGACACTCCCAATTGGGTACCAGACCTCTCCCTCCAGATATCAACTATCGCATTTTGCCTCATCATAGATTTAAAAAAAAATCTGGATTTAGAAAGGGTATTAGCTTTACTATTTGGTGATTTATCCCACTGAGGATTTAACACTATATTAAAATCCCCAGCAAAGATTGTCTTATCAGGAAGCCCCAATAAATGTAGAAAGATAGTTTATAAAGTTGAGGGGTTCGTCCTGATTAGGTCCATAATAGCCGACTACCTTAATAGGTGTCTTTTCTACTGAAATTATCGCTATAACCCATCTGCCACTTGAGTCCGTCTTCACATTTTGAACAATAACATTAGCTTGCCTTTTATTTATTATAGCAACCCCCTGACGTTAGATGACTGACCAGAACAAAAACAATGTCCCCCCCACTGAGCATACTACATATTTCAATAACTTCCTTTTTAATAAGGTGGGTTTCCTGCAGGATAATTATTTGTGCAGGTGAATCCCTCAACTATTGCAAAATTCTCTCTCTCCTATTTTTGACTCGGAGGCCATTTACATTCTATGATAGACATTGGAGCGTTTTCATGAAAAACTAGGAGGACCACATTTTGACCCTGCCCCATCCTGTACAAAATGTGCTCCTGACCCGCAGCAGAAATGGGATAAAACAAGGCCTAATAGGACCAAAAGGCCAATGAGGATTACTTTTTTTGCTATTTTACCCCTCTGCTCCCTCCCCCGCGCTCCCTCCACCTCCCCCCTTAAGCCTACCCCACAACCCTTGGAGAACCTGACCCCTATTTACCTGGAAAATCCAGGTTCTGCCGGCCGGTAGCTACTTTCTTGCCTTTTTCTACTTTTTAAAAACAAATTGTGACAGTGCTTGTGTATATGTGTTTGTCAGAGTATAAAATATAATTCATATATGTACCTAGTGTATACCGAACATATCTACATCTAGCGCAGTGCAATGATGCCTATCCCTCCCCTTCATAAACTTCGCCTAAAGTTAGCAGGTAGCTACCCGCTATACATGATTTTCTCGTAATAATAAAGAGTATTATTTAAGATTTTCAAGCAGGTCATCTGCCTCCTGCACTGTTCGCACATTGTGCATCTTGTTATTTAACATAATCCTCAGTTGAGTCGGGAATCTGAGTTGAACAACAACCCCCAATTTCTTAAAGTCTTCCATTCTCCTCCCCAGCTCCCACTGGCGATCCAGAGTGGTACACGAGAGGTCTGACCTAATCTCAAAATTGAAGTCTCTTGACTTCAGAGACTTCAATTTAAGTTCTGCCGTAAGAATTTTTTCCTTTATTTCAAAGGTGAGAAAATTTACCAAGATCTTCCTCGGCTTTGTACGGTTAGGTTTTTTCCTGTAAGGGTCTCTGTGTATCCTCTGGATATCTTGCCTCAATTCCTATTCAGATATATCAATCTGGATTACCTCCTTGATAAGAGTTATAATGAAGGATTTTAGGTCTTCTCCTTCCTTCCCCTCTGGCACCTTCAAGAGGCGCAAATTATTGCGCCTGGAAATTTTTTCCAGTGACTCCACTTGGTCTCTGAGTGCAGCTTCCTCTTTTCTAAGTGAGATGATGTCATCTTTAGCTGCTCCCAGGCCTGTCTTAAGCTCTTCCACCGAGTTTTCTAGAACTCCGGTCCTGGAATTCAAAATATCCGGCTTTTTCTCTAGGGTTTCATAAAAAAGTCTGATGTCCCCCTGATTTGCCTCTGTAGTTGCGAACCCCTTTTTAATGTCAGATGCCATAGTGAGTTGAACAACAACCCCCAATTTCTTAAAGTCTTCCATTCTCCTCCCCAGCTCCCACTGGCGATCCAGAGTGGTACACGAGAGGTCTGACCTAATCTCAAAATTGAAGTCTCTTGACTTCAGAGACTTCAATTTAAGTTCTGCCGTAAGAATTTTTTCCTTTATTTCAAAGGTGAGAAAATTTACCAAGATCTTCCTCGGCTTTGTACGGTTAGGTTTTTTCCTGTAAGGGTCTCTGTGTATCCTCTGGATATCTTGCCTCAATTCCTATTCAGATATATCAATCTGGATTACCTCCTTGATAAGAGTTATAATGAAGGATTTTAGGTCTTCTCCTTCCTTCCCCTCTGGCACCTTCAAGAGGCGCAAATTATTGCGCCTGGAAATTTTTTCCAGTGACTCCACTTGGTCTCTGAGTGCAGCTTCCTCTTTTCTAAGTGAGATGATGTCATCTTTAGCTGCTCCCAGGCCTGTCTTAAGCTCTTCCACCGAGTTTTCTAGAACTCCGGTCCTGGAATTCAAAATATCCGGCTTTTTCTCTAGGGTTTCATAAAAAAGTCTGATGTCCCCCTGATTTGCCTCTGTAGTTGCGAACCCCTTTTTAATGTCAGATGCCATAGTGAGAAATAAAGATTCTAGCCCAGTGCCTGGAGGGAAAACATCACTCCCATCAGCCCCTGTTGCCGCATTTATATCTACCCCTCTGCAAACAGGATCAACTTCGTCACTTCCACCACCTGTGGAGGGATTTTCCAAGCTCGTACTCTCATTGATTTCAGAGGTTCCTGGAGCCTCTGACTCCTTCAGCTGACTAAGTTGAACGTCCTGTGATTTACTCTGTGGTTGTGGCTGTGTCTGTGGCTGTGGCAGTGGCTGTGGTTTCAACTGCGACTGCGGCTGTGACTCTGAGAGAATAGAGGAGCTTGAAGGTGGGCCAGTATTTTGCGGGGTATCTGAGCCGTGTTTTAATTGGAAACAAGACTCCATCGCAAACTCAGGACTCTCTGTTGCCATGTTAGAAGAAGAATGAGACTCCCCCCTGGTTGTCCTAAGAGCTTCCCCCTGCTCTGTGACGTTCAAGATTTGAGGCCAAACTTTAAAATATGACCTCAGTGAGGGAGTTACTTTGACTTTAGTCTCAGAGGTGGGCCCTTTCCTTTTGATATTTTTTGGACCTTTTCCCTTATGTATTCGATAAGGGTGGGAACTTTCATCAGTATTTCTGTCAGTTATCTCTGCTGGCTCACCCTCGAGTAGCTGTTTACTTCCAGAAAAACCTTTTGCTGTATTTTTTGTGGCGCTACCCTCCTTGTTTGCTTGTGTTTCAGGTTTTTCAGGTTAAGCTTTTAATTTAATTTTGGCTGTATTTTTTTGTTCTGCCTATTTTACCCGGTTTATCAGAATTATTTACTTCAGAACCGCCCTCAGCCACTAACTGCCCTGCCCTCTTGCCCTTATAACCGCTTATCCGGGGGTCAGAGACAGTGGTGGTAATGGAAGTGCCCTTCCTTCTAAGGCAGTACGGTGCAATATGATGTCTTGGGGGCTCCCCCCGAAAAAGATCCACAATGTTACCTTGTGTAGAGAGCTGCTGAGCCTCCGGAGCAAACACTACTTCCCCTCCTCTAATTTCCATGGCCAAACCTTTACCAGCAGCGTGTTGCTCCACTGCCTCCTCGTCCAGCATGAAGACGGCGGCTCCCGCCACCCTGCAAGTGCTGACACTGATGCTCGTGTTACTGGAAGCACCTGGGGAGAGTCCCATACGCAGCAGCCGACGTGCCGCCAATCTCCAGCCCCTCCTCAGCTCCGAGGCAACTGCGAAGCAGCGCGGCAGATCCACAGGGGCACCGCACAGTAAAAAATTAATTTGGATTTGAAATCGGGCTTTCTACCATGCCGGCATTGCCACAGCAGACATAACGCAGCGCTTCAACAGGGGAGCTACTGGCACGACCAGCGACCGCTTTAGCTCACGGCCGCCATGTTCTCCCAGTGCTTGCGCACTGCAAACTTTGTCGCCGTTATTTGACATTGTTTAATGAAAGTTTGCTCAATGTCAAATAACGGTGACAATAACGCAAACGGTGGAGCTGCAGGAACTGCAGCCCTACCGGGTTTAGACATTACAGGTTTCCAACAAAATGACCCGGATGCTATAATCCTCCTTGAAAATTCAAGAAAAGCCATCACTATAAAACTTATAAGAAATGGCCTATCACCAAGAGGTGGTAGGGTCATTTTTGTCAGAGAGGCACACCAATATCGGCAGACAGAGGTATTCTACTCATGGATAGTCTTCCTTGAAGCAAATGCAGTATCGCATGTGTTTCACTTCTACAAAGTAGAGGATAATCTAAGGGAATACATTGTTTTCGAAGACATTGAAATTCCACTAACTTACCAAGAGCATTAGCTCTGGTTTAAAGGCGCCCTACAACATCAAAATCACATTACCAGGCTCATCCACTAGGTAGACCAGGAGCAACATGGCCGGTACTAGCCAGCTATACACCACATCCTGACATTGACGAAATGTCAAGTGAAGAATTATTAGTTCAACTAAAACAACTAATAAAAATACATACACAATTGGTTCAATATGTCATTCGGACTCTAACAGTCCAACCTCCTATAAGGATTCCTCAACAAACCCCTCACCAGGGGAACACAAATAAAATCCCACCACAGACTATACAATCAGTCATTGGTAAATTACCCGCAAAATGGAAAAAATTCCATTCTGTATAGCTCAAAAAATTACTCAAATTGAGGCAGTATTTTCTGACAGTACACCTCATGAGAAACACAGAATTTTAACAATCTGTTTACCAATGGGGATCACACCACACCTGGAGGACTGCGACACTTGGGGTACAGTCTTTGCTGCAATCTACACAAAAACACATGGTGTTCCGTCTATGCCGGTAATACCAGATGTCCTGAAACAGATTAAAAATGAATACAGGGCAGAGCCTGCTTTAAATCTGGGTATGAAATTACTGAAAGATTTCAAACAGGTCTCAGATATAATATTAGCTACTATTAAAGGTGAAGCAGCATCCATGGCGATCCGCCAAAAAATAAGAGAAATTGATATAACTGAGCAGCCATATGAACTGGGCAAAATAATTGACAAATCCTTTGAAGAACTAGGTAGAGATAGTTTGGGTGGGAACCCAGTAAAGCCCTAACTAACAGAAAATCCTGACAAGGTTTTTATTAAAAACACTCTCACTACTCCTAAAAAGAAGTGGGAAAATACTAAACAAAATTTTAATGAAAACCGTTCTCAGTCCTCAAAAGGAGCCCTCTGAAAAGAGGTATAACCTCGGGAATAGGGATAATTTGAGAAAACCTGATAGATATCAAGATACTGATACACTACAGTAGCAAGTGATCAAGTGGTTCCAGCGATTTCAATGAATCCTGATGCAATCCCAACAATTGACATAACTGCCTCTGGCTATTTCATTAACTTTGATACGTTTTGCCGAGGATCCCAGCCAGCCTGAAACAATGCTAGTAAAAAGAACTTTGAAAGAACAAGCAACAGACCTTTTTCATCACCTGGAAAAGACTTATCTGGTTTCACCATGGATTGAACTTTGGATTGGGTTGGGTGTACTTTTTCTTCTACTTTGGTTGTCTCTGGTAATAACTTTGAGAATGCTCATAAATGGAAGATATGTCAAAATAGAGACAGCAAGTAAGAACATCATCGTACTCCTCAAGCCACACAAATCATTCCATCGTGAACAAAGAGACTTGTCATCAGTGAACATCACAGCCGTTCCTATACCTGGGGGTATAGCTTGGGACAGAACTGATTATGACATTTTTGGCCCGTCGGAGCTGTTGAACATTTCACACTTATTCAAGATTTCCTTAAGTGATTTTGTTTCATCTAGTACATTTTCTGATGATTGGGACTTCGAGACTGTTAATAAAATGATGTCAGACCTAGAAATGTCTGCAGTATTCACTAATCATGAATATTTAGAAGGTCCATCAGACTATGAACAAATGTATTGTTAATATAACTATGGTAATCATTTCTTGCACAAATCTGCAAATCCTAGAAATGTATTAATGTATAACCAATGAGAACATTGTCCAACGCCACCAAAGGGTACCTCAAAAACATTTGCAAGGAAATTTCCTTACTTTTCTTTGTTCAATGTATCCAATGATGAATCTTTTTACTTTAAAAGTGTAAACAAAACAGGCATGAAAAGTATGTTGACAAATACCAAACAGATTTATTCTGCAGCCTTTTATGCTCAAATGTCTAAACTAGGTTTCAACTTTTGGAAAGACAACATTGAGACGAAAACTGTCTGGAGCACAAAAGATCAGCAGGTCCAGGGTATATAAGCTATGTTTAGAGCCTGTATCATCCCTGAGCAAATTATGTTTTTGAATGACACTGTCCAACAGATGTCTTGTCTTGGGTTAGCCAAGATAAGAGACCTGAACAATCCGTCCATACCTAAACCTACACCTACTAGCAGTAAAACTTCGGAGGGGTGGTCGACATACATACTATTATTTTGCATCACAACAGAACAGATCCAGATTGGAAAAAATGGTTGATCTGACCCACAGACACAAATAACTGTCAAGAGAGATTCCTGAACAAAACACAAGGTTTCACATTCACTAGGCAAGACCCAAGATATGTTCAAAGACAGCATCCAGGAATAGTAACAACATACAGTGTAGGGAAACTGTGCCTTGAATGGTTATATGGATCTACACTTAAGGATGTAAAGCAACACTTACCTTTACTTAAAGATGGAGCTGATCTTAGGGAATTCTTGCTAGGACCAAGAACACCGCGTCATAAACGTTTTATATATGCCGGTATCTATGCTGCTTATAATGAAGCATGGAAGATTACGCAAGCAGACACTGCAGAAAGAATATGAGAAATTGACCGTATTAATTTAGAGAAAACTCTCTCTGTAGTTGGCAATGGGTTAACGACTCTGTCGTCCAGGATATATTCATTGGACAGCGTAGTGTCTTCTGCCATAGACATCATGGAACAGGACTTTGTCATGTTGCAACATGGTTCTATCATGCTATTAGGCTGGACGTTGCAAAATCTTCATTCAGGCTATGTGCCTTGGCATTTAATAAATACTACGTCACTGTTTTCAGAATTCAATCTCACTGATAAACAGATCAAACTGGCACAGAGGGGAGCAGACTATCCGGTGCTGAGCATTGAAAAACTGGAAAGATTGCCATTTACTGTAGAAGAAAAGCCAGCTACTGAATGAATAATACCTGGAACAATCACTCTGCCTGTTTCAATTTTCCACTTTCAAAATTGCCTAAAACATATACCAGCAGGCACATATGAAAGGTTGGGTAAAGAATAGATCAAGACATCCTGGGAATTACCGTACACAAATAGATGTTAGAGTGGGGGATGTGAAGTGTTTCTTAGCAGGAAAAACTGTGAAAATGCACTAAGCGGTTCTCTCCTTTGTTAGGATAATAATTTACACGGGGCCTTCAGTGGCTCCTCTAACAACTTATCCTGCCACTTGCAAGGTTCACCTGCTGCAGTGATTGATCCAATATTTGGACAACTTTCAAATGGAAGTTACCTGATGTTGAACAATCACAGCTGCTGTGGCATGTTGCCAGGAATACCATATCTAGTAACTGTGTCAGCCAGGGTCACTTGCTGTATGCAAGTAGTGTTTCCTAAAATCAAGACAGACAGGGAGTCGCCTTCATGGCCTTCACTGAACATCTCTTCTATACAAATTGATACTTTAAGTAGAATGAAAGCCATTATTTTGCAAAAAGCTGTGCCACTGACCTCGGCCAAAGAGACCTATGATCTGCAAGTCGCAATGGCTTCTGCCGAGATACATGCCCTCTTAGCTACAAACTGCCCTATACATTTCTCAGAAATGTTAAGTTGTACCTTAAACATGTCTGATACGAGCGGTATTGAACATGTATTTAACACCGTATTTTCTGGACTGTTAGCACCTTTTGTAGCAGTTCCAGGAATATTTCCAAATTTCGTGCACTCTGTGTTTGGCGGACTGCCTCTCATTTTGGGACTTGCTGCAGGGATACTATTTTTGCTCCTACAGCTGCGATATGGCAAGCCAATTCACCAGCGACACCCAGTTCTCCATGGAGACAACTCTACTGGCGATGAAGTGTTGTGAGCGCATTGTCCAAATTTTGGGACTACCTCGTCTACGAGAATTAAATACCACATGGTTTCTGTCTTTCAGACCAATCTGGTAAGATTGCATCTTACCTGTTCTACGCTGCCTGCTATGCAGAGAAGAATGCGTGTTAGACACATGTCTCACACTCCCATCAATCATGTCAACAGATGTTGATACTTCGCTTGAACCAGTAATGGATCATGCACTGTGTTGTCTTTAGCGGCTACCATTCATTGAAATCTCACAGACGCAAAATGCTGATGGTGAGGTACGAGAGGAAACAGGCGCGCAGGTACCATCCATTACGAACATTGCTAATGCGACCAATGCTGAAGGCGATGGTTCATATCTATGTGCGGTTAATCTTCTAAACGAGGTAATCCAACTTTCACCTACAAAGATAGACAACTATTTTACAGACTTAGAAGATGTTATGTTTTCTCCAAACACTAACACTGACTTTTGATTTGGCACACAGTGTTCTGAGAGACTTTGAATTCAACCTACATTTTTTCAAAACAAGTTCTAACTTTGAGACTCTCTTTTTTCTATGATTAATTTTTTTTTTCTTCCAAATTTGTATTTTTCTTTTTCGGCACAAGTAATCTGCTTATAGTAGAACTATTCGTAGAGAACAAGAATTCTTTGAAAAACTTCCAGGGACAATATTTGACCTTGTCCACATACACAAACAATTTTATGTAAACTGACATGAAATGGTTTCGGCCCTTTTTCTTATGTATTTATGAGCTATTTCATAAATGTACATTTTCTTGATTCATTCAGATAGCATTTACAGATGTCAACTATATGCCTAGAATGAACCATTGCTTTAAATGCATACAGCACAATGCTCTTTTGTGTACAACCAGTACCATTGCATTTTTATGTATTTTGGGTGGGTTTTAACACTTCATGTTTAGATATGTTCAGCGTGTTTAGAACTTAGTAATGTCGTACATAAGAAAGTGGAGTGGGTGTTGTGTGGCGATTTAGATTCCGTATGCATTTTCCCGATTCATGCCCTAATATAGGTACAATTCACATTGCCCTCATATAGGCATAGAAATCAAGCCCTTATTTAGGCATAGCCCATGCAGCCCAAATACAGGCATGGCTACTTCCATCCGTTCATCAACATCACAATGATTTCTTAAGCTGAAGAGACTTCCCCTAGCCTGGATATCGATTTCTCCAAGAAACTCATGATTATGCATGAACAACTATTCCTTAGGGGTTCATCCATGATGTTCATATGCCCGACTTTACGTCAAAGTTGGCATTCCTAAACACCTTCAAGGTATAAATATACCACCACTTGTTATAGCAAAGCACGGTGTGGTTCGGTGCTGTTTAACTACCTACTTGCACGACGCAGCTCGCTACAGTAAGTGCCGAAGGAAGCCAACTCTCCAGCTGACGTACTGATCAGAAGCTGTCCTCCTCTGCCGAGAAATCCAGCTCCAGTGTTTCTAACTCCCCTTGCGTGGTGTTGGGAAACATTTGGCAATTCTTGGCAAAAACTAAACCTATGCTAAAGACCACACTTACTTCTTCCCTCGTACTAGACCTAGGTTAGGTACATTGGGGTAGGCGTATTTTAGAAGCACCAGTTGAGTATATTAGCCTGTGTTATTTATGTATATATTTTTATTTGTCATAGCACCAGACAATGCTATTACAGTATTATTTTATACTACTGTTTACGCTGTACGCATTATACTTTGCATTCTAAGAATTGTAGCAGTTCACCTCTCTTGCATGAGAAAGAAGACTGTTCAATAAACCCCTTTTATTGAAACGCACGTCTCAATATTTTCTCTGCAACTCTATAGAAACGAAGCATGCACGATTGACTGATTAAAATAGTTATCTATTGTTTCCACGACTCTGAACATACGTTATATTCTTGGGAAACAAAGTTGTCATGTTTATGCGGTTGTCAGAAACTAATCCCTTCTTGTGTATTCAAGAAAGTTTCTAGTGACCTCTGAGCAAGCTGGCACTCACAATTAAGTTTAGTATATTCGATAGAGACATACTGACCTCAGTCCTATGTCATATCTATAGGGTATATTATTCCAATGCGCAGAGACTATTGGGAATATACAGGTAAATGCATCATTGTAGGAAGTTGCGATTCCTAAATTGCGAAAATTAAGGAATCGCAATTTAGGAATCTCAAATTCCTATGCATCAAGAAATCGCAAAAGTTTTTGCGATTTCTTAATTTTCCTTATTTGCGATTCCTTAATTGCGAATCGCAATTAAGGAATCGCTTTACATTGATTCCTATGGGCCTAGAGGCCCATAGGAATCAATGGGAAGGCATTCTCATTTTGGGAATTCGCAATTAAGGAATCGCAAAATGAGAATGCAATTTCAAGGGTGCAGGGGGGGTCCAAAGGATCCCCCCCTGCACCCCTGAAATGTCACGTAAGTACATTTTACTCACACACATGTCCCAAGGGCATGTGTGCGTGTAAAATATAAGTTTCAAAAATGCACTTTTGTGCATTTTTGAAACTTTTCGCAAATGACCATGAAGGTTTACTTCATGGTAATTTTTCCCTTCATAATTGCGAATACGCAATTAAAAAAAATCATGCATAGCATTTAAGAAATCGCAAAATTTGCGATTTCTTAAATGCTATCGCAATTCCAGAAATCGCAAAAAATTGCGATTTCTTAAATTGCGAAAAATGAAAAAAAATGATGCATCCCAAAAAAAGTGTTTGCATTCGCAAACGCCCGAATTTTGCGATGCGCACCGTTTGCGAATGCAAAAACGCTTGATGCATGTGGCCCATCGGAACTACACTACACCTCTTTCATCCATCTTATTTCATTGCTTAGCAGGACTATGTTCCATAAAGCACATATTACAACCTATTTTAAAATCTTCCGTAAAAACCTCACAATAGTAATAATCATAACTCTATACATCATTTGAGTTAAGGATAACAAAGCTATACTTCTCAGACTACAAGTTACTTTTTTAAAATAGAACATAAGAACAGTTATTGTTGACATTTACAAAAGAGACAATATAATAACAAATGAATAACATAACATTTTGCTAGCAGTCCCCAAGTACAAAGTCCATTTTTTGCTACCACCGTTTTCAATCAATCAATCAAAAACACTTTATTCTGAGTATATTTTCACCCCAAAAAGTAACATGTATACAGCGAATAAAACATTTCAAAAACGTTAAAAGACATATATCAAAAGCAATAAATATAACAATGCTAACAATTAATAGCAGCAAGATTTAAAACGATAAAGTGCCACATGCCCTTACAGCATGAGGTAAAAATGAACCTACATGTAAACAGATTTCCGTATCAGATAATTGAAAATCAAGTGAAAATACAGCTCTACACTGCTTAATTTTATGATACTTCTTTTTAATGAGAGGGATTAAAAACTGCATTGTTTAAAATTCATAAAATCTGGAAAACAGCAGCAAAAAAAACCCACCACCCTAGTCATAAGACCATTGTGGGATGAGAATATTCAAGTTAGAGTATCGACAGATCTCAATATGAGGATCAGAATACTGAGGAGCAAATGATTGCAAGATCAGGTTATATATCCATTTTCAATGCCTAAATCCAGACATACATGCCTTGGAGATATATATAAAAGTACGTAGATTTGGATTTAAGAATAGTAAATCCATGCTTTTCTCTGTGAATTTACCTCTTCGATATTTTATCTCTCGATATTCTGTTCACGATTTTGTGACCCATCGATAGTTTGACTTTAATATTCCCTACAACAATCCATAAACCCTTTTCTTTCCATACAGGATTGGCCCCTGTTGTCAGGACGCTAAGACTTATCTGGCTCACCAAGGTCTTGCACGGGAACAGAGATGCTAGAACCCAAATCCCTCTGAGCAATGTCGGCGGGTCAGGTCACTGAACCCTTCCTTCATTACCCGCAGGGAAGGGGGTGTGGATAAAATAACAAACAGAGAAGAGAATGGTCCTGCGCTGGTTCCTTCTGGATTCTGCCCTCTAGTGGTTTGATGGACTTGTGGAACCTAAAAGCAATAACATATCATTACACTACTAATATAGCTTTATCATAGTTCACTATTGAATGTGCACTTGTCTCTACTCATTACCCTTATCGCTGCTGGACCTTGCCTCTCTTCTTAGATATGATTTGGGCTGCTGCTCATCTATCAGTTGTCACTAGTATCACAAATAACAGCAGATTTAGATTAGTCTTTCTTCTGGAAACTATGACTAAATTCCTAATTATCTAAGTAGGGGAAATACACTTACTTCACTGATGTCTAAGCCCCTTGTTAATATGGGTTTCTGTCTTTTAGAATTATTTCTCTCCTTATCTTCTTATTAGGTATTTAACTGTTATAACCTATCTCCTTTTCTTTCTTTGTAGGTTCTCACAGCCTCCAGACAGTCTCTCGAAGTAATGGTGAGTAATGGTGAGTGTTTATAACTTTTTACATATAGACTTTTCTTTTGTGCAATGTCATTTTGTTTTATAAAACCTCTATGTTGCAGAAGAACAGTTTGTGAGTTGTAATGCCTTTATATATATATATATATATAATTCACATTTGATTTTGAAACTTTAAAGCACTTAGCTTGCTTCTTTCTGTCAGGCTCTGTTGAAAACGCTGAAGGCGCTTCCCACTTGCTTCCGCTCTCTTTGGTGAGAAACGCTGAAGGCTTGACGAGCGGTCGCTTCAGCTGTTCTGGGATTGATAGCGATGTTCCCTCGTTGACAGCCTTGAATGAGCGGCGGTTCTTCAATTACTCAGCGGCGGCTCCACAGCTGCTCCGCAGCGGCTCCTCAGTCTGTCAGCGGCTCCTCAGTCTGTCAGCGGCGGCTCCGAACACTTGGTCAATACTTGAGACTCGCGCTTGATTAAACGCGCCGGGTCTCACTCAAAACAGCTCCTCTTTATTCCTACGGTACTCCGCTCCCAAACTAAATTACACTAAGAACATTTCTTTGTCACTTCAAGGGAAGCGACTCTCCACGGCTTCAATCTTTAGTGAAGTGCGCGTCTCTCAGGACGCTCGCGCTCCACATAGGATTCTCGGCAGCTAGGGTCTGAAAGACTAGAACGTCTGCTGTCGTTCTCGGTGGCAATGACGGCGGCCATCTTGCGTCTCCACAGACGCACCTTATTCAACCATGTGTCAGCAGTGCTTCTTGCTTTGCTTGATCGCGCAAGTGGGTGGGGAATAACAAGGCCCACTGATTGAGTCCTGACAGTACCCCCCAACAAGGTAGATCCTTCCCTTCTTGGCTTAGTAGGGAATCTTTGGTGAAAGGTTTTCACTAATCTTGGTGCATGAACATCCTCTTCCTTCTCCCAGGACCGTTCCTCTGGACCATAGCCTTTCCAGTCTATCAAATAGTACAGTTTGCCTTTAGACCATTTGGAATCCAAAATTTCTTTCACTTCAAACTCTGTTCCGGTTTCCAACTGGATTGGCTTTGGAGGTAGTTGACTCCTCAGACTCGTAGACACCTTCTTTAACAGCGAAACATGGAAGACTGGATGTATTTTCAACCTGGGCGGCAGTTCCAGTCGATAAGTGACCTGATTAATTTGTTCCTTGATAGAGTAAGGACCGATGAATCGGGGTTGAAACTTCCTGTTTCCTTTGAGTCTCAAATTTTTGGTACTTAACCAAACTTGGTCCCCTTTTAACAGGAGAGGTCCTGCTTTTCTCTCCCGATCTGCATATTCCTTGTATTTTGTTTTTGCCAATTGGAGATTGTTCGTGACTTCTTGTTGGATTTGAGACAAATGTGACATGACTTCCTTTACTGCTGGGACTGCTATTTCCATTTGTCGAACAGTTGCTTTTGGATGTCTTCCATAATTCACAAAGAAAGGAGAGAAACCTGTCGAAGCATTCTTTGCATTATTGTGAGCAAATTCTGCCGTCCACAAATATTCTGACCAATTTCCCTCTTCTTTTAAAAGGGAGAGTCGTAGGTATTGTTCCAACTCTTGGTTTACCCTCTCTGTTTGTCCATCTGTCTCGGGGTGGTAGCTAGTAGAGAACCTGACCTCCGTTCCCAAACCATCCATAAAGGCCTTCCAAAAACGGGACACAAATTGGGGACCCCTGTCAGAAATTACGATCTTGGGAATTCCGTGTATCCTAACAATCTGAGTGCTAAAGTGAGCTGCTAACTGACTGGCTGTAGGAACCCCCTTTAAAGCTGTGAAATGGGCCATTTTTGAGAAGGCATCCACTACCACTAGAATGGTGTCGAACCCCTGACTTATTGGTAAATCTGTTATAAGGTCTAATGTAACTGTGTGCCATGGATGAGGGGGTGTGGGTAGGGGTTGCAATAATCCTTTTGGTGCCTGCCGTTCCGACTTCCCCTGCGCGCAAATCTCACATGACTTCACATACGTCTCAATATCTGATGTCATTTTTGGCCACCAATAATGTCTCTTGACTAATTCCTCTGTCTTAGCTTCTCCCTTGTGGCCAGCCAATTTGTCGTCATGACACTCTTGCATTACTTGCTGACGCAATTCGATTGTTGGTAAGTACAAGGCATCTTTATGGTAAGGCAATTGTTGAATTAGTCTTCTGTCGGTGTCCTCCTCCAACCATCTCTGCATGGTCTCTTCGCTCATGACGTCTGCAATTGACTCTTGTAGTTGAATGGTAGTTAAGGCTCCGATAACTTTATCACTGGGAATAATTGACTGAATGTTGTTGGAGGTTCTCTGGAACTCAGTACCCATTCTGGATAACGCATCTGCTTTCCCGTTTTGGCTTCCAGGACGAAAGGTGATTATAAAATCGTAATCTGCAAAATACAACGACCACCTCAGTTGCCGAGGGGTAAGTGTTCTGGCCGTTTTCAAAAATTTTAAATTACGATGATCCGTAAACACCGTTACTTGATGTCGGGCCCCCATCAAATAATGTCGCCACTCTTTAAAAGCATCCTTGATCGCCAATAACTCTTTCTCCGTGATTGTATAATTCACTTCAGCAGGAGATAGTTTTCTGGATCTGTAAGCAACTGGGTGCAATTGCCCCGTAGTCTTATGCCGCTGTGATAGCACACCTCCCACCGCCTGGTCGGACGCATCAGTTTCCACATAAAAGGGCTCTGAGGGATCAGCATGTAATAAAACTGGCGCTGTGGTGAAATTCTTTTTTAACAATTGAAAAGCCTCTTCTGCTTCATCTGACCACTCAAACTTGGCCCCCTTTTTCAGTAACTTAGTGAGCGGGAGGATCTTCTTGGAGAACTCGCTAATAAATCTCCGATAAAAGTTAGCAAATCCTATGAAGCCTTGAACTTCCTTCACACTTCTCGGGGATTTCCAGTTTGTCACTGCTTCCACCTTACGTTGGTCCATCACGATTCCTGAAGGCGACAGTACGAAACCCAAGAATTCCACCTTGGTCACATCAAAGGCACATTTTTCTAACTTCACGAACAATTTATTTTCCTGTAATTTTTGTAACACACCTCTCACTTGATCGTGATGACTTGCCACGTCAGAAGAATAGATCAGGATATCATCTATGTATACAATTGCACATTGATCTATAAAGTCTTTCAGGACGTCGTTGATGAAATGCTGAAAAGCAGCAGGGGCATTGCACAATCCATAGGGCATCACTTGATATTCAAAAAGCCCAAATCTTGTCCGAAATGCCGTCTTCCACTCGTCTCCTTCTCGCATCCGGACCAGATGATAGGCCCCTCTTAGATCGAGCTTAGTATAGATTCGAGCCCCTTTTACTTGGTCTAGAAGCACCGAGATCAGTGGTAGAGGGTATCTGTTCTTCTTGGTTATTTTATTTATGGCTCTATAGTCGATGCACGTCCTCAATTCTCCCTCCTTCTTCGGCACAAAAAACAGAGGCGACGAGACTGGTGATTGAGACGGTCGGATGAAACCATTGGCAAGATATTTATCCAAGTACTCCTTCAAGTGTTGGTGTTCTCTCTCCGTCAGGGCGTAAACACGACTGCACGGCAAATTTGACCCTGGCTCTAGCTCTATCTTGCAGTCATAAACTCGATGTGGAGGTAAGCGTTCTGCTTCTACTTCATTGAACACCTCTGCAAATTCCCGGTAATCTTCTGGAATTTCGTGAACGTTGATCACACACAAGGAATGTTCTAGGGTACTCAAGACCTGCGCGGGGGTGTTCTTTTCAAATTGACTTTTTGAATGGAAACAATTTTCACTACAATAGCTGGAATCCATCACTATAGTCCTGGAGCTCCAATTAATGGTGGGATTATGCTCTGTGAGCCAAGGGAGCCCAAGAATTAATTGGAATTGCGGGGCATCAATCAAATTAAACTGAACTTCCTCCTGATGTCCTTCTCTGGTTGTCAACTGGATAGTCTCGGTATGACTCACGATGGGTCCCGAAGACAGATTTGTCCCATCTACGGCCCGGACTGGTTCACTCTTGGCCTTTCTAATTGCCTGGATCCCAACTCTCTCGGCAAATTTTAAATCACAAAAATTTCCCGTGGCGCCTGAGTCAATCATCACGGATACTTCAGTCAAAGTAGTCAACCTGAATTTCACTTCCATTGTCAAAATTAGATGCGGCTCCGCCGACTGTAGTGTGTTAGCGACTTGGTGTTCATGTGGAGTTATTTCCTGAGTCGCACTCACCTGTTCAACTCCTCCCGCAGGTGGTGCTATTAGTTTTCCTTCGGCTTGAAAGGACCCTTTGGTTTCTTCGGGCACTCTCGGACGAAGTGGTTTCCAGATCCACAGTACATACATTGGTTGTTGGCTCTTCTTCGTTCCTTCTCTTCTTTAGTCAAAGGGCCCCTTATTGTTCCAATTTGCATTGGTTCAATTCCTGTATGATTCTCAGCGGGTTTTGTGCCATCTGACCGAGCCCGGTCAAACCTCGGAGGTATTGTCTTAAATTCCTTCTTCTTCTCCACACGCCGCTCTCCCTGACGAAAGTCTATCTCTAACACTAAATCTATCAGTGCTGAGATTTCGGTCGGCCGGTTAGGAATCTGAGCCAAGGTGTCTTTTAGTTCATCTCTCAGCCCGCGGTAAAACACTGCAGCTCTCTTGCTCTCCGGCCAATTGGTCTCCACCACCAGCTTGTTAAATTGGGCCAAGTATGCAATTAAATCCCGATTTCCCTGTCTAAGGTCTAAAAGTTCGTTATCCACCACTTGAGAAATTCTCCGTCAGTCGAATATTCTTAAGAATTCTTGTTTGAATTCCTCGAAATTCCGTAGCAAGGGGTCATCTCTTGTGACTAGGGGCATGGACCACGAAGCTGCATCTCCGCTAAGATATGAGAGTATGAAGGCCACTCTAGACTGCGCGTCGGGGAAGATCGAAGGGCGGCACATGAAATGTAATGAGCACTGTGACAAAAATATCTGCGCCTTCTGAGGATCCCCATTAAATCTCTCTGGAGCTGCCAGTGGAATGACCGGGGAAAGAGAATGTATTACCTGAGTAGTGGACCTATTTGTTGTTTCTAAGACTGGGTTCATAGCTTCTCTCTCTAAGCTACTTGGTTGGCGTAGTCTTAACGCCAAATCCGCAGTTTCCTTCCTGGCGCTAATCACTTCTTGCCTCAAACTTCGATTCTCCTCCCTAACCGCTCCCAGTTCCTTCTGAATAGCATCTAAAATTGTACCTAAGGACTGGACATCAATTCCCTCAGTCATCTCTGTTCAGGTGCAAAGGCTACTTGGGCACTTCACTCTGTCAGGACGCTAAGACTTATCTGGCTCACCAAGGTCTTGCACGGGAACAGAGATGCTAGAACCCAAATCCCTCTGAGCAATGTCGGCGGGTCAGGTCACTGAACCCTTCCTTCATTACCCGCAGGGAAGGGGGTGTGGATAAAATAACAAACAGAGAAGAGAATGGTCCTGCGCTGGTTCCTTCTGGATTCTGCCCTCTAGTGGTTTGATGGACTTGTGGAACCTAAAAGCAATAACATATCATTACACTACTAATATAGCTTTATCATAGTTCACTATTGAATGTGCACTTGTCTCTACTCATTACCCTTATCGCTGCTGGACCTTGCCTCTCTTCTTAGATATGATTTGGGCTGCTGCTCATCTATCAGTTGTCACTAGTATCACAAATAACAGCAGATTTAGATTAGTCTTTCTTCTGGAAACTATGACTAAATTCCTAATTATCTAAGTAGGGGAAATACACTTACTTCACTGATGTCTAAGCCCCTTGTTAATATGGGTTTCTGTCTTTTAGAATTATTTCTCTCCTTATCTTCTTATTAGGTATTTAACTGTTATAACCTATCTCCTTTTCTTTCTTTGTAGGTTCTCACAGCCTCCAGACAGTCTCTCGAAGTAATGGTGAGTAATGGTGAGTGTTTATAACTTTTTACATATAGACTTTTCTTTTGTGCAATGTCATTTTGTTTTATAAAACCTCTATGTTGCAGAAGAACAGTTTGTGAGTTGTAATGCCTTTATATATATATATATATAATTCACATTTGATTTTGAAACTTTAAAGCACTTAGCTTGCTTCTTTCTGTCAGGCTCTGTTGAAAACGCTGAAGGCGCTTCCCACTTGCTTCCGCTCTCTTTGGTGAGAAACGCTGAAGGCTTGACGAGCGGTCGCTTCAGCTGTTCTGGGATTGATAGCGATGTTCCCTCGTTGACAGCCTTGAATGAGCGGCGGTTCTTCAATTACTCAGCGGCGGCTCCACAGCTGCTCCGCAGCGGCTCCTCAGTCTGTCAGCGGCTCCTCAGTCTGTCAGCGGCGGCTCCGAACACTTGGTCAATACTTGAGACTCGCGCTTGATTAAACGCGCCGGGTCTCACTCAAAACAGCTCCTCTTTATTCCTACGGTACTCCGCTCCCAAACTAAATTACACTAAGAACATTTCTTTGTCACTTCAAGGGAAGCGACTCTCCACGGCTTCAATCTTTAGTGAAGTGCGCGTCTCTCAGGACGCTCGCGCTCCACATAGGATTCTCGGCAGCTAGGGTCTGAAAGACTAGAACGTCTGCTGTCGTTCTCGGTGGCAATGACGGCGGCCATCTTGTGTCTCCACAGACGCACCTTATTCAACCATGTGTCAGCAGTGCTTCTTGCTTTGCTTGATCGCGCAAGTGGGTGGGGAATAACAAGGCCCACTGATTGAGTCCTGACACCTGTTGTAATCCTTAAACCTCCTTTATGCATATTTCGATCTATTAATGAGCTCATAAAGTGAAAAGTCTCTTCAGCCTACAAGAAAGCACAACATTTCATAATACTTCTGGAATCTTCTTCAGACTAAACTGCTAGGGTGGTTTCCTGACTTAAGGAACAGCATCAAGGACAACAACTGAAAATTGCTAGATAGGGAACCCAAGAGCCAAACAATCCACCTGTCCCCGTTACCTCCTTGGGTTTCACAACAAGGGTCTGCCGATCCCCATAGCTGGTTGCAGCAACAGGCTCCCTACCAGTAACCATCATAGTCTCCAACTATGTAGCGAATACCTAGCACTTAAGAGGTGGGTATAGAAATAGAAGTTAAGGTTCATTGCATTAAGAGAAAGAGCCTGGTGCAGGTATTCTCCACTGAACTGGTGCCCTCCAACTGACACTGTAGAGTAACCATCACTCAGTCCCTATAGCACTCCAAGTTGAAACACCTCAACACACCCAAGACAATGCCAACAAACACAGCAAACAGCTTACATGCATGGGAACATTCCACTGAAAGAAAATGAACAACACATTTCCTGATGTAACAACAGGAAATGAAAGCTAAGAGTGCAACAAACAAATCGTATTTTCCATTCGATAATGTTGCCTCTGTGGCGACAGATAATGTATTACTCACAAGTTCATATTTGTAATGAAGACTTCATAGTCCACAAGTCTCTCACAGAAGGCTGGCCTGCACCCTGCTTGCTTTCTGTTTGAGATTACACCTCGAAGCCCTTCTAGGTTGATCACAGGTAACTCTGTCCTGGTCACTCTGCCCAGGTACTTACCCTAAAACCCAAATAGTTTGAGCTGTTGTTTCCTTATTTTTACCTGTTCTTCTCTGATATTTACAAATTACGAACAGTGAATGCTTCATAAATGTACCCACAACCCAGAAAAGGCTTGTAGGAACATATAATACAAATTGTCGATTGTGTTTTTTGCATATGTCATGTTTATTTTAGTGCTGTTTGCATGAAACAAGGTTTGTCTGAGTAGGAGTAGATATTAACCCAGAATCAAACATTTATTGCTTCATTGCAAAGGCCAAATGTATTATTCTTTTGGACCAGAATTATCCTCTTGAACTACACAGCTTCACACAATTGGGCCCTTGAGAGGACATTCAAATTACTATGGTTACAACTATGCCACATGAAAGAAGAGCATGCATAACCCATATCTGCAGACGCCCCGAAAATAACATGCTGATTATTACTATTCTTAATATACTCTGCACCCAAACCCATTAGGGCGGCCAGGCCCTCCACTGCAGCCTGTCAACACCCTTGCCCCACATGGCCTTCCGCAGTACGCAGCGTGGGTCTGGCCCCTTGGCCTAGCCCACAGACAGGTCCTTGGCCTAGCCCCCACAAGCAGCCAAGACATGTTGCTAGCCAACCCCCATGGTCTGGCAGAGTCCCAAGGCCCGCCTTACACTTTTTTTCATGCCGCCGCTGTAGTGCTGTACTACTATGAAATTACACGGGCCATTTTGAGCATTGCGGTAGTTCCGTGGTACTTCAGCACTGCAATTTCTTTTAAATAATTTGACCTCAAGAGGGTGTTTTCTTGGCATCCTCCACAAAGGCCAGGGTCAGGGTACTCCTAACCAGCCTCCTTATTTCTTACTTTTTTAGTTAGTTTTGTACAAGCCCTCAAGTCATAAAAGTTTGACCAAGCAATCAGATTGTGTGTTTTAAGCTTGCAGCACTATCAGCTATCATCGGTAGTATTGCACATGCACAGCAGCTTGATATAGCAATATATTTTTTCCCTTAATTTTTCAAAAACTAGTGAACAGGTTTACACCAAATCAAATAGGCATGCTTGCTGGGTCTAAATCTAGCTTTCTTCAAAATTTGGTGTAATTCCGTTCAGCATTTTCTACTGTAGCGCTATTCAAAATGTTTTTTTATTGTCATCATGAGGGCATACAACATAAATTTTTCATTTAATTAGACAAGAAGTAAGTACAAAAAAAAGAAACAGAAAAAGCCATTACATATGATTTTAATCCTGCATAACATCTCAATTATAGAAGTCAGACCAGATACAACTGTATTAAGTGTCTCCCTTGTCCATCTTATCATTATGCATCCAAAGCCAATTGTCCCCATATTGCCTCCAATTTAACCAAAGAGCGAGCTCCTCTTACTTTGACCAAAGCTATTTCCATACCATATGTTTCCCTAACAATAATCCACCAATTGTATATGGATGGTGGTGCCGGAAAGACCTATGCCCGGGCAATTGCAAGTCGGGCAGCGACTAAAAGAATTGAGAAAAGTCTCATGAGTGCCTGATTGCCGTCCTTATAGCCCATCATAATTTCCATAGCTGTTGGAGGAGTATCTATCCCTAATTTATGATGGAGCACTTGGCCAATTTTCTGCCAAAAAACATTCAGTTCTGGACAAGTTACAAACATATGTAGTATATTAGCTGCATGTGTACCACATTTAGGACATTTTGTCCGATCCCCCCCAAACTTGAGCCCATTTAGCTATTTTGACCGAGCTGTAGTACAGCATGCATATAGTGCGGAATTGTTGTAATCTTAGACTGACCGAATGGATGGCATCATCAATAGTTTCAAAAGCATGTTTGATAGCAAGAGGTGTTACCACCACACCCAAAGTTTGACTCCAACGCGCTGCCAACCATTCGCTATCGTCCTGTCTATAATTATGTAGGTGTTTATACATTTCACTAATCAGGGACTTCGCTTTACCCCCATGCAAACAGTCCCAAATCTCAGAGTCAATTGTTTTAATCAAAGCCAGATGTTTTACTAAATAGTCCCTGATCTGCAAATACTTAAAATAAAAATGGTCGGGTAGTTTAAAATGGAGTTGTAGATTTTCAAATGTCACAGGTCCATTTTTATCATGTAAATCCCCGAGACATGAAATCCTACATTTAGCCCATCGTTTGCCTGCACTATCATTAAACACCTCAGGGAGCATGGGATTACCCCATAACGGAAGTTTATCATAGTATAACGATAAATTACATCTAGCCGCCATTGAATGATATATATATATATATATATATATATATATATATATATAAATTCACTGAAAAAACCATAGGTTATAGACCATATATAGTTAGCAATTAGCATTTATAAAACCTTATTTTACTCACACAAAACCATTGAAATTCGCATATATAGTTAGTTGCACTAACTATATATCGCGCACCCGCAATCCACTGCTGATCATGTCACATATTACATCATTCATGACATGGTCAGTGACATCACTGATGACATCACTGATGACATCTCAAATGACATCACTGATGACATCACTGATGACATCTCAAATGACATCACTGATGACATCACTGATGACATCTCAAATGACATTACTGATCACATCACTGATGACATCATTCATGTGATAATACGATGAACCTCTTCAGACTCTAATATAACCTTAGATACACTCAGTGTAAACAGACACTCACAGACTGTCACTCATCCATGGAGTTACTCACACACCTAGTCAGTCATGCAAAGAATCAATCACACCTCCATTTCCTCAACTATACAGTTATACACACCTTACTTATTCAAACATATACTAACACATATTTACTCTCTTATACAATCCCTGATACAAGTTCACAATGATCCATACAACCACTCACACATTCACTGGCTCTTATGCACAGTTATTTATATATGTCAACTCTCACATGCACTGTGTTTTACATATGTACTTACTTTGACATGTAGCACTGAGATATCCATTCACTCACCAATACACTCATGCACACAGTCAACCGCCCATACAGCTGTTTCCACATGCACTTTTGAACCCATACATCTAGTGAATCAACTGCTCACACATCTATGCACAGAGTCATACACCTCCCAGCCACCCACACACACACTCAGTCTCCCATACAAATACTTGGGCAACCAATCAATAACCCATATAGTTACTCATATAGCTACTGATCAACACATGCAGCAGTTTACAGAACAACAGACATAATGATGCACAAATTAAGACAGTTTAGTCACTAACCCATGCACTCAGTGAGACACATTTAATCACTCACTCATACAGTCAGTCATGCACCTACTAAATCCTTCATCCAGACACTTATACATCCACTCATTCTTCAATATGTAAGACATATTTTAACTTTACAGAAACATACAGTCACTGGATGTTGTCATCAGTGATGTCATCAGTGATGTCATTTGAGATGTCATCAGTGATGTCACTGACCATGTCATGAATGATGTAATATGTGACATGATCAGCAGTGGATTGCGGGTGCGCGATATATAGTTAGTGCAACTAACTATATATGCGAATTTCAATGGTTTTGTGTGAGTAAAATAAGGTTTTGTAAATGCTAATTGCTAACTATATATGGTCTATAACCTATGGTTTTTTCAGTGAATTTTCAAGGTTTTGTAAATGCTAATTCCTAACTATATATGGTCTATAACCTATGGTTTTTTCAGTGAATTTCAATGTTTTTTTAATAGCAAATATCAAAAGCTGAAAAATGTATTCTTCTTTTAAAGGAAAAATATATTTTATATGTATTTAATATAATTTTTTATGTATATACATTTTTTGAGGGAACGAATTTATCAACTATCATGCTGAAGAAGAGTGTGGGGAAAAAAAACCAAAGAGGAGGACTAAGAGGAGAGAACAATCAGTTCAAAAATACAATTGCTTTAAAGCATGAAGTGCTTTTCCACACATTTACATTTAAATAACCCATATTAGAACATACAAAATATCTACAGAGGAGACGGTGTACATTGAATTTTAGACTCTTTATTGGTACCTACATGTTGGTACTTACATCACCCACACAACACAACAACCGGGACGCTGTCACAGATATATATATTTTTTTGAACGTTAATTTCTCAAAATCCACTGGAGCACATATCTTGAGACCTAGCAAAGGCACATCGGGCAAACAGTCTCTACAATTTTTCCAAGTTTCATAGAAATCCATTCAGCAGTTCGAGCTAAAAGTGAGTCCAACCGCCCTATGGAAAACTCAATGTTAAAAACACGTTTTGGGACCCCCCTTTTTTCTCGACCCCCGCTTGACGAAACCCCCCCAAACTTTCAGGGGACGCTCAGAAACAAAATGTGCCATTTTCCTGAAAATTTCAGCCAATTCCGTCCATCAACGCCAAAGTTATTCAACATAGAATTTTCAGAAATCCCTATTCAAAAAAATCCTAACTATATATACCTACTGGCGACCGCCAGTAGGTAATAAATATAAATATATATATATATATATATATATATATATATATATATATATATATATATATATATATATATATATATATATATATATATATATATATATATATTCACTGAAAAAACCATAGGTTATAGACCATATATAGTTAGGAATTAGCATTTAAAAAACCTTATTTTACTCACACAAAACCATTGAAATTCCATATATAGTTAGTTGCACTAACTATATATCGCGCACCGGCAATCCACTGCTGATCATGTCACATATTACATCATTCATAACATGGTCAGTGACATCACTGATGACATCACTGATGACATCTCAAATGACATCACTGATGACATCACTGATGACAACATCCAGTGACTGTATGTTTCTGTAAAGTTAAAATATGTCTTACATATTGAAGAATGAGTGGATGTATAAGTGTCTGGATGAAGGATTTAGTAGGTGCGTGACTGACTGTATGAGTGAGTGATTAAATGTGTCTCACTGAATGCATGGGTTAGTGACTAAACTGTCTTAATTTGTGCATCATTATGTCTGTTGTGATGTAAACTGCTGCATGTGTTGATCATTAGCTATACGAGAGGCTATATGTGTTATTAATTGGTTGCCCAAGTATTTCTATGGGAGATTGAGTTTGTGTGGGGGTGGCTGGAAGGTGTGTGACTCTATGCATAGATGTGTGAGCAGTTTATTCACTAGGTGTATGAGTTCAAGACTGCATGTGGAAACAGCTACATGGGCAGTTGACTGTGTGCATGAGTGTATTGATGAGTGAATGGATATCTCAATGCTACATGTCATAGTAAGTACATATGTAAAACACAGTACATGTGAGAGTTGGCATATATAAATAACTGTGCATGAGAGCCACTGAATGAGTGAGTGGTTGTATCGATCATTGTGAACTTGTATCAGGGATTGTATAAGAGAGTAAATATGTGTTAGTATATGTTTCAATAAGTAAGGTGTGTTTAACTGTATAGTTGAAGAAATGGAGGTGAGATTGTTTCTTTGCATGACTGACTGGGTGTGTGAGTAACTCCATGGATGAGTGGCAGTGTGTGAGTGTCTGTATACACTGAGTGTATCTAAGGTTATATTAGAGTCTGAAGAGGTTTATCGTATTAGCACAAGAATGATGTCAAATGAGATGTCATCAGTGATGTCATCAGTGATGTCATTTGAGATGTCATCAGTGATGTCATCAGTGATGTCACTGACCATGTCATGAATGATGTAATATGTGACATGATCAGCAGTGGATTGCCGGTGCGCGATATATAGTTAGTGCAACTAACTATATATGGAATTTCAATGGTTTTGTGTGAGTAAAATAAGGTTTTTTAAATGCTAATTCCTAACTATATATGGTCTATAACCTATGGTTTTTTCAGTGAATTTTCAAGGTTTTGTAAATGCTAATTCCTAACTATATATGGTCTATAACCTATGGTTTTTTCAGTGAATTTCAATGGTTTTTTAATAGCAAATATCATAAGCTGTCGAATGTCAAGTACGTGGTAAGTGAAAACATTTTCGTGTTTATGCACACTGATCTGCTTTGAATGGTGCCCCCCCCCTAATTTCTATTAGGAGTACTCTCTCTTTGCAGATAGTGAAAGGTAGTTAACGCAGGCGTTTGCCCCCGTTGTAATCCGTCGTGCCTGCTTCTCTCTCCATTTGATTGATTGTTATCCAAGTATTTACTGTTTTAGAATTAGTTCTCTTTGGTTCATTCTCTATTTACAAACAAACACAGAGTCGCAATACTCTGTTTAGTCTTTGCAGATAACGAAAAATCGTGTAAAAAAAAAGAAAAGGAATCAAGCAAAATCAGTAGGCCACTAATGGGATCTCTTTTTGACCTCGCTAAAATAGAAACATTAGGAACAACCCCTCATGACAAATACAAAACTAGTGAGATGAACTGAACTCCACACAATGATGGCTGCAAAACAGCTCGGCTCCGCCACCCACCCCGCCCAAAATAACGATAAAGAACGGCTGCCATGATTGGTTGCGGAATGACCACGACGGAGCTACGAAATGGTGCTGCTCTCATGCTAACCCCAGCTTCAGTCTGAAACATCCAGAAACACTGTAGACTACCAATTCGATCAGTTCCGGTAGCGCCCCAATGTAACCCGGTAGAGAAGAACTAGCCCTCCCCTCTTTGACTGATGGTTCTTGTTGCCTGTCCCTTCTGTTGCCATTTAACAGAACTATTTAGCCTGCTGAAAGGGGTTGTGTTCCGACCGCTGGTTGGTGGAGACATTTTGACTATATTCTGTACCTGCGTTGTCGCGTAATGCGTCATATGACGCGCCGCGTTAGCGCATCCGGAAGTCATCCGGGGCGCGCAGCGCGTAACTTAAGCATAACAAGTCATGTGACTTGTTAATAAAACTTTTCATTGGTTCATTTTACTTTTCTTATTGTAATGATGAAAGGCTTGGTCATATGACCTAAAAATTACGCTTTTCATTACTTCCGAACATTATTTTTTCTTAAATATATGTTATAATGTTCCAGGCTAATGTACTTTCCCGGAAATTTTACAACTGTCCTGCAAGTAAAATATATTCTTTTTTCGAGAAAAAGAGCGTTTCTTCGTCCCATGACGGAGCCGTTGAGCAAAAGAGGGTCGACCTGCTGTCTTAGTCGCCGATACGCCTGAATATGAGATTCTTATCGATCACTTTATGTTGCAGGAATAGAAAACACAACATCCCTTGACCATTTATCTTTACTGCGTTCCTTCGTATTATACCTTTTACCCTTCATGTAATTGGTCTGCTTTATTTCACTTGCCTTTTAATGATTCTAAAACAGTCACTATTATTAAAAACTTTACCAATGTATATACTACTACCATGTTTTCTTTTAAAAACCTTTATTGTGAAAATGTCATTATACAAATACGAGCCTATAACCACGTGGGCCTGCCACAGAGCAAACTGTAATCGTATATGATGAATAGACATTTACACTGTAGAGGAACGTAACGGGCGGGCCATTAGGTTGCAAGAACTAAGGTGTCTAACAGTTACGGAATCGGTGGACGTACATTTTATAATTAAAATACGACAGGGCCAGTTACAATAAAATTATCTAGATATACATTTGCGGGCAAGTACCATGGGTGACGTTAATTCGAACTTTCAACAGTACAGTAATCAATAACACATCAGAACTTAATATCAATAGGGATGTCGAAATAGTCAATCAATTCTCGTCCCCGCCCGCCATGTGCTTCAAAACTGCATACGTATCTCGTGATTTCAAGGTTCTGCAACCAGTACACAACAAGGAGTTACGAGTCCCATTTATTCCGGCGCCATTTTGGGCGAGGACGGGCAGGTCCAGGATATAGTCAAAATGTCTCTACCAACCATCGACTATGATGATGTTCATATGCTGTATTTATTAGAGTAACACTCATCTGTCCACATGAAATTAATTTGCCACAATCTAAACATGTCATTTTAATCTTTCCAAAGTTCTTCTAAATATTTGGGACCGTTTCCCTTGCCTCTGAAGCTCTCAGTGCCACTTCTTTGATGAATGTACTAGCAGGTCAGGGGTTCTCCTCCAAATCTCTCTTTTATGCAGCACTATAATTAATTGGTGCCACCTCTCCATATGACGATGCATGGTATAGTTACCACAACTATATTTTTTTTCGGTTCCTCTGGAGAGTTCATCGTGGCAGATGAAGCGTGTAACGTACCGGGCATTTACCTTTTTTTGCATGTACAGGAAAGGAAAAAAAAATCGAGCGTCCGAGTTCTAAGGTGTCCCAGGGCCATTTTAGTGGACCAGGCCCAAATCCAAAGAACAGGCCGCCATTTTGAGAGTCCTCTTGCAGCCGCCTGTCGCTGTAGCATCAAGAGCAGCCGAAACTCAGCTGAATGGCAACTGAAACGGTAAAGGGGCGCCCCACTACAGCAGACGAGCCTCCACCTAGGAAGGCCCATTCACGCTGGCTCCCCCCCCCTTCGGGCACCCCACGCCGTTATTCGGAGCAGTATTGTAGGATGGCCACACCAGTGCGGCAACTTGCTAGACATCACCTCGGTGGTAACCGAATCTCAACGCCTTGTGGTGTCTTCTATTCAAAAAACATTGTTATGCTGCCTTCGACCTATTCGCCGCAAGTGCGCACACAACTCAACTGCATAGCTTGCTAGACACCACCTCGGTGCCATCCGGATCTTGGAATCTCAGCACCTTTTGGTGTCTTCTCTTCAGAAAATATTGTTGCGCTGCCTTTGGCCCCATTCGCACATCAGTCCGCTACTGACGCCATCTCACAGGCTAATGGGGCGCCCCACGCCGACTTTCAGCATTGTAGAATGACCACACCAGTACAGCAACTTGCTAGACATCACCTCGGTGCCATCCGGATCTCGGCGCCCCACTGCAGATGAAGTGCCTCTCAACTATGAAACCACCACGGTGACATCCGGATCTTGGCGCGTTGTGCTGCCTTCGGCCTATTCGCACATCGGCCCGCTACTGACGCCATCTCACAGGCTAATGGGGCGACCCACGCCGAGTTTCAGCATTGTAGGATGACCACACCAGTACAGCAACTTGCTAGACATCACCTCAGTGCCATCCGAATCTTGGCATCTCAACGCCTAGTGGTATCTTCCATACAAAAAATATTGTTACGCTGCCTTTGGCCCCATTCGCACATCAGTCCGCAACTTAGACATCACCTCGGTGCCATCCGGATCTTGGCATCTCAGCGCCTTGTGGTGTCAGTCAGAAAATATTGTTGCGCTGCCTTTGGCCCCATTCGCACATCGGTCCGCTACTGACGCCATCTCACAGGCCAACGGGGCGCCCCACGCCGACTTTCAACATTGTAGGATGGCCACAGAAGTGCGACAACTTACTAGACACCACCTCGGTGCCATCCGGATCTTGGCGCGTTGTGCTGCCTTCGGCCTATTCGCACATCGGTCCGCTACTGACGCAAACTCACAGGCCAACGGGGCGCCCCACGCCGACTTTCAGCATTGTAGGATGGCCACACCAGTGCTGCAACTTGCTGGACACCACCTCGGTGCCATCCGGATCTTGGCGCGTTGTATTGCCTTCGGCCTATTCGCACATCGGTCCGCTACTGACGCCGCCTCACGTGCCAACGTATTTTCTACGCATTTTATACCCTATGCCGCATAACAGGTCATGTGACTTGTTTATAAAACTTTTCATTGGTTCATTTTACTTTTGGTTTCCTAATGATGGAAGGCTTGATCATATGACCTAAAAACAACACTTTTCATTGGATGAAAACTTTTTTTTTTTCCCAAACGATGAAAGCCCCACCTTGTTTCTGGATGTTTCAGACTAAACTGGCGTCAGCATGAGAGCACCACCATCTCGTAGCTCCGTCGTGGTCATTCCACGAGCAATCATGGCAGCCGCTCCCCACCAGAAGCCTGCAGGAGTCGGGGCCCCCAAAACTTTTGATGAATTCTCAAGGCGGAGGGGACGCTTTCGAGAATGGGGTCCAAGACCTAGCAGACAAGCGTCCGATTTCCAAGGTGTCCCAGGGCCATTTCAGTGGACCAGGCCCAAAAAGGAAAGAGCCTGCCGCCATTTTGAGAGTCCTGTGACAGCCGCCTATCGCTGCACCGCAAGAGTGGGCGCAACTCAGCTGAATTGCGGCTTTTGACACAGTGGACCAAAAACGGACGGAATGGCAACTGAAACGGTAAAGGGGCGCCCCACTACAACAGATGACACTCCACCTGGAGAGGCCCGTTCACGCCGCCTCCCCCGGGGCGCCCCACGCCGTTATTCGGAGCAGCATTGTAGGATACCAAAACCAGTGCGGCAACTTACTGGACATCACCTTGGTGCCATCGTTCTGCTGCCTTGGAACTATTCGCACAACAGTTTGCTACTGATGACCCACCCCCCGCGACGCCCCACGCCGTTATTTGCTGGGTGGCAACTTACTAGACATCACTTTCGTGTCATCTAGATTTCGGCGCGTTCTGCTGCCTTGGAACTATTCGCACAACAGTTTGCTACTGATGACCCACCCCCCGCGACGCCCCACGCCGGAAATCTGGACGTTGTGCTGCGTTGGGACTATTCGCACAGCCGACCGCTACTTCGTTGTTTTTCCCTAAAAATGTTTATATGTTATTACTATTTTTGTTTTCTTGTATATATTTATAAATTATTAAAGTTTTATAATCTTACTACTTTGTCGGAGTGCTATATATTTTTAATGTGACACATAATTGTAAAAACTTTCATGTACAAAGAGTCATCCCTGGAATCTTCCGCTTCACGCTCGGTCCCCTCCCCAATCACAATACAGGATGGTTTTCAGATAATAGCAACGCTTCTGCTGTGACGGATCTCATCGAGTGTGGGCCTTGATCTACTATAACTCCTTTGAAGAGGGGTGATTCTTTACAGCTGTGGCCATAAACTACATCTGCAGGGCTAGCTGATAGCCTAGGACCGGCCTGGACAATCGGACACAGAGGAAAAGAAGTGTCAGAGGGTGCGGTAGTGAATAGGGCGAAAGGGAGGTGTCGGGCGGGCACAGGGTGTGATTCTCAGGGAAGAGCAGCGCAGATGGGGGGAGGTTTATTACCCATGCATAAGACAGAGAGCGGGGGTGACCACTGCCTGGGTGAGATGCTTGCGAGGGTGGGGAGCCATGCTAAGGATCGACAGCGTGCACAGAGTGGGTCTGGTCAAGGCATCTAAAATGGCTGCCGTGCACGACAAAAGTGTGGCATTTGAAAAAAGACAAGATGGCGCAGACAATGTTTTTCAACACTTCCTGATTTCCTTCGAATCGAACGTTAACAGACGTTGGGGCATATTACCAAAGTTAAGCGATATTTATCCCTAACGATGCATTGCAAAGATTTTTTTACCGTCAGAAATTATCGCAGATAAACCTTGCTATTATCAAGGTTTATCGCAAATACGATAAAAAACGACCGTAATGCATTAATATCGCTGAAAACTCAGCGATATTCATGCATTACCGAGCTAATGCTCTTAGCCATGTTATCCACCTCCCATTGGATAACATGGCTAAGAACTGCTCAGGGCAGCTGTTACTTTTTGGAGATATTCGCGCTTATCTCGAATATTTCCAAAAGTTGATAATAGGAGATAGCGATGTTAGCGACTGTTTCCAGTCGCTAACATCTTGGCATGCCCACTTTGCATGTCATTAGTGATAAATATCACTCACATGCAAAGTGGGGCCCAAGATGGTCGCTATCTCCTACTAGCCGTCGCTAACTGGTGTTAGCAACAGCTAGGTAATACAGATATAATTTTATCTCCGCGAAGCGGAGCGCTGTTACAGATATATATCTTGTTTTTGAACGTTAATTTCTCAAAATGCACTGAAGCACATATATTGAGACCTAGCAAAGGCACATCGGGCTACCAGTCCCTAATATTTTACCAAGTTTCGTGCAAATCCATTCAGCCGTTCGATTATTATTATTATTTTTTTTTTTTGCCCCGCGGGGCCCTTTTAAAACCTCCACATCAAACCTAGGGGGTCAGCGAGGATCTACTATGCCCCCTTATGGTCATTTGCCCCTTCGCTTTGGCCTCCTCTTGTCTCTCGATCCTACCGAGAGACAAGATGGCGGCCGCTACGTACTGTTTGGAATGTTTACAGACACCGGAGAGCCAATCAGCTTCGCTTCGCAAAGCTCCGTAACGCGAAAAGTACGCGAAGCGGTGCGCTGTTACAGATATATATCTTTTTTTGAACGTTAATTTCTCAAAATCCACTGAAGCACATATATTGAGACCTAGCAAAGGCACATCGGGCTACCAGTCCCTACAATTTTGCCAAGTTTCGTGCAAATCCATTCAGCCGTTCGATTATTATTATTATTTTTTTTTTTTGCCCCGCGGGGCCCTTTTAAAACCTCCACATCAAACCTAGGGGGTCAGCGAGGATCTACTATTCCCCCTTATGGTCATTTGCCCCTTCGCTTTGGCCTCCTCTTGTCTCTCGATCCTACCGAGAGACAAGATGGCGGCCGCTACGGACTTTTTGGAATGTTGACAGACGCCAGAGAACCAATCAGCTTCGCTTCACAAAGCTCCGTTGCGCGAAAAGTACGCGTCCTGGGACGCTGCCTGGTCCGCTGTTACAGATATATATCTTTTTTTAAACGTTAATTTCTCAAAATCCACTGGAGCACATATATTGAGACCTACAAAAGGCACATCGGGCTACCAGTCCCTACAATTTTGCCAAGTTTCGTGCAAATCCATTCAGCCGTTCGGGCTAAAAGTGAGGCCAACCGCCCTATGGAAAACTCAATGTTAAAAACACGTTTTGGGACCCCCCTTTTTTCTCGGCCCCCCCTTGACGAACCCCCCCCAAATTTTCAAGGGCTGCTCAGAAACAAAATGTGCCATTTTCCTGTAAATATATATATATATATATTACCTACTGGCGGTCGCCAGTAGGTATATATAGTTAGGATTTTTTCTCTATGGGATTTTTGAAAATTCTATGTCTAATAACTTTGGCGTTTGTGGACGGAATTGGCTGAAATTTACAGGAAAATGGCACATTTTGTTTCTGAGCAGCCCTTGAAAATTTGGGGGGGGTTCGTCCAGTGGGGGCCGAGAAAAAAGGGGGGTCCCAAAACGTGTTTTTAACATTGAGTTTTCCATAGGGCGGTTGGCCTCACTTTTAGCCCGAACGGCTGAATGGATTTGCACGAAACTTGGCAAAATTGTAGGGACTGGTAGCCCGATGTGCCTTTTGTAGGTCTCAATATATGTGCTCCAGTGGATTTTGAGAAATTAACGTTTAAAAAAAGATATATATCTGTAACAGCGGACCGGGCAGCGCACTGGTTCGCGGACTTTTCGCGCAACGGAGCTTTGTGAAGCGAAGCTGATTGGTTCTCCGGCGTCTGTCAACATTCCAAACAGTCCGTAGCGGTCGCCATCTTGTCTCTCGGTAGGATCGAGAGACAAGAGGAGGTCAAAACAAACGGGGAAATAACTATAAGGGGGCATAGTAGATCCTCGCTGACCCCCTAGGTTTGATGTGGAGGTTTTAAAAGGGCCCCGCGGGGCAAAAAAAAATAATAATAATAATAATTGAACGGCTGAATGGATTTGCACGAAACTTGGCAAAATATTAGGGACTGGTAGCCCGATGTGCCTTTGCTAGGTCTCAATATATGTGCTCCAGTGGATTTTGAGAAATTAACGTTCAAAAAAAGATATATATCTGTAACAGCGCTCCGCTTCGCGTAACGGAGGTTTGCGAAGCTGATTGGTCATTCTGTCACTGGGCTATAGTTGGGCTACATCTGGCTGATATTTGGGCTACATTTGTTTTTTTGTGTGTCTGGAGGCCATCTTTGGGCTACATTGGGCTACATTGGGCTTCATTGGGCTACATTCGGCTAATTAGCAAATAGCTCATCGCAAACTAGGAATGGTAAAGAATCGCTATTTATTCCTTAAAGTTCGCTATTTAGGAAATGCAAATAACTTTGATGATACATATGGCGGTTCATCTCTAACAAGATAAGAAGCATAGGGATACATTTATGATGACTGGCGCATCACCAGGGATGTGTTAGTCATTCTGTGCCGCTGTTCCGTCACCTATGGTGTGCTGCATTTACAATGCGGCGCATCATGGGGCAAAAACAGCACAGATGCGTGATGTTTCTGTGCCGTAAAGGTGGCGCATTGCTGGAGTTGTATCGCAAGTGTGATGAAGCTCCAGCAAGGGTCGGGGGTGCCCCTGTCGCAGGGTTTCTGTTCTCACACAGAACTGTGGACAGAGGATTGGAACCTCGGCGAATGCATTGCTGGAGTTGTATCGCAAGTGTGATGAAGCTCCAGCAAGGGTCGGGGGTGCCCCTGTCGCAGGGTTTCTGTTCTCACACAGAACTGTGGACAGAGGATTGGAACCTCGGCGAATTAGGGTGTCCCAAAACTCACGTTAGTAATCAAAAACTCCTTAGCAAGCTAGGTACAGTGTCACATTGGATATAACAAACTCTCAATGTTTAGACAATCCAGAATATGAACTTATAGTACCTCAGGATACGTGGAACTCATGAACAGTCGGTCGTTATAGATTTCTTAGAAACCAGAACATGGAGTTAAGAAGAACAGATGTGTATTTGAAATGTTTATTTACAAATGCCGTCTTCTCAGGCGTAGTACCTTAGATAATAAAAGTACACATATTATCAGTAGCAAAATTACCAGCATAGTTACTAGTACATAAAAAGTGAATGGTGATAGTATGTTAACATGCTGTAAATGAATAAGAGTTAGCAACACTTATAAGCAGCCGCGGGCCGTGGAGGGAGTTACGGTGAGGCAGGGAGGCGGGGAGGGGGAGAAGCAGGGTGGAGAATACAAGTACACATATTATCAGTAGCAAAATTACCAGCATAGTTACTAGTACATAAAAAGCGAATGGTGACAGTATGTTAACATGCTGTAAATGAATAAGAGTTAGCAACACTTATAAGCAGCCGCGGGCCGTGGAGGGAGTTACGGTGGGGCAGGGAGGCGGGGAGGGGGAGGGGGAGGGGCAAGGTAGAGAGGGCTCCACCCTGCTTCTCCCCCTCCCCGCCTCCCTGCCCCATCGTAACTCCCTCCACGGCCCGCGGCTGCTTATATCTCACCCTCCCTAATACACATATTATATTATTTGCTAAGAAGGTCTCTTTGTGTTGGTTTAGGGCGTGCCCATACTTTAGTGTCTTAGATTTGAAGGAATCACATCAGCATACACCAGCTCTCTCTTCATGTGAACCGCATCAACTGTTGTGTATGTGTGTTCGGCAAAGCAATATAAAACCCGCCTCATGCCCAGAATTGGCAGAAGTTGCACTTATGTTATGAGTATGAAGTCGTGGAGATCAGACCTCATAACAATTCTGTATCGTGTTGTTCTTGAAACTTTAGCACTCGCTGTACAGATATAGTTTAACAAGTAAAGCAGATAGTAGACCAATAACATATTATTCTCATGTAAACCACGATGAACTACTAGGTGGAAAGCTAAAGCAACAACTAAGTGTCGTGTGCAGAAGTTGCAAAAAAGGAAAAATGGCGTTTAAACCGGTAATGAGCCCATGCTAACTTAACACGGTGTAAAGATATCCAGGACCTAGATGACACCTCCTCATGATCCGGAAACGAACTGAATAAGATAATAGAAGTGCCATCTCATGAGAGCAGATTGCAAGTTTATATGTGGACGGTCCGCAAGGTAAAGCATTAAAAACTAGGAAAATGTAATGCTAAAGAAAAATAAAACAGCCAAGTACTTTATCGAGTCTTAAGCCAATAGGCAAGGTAAATAATAAAAACTTGACAAATAAGTCAATGAATTGTCAATGAAATGCTAGTACTCAGCATATCAAACATGAAAAAGGTCTATGACATAACTGTGTATGCAAAATAAGCTGCAACAGCCTCCAATAGGAAGTCACCGTCTTCATCCGAAAACAGTTCAGCCATCCAATTTAAAAGCGGAAAAGAACATACGTGCTCTCCCAGCACCGGATCCTCTATCACCATCAGAGGACAGCTCGGTGGGTTTTCAAGAAAGCTCTGTTCCAAGAAAGACTGTGCTGCCGCCAGTAAATTCCAGGGACCAAGTAGTCCATGCATCAATGCCACAGCCATAATCCTTTCGCCAGGACAAACCAACTCGTGAGTAATGATAGGAGTCATCAGCTGATTAAAGTCGACGTCAGGAGAAACCGGTCCGCAGAGACACAAATCAATGGCCCAATCGAAATCACAGGTCAGGCAGTGAAATACAGGCTGGACACAGGTGAAGTAGGAGAACCGAAAAGATAATCCATATGCCGTGCTTAATATCGCCAACGGCATTGTGCCATAATATTCTAGCATGCGATTGCGGAACAGTGTCAGCAGCTGCAGGGTCGGAGGTTGCATAGGAGGGACATCCATATTTAAAAATGTAAAAAAGCACAAGAGCGTCCGCTGGTAATGCAAGTAAAAATGCCAATCCACGAACCAGAGTGCAGAAAATACAATGAAAGGAAGCAGGGATGACTCCAAAGATTTTCTCAAATGAAGTCACGAGACCACTGGTAACAACTTTAAAAAAGTGCACCAGGGACTTTGTGGGGGATGCGTTAAAGATAGTCGGAAACATGTTGCTGAAATTGAAAGGCAAATGTTAATTGAAAAAGGTTTTGCACCTCTGTATGGGTGTTCGCTATGTGAAGTACGAAAGTTTCACGGGCCGAACTCAAGGCCACCTCTCTCTGAGACAAAAGAGCTCTTATTCTTGCCATGCCGTTGAAACGTGTCTCAAGGTTGGTATTTGTGGCCAGATTGAAAACTCCCTATGTTCATGTGTGGGAGGAAATAGAACATTTCTGCAGCAAATAACCCGTTCACTTACTGTTACGATAAAAGGAATACTTTTAATTAACTCAGAACAATCTTCATTATTGAGCATCAAATAACTACCATTTTCCAACAACTTGAACGTGGGGATGATAGCAGGAACTGGCGTGCCTTGCAACACGCAAGCCATATTTGGTCGGTGTTTGTTGCATGAACCGTGTAACTGTATGTGCCTACACATTAGTGAATGATCTGGCGTCTCAGTGCATTCCTCTCCATTCAGATAAACTTCTTGATCATCTTTGAAACATCTGTATGTGTATGGAAGCGACCAGACCTCATGAAGAAAAGCACTACCTAAAGGTTCATAACGACCTATTGGTATATATTTCATACAATTTGAAAACTTATATAAAGCAAAAGGCAGCGTTATTAAACCGTGGATAAGGCATGTTGCCAAAAAACCCGCAATCCTCTGCTGATGATGTCACTGAGCATGTCATGAATGATGTAATATGTGACATCATCAGCAGTGGATTACGGGTAATGGTATCTCTAGTTTACTCCCTTATAGCTGTCTTTCTTTTAACATAAGTGTCTGTTTCCTTCCCTTATACTTACTGTTTTTGGGTCGCTTCCGGTTCGCGTACCCGCGAGCGAACTGGGAAGCGAACTAAGAGAAATAGAGGTTGGCACAGTTCCAAATATTGTACCAATTTTTTAATAACGGGGAGGTAGTTCTGAAAAGAACTTTTTTTTTTATTTTTCTGAAATTTTTTTTACTGTTTTTGAATTTTTCGGAACAGTTTTATACTTTTTGGGGTTTTTCTTGGAGGGGGCAATGAAAACGATTCATTGTAAAGGGCTCAACAGGAGCAACAAAACAAAAAAAAGAAGTATTTATTATTTTGGGCGTTTCGGACAAACTTGCATATGATAGTCAATAGCTCTGTTGATCAGAGTGATGCTTTTTTCTCCGTAGGAAATGAATCCATCGCAAAATGCGCAGATGTGTTTTACATCACCAAATCTCATTTGTATATTTGGCACCATCTCCCTGCCCTCTGGTCCCGTTACTTCCGGTACAACAGATCTTCTGGCCATAATAGGGAGATTATCTAGGTCGTTCCGAAACTGTGCAGCACTGTAGTTGTTAGGATGCCACCTAGTCATATGGCGATGCATTGTGTAGTTTCCGAAACTGTATTTTTTGTCGGTCCCTCTGGACAGTCTATCTTGACATATAAGGCAAGTTACGTATCTTGCATTTACTTTTTTCTGACCTTTGGGAATTTAAAAAAATTGCCAAATGAAGTTTTCTTTCCGGTGAGACGTCCTGGGCTGCTCAGGCAAAAACTGCCTCTCTTCGTGCTCGTCCTCCTGTTCCTCTTCTTCTTCTTCTTGTTGAATTACAACTTGAGCAGGTGGTCCACTCTTCCTTGGATGTGGTGGAGGTGGTGGGGAAGCACCAGCTGAAGCTACTAAAGAAGCCATTGCTCAGTGATCACAAAGGGTCTTTCTCTCACAATGATGAAAGTCAGAGTGAGGAAAGAAGGAGGGATTTTCATCATTTGGGAAAAACAAGAGTTCTCAACCAATCAAAAGTGTTCATTTTAGATTATATGACCTAGTCTTACATCATTAGGAAACCAAAAGTGAAATGAACCAATGAAAAGTGTTATTACCAAGTCACATGACTTGCTGTGTTTACGTTAAGCGCTTTGCAGGGCCTCCCGGTTTGCTTCCAGAAACCTGCGCTTTGCGACTCGCTTCGCGTACCAGTTCGCTAACGTAGCACGTCATATGACGTATCACGCGACAACGTGAAACGTCATGCGGACGGGAGGCGTCACGATGTTGTTTTCTAACGCGGCACTTGCGGTAAAGAAACGTTTACCGGCTCGCGGTCTATTTCGCGGCATCAAGGTCAGCTAACGGGAAGCTTCCCGATTCGCGAAGCGGGAACGAAGAAAAAAAAATATTTAAAAAAAAAATTATTCATAAACATATAAAATATATTTTTGGATTTAAAGAAGAATACATTTTACAGCTACAGATATTAGCTGTTAAAAAACCAATGAAATTCACAGAAAAAACCATAGGTTATAGACCATATATAGTTAGGAATTAGCATTTACAAAACCTTGAAAATTCACTGAAAAAACCATAGGTTATAGACCATATATAGTTAGGAATTAGCATTTAGAAAACCTTATTTTACTCACACAAAACCATTGAAATTCCATATATAGTTAGTTGCACTAACTATATATCGCGCACCCGCAATCCACTGCTGATGATGTCACATATTACATCATTCATGACATGGTCAGTGACATCACTGATGACATCACTGATGACATCTCAAATGACATCACTGATGACATCACTGATGACGTCTCATTTGGCATCATTCTTGTGCTAATACGATAAACCTCTTCAGACTCTAATATAACCTTAGATACACTCAGTGTATACAGACACTCACACACTGCCACTCATCCATGGAGTTACTCACACACCCAGTCAGTCATGCAAAGAAACAATCTCACCTCCATTTCTTCAACTATACAGTTATACACACCTTACTTATTGAAACATATACTAACACATATTTACTCTCTTATACAATCCCTGATACAAGTTCACAATGATCGATACAACCACTCACTCAGTGGCTCTCATGCACAGTTATTTATATATGCCAACTCTCACATGTACTGTGTTTTACATATGTACTTACTATGACATGTAGCATTGAGATATCCATTCACTCATCAATACACTCATGCACACAGTCAACTGCCCATGTAGCTGTTTCCACATGCACTCTTGAACTCATACACCTAGTGAATAAACTGCTCACACATCTGTGCACAGAGTCACACACCTTCCAGCCACCCCCACACAAACTCAATCTCCCATAGAAATACTTGGGCAACCAATTAATAACACATATAGCCTCTCGTATAGCTAATGATCAACACATGCAGCAGTTTACATCACAACAGACATAATGATGCACAAATTAAGACAGTTTAGTCACTAACCCATGCATTCAGTGAGACACATTTAATCACTCACTCATACAGTCAGTCACGCTCCTACTAAATCCTTCATCCAGACACTTATACATCCACTCATTCTTCAATATCTAAGACATATTTTAACTTTACAGAAACATACAGTCACTGGATGTTGTCATCAGTGATGTCATTTGAGATGTCATCAGTGATGTCATCAGTGATGTCACTGACCATGTCATGAATGATGTAATATGTGACATCATCAGCAGTGGATTGCGGGTGCGCGATATATAGTTAGTGCAACTAACTATATATGGAATTTCAATGGTTTTGTGTGAGTAAAATAAGGTTTTCTAAATGCTAATTCCTAACTATATATGGTCTATAACCTATGGTTTTTTCAGTGAATTTTCAAGGTTTTGTAAATGCTAATTCCTAACTATATATGGTCTATAACCTATGGTTTTTTCTGTGAATATATATATAAATATAACATTTCTATGGCAAAATGAAACCCCTCATTTTGTTCCTTTTCAAATTAAATGTATTAAGTGTTACCACTTTATTCCAATCAAGATGACTTCAGGTGTGCCATACTTTTGTCATAAGTAAGACTGTTAGCGTTCTAGTTGTTCTTTAGAACACTGTGGGACATTCTGTCATTGGGCTATAGTTGGGCTACATCTGGCTGATATTTGGGCTACATTTGTTTTTTTTTGTCTCTGGTGGCCATCTTTGGGCTACATTGGGCTACATTGGGCTACATTGGGCTACATTTGGGCTCTAACATATATATAGCCCAATATATATTTTTCAAAGTTAATTTTCGTAAAAACCACTGGAGCATATATCTTGAGACATAGCAAAGGCACATCGGGCTACCAGTCCCTACAATTTTGCCAAGTTTTGTGGAAATCCATTCAGCCGTTCGAGCTAAAAGTGAATCCAACCGCCCTATGGAAAACTCAATGTTAAAAACACGTTTTGGGACCCCCTTTTTTTCTCGGCTCCCGCTTGACGAAACCCCCCAAACTTTCAGGGGACGCTCAGAAACAAAATGTGCCATTTTCCTGAAAATTCCAGCCAATTCCGTCCATCAACGCCAAAGTTATTCAACATAGAATTTTCAGAAATCCCTATTCAAAAAAATACTAACTATATATACCTACTGGCGACTGCCAGTAGGTAATATCTACATATATATATATATATATATATATATATATCATTTCTATGGCAAAATGAAACCCCTCATTTTGTTCCTTTTCAAATTAAATGTATTAAGTGTTACCACTTTATTCCAATCAAGATGACTTCAGGTGTGCCATACTTTTGTCATAAGTAAGACTGTTAGCGTTCTAGTTGTTCTTTAGAACACTCTGGGACATTCTGTCATTGGGCTATAGTCGGGCTACATCTGGCTGATATTTGGGCCACATTTGTTTTTTTTTGTCTCTGGTGGCCATCTTTGGGCTACATTGGGCTACATTGGGCTACATTGGGCTACATTTGGGCTCTAACATATATATAGCCCAATGTAGCCCAATATATATTTTTCAAAGTTAATTTTCGTAAAAACCACTGGAGCATATATCTTGAGACATAGCAAAGGCACATCGGGGTACCAGTCCCTACAATTTTGCCAAGTTTTGTGGAAATCCATTCAGCCGTTCGAGCTAAAAGTGAGTCCAACCGCCCTATGGAAAACTCAATGTTAAAAACATGTTTTGGGACCCCCCTTTTTTCTCGGCCCCCACTTGACGAAACCCCCCCCCAAATTTTCAGGGGCTACTCAGAAACAAAATGTTCCATTTTCCTGAAAATGTCAGCCAATTCCGTCTCTAAACGCCAAAGTTATTCCACATAGAATTTTCAAAAATCCCATAGAGAAAAAATCCTAACTATATATACCTACTGGCAACCGCCAGTAGGTAATATATATATATATATATATATATATATATATATATACATGAGAAAAACAAACAGCTTCTTCTGGAGCACTGGAACCCGTGGAAGTTGGCGCAAATGCCGGCGAAGCAGTCCGGTTAAATTAATATATCCAAAGTCTCCCACAAAGTGAAATACTTGCGCTCTCAGACAAGAAGGCAAAGGGGGTCGGAATAGTTAATGATGCAGTTTATTGCACAACGCGTTTCAGCAAAGAAAGCCTTGTTCACGTGCAACCTCACACAGGAGAACACCAAATATAAATAAAGTTTTACTGTGCTGTCGACTCATAATCAACAAAAAGGTAGGACTGGCAAAGGAACACAACTTGTTATTTGGCAGACATGTTGGAATGGTCAAAAAGAAACGTAAATAGTTAGGAGGTACCTAATTGTTAATTGTTGATATAATACACAAAAATCCTTAAATGTTCATGCCAAATGCAAATAGAAAATGCAAAAATAAATTTCAATTGTTCAAATTCTAAACAAAACAATGTTCCGGAAAAAAGCATGTGACATTTTTAGATACACACTCCTATGATAGCAAAGTGGCATAGTGAGGAAAAAAGTATTGAAGAAAAATATTGTAACATATTCCTCACAGTCAGCACATGTCCCCCTTGTCATGGATATAGGTGTCACATCGGTACCAGCAGACAGCCAACGGCTACGTTGAAAATATATACTGCGGATGTGTCTGTAGCAATCTACACAAAAGTAAGTTGCAGCCTGAATGCGCTGGAGAGAAACGTCTAAATACAATGATAGCAGCGCCAGATGCTATATTTAGTATTGGGAAGAACATGGATTAAGTATAAAAAGTAAAATACAATGCAATGCATGACATGAATCTCTTGACAAGATGTTAAAGTCTGCAAGGTCCATCAGCGACAAAAAACTATATCCTCTGAGGTAAATATGTCATGCCTAGTTGCGGGTGATGACTAAGGAGAGTGCTACTGAGACAGTGCCACAGTCGTCCCAAACGTGAAATTCAGTCAATACCAGGGTATCTTATCTGCCCAATCATGTGATGGTATAGGGTTTGCCAAAGTCTGTCATAAATGGAAAAGTCAAACCTTGAAGATATGGTTTCTCTGAGTGTGGTACAAACTCGAGCAGTGATTCCAGGAGTGCAAAGGTTGGGTGCGCCCGTGCAGGTGTGATCCAGTGGTGGGCCCCCTCCTTTCCACCTAAGGAATAAAACAAAATAAAATGTGACTGGAAGTTAACATAAGCAAGACAAGTGAGAAACATATAACCAAATGAAGAACTTCATAGTAAGAATGACAACATGTTAAAAAATGTCAGAAGACGATTAGAAGAGTCAGAGCTTCACAAAACAAATCAACAATCTGGATATTACTGGAGATTTGCGAGGTCATACAATTGCTACTCTCTAAGGTGGATTGCCAATTCCTCATCCATATTGAGGCCTCCCGGGAATCTGGTTTGAAACTCAATTATGAGTTTAGATACTCGTTGTCTCAGATTGAGTACCCTGTCACCCCCTCTCGGATGTCTGGGGACCTGTTCCAATATGAAGAATTTTAGATCAGCGGTATTGGAATAGTGTTTCTGTTCAAAATGGCGCGCCACAGGGTATTTAGGGTCCTTGTTGGTAATGGCCCTGAGATGTTCAAGGATTCTTTTCTTGGCAGCACAACTGGTACTACCAATATACCACAATTTGCAGGAGCATTCGATGACATATATCACAAATGTGGTGCTGCAGGTAAAGAAAGAGGTCAGGTTTTTGGTGATGTTATTATATTCTACAGATCCTCTGTATTTACTGTGCTTGCAGGCTTTGCAGTGGCCACAGGGGTAAAAACCTACTAGACCATGTTCAGAGTTAGTTTTGGTGTATTGAGTGATGTCATTTCTGACCACCAAGTCACGCATATTCCTGCATCTTTTGTAGGTAATGGTTGGACGATCAGGAATGCTGTTACCCAGAATAGAATCAGTTTTGAGAATATCCCAATTTTTGGTTAACAGTTTTCTGACTTGACTGACCTCTGAACTGTAAGTCAAGATGAGTCTGGTGGACTCATCTTGCTCCACAGTGTCTGTAGTATCTTTGTTGGTTAAAGTTTCAGATCTCGTTATTTCATCTGCTCTCTTTTTAGCTTTTTTAAGGACCCAACTGGGATAACCTCTGCTTTTGAACCTGGTTACGATGGTTGCCTGCTCTTTGAGATAAGCATCATTGGTATTGCAGTTTCTTTTAGCCCTTAACAACTCCCCGTAGGGGATGCTCCATTTCAAAGCCTCAGGGTGGCTACTTTGTGCGTGAAGCACACTATTCCCTGCCGTGGCCTTACGAAACAATGAGGTACAGATTTTTTGGTCTCTAATCTCCAGTTTGACATCCAAAAATTCAGTTTGGCTGTCACTGATGTTGCCAGATAGAAAGATGTTATAGCTGTTGCAGTTGAGTTTCATGATAAAATCTTCAGCCTCAGGTTTGGTACCTCTCCAGATGATGAAAAGGTCGTCGATGTAACGGAGCCACACCACGACCTTCCCTAAATACTCTGCCAGTGTGCTACTGCCATGGATTTCCTGCTCCCAGTAACCCATGAACAGATTAGCTAAACTTGGAGCGAAGCAAGAACCCATGGCAGTACCACTGACTTGCCTGTAGAGGGCGCCATCAAAGGAAAAAATGTTATTAGTCAAACAAAAATACATCATTTCCATTATCATTTTGGAATGTTCACGAAAACATAAGGGTCTGTGTTTCAAGAAATGTTCACATGCTTGAAGACCATGTTGATGATTAATTATCGTGTTTAGAGACTGAACATCCAAAACAACAAAACTGTATTCAGGTTCCCATGCAATTTCTTCAATGTGACAAAGAAAATCTTTAGTGTCTTTGATATAGCTGGGTAGTGAGGTGACATAGTCCCGGAGAAAATGATCTACATACTTGGAAATGTTTTCGCTGATACTCCCGATGGAGGACACTATAGGGCGTCCAGGGGGATCAGTTGCATTTTTGTGCAGTTTGGGAAGTAGATACAGGATGGGAAGTCTAGGGAAGTCTTTTTTTAGGTAGCGATATTCTTCCCAAACAAGGAGCCCCTTGTCTTTCCATGTCTCTAATTTTTCCCAGATGTCGGTGATGCTTGTATTATAGGCATCGATGTTGACAGAGATATAGAACTTGGTATCACTTAGTTGTCTGAGTGCCTCGTTAACATAACTTTCACGGTCCATGATAACAATATTGCCACCCTTGTCGGCAGGACGTATCACTATATTGTTATCTTCATATAGAGCCTTGAGTGCCTTCCTTTGGGAGAAAGATAGATTATTGTTGAAACCTCTTTTTGTGAGTGTATGTTTCTTTTTCCTTAAGCCCACCAACCCCTTGATGATGCAGTCATGAAAAGTGTCTATGTTATCATGTGGAAGTGCGGGCATAAATGTAGATTTGGCTCTAAAGGTGGTTTTTGCATGTGCATCTTGTGTTAAGCTCATATTATCGAGGCACTGTGTGATAGGCATCGGTAGGTCATCACTACCAATGTCAATGTTCTCGTTTAGATCAGCCATAACAGCTAGTGTCTCTGCATCTCCAATTGTGAAATCGGAGGTAACGGTATTATTGCTGTTGCCGGAGGTATTATTTTGACCCAATCTCTTAAGTTTGTGCCATTTGCGTAATTTAAGTTTACGTACAAATTTAAAAACCTCAATCCGGGTATCAGTGAAATTGAGCCTGGCACTAGGACAGAAAGAGAGGCCTAAAGATAACGTCTTTCTATCACTATCAGAAATAGTTCTTTTTGACAAGTTAATCACAGTTTTATTTACCGTTTGTGCATCCATTAATAGTTCTTGTTGGAGCGTGTCTTTCTGGTTCCCACTGCGCCCTTTGTTTTGTCGGTGTTCCCACCGTTGCCTGAGTCATTTTTTCCGGTTTCTCCTCTTCCTCGGCCTCTGCCCCTTCCACGTCCTCTCCCTCTCGGGTTGGGCGATGAGTATTGCATCTGATTGTGTTTTTCTTTGTGGCGATTTTCCTTCATCACCCGGAATTCGTCTAAAAAATTCCTTCTGCGTACTACTTCTTCGCTGGACACACTGCCTAGTGTTGCATCAGATTCCGTATCGCTCACCGATGGATGTTCTTCTAGGGCCCCACTGGTACTCCCTGCACTTCTGTAAACATCATCTTTTTTGTATAGATGGTCGTACTTTCGGCTAAAGGTGAGTATCCTTCCACAGTCATAATCGGCATAGTCCCGATTCATTTTGCGTTGTTTTCGCAATTTGATTTCGTCTTCGTGCTTGATCAGGCGTTCTTTCATGGCATCAAGAGTTTTTTTCAAAGTATCATCATCCATGAGTGTTGACAGATCTGATATCAAGTCTCCAATCTCTTTCAGAAGATGTTCTCTATCAATCCAAGCGTACTGGATTAGAATCTCCAGCATTCCCTTGGAACTTGCAGCTGAATGTTCAGACCAGGCTTTAAGCATTAACGGGTTAGGTGCCTCATACGTGGGTGTAATAAAGATTCTCAAACCCCGGGGTACCATGGATTGATCTACGTAATTTTGGAGGGAGATGGCTTCCCACCACTTGCCAATTTCTGCCCGTTTTAATTTTTCTAATTTTTTGAGTTTTATTTCAGTTGTCTGGTTCATTGGTTCGGATGTTTTCGTATTACCAGTGTTTCCTGCAACACCCGGTTTTCTGGAGAAGAGAGCTAGAGCAGCAGCTCTTCTCATCGTCTCCTCTTCTGACATGGTAAAGCTCGAATTAAACTGCAGTGGTAGAATTTTATATAACTGATCCCCTTTTGCCGACTGCCCCTTCCCTCATTGGGAAGTTCCTTCTGCCACAGGATGTCAACACAATGCCCTGCCAAAGTTGGGCGGGCAAATCACGTACTCTTCATAGATCGATGAGTACCGATAGAAATTAAAGTAAAACCCCACCCTGCGGTAACCGTTGCACAATCGGCCGCTGCCCCGGGGAGAAAGAACCGGCTCGAGTCCTCCGACTCTTCGCCTGGCTATCTCCACACAAGGGGCGGACCTTCTGTGATTCGGCTTACCTCGGGAGGGTTTCACGTAGTTCTTGAAGTCCTCAGACAATTCCTCTGTGTTCGAGTAAATTCGCACGACTGGGCCGGTTCAATTTGCACTCCTCCGTAGTAATGAGAAAAACAAACAGCTTCTTCTGGAGCACTGGAACCCGTGGAAGTTGGCGCAAATGCCGGCGAAGCAGTCCGGTTAAATTAATATATCCAAAGTCTCTCACAAAGTGAAATACTTGCGCTCTCAGACAAGAAGGCAAAGGGGGTCGGAATAGTTAATGATGCAGTTTATTGCACAACGCGTTTCAGCAAAGAAAGCCTTGTTCACGTGCAACCTCACACAGGAGAACACCAAATATAAATAAAGTTTTACTGTGCTGTCGACTCATAATCAACAAAAAGGTAGGACTGGCAAAGGAACACAACTTGTTATTTGGCAGACATGTTGGAATGGTCAAAAAGAAACGTAAATAGTTAGGAGGTACCTAATTGTTAATTGTTGATATAATACACAAAAATCCTTAAATGTTCATGCCAAATGCAAATAGAAAATGCAAAAATAAATTTCAATTGTTCAAATTCTAAACAAAACAATGTTCCGGAAAAAAGCATGTGACATTTTTAGATACACACTCCTATGATAGCAAAGTGGCATAGTGAGGAAAAAAGTATTGAAGAAAAATATTGTAACATATTCCTCACAGTCAGCACATGTCCCCCTTGTCATGGATATAGGTGTCACATCGGTACCAGCAGACAGCCAACGGCTACGTTGAAAATATATACTGCGGATGTGTCTGTAGCAATCTACACAAAAGTAAGTTGCAGCCTGAATGCGCTGGAGAGAAACGTCTAAATACAATGATAGCAGCGCCAGATGCTATATTTAGTATTGGGAAGAACATGGATTAAGTATAAAAAGTAAAATACAATGCAATGCATGACATGAATCTCTTGACAAGATGTTAAAGTCTGCAAGGTCCATCAGCGACAAAAAACTATATCCTCTGAGGTAAATATGTCATGCCTAGTTGCGGGTGATGACTAAGGAGAGTGCTACTGAGACAGTGCCACAGTCGTCCCAAACGTGAAATTCAGTCAATACCAGGGTATCTTATCTGCCCAATCATGTGATGGTATAGGGTTTGCCAAAGTCTGTCATAAATGGAAAAGTCAAACCTTGAAGATATGGTTTCTCTGAGTGTGGTACAAACTCGAGCAGTGATTCCAGGAGTGCAAAGGTTGGGTGCGCCCGTGCAGGTGTGATCCAGTGGTGGGCCCCCTCCTTTCCTCCTAAGGAATAAAACAAAATAAAATGTGATGTCATTTGAGATGTCATCAGTGATGTCATCAGTGATGTCACTGACCATGTCAAGAATGATGTAATATGTGACATGATCAGCAGTGGATTGCGGGTGCGCGATATATAGTTAGTGCAACTAACTATATATGGAATTTCAATGGTTTTGTGTGAGTAAAATAAGGTTTTTTAAATGCTAATTCCTAACTATATATGGTCTATAACCTATGGTTTTTTCAGTGAATTTTCAAGGTTTTGTAAATGCTAATTCCTAACTATATATGGTCTATAAGCTATGTTTTTTTCAGTGAATTTCAATGGTTTTTTAATAGCAAATATCATAAACTGTCGAATGTCAAGTACGTGGTAAGTAAAAACATTTTCGTGTTTATGCACACTGATCTGCCTTGAATGCTGCCCCCCACCCCTCATTTCTATTAGGAGTACTCTCTCTTTGCAGATAGTGAAGGGTAGTTAACGCAGGCCTTTGCCCCCGTTGTAATCCGTCGTGCCTGCTTCTCTCTCCATTTGATTGATTGTTCTCTTTGGTTCATTCTCTATTTACAAACAAGCACAGAGTCGCAATACTCTGTTTAGTCTTTGCAGATAGCGAAAAATCGTGTAAAAAAACAAAAGGAATCGAGCAAAATCAGTAGGCCACTAATGGGATCTCTTTTTGACCTCGCTAAAATAGAAACATTAGGAACAACCTGTTGAAAATAGCAATGTGTATGTACATAAGCGGCGTTCATTTGTGTTCACAGTACCCCTTGTTGATTGTTTGAATCGAGCATTGAATTGTTCGAAGTTGGTTCTCTTAAGGATCTTCTCTGCCTGCAAACGAGGAAGAATAGGAATATTCTCTCTCCCTTTGCAGATAGTGAAGGGTAGGTAACGCAAGCCTTTAACACGTCGTACCTATTTCATTCCTCATTGATTGATTGATTGTCCGAACATTGACTGTTTGGGAATTAGTTCTTTTTGGAGGTATTCCCTGTTTGCAAATAAACGTAGGAAAATCTTTGCAAGTAGTGAAAGGGTACGTAATGCGGACCTCTCTCCCCCGTTGTAATCTGTCATGCCTATCTACTCCCCACTGATTGATGCACCTGTTTCACCCGGACCATTTACTAGAGATAGGTCATCTGGCCCGACCAGAGAGCACCCCTAGTGAAAAGGACATATGCAATAATAACGAAGTGATCACTGTATCCTGGTAACAGAAACTTTAGCATGAAACAACCTGGAAAGAAAAGAATAGGAAAACGAAAATCAGTAGGCCACTGATGAACTTTTTATTAAATAACAAATAAAGAAACGATAACAATACGTAATGATAAAACCTATTATTGTCCTAGAAACAAGAAACGTTAGAAGTAAGCCCGTAATAAGAAACCTGAAAACATCGCCCCTCACTGCCCCAAAACGTGTCTGTCCCACCGCCTGCCACGGCCAAATAACGGCAAACTGGGAAAGATAGAAGTCAGCAGACATCCGCCCCATTCTAGAAACTTCCAAAGGGCAACAGGTTTTCGGCTATGCCCAGCCGGAAGCAACACATATAAGGCGGGTCCTGCTGCCACGCCTCGGCCAGGAGATCATCACGTAGGGTGTAGCCGGAGGAGAGGCCGAGGCCAGCGGGACCCAGCCAGGGGGATTCACAACACTGGAGAGTTTCAGGGGGGGGAATGTCCGTGTCCTCGACCCTCCCCTCTCTCTCCCAGTCCGGCCGCGGTGGCCCTTGAGAGTTGCAGGTTGTCCCTCCACACTCTCTCCCGGTCTGGCCACCAACGGCCGGGGGCTGGGGCCGACGGGATCCGGCTGTAGCGGATGAGCCAAGGAACCCGTTCATGGGGCCAGAGCAAAGGGCGTCCGGCCGCCATCCACCGGAGGTGCGGCCCAAAGACGGACGGGACATGTCTTCTTTCTTTTATAATGGCTGCGACAACACTGGGGGGGGATGTCTTGCACATGCCTCCGACCCCCCCCCCCCCTCATCCTCATCGCCTGGTTCGGCCATAACAAATGTCAAGCGAGACGCCGTGGGGTGCACTGGGAGGGAGAGACGCTGCGAACAGGCCTCTCCCGCCTCCCCAGGTGGAGGCTTCCCAGCTGCACCCTCAGCGCTCCAGGCGCCCGGAAAAGGGTTCTTCCACTGTGGCAATGCTGCAACGTCTCGCCCGGCAGGGTGGAGCCCGTCCGCTCATTTGACCCCGCGATCGCCAGTAGCTACCGAACTCTCAAAATGGCGGTCGACCTGGCAAGAGCGGGCCCAGCATAAAGAAATGGCCCGGTCACTGGTTGACTCCACCACCGTAGTCCTCCACGACCTTGAAGATTCTAGAGGAGCCGCGGGAGTCTCCGACCCCCGCAGACACCCCCGATGGGGAATGACTGCCATGATCGCCCGTGGAGTGACGAAACTGTATCCGCGGGACGTCGGCGCTCCCATGCTGCCGCCAGCCTCAGTTTGAATGACTAGAATCCTGCAGACCTCAGTTCCGGTGAAAGCACAGTGTGACCCGGTAGGAAAAATTGTTGCACCCCCTCCCCTTTTTGACTGATAGTTCAAACCACCGATCCTTTCCTTTGCCCTTTTACCGGAACTTTGGACTGCCTCCCCCTCTTTTACATTTTCTAGAGAAAACAAAACATTAACCACTACATTAGCATAGCAGTTGACACCAGAACTGTTTTCAAATTGAAAACCAACAACATCTTCTACAGAATCCTTTTTGTTTCTGCTGTGACCCTGCTACAGCACAGGCATTGTCCCCAGCAGTAATTCTGCAATGCCGGTAAGTATAGCTGTGGTGCCTACTGGACTCACTCACCCCCGCGGCGCCCCACGCCGTTATTTGCTGGGCGGCAACTTACTAGACATCACCTTCGTGACATCCAGATTTCAGCGCTTTCTGCTGCCTTGGAACTATTCGCACAACAGACCGCTACTGACAATCCACCCCCCGGGACGCCCCACGCCGGATACCCAAATCAGTGCGGCACCCAGGCAACATCTTCTGAATTTTCATAATTTGAAAGAACTAGTAACATGTCCTCATCAGGAATTTCCTCATGAAAAGTCTGCAATGATGATTCTTGTAACTCTATGGTCTCCAAACATTCGATAAATTCGCCATCAAGAGATTGATCAAAAAAATCATTCAAGTCATCTCCTCCTTGTGAGAATATTTCATTATTGGTGCTGTCAATTTCAATAAATGTATTGCATAATTCAAAAGAAATTGCCACGGTCTCTTCGTTGTTTAAATGTTTTTACTGTTTTTGTTTTGTTGTATATATTTATAAGTTATTAAAGTTTTATAATCCTACTACTTTGTTGGAGTGCTATATATTTTTAATATGACACATAATTGTAAAAACTTTGATGTACAAAGAGTCATCCCTGGAATCTTCCGCTTCAGGCTCGGTCCCCTCCCCAATCACAATACAGGATGGTTTTCAGATAGTAGGAACACGTGTGGTGTGACGGATCTCATCGGGTGTGGGCCTTGATCTACTATAACTCCTTTGAAGAGGGGTGATTCTTTACAGCTGGGGCCATAAACTACATCTGCAGGGCTAGCTGATAGCCTGGACAATCAGACACAGAGGAAGAGGAGTGTCAGAGGGTGCGGTAGTGAATAGGGCGAAAGGGAGGTGTCAGGCGGGCACAGAGTGTGATTCTCAGGGAAGAGCAGCGCAGATGGGGGGAGGTTTATTGCCCATGCATAAGACAGAGAGCGGGGGTGACCAGTGCCTGGGGAAGATGCTTGCGAGGGTGGGGAGCCATGCTACGAATCAACAGTGTGCAGAGAGTGGGTCTGGTCAAGGCATCTAAAATGGCTGCCGTGCACGACAAAAGTGTGGCATTTCAAAAAAGGCAAGATGGCGCAGACAATGTTTTTCAACACTTCCTCATTTCCTTCGAATCGAACGTTAACAGACGTTGGTGCATATTACCAAAGTTAAGCGATATTTATCGCTAACGATGCTTAGCAACGAATTTTTTACCGCTAAGCATCGTCAGAAATTATCGAAGATAAACCTTGCTATTATCAAGGTTTATCGCAAATGCGATAAAAAACGGCCGCAATGCATGAATATCGCTAAAAAGTCAGCGATATTCATGCATTACCGAGCTAATGCTCTTAGCCATGTTATCCACCTCCCATTGGATAACATGGCTAAGAACTGCTCAGGGCAGGTGTTAGTTTTTGGAGATATTCGCGCTTAGCGCGAATATCTCCAAAAGTTGGTCATAGGAGATAGATATCTTGCATGTTGTAATGCAAGTTATTGTGGTATATGGAACTCATACCATAATCTCTCAGGAAAGCAGAAACTGATCCTTTTGGGACCGCCTGAGAAGGCCTAGGAGGTGAGGGGTACTCTACTTTGCCCCCTTTTCACGTTCCGAACTATTTTTTTTTACTCTCTTCTGTAATTACACAAAATGGCAGCGATAAGATGCATCAGAGACAGACAGTGAGAGAAAGGAGGCCGGAGATGAAGAAGAGATGTCAAATACACATTGGAGATAATATAGTGGGAGAAGGGAAGTAAATATGAGTAAACTTACCATGTAACATAAAAATGTTGCACTCTATACTATAAGTCTCATTTTATACTACAATCACTTCGCTACAACCTCATAAATTAAAAATAAAAATGAATAATGTCTCAAACAATTTTTGATTTCTAAATATAAATTTATTCTTCTGAATTTTCAAAATTTGAAAGAACTAGTAACATGTCCTCATCAGGAATTTCCTCTTCAATCATCTCATCTGGAATCTCCTCGTGAAAAGTCTGCAATGATGATTCTTGTAACTCTATGGTCTGCAAACATTCGATAAATTCGCCATCAACAGATTGATCAAAAAAATCATTCAAGTCATCTTCTCCTTGTGACAATATTTCATTATTGGTGCTCTCAATTTCAATAAATGTAGTGGATAATTCAAAAGAAATTGCCACGGTCTCTTCATTGTGAGCCATTTTATTTTGAAATTGCTTGCTGTAAATTGCAGAAAAAAATAATCACTTTCATTTATCGTTTTTAGTAATACATAATATAAAACTAACTTTATCAAGTATTTAGTATAACAGAAGGACTGTAAATAAATAACAGAAAACATTTTTCAAATTATCTTCAAGTGTACAACATAGTTCCCCTTACAAATTAACAACTCACCTTTTTAAAAGTAGGAGAAGTGTTAGTACTGTGTAAATCAAACACCAGCAATTGACCACCAAAAATTCCTCACAAATGTACCTCAGACAGTAGTATCACAAAATGGCTGTGGTTTCCTCTCATTTTAGATATATACATAACCAATTAACTTTCATCACACACAAATACAAAACCAAAGTAACATTTTAATTGGTTCTAAATTTCAACACTTTCAAATGTGTTTTCCCCATGCAATTTTCCATAGGACATTTAGATACGTCTACAGCCTGAATGGCTGAACGGAATTACACCAAACTTGGCAAAATGGTACATCAAACCTAACAGGTCAGGGAGGATCTACTATGCCCCCTTATGGTCATTTGCCCCTTCGCTTTGGCCTCCTCTTGTCTCTCGATCCTACCGAGAGACAAGATGGCGGCCGCTACGGACTGTTTGGAATGTTTACAGACGCCGGAGAACCAATCAGCTTCGCAAAGCTCCGTAACGCGAAAAGTACGCGAAGCGGAGCGCTGTTACAGATATATATCTTTTTTTGAACGTTAATTTCTCAAAATCCACTGGAGCACATATATTGAGACCTAGCAAAGGCACATCGGGCTACCAGTCCCTACAATTTTGCCAAGTTTCGTGCAAATCCATTCAGCCGTTCGATTATGATTATTTTTTTTATTTTTTGCCCTGCGGGGCCCTTTTAAAACCTCCACAACAAACCTAGGGGGTCAGGGAGGATCTACTATGCCCCCTTATGGTCATTTGCCCCTTCGCTTTGGCCTCCTCTTGTCTCTCGATCCTACCGAGAGACAAGATGGCGGCCGCTACGGACTGTAAGGAATGTTTACAGACGCCGGAGAACCAATCAGCTTCGCTTCACAAAGCTCCGTAACGCGAAAAGTACGCGAACTAGAGCGCTGCCTGGTCCGCTGTTACAGATATATATCTTTTTTTGAACGTTAATTTCTCAAAATCCACTGGAGCACATATATTGAGACCTAGCAAAGGCACATCGGGCTACCAGTCCCTACAATTTTGCCAAGTTTCGTGCAAATCCATTCAGCCGTTCGGGCTAAAAGTGAGGCCAACCGCCCTATGGAAAACTCAATGTTAAAAACACGTTTTGGGACCCCCCTTTTTTCTCGGCCCCCCTTGACGAACCCCCCCAAATTTTCAGGGGCTGCTCAGAAACAAAATATTCCATTTTCCTGAAAATTTCAGCCAATTCCGTCCACAAACGCCAAAGTTATTCAACATAGAATTTTCAGAAATCCCTATTCAAAAAAATACTAACTATATATACCTACTGGCGACTGCCAGTAGGTAATATCTACATATATATATATATATATATATATATATATATCATTTCTATGGCAAAATGAAACCCCTCATTTTGTTCCTTTTCAAATTAAATGTATTAAGTGTTACCACTTTATTCCAATCAAGATGACTTCAGGTGTGCCATACTTTTGTCATAAGTAAGACTGTTAGCGTTCTAGTTGTTCTTTAGAACACTGTGGGACATTCTGTCATTGGGCTATAGTTGGGCTACATCTGGCTGATATTTGGGCCACATTTGTTTTTTTTTGTCTCTGGTGGCCATCTTTGGGCTACATTGGGCTACATTGGGCTACATTGGGCTACATTTGGGCTCTAACATATATATAGCCCAATGTAGCCCAATATATATTTTTCAAAGTTAATTTTCGTAAAAACCACTGGAGCATATATCTTGAGACATAGCAAAGGCACATCGGGGTACCAGTCCCTACAATTTTGCCAAGTTTTGTGGAAATCCATTCAGCCGTTCGAGCTAAAAGTGAGTCCAACCGCCCTATGGAAAACTCAATGTTAAAAACATGTTTTGGGACCCCCCTTTTTTCTCGGCCCCCACTTGACGAAACCCCCCCCCAAATTTTCAGGGGCTACTCAGAAACAAAATGTTCCATTTTCCTGAAAATGTCAGCCAATTCCGTCTCTAAACGCCAAAGTTATTCCACATAGAATTTTCAAAAATCCCATAGAGAAAAAATCCTAACTATATATACCTACTGGCAACCGCCAGTAGGTAATATATATATATATATATATATATATATATATATATATATATACATGAGAAAAACAAACAGCTTCTTCTGGAGCACTGGAACCCGTGGAAGTTGGCGCAAATGCCGGCGAAGCAGTCCGGTTAAATTAATATATCCAAAGTCTCCCACAAAGTGAAATACTTGCGCTCTCAGACAAGAAGGCAAAGGGGGTCGGAATAGTTAATGATGCAGTTTATTGCACAACGCGTTTCAGCAAAGAAAGCCTTGTTCACGTGCAACCTCACACAGGAGAACACCAAATATAAATAAAGTTTTACTGTGCTGTCGACTCATAATCAACAAAAAGGTAGGACTGGCAAAGGAACACAACTTGTTATTTGGCAGACATGTTGGAATGGTCAAAAAGAAACGTAAATAGTTAGGAGGTACCTAATTGTTAATTGTTGATATAATACACAAAAATCCTTAAATGTTCATGCCAAATGCAAATAGAAAATGCAAAAATAAATTTCAATTGTTCAAATTCTAAACAAAACAATGTTCCGGAAAAAAGCATGTGACATTTTTAGATACACACTCCTATGATAGCAAAGTGGCATAGTGAGGAAAAAAGTATTGAAGAAAAATATTGTAACATATTCCTCACAGTCAGCACATGTCCCCCTTGTCATGGATATAGGTGTCACATCGGTACCAGCAGACAGCCAACGGCTACGTTGAAAATATATACTGCGGATGTGTCTGTAGCAATCTACACAAAAGTAAGTTGCAGCCTGAATGCGCTGGAGAGAAACGTCTAAATACAATGATAGCAGCGCCAGATGCTATATTTAGTATTGGGAAGAACATGGATTAAGTATAAAAAGTAAAATACAATGCAATGCATGACATGAATCTCTTGACAAGATGTTAAAGTCTGCAAGGTCCATCAGCGACAAAAAACTATATCCTCTGAGGTAAATATGTCATGCCTAGTTGCGGGTGATGACTAAGGAGAGTGCTACTGAGACAGTGCCACAGTCGTCCCAAACGTGAAATTCAGTCAATACCAGGGTATCTTATCTGCCCAATCATGTGATGGTATAGGGTTTGCCAAAGTCTATCATAAATGGAAAAGTCAAACCTTGAAGATATGGTTTCTCTGAGTGTGGTACAAACTCGAGCAGTGATTCCAGGAGTGCAAAGGTTGGGTGCGCCCGTGCAGGTGTGATCCAGTGGTGGGCCCCCTCCTTTCCTCCTAAGGAATAAAACAAAATAAAATGTGATGTCATTTGAGATGTCATCAGTGATGTCATCAGTGATGTCACTGACCATGTCAAGAATGATGTAATATGTGACATGATCAGCAGTGGATTGCGGGTGCGCGATATATAGTTAGTGCAACTAACTATATATGGAATTTCAATGGTTTTGTGTGAGTAAAATAAGGTTTTTTAAATGCTAATTCCTAACTATATATGGTCTATAACCTATGGTTTTTTCAGTGAATTTTCAAGGTTTTGTAAATGCTAATTCCTAACTATATATGGTCTATAACCTATGTTTTTTTCAGTGAATTTCAATGGTTTTTTAATAGCAAATATCATAAACTGTCGAATGTCAAGTACGTGGTAAGTAAAAACATTTTCGTGTTTATGCACACTGATCTGCCTTGAATGCTGCCCCCCACCCCTCATTTCTATTAGGAGTACTCTCTCTTTGCAGATAGTGAAGGGTAGTTAACGCAGGCCTTTGCCCCCGTTGTAATCCGTCGTGCCTGCTTCTCTCTCCATTTGATTGATTGTTCTCTTTGGTTCATTCTCTATTTACAAACAAGCACAGAGTCGCAATACTCTGTTTAGTCTTTGCAGATAGCGAAAAATCGTGTAAAAAAACAAAAGGAATCGAGCAAAATCAGTAGGCCACTAATGGGATCTCTTTTTGACCTCGCTAAAATAGAAACATTAGGAACAACCTGTTGAAAATAGCAATGTGTATGTACATAAGCGGCGTTCATTTGTGTTCACAGTACCCCTTGTTGATTGTTTGAATCGAGCATTGAATTGTTCGAAGTTGGTTCTCTTAAGGATCTTCTCTGCCTGCAAACGAGGAAGAATAGGAATATTCTCTCTCCCTTTGCAGATAGTGAAGGGTAGGTAACGCAAGCCTTTAACACGTCGTACCTATTTCATTCCTCATTGATTGATTGATTGTCCGAACATTGACTGTTTGGGAATTAGTTCTTTTTGGAGGTATTCCCTGTTTGCAAATAAACGTAGGAAAATCTTTGCAAGTAGTGAAAGGGTACGTAATGCGGACCTCTCTCCCCCGTTGTAATCTGTCATGCCTATCTACTCCCCACTGATTGATGCACCTGTTTCACCCGGACCATTTACTAGAGATAGGTCATCTGGCCCGACCAGAGAGCACCCCTAGTGAAAAGGACATATGCAATAATAACGAAGTGATCACTGTATCCTGGTAACAGAAACTTTAGCATGAAACAACCTGGAAAGAAAAGAATAGGAAAACGAAAATCAGTAGGCCACTGATGAACTTTTTATTAAATAACAAATAAAGAAACAATAACAATACGTAATGATAAAACCTATTATTGTCCTAGAAACAAGAAACGTTAGAAGTAAGCCCGTAATAAGAAACCTGAAAACATCGCCCCTCACTGCCCCAAAACGTGTCTGTCCCACCGCCTGCCACGGCCAAATAACGGCAAACTGGGAAAGATAGAAGTCAGCAGACATCCGCCCCATTCTAGAAACTTCCAAAGGGCAACAGGTTTTCGGCTATGCCCAGCCGGAAGCAACACATATAAGGCGGGTCCTGCTGCCACGCCTCGGCCAGGAGATCATCACGTAGGGTGTAGCCGGAGGAGAGGCCGAGGCCAGCGGGACCCAGCCAGGGGGATTCACAACACTGGAGAGTTTCAGGGGGGGGAATGTCCGTGTCCTCGACCCTCCCCTCTCTCTCCCAGTCCGGCCGCGGTGGCCCTTGAGAGTTGCAGGTTGTCCCTCCACACTCTCTCCCGGTCTGGCCACCAACGGCCGGGGGCTGGGGCCGACGGGATCCGGCTGTAGCGGATGAGCCAAGGAACCCGTTCATGGGGCCAGAGCAAAGGGCGTCCGGCCGCCATCCACCGGAGGTGCGGCCCAAAGACGGACGGGACATGTCTTCTTTCTTTTATAATGGCTGCGACAACACTGGGGGGGGATGTCTTGCACATGCCTCCGACCCCCCCCCCCCTCATCCTCATCGCCTGGTTCGGCCATAACAAATGTCAAGCGAGACGCCGTGGGGTGCACTGGGAGGGAGAGACGCTGCGAACAGGCCTCTCCCGCCTCCCCAGGTGGAGGCTTCCCAGCTGCACCCTCAGCGCTCCAGGCGCCCGGAAAAGGGTTCTTCCACTGTGGCAATGCTGCAACGTCTCGCCCGGCAGGGTGGAGCCCGTCCGCTCATTTGACCCCGCGATCGCCAGTAGCTACCGAACTCTCAAAATGGCGGTCGACCTGGCAAGAGCGGGCCCAGCATAAAGAAATGGCCCGGTCACTGGTTGACTCCACCACCGTAGTCCTCCACGACCTTGAAGATTCTAGAGGAGCCGCGGGAGTCTCCGACCCCCGCAGACACCCCCGATGGGGAATGACTGCCATGATCGCCCGTGGAGTGACGAAACTGTATCCGCGGGACGTCGGCGCTCCCATGCTGCCGCCAGCCTCAGTTTGAATGACTAGAATCCTGCAGACCTCAGTTCCGGTGAAAGCACAGTGTGACCCGGTAGGAAAAATTGTTGCACCCCCTCCCCTTTTTGACTGATAGTTCAAACCACCGATCCTTTCCTTTGCCCTTTTACCGGAACTTTGGACTGCCTCCCCCTCTTTTACATTTTCTAGAGAAAACAAAACATTAACCACTACATTAGCATAGCAGTTGACACCAGAACTGTTTTCAAATTGAAAACCAACAACATCTTCTACAGAATCCTTTTTGTTTCTGCTGTGACCCTGCTACAGCACAGGCATTGTCCCCAGCAGTAATTCTGCAATGCCGGTAAGTATAGCTGTGGTGCCTACTGGACTCACTCACCCCCGCGGCGCCCCACGCCGTTATTTGCTGGGCGGCAACTTACTAGACATCACCTTCGTGACATCCAGATTTCAGCGCTTTCTGCTGCCTTGGAACTATTCGCACAACAGACCGCTACTGACAATCCACCCCCCGGGACGCCCCACGCCGGATACCCAAATCAGTGCGGCACCCAGGCAACATCTTCTGAATTTTCATAATTTGAAAGAACTAGTAACATGTCCTCATCAGGAATTTCCTCATGAAAAGTCTGCAATGATGATTCTTGTAACTCTATGGTCTCCAAACATTCGATAAATTCGCCATCAAGAGATTGATCAAAAAAATCATTCAAGTCATCTCCTCCTTGTGAGAATATTTCATTATTGGTGCTGTCAATTTCAATAAATGTATTGCATAATTCAAAAGAAATTGCCACGGTCTCTTCGTTGTTTAAATGTTTTTACTGTTTTTGTTTTGTTGTATATATTTATAAGTTATTAAAGTTTTATAATCCTACTACTTTGTTGGAGTGCTATATATTTTTAATATGACACATAATTGTAAAAACTTTGATGTACAAAGAGTCATCCCTGGAATCTTCCGCTTCAGGCTCGGTCCCCTCCCCAATCACAATACAGGATGGTTTTCAGATAGTAGGAACACGTGTGGTGTGACGGATCTCATCGGGTGTGGGCCTTGATCTACTATAACTCCTTTGAAGAGGGGTGATTCTTTACAGCTGGGGCCATAAACTACATCTGCAGGGCTAGCTGATAGCCTGGACAATCAGACACAGAGGAAGAGGAGTGTCAGAGGGTGCGGTAGTGAATAGGGCGAAAGGGAGGTGTCAGGCGGGCACAGAGTGTGATTCTCAGGGAAGAGCAGCGCAGATGGGGGGAGGTTTATTGCCCATGCATAAGACAGAGAGCGGGGGTGACCAGTGCCTGGGGAAGATGCTTGCGAGGGTGGGGAGCCATGCTACGAATCAACAGTGTGCAGAGAGTGGGTCTGGTCAAGGCATCTAAAATGGCTGCCGTGCACGACAAAAGTGTGGCATTTCAAAAAAGGCAAGATGGCGCAGACAATGTTTTTCAACACTTCCTCATTTCCTTCGAATCGAACGTTAACAGACGTTGGTGCATATTACCAAAGTTAAGCGATATTTATCGCTAACGATGCTTAGCAACGAATTTTTTACCGCTAAGCATCGTCAGAAATTATCGAAGATAAACCTTGCTATTATCAAGGTTTATCGCAAATGCGATAAAAAACGGCCGCAATGCATGAATATCGCTAAAAAGTCAGCGATATTCATGCATTACCGAGCTAATGCTCTTAGCCATGTTATCCACCTCCCATTGGATAACATGGCTAAGAACTGCTCAGGGCAGGTGTTAGTTTTTGGAGATATTCGCGCTTAGCGCGAATATCTCCAAAAGTTGGTCATAGGAGATAGATATCTTGCATGTTGTAATGCAAGTTATTGTGGTATATGGAACTCATACCATAATCTCTCAGGAAAGCAGAAACTGATCCTTTTGGGACCGCCTGAGAAGGCCTAGGAGGTGAGGGGTACTCTACTTTGCCCCCTTTTCACGTTCCGAACTATTTTTTTTTACTCTCTTCTGTAATTACACAAAATGGCAGCGATAAGATGCATCAGAGACAGACAGTGAGAGAAAGGAGGCCGGAGATGAAGAAGAGATGTCAAATACACATTGGAGATAATATAGTGGGAGAAGGGAAGTAAATATGAGTAAACTTACCATGTAACATAAAAATGTTGCACTCTATACTATAAGTCTCATTTTATACTACAATCACTTCGCTACAACCTCATAAATTAAAAATAAAAATGAATAATGTCTCAAACAATTTTTGATTTCTAAATATAAATTTATTCTTCTGAATTTTCAAAATTTGAAAGAACTAGTAACATGTCCTCATCAGGAATTTCCTCTTCAATCATCTCATCTGGAATCTCCTCGTGAAAAGTCTGCAATGATGATTCTTGTAACTCTATGGTCTGCAAACATTCGATAAATTCGCCATCAACAGATTGATCAAAAAAATCATTCAAGTCATCTTCTCCTTGTGACAATATTTCATTATTGGTGCTCTCAATTTCAATAAATGTAGTGGATAATTCAAAAGAAATTGCCACGGTCTCTTCATTGTGAGCCATTTTATTTTGAAATTGCTTGCTGTAAATTGCAGAAAAAAATAATCACTTTCATTTATCGTTTTTAGTAATACATAATATAAAACTAACTTTATCAAGTATTTAGTATAACAGAAGGACTGTAAATAAATAACAGAAAACATTTTTCAAATTATCTTCAAGTGTACAACATAGTTCCCCTTACAAATTAACAACTCACCTTTTTAAAAGTAGGAGAAGTGTTAGTACTGTGTAAATCAAACACCAGCAATTGACCACCAAAAATTCCTCACAAATGTACCTCAGACAGTAGTATCACAAAATGGCTGTGGTTTCCTCTCATTTTAGATATATACATAACCAATTAACTTTCATCACACACAAATACAAAACCAAAGTAACATTTTAATTGGTTCTAAATTTCAACACTTTCAAATGTGTTTTCCCCATGCAATTTTCCATAGGACATTTAGATACGTCTACAGCCTGAATGGCTGAACGGAATTACACCAAACTTGGCAAAATGGTACATCAAACCTAACAGGTCAGGGAGGATCTACTATGCCCCCTTATGGTCATTTGCCCCTTCGCTTTGGCCTCCTCTTGTCTCTCGATCCTACCGAGAGACAAGATGGCGGCCGCTACGGACTGTTTGGAATGTTTACAGACGCCGGAGAACCAATCAGCTTCGCAAAGCTCCGTAACGCGAAAAGTACGCGAAGCGGAGCGCTGTTACAGATATATATCTTTTTTTGAACGTTAATTTCTCAAAATCCACTGGAGCACATATATTGAGACCTAGCAAAGGCACATCGGGCTACCAGTCCCTACAATTTTGCCAAGTTTCGTGCAAATCCATTCAGCCGTTCGATTATGATTATTTTTTTTATTTTTTGCCCTGCGGGGCCCTTTTAAAACCTCCACAACAAACCTAGGGGGTCAGGGAGGATCTACTATGCCCCCTTATGGTCATTTGCCCCTTCGCTTTGGCCTCCTCTTGTCTCTCGATCCTACCGAGAGACAAGATGGCGGCCGCTACGGACTGTAAGGAATGTTTACAGACGCCGGAGAACCAATCAGCTTCGCTTCACAAAGCTCCGTAACGCGAAAAGTACGCGAACTAGAGCGCTGCCTGGTCCGCTGTTACAGATATATATCTTTTTTTGAACGTTAATTTCTCAAAATCCACTGGAGCACATATATTGAGACCTAGCAAAGGCACATCGGGCTACCAGTCCCTACAATTTTGCCAAGTTTCGTGCAAATCCATTCAGCCGTTCGGGCTAAAAGTGAGGCCAACCGCCCTATGGAAAACTCAATGTTAAAAACACGTTTTGGGACCCCCCTTTTTTCTCGGCCCCCCTTGACGAACCCCCCCAAATTTTCAGGGGCTGCTCAGAAACAAAATATTCCATTTTCCTGAAAATTTCAGCCAATTCCGTCCACAAACGCCAAAGTTATTAGACATAGAATTTTCAAAAATCCCATAGAGAAAAAATCCTAACTATATATACCTACTGGCGACCGCCAGTAGGTAATATATATATATATATATATATATATATATATATATATATATATATATATATATATATATATATATATATATATATTCACTGAAAAAAACATAGGTTATAGACCATATATAGTTAGGAATTAGCATTTACAAAACCTTGAAAATTCACTGAAAAAACCATAGGTTATAGACCATATATAGTTAGGAATTAGCATTTAAAAAACCTTATTTTACTCACACAAAACCATTGAAATTCCATATATAGTTAGTTGCACTAACTATATATCGCGCACCCGCAATCCACTGCTGATCATGTCACATATTACATCATTCATGACATGGTCAGTGACATCACTGATGACATCACTGATGACATCTCAAATGACATCACTGATGACATCACTGATGACAACATCCAGTGACTGTATGTTTCTGTAAAGTTAAAATATGTCTTACATATTGAAGAATGAGTGGATGTATAAGTGTCTGGATGAAGGATTTAGTAGGTGCGTGACTGACTGTATGAGTGAGTGATTAAATGTGTCTCACTGAATGCATGGGTTAGTGACTAAACTGTCTTAATTTGTGCATCATTATGTCTGTTGTGATGTAAACTGCTGCATGTGTTGATCATTAGCTATACGAGAGGCTATATGTGTTATTGATTGGTTGCCCAAGTATTTGTATGGGAGATTGAGTTTGTGTAGGGGTGGCTGGAAGGTGTGTGACTCTGTGCATAGATGTGTGAGCAGTTGATTCACTAGGTGTATGAGTTCAAGAGTGCATGTGGAAACAGCTACATGGGCAGTTGACTGTGTGCATGAGTGTATTGATGAGTGAATGGATATCTCAATGCTACATGTCATAGTAAGTACATATGTAAAACACAGTACATGTGAGAGTTGGCATATATAAATAACTGTGCATGAGAGCCACTGAATGTGTGAGTGGTTGTATGGATCATTGTGAACTTGTATCAGGGATTGTATAAGAGAGTAAATATGTGTTAGTATATGTTTGAATAAGTAAGGTGTGTATAACTGTATAGTTGAAGAAATGGAGGTGAGATTGTTTCTTTGCATGACTGACTAGGTGTGTGAGTAACTCCATGGATGAGTGACAGTGTGTGAGTGTCTGTATACACTGAGTGTATCTAAGGTTATATTAGAGTCTGAAGAGGTTTATCGTATTAGCACAAGAATGATGTCAAATGAGATGTCATCATTGATGTCATCAGTGATGTCATTTGAGATGTCATCAGTGATGTCATCAGTGATGTCATTGACCATGTCATGAATGATGTAATATGTGACATGATCAGCAGTGGATTGCGGGTGCGCGATATATAGTTAGTGCAACAAACTATATATGGAATTTCAATGGTTTTGTGTGAGTAAAATAAGGTTTTTTAAATGCTAATTCCTAACTATATATGGTCTATAACCTATGGTTTTTTCAGTGAATTTTCAAGGTTTTGTAAATGCTAATTCCTAACTATATATGGTCTATAACCTATGGTTTTTTCAGTGAATTTCAATGGTTTTTTAATAGCAAATATCATAAACTGTCGAATGTCAAGTACGTGGTAAGTAAAAACATTTTCGTGTTTATGCACACTGATCTGCTTTGAATGCTGCCCCCCACCCCTCATTTCTATTAGGAGTACTCTCTCTTTGCAGATAGTGAAGGGTAGTTAACGCAGGCCTTTGCCCCCGTTGTAATCCGTCGTGCCTGCTTCTCTCTCCATTTGATTGATTGTTCTCTTTGGTTCATTCTCTATTTACAAACAAGCACAGAGTCGCAATACTCTGTTTAGTCTTTGCAGATAGCGAAAAATCGTGTAAAAAACAAAAGGAATCGAGCAAAATCAGTAGGCCACTAATGGGATCTCTTTTTGACCTCGCTAAAATAGAAACATTAGGAACAACCTGTTGAAAATAGCAATGTGTATGTACATAAGCGGCGTTCATTTGTGTTCACAGTACCCCTTGTTGATTGTTTGAATCGAGCATTGAATTGTTCGAAGTTGGTTCTCTTAAGGATCTTCTCTGCCTGCAAACGAGGAAGAATAGGAATATTCTCTCTCCCTTTGCAGATAGTGAAGGGTAGGTAACGCAAGCCTTTAACACGTCGTACCTATTTCATTCCTCATTGATTGATTGATTGTCCGAACATTGACTGTTTGGGAATTAGTTCTTTTTGGAGGTATTCCCTGTTTGCAAATAAACGTAGGAAAATTTTGCAAGTAGTGAAAGGGTACGTAATGCGGACCTTTCTCCCCCGTTGTAATCTGTCATGCCTATCTACTCCCCACTGATTGATGCACCTGTTTCACCCGGACCATTTACTAGAGATAGGTCATCTGGCCCGACCAGAGAGCACCCCTAGTGAAAAGGACATATGCAATAATAACGAAGTGATCACTGTATCCTGTTAACAGAAACTTTAGCATGAAACAACCTGGAAAGAAAAGAATAGGAAAACGAAAATCAGTAGGCCACTGATGAACTTTTTATTAAATAACAAACAAAGAAACGATAACAATACGTAATGATAAAACCTATTATTGTCCTAGAAACAAGAAACGTTAGAAGTAAGCCCGTAATAAGAAACCTGAAAACATCGCCCCTCACTGCCCCAAAACGTGTCTGTCCCACCGCCTGCCACGGCCAAATAACGGCAAACTGGGAAAGATAGAAGTCAGCAGACATCCGCCCCATTCTAGAAACTTCCAAAGGGCAACAGGTTTTCGGGTACGCCCAGCCGGAAGCAACACATATAAGGCGGGTCCTGCTGCCACGCCTCGGCCAGGAGATCATCACGTAGGGTGTAGCCGGAGGAGAGGCCGAGGCCAGCGGGACCCAGCCAGGGGGATTCACAACACTGGAGAGTTTCAGGGGGGGAATGTCCGTGTCCTCGACCCTCCCCTCTCTCTCCCAGTCCGGCCGCGGTGGCCCTTGAGAGTTGCAGGTTGTCCCTCCACACTCTCTCCCGGTCCGGCCACCAACGGCCGGGGGCTGGGGCCGACGGGATCCGGCTGCAGCCGATGAGCCAAGGAACCCGTTCATGGGGCCAGAGCAAAGGGCGTCCGGCCGCCATCCACCGGAGGTGCGGCCCAAAGACGGACGGGACATTTCTTCTTTCTTTTATAATGGCTGCGACAACACTGGGGGGGGATGTCTTGCACATGCCTCCGACCCCCCCCCTCATCCTCATCGCCTGGTCCGGCCATAACAAATGTCAAGCGAGACGCCGTGGGGTGCACTGGGAGGGAGAGACGCTGCGAAGAGGCCTCTCCCGCCTCCCCAGGTGGAGGCTTCCCAGCTGCACCCTCAGCGCTCCAGGCGCCCGGAAAAGGGTTCTTCCACTGTGGCAATGCTGCAACGTCTCGCCCGGCAGGGTGGAGCCCGTCCGCTCATTTGACCCCGCGATCGCCAGTAGCTACCGAACTCTCAAAATGGCGGTCGACCTGGCAAGAGCGGGCCCAGCATAAAGAAATGGCCCGGTCACTGGTTGACTCCACCACCGTAGTCCTCCACGACCTTGAAGATTCTAGAGGAGCCGCGGGAGTCTCCGACCCCCGCAGACACCCCCGATGGGGAATGACTGCCATGATCGCCCGTGGAGTGACGAAACTGTATCCGCGGGACGTCGGCGCTCCCATGCTGCCGCCAGCCTCAGTTTGAATGACTAGAATCCTGCAGACCTCAGTTCCGGTGAAAGCACAGTGTGACCCGGTAGGAAAAATTGTTGCACCCCCTCCCCTTTTTGACTGATAGTTCAAACCACCGATCCTTTCATTTGCCCTTTTACCGGAACTTTGGACTGCCTCCCCCTCTTTTACATTTTCTAGAGAAAACAAAACATTAACCACTACATTAGCATAGCAGTTGACACCAGAACTGTTTTCAAATTGAAAACCAACAACATCTTCAACAGAATCCTTTTTGTTTCTGCTGTGACCCTGCTACAGCACAGGCATTGTCCCCAGCAGTAATTCTGCAATGCCGCTAAGTATAGCTGTGGTGCCTACTGGACTCACTCACCCCCGCGGCGCCCCACGCCGTTATTTGCTGGGCGGCAACTTACTAGACATCACCTTCGTGACATCCAGATTTCAGCGCTTTCTGCTGCCTTGGAACTATTCGCACAACAGACCGCTACTGACAATCCACCCCCCGGGACGCCCCACGCCGGATACCCAAATCAGTGCGGCACCCAGGCAACATCTTCTGAATTTTCATAATTTGAAAGAACTAGTAACATGTCCTCATCAGGAATTTCCTCATGAAAAGTCTGCAATGATGATTCTTGTAACTCTATGGTCTCCAAACATTCGATAAATTCGCCATCAAGAGATTGATCAAAAAAATAATTCAAGTCATCTCCTCCTTGTGAGAATATTTCATTATTGGTGCTGTCAATTTCAATAAATGTATTGGATAATTCAAAAGAAATTGCCACGGTCTCTTCGTTGTTTAAATGTTTTTACTGTTTTATAATCCTACTACTTTGTTGGAGTGCTATATATTTTTAATATGACACATAATTGTAAAAACTTTGATGTACAAAGAGTCATCCCTGGAATCTTCCGCTTCAGGCTCGGTCCCCTCCCCAATCACAATACAGGATGGTTTTCAGATAGTAGGAACACGTGTGGTGTGACGGATCTCATCGGGTGTGGGCCTTGATCTACTATAACTCCTTTGAAGAGGGGTGATTCTTTACAGCTGGGGCCATAAACTACATCTGCAGGGCTAGCTGATAGCCTGGACAATCGGACACAGAGGAAGAGGAGTGTCAGAGGGTGCGGTAGTGAATAGGGCGAAAGGGAGGTGTCGGGCGGGCACAGAGTGTGATTCTCAGGGAAGAGCAGCGCAGATGGGGGGAGGTTTATTGCCCATGCATAAGACAGAGAGCGGGGGTGACCAGTGCCTGGGGAAGATGCTTGCGAGGGTGGGGAGCCATGCTACGAATCGACAGCGTGCAGAGAGTGGTTCTGGTCAAGGCATCTAAAATGGCTGCCGTGCACGACAAAAGTGTGGCATTTCAAAAAAGGCAAGATGGCGCAGACAATGTTTTTCAACACTTCCTCATTTCCTTCGAATCGAACGTTAACAGACGTTGGTGCATATTACCAAAGTTAAGCGATATTTATCGCTAACGATGCTTAGCAACGAATTTTTTACCGCTAAGCATCGTCAGAAATTATCGAATATAAACCTTGCTATTATCAAGGTTTATCGCAAATGCGATAAAAAACGGCCGCAATGCATGAATATCGCTAAAAAGTCAGCGATATTCATGCATTACCGAGCTAATGCTCTTAGCCATGTTATCCACCTCCCATTGGATAACATGGCTAAGAACTGCTCAGGGCAGGTGTTAGTTTTTGGAGATATTCGCGCTTAGCGCGAATATCTCCAAAAGTTGGTAATAGGAGATAGATATCTTGCATGTTGTAATGCAAGTTATTGTGGTATATGGAACTCATACCATAATCTCTCAGGAAAGCAGAAACTGATCCTTTTGGGACCGCCTGAGAAGGCCTAGGAGGTGAGGGGTACTCTACTTTGCCCCCTTTTCACGTTCCGAACTATTTTTTTTTACTCTCTTCTGTAATTACACAAAATGGCAGCGATAAGATGCATCAGAGACAGACAGTGAGAGAAAGGAGGCCGGAGATGAAGAAGAGATGTCAAATACACATTGGAGATAATATAGTGGGAGAAGGGAAGTAAATATGAGTAAACTTACCATGTAACATAAAAATGTTGCACTCTATACTATAAGTCTCATTTTATACTACAATCACTTCGCTACAACCTCATAAATTAAAAATAAATATGAATAATGTCTCAAACAATTTTTGATTTCTAAATATAAATTTATTCTTCTGAATTTTCAAAATTTGAAAGAACTAGTAACATGTCCTCATCAGGAATTTCCTCTTCAATCATCTCATCTGGAATCTCCTCATGAAAAGTCTGCAATGATGATTCTTGTAACTCTATGGTCTCCAAACATTCGATAAATTTGCCATCAACAGATTGATCAAAAAAATCATTCAAGTCATCTCCTCCTTGTGACAATATTTCATTATTGGTGCTCTCAATTTCAATAAATGTAGTGGATAATTCAAAAGAAATTGCCACGGTCTCTTCATTGTGAGCCATTTTATTTTGAAATTGCTTGCTGTAAATTGCAGAAAAAAATAATCACTTTCATTTATCGTTTTTAGTAATACATAATATAAAACTAACTTTATCAAGTATTTAGTATAACAGAAGGACTGTAAATAAATAACAGAAAACATTTTTCAAATTATCTTCAAGTGTACAACATAGTTCCCCTTACAAATTAACAACTCACCTTTTTAAAAGTAGGAGAAGTGTTAGTACTGTGTAAATCAAACACCAGCAATTGACCACCAAAAATTCCTCACAAATGTACCTCAGACAGTAGTATCACAAAATGGCTGTGGTTTCCTCTCATTTTAGATATATACATAACCAATTAACTTTCATCACACACAAATACAAAACCAAAGTAACATTTTAATTGGTTCTAAATTTCAACACTTTCAAATGTGTTTTCCCCATGCAATTTTCCATAGGACATTTAGATACGTCTACAGCCTGAATGGCTGAACGGAATTACACCAAACTTGGCAAAATGGTACATCAAACCTAACAGGTCAGGGAGGATCTACTATGCCCCCTTATGGTCATTTGCCCCTTCGCTTTGGCCTCCTCTTGTCTCTCGATCCTACCGAGAGACAAGATGGCGGCCGCTACGGACTGTTTGGAATGTTTACAGACGCCGGAGAACCAATCAGCTTCGCAAAGCTCCGTAACGCGAAAAGTACGCGAAGCGGAGCGCTGTTACAGATATATATCTTTTTTTGAACGTTAATTTCTCAAAATCCACTGGAGCACATATATTGAGACCTAGCAAAGGCACATCGGGCTACCAGTCCCTACAATTTTGCCAAGTTTCGTGCAAATCCATTCAGCCGTTCGATTATGATTATTTTTTTTATTTTTTGCCCTGCGGGGCCCTTTTAAAACCTCCACAACAAACCTAGGGGGTCAGGGAGGATCTACTATGCCCCCTTATGGTCATTTGCCCCTTCGCTTTGGCCTCCTCTTGTCTCTCGATCCTACCGAGAGACAAGATGGCGGCCGCTACGGACTGTAAGGAATGTTTACAGACGCCGGAGAACCAATCAGCTTCGCTTCACAAAGCTCCGTAACGCGAAAAGTACGCGAACTAGAGCGCTGCCTGGTCCGCTGTTACAGATATATATCTTTTTTTGAACGTTAATTTCTCAAAATCCACTGGAGCACATATATTGAGACCTAGCAAAGGCACATCGGGCTACCAGTCCCTACAATTTTGCCAAGTTTCGTGCAAATCCATTCAGCCGTTCGGGCTAAAAGTGAGGCCAACCGCCCTATGGAAAACTCAATGTTAAAAACACGTTTTGGGACCCCCCTTTTTTCTCGGCCCCCCTTGACGAACCCCCCCAAATTTTCAGGGGCTGCTCAGAAACAAAATATTCCATTTTCCTGAAAATTTCAGCCAATTCCGTCCACAAACGCCAAAGTTATTAGACATAGAATTTTCAAAAATCCCATAGAGAAAAAATCCTAACTATATATACCTACTGGCGACCGCAAGTAGGTAATATATATATATATATATTCACTGAAAAAACCATAGGTTATAGACCATATATAGTTAGGAATTAGCATTTACAAAACCTTGAAAATTCACTGAAAAAACCATAGGTTATAGACCATATATAGTTAGGAATTAGCATTTAAAAAACCTTATTTTACTCACACAAAACCATTGAAATTCCATATATAGTTAGTTGCACTAACTATATATTGCGCACCCGCAATCCACTGCTGATGATGTCACATATTACATCATTCATGACATGGTCAGTGACATCACTGATGACATCACTGATGACATCTCAAATGACATCACTGATGACATCACTGATGACAACATCCAGTGACTATGTTTCTGTAAAGTTAAAATATGTCTTACATATTGAAGAATGAGTGGATGTATAAGTGTCTGGACGAAGGATTTAGTAGGTGCATGACTGAATGTATGAGTGAGTGATTAAATGTGTCTCACTGAGTGCATGGGTTAGTGACTAAACTGTCTTAATTTGTGCATCATTATGTCTGTTGTTCTGTAAACTGCTGCATGTGTTGATCAGTAGCTATATGAGTAACTATATGGGTTATTGATTGATTGCCCAAGTATTTGCATGGGAGACTGAGTGTGTGTGTGGCTGGATGGGAGGTGTGTGACTCTGTACAGATCAATGTGTACTTGTATCAATGATTGTATAAGAGAGTAAGTATGTGTTAGTATATGGTTGAAAACGTAAGGTGCTCTATGTTTAACTGTATAGAGTAGAAAATGGAAGTGTGATTGATTCTTTACAGGACTGACTAGGTGTGTGAGTAACTCCATGGATGAGTGGCAGAGTGTGAGTGTCTGTATAGGTGTATGAGTGCATATGATTGTGTTGTAAACATGAGTGATTGTATGTATGAATGATTGTATGGGTGAATGAGTGAATGTGTGTGTAGACGTAGGAATCAGTGAGTACGTATGTAGTAACTAGTATTGGTGTGTCAATGGTTTCAAAAATTATACTCTGTTTTTAACACTGGGTGAAACAGAGGTTATATTAAAATGTGAGGAGATGCATTGTATTGTCACATGAATGATATCATCAGTGATGTGATCATTGATGTCAAGTGAGATGTCATCAGTGATGTCATTTGAGATGTCATCAGTGATGTCATCAGTGATGTCACTGACCATGTCATGAATGATGTAATATGTGACATCATCAGCAGTGGATTGCGGGTGCGCAATATATAGTTAGTGCAACTAACTATATATGGAATTTCAATGGTTTTGTGTGAGTAAAATAAGGTTTTTTAAATGCTAATTCCTAACTATATATGGTCTATAACCTATGGTTTTTTCAGTGAATTTTCAAGGTTTTGTAAATGCTAATTCCTAACTATATATGGTCTATAACCTATGGTTTTTTCAGTGAATTTCAATGGTTTTTTAATAGCAAATATCATAAGCTGTCGAATGTCAAGTACGTGGTAAGATTTTTTTTTTTCGTGTTTATGCACACTGATCTGCTTTGATTGCTGCCCCCCACCCCTCATTTCTATTAGGAGTACTCTCTCTTTGCAGATAGTGAAGGGTAGTTAACGCAGCCCTTTCCCCCTTTGTAATCCGTCGTGCCTGCTTCTCTCTCCATTTGATTGATTGTTCTCTTTGGTTCATTCTCTATTTACAAACAAGCACAGAGTCGCAATACTCTGTTTAGTCTTTGCAGATAGCGAAAAATCGTGTAAAAAAACAAAAGGAATCGAGCAAAATCAGTAGGCCACTAATGGGATCTCTTTTGACCTCGCTAAAATAGAAACATTAGGAACAACCTGTTGAAAATAGCAATGCGTATGTATATAAGCGGCGTTCATTTGTGTTCACAGTACCCCTTGTTGATTGTTTCAATCGAGCATTGAATTGTTCGAAGTTAATTCTCTTAACGATCTTCTCTACCTGCAAACGAGGAAGAATAGGAATATTCTATCTCCCTTTGCAGATAGTGAAGGGTAGGTAACGCAAGCCTTTAACACGTCGTACCTATTTCATTCCTCATTGATTGATTGATTGTCCGAACATTGACTGTTTGGGAATTAGTTCTTTTTGGAGGTATTCCCTGTTTGCAAATAAACGTAGGAAAATCTTTGCAAGTAGTGAAAGGGTACGTAATGCGGACCGTTCTCCCCCGTTGTAATCTGTCATGCCTATCTACTCCCCACTGATTGATGCACCTTTTTCACCCGGACCATTTACTAGAGATACGTCATCTGGCCCGACCAGAGAGCACCCCTAGTGAAAAGGACATATGCAATAATAACGAAGTGATCACTGTATCCTGTTAACAGAAACTTTACCATGAAACAACCTGGAAAGAAAAAAATAGGAAAACGAAAATCAGTAGGCCACTGATGAACATGAACTTTTATTAAACAACGAACAAAGAAACGATAACATAACGTAATGATAAAACCTATTAATGTCCTAGAAACAAGAAAACGTTAAAACTATGCCAGTGGTGAGAGACCAGAAAAACAGTAAGAGAAACCAAATCACCCCTCGCTGTCCCACCGCCTGCCACGCCAAAAAAATCGATAGACTAGGGAAAATGCAAGTCAGTAGAACATCCACCCCCACTCTGGAAACTTCCAAGGTGGGGCAGGGTTCCGGCTACGCCCAGCCGGGAGCAGCCCATATAAGGCAGGTCCTGCTGCCACGCCTCGGCCAGGAGATCCTAACGTAGGGTGTAGCCGGAGGAGAGGCCGAGACCAGCGGGACCCGGCCAGGGGATTGCCTTTACAACGCTGAACAGTTGCAGGGGGGGGGGAATGTCTCCTCGACCCTCCCCTCTCTCTCCCAGTCCGGCCGCGGTGGCCCTTGAGAGTTGCAGGTAGTCCCGCCACATGCTCTTCCGGTCCGACCACCAACGGTCGGGGGGCCGAGGCCGACGGGATCCGGCTGCAGCCGATAAACCAAGAAACCCGTTCATGGGACCAGAGCCAGGGGCGTCCGGCCGACATCCACCGGAAGCCCGGCCCGACGACGGACGGGACACTTCTTTCTTTTATAATGGCTGCGACAACACTGGAGGGGGATGTCTTGCACATGCCTCCGACCCCCCCCTCGTCCTCATCGCCTGGTCCGGCCATAACAAATCTCAAGCGAGACGCCGTGGGGTGCACTGGGAGGGAGAGACGGTGCGAACAGGCCTCTCCCGCCTCCCCAGGTGGAGGCTTCCCAGCTGCACCCTCAGCGCTCCAGGCGGTGGCATCCTAACAACTACAGTGCTGCACAGTTTCGGAACGACCTAGATAACGGTTCTTCCACTGTGGCCATGCTGCAACGTCTCGCCCGGCAGGGTGGAGCCCGTCCGCTCATGTGACCCCGCGATCGCCGGTAGCTGCCGAACTCTCAAAATGGCGGTCGACCTGGCAAGAGCGGGCCCAACATAAAGAAATGGCCCGGTCACTGGTTGACTCCACCACCGTAGTCCTCCACGACCTTGAAGATTCTAGAGGAGCCGCGGGAGTCTCCGACCCCCGATGGGGAATGACTGCCATGATCGCCCGTGGAGTGACGAAACTGTATCCGCGGGACGTCGGCGCTCCCATGCTGGCGCCAGCCTCACTTTGAATTACTACAATCCTGCAGACCTCACTTCCGGTGAAAGCACAGTGTGACCCGGTAGGAAAAATTATTGCACCCCCTCCCCTTTTTGACTGATAGTTCAAACCACCGATCCTTTCCTTTGCCCTTTTAACGGAACTTTGGACTGCCTCCCCCTCTTTTACATTTTCTAGAGAAAACAAAACATTAACCACTACATTAGCATAGCAGTTGACACCAGAACTGTTTTCAAATTGAAAACCAACAACATCTTCAACAGAATCCTTTTTGTTTCTGCTGTGACCCTGCTACAGCACAGGCATTGTCCCCAGCAGTAATTCTGCAATGCCGGTAAGAATAGCTGTGGTGCCTACTGGACTCACTCACCCCCGCGGCGCCCCACGCCGTTTTTTGCTGGGCGGCAACTTACTAGACATCACTTTCGTGCCATCTAGATTTCAGCGCGTTCTGCTGCCTTGGAACTATTCGCACAACAGACCGCTACTGACAAGAATATTTCATTATTGGTGCTGTCAATTTCAATAAATCTATTGGATAATTAAAAAGAAATTGCCACGGTCTCTTCGTTGTTTAAATGTTTTTACTGTTTTTGTTTTGTTGTATATATTTATATGTTATTAAAGTTTTATATTCCTACTACTTTGTTGGAGTGCTATATATTTTTAATGTGACACATAATTGTAAAAACTTTGATGTACAAAGAGTCATTCCTGGAATCTTCCGCTTCAGGCTCGGTCCCCTCCCCAATCACAATACAGGATGGTTTTCAGATAGTAGGAACGCGTGTGCTGTGACGGATCACATCGGGTGTGGGCCTTGATCTACTATAACTCCTTTGAAGAGGGGTGATTCTTTACAGCTGGGGCCATAAACTACATCTGCAGGGCTAGCTGATAGCCTAGGACCGGCCTGGACATTCGGACACAGAGGAAGAGGAGTGTCAGAGGGTGCGGTAGTGAATAGGGCGAAAGGGAGGTGTCGGGCGGGCACAGAGTGTGATTCTCAGGGAAGAGCAGCGCAGATGGGGGAAGGTTTATTGCCCATGCATAAGACAGAGAGCGGTGGTGACCAGTGCCTGGGGGAGATGCTTACGAGGGTGAGGAGCCATGCTACGAATCGACAGCGTGCAGAGAGTGGGTCTGGTCAAGACATCTAAAATGGCTGCCGTGCACGACAAAAGTGTGGCATTTCAAAAAAGGCAAGATGGCGCAGACAATGTTTTTCAACACTTCCTCATTTCCTTCGAATCGAACGTTAACAGACGTTGGGGCATATTACCAAAGTTAAGCGATATTTATCGCTAACGATGCTTACCAACCAATTTTTTACCACTAAGCATCGTCAGAAATTATCGAAGATAAACCTTACTATTATCAAGGTTTATCGCAAATGCGATAATAAACGGCCGCAATGCATGAATATCGCTAAAAACTCAGCGATATTCATGCATTACCGAGCTAATACTCTTAGCCATGTTATCCACCTCCCATTGGATAACATGGCTAAGAACTGCTCAGGGCAGGTGTTACTTTTTGGAGATATTCGCGCTTAGCGCGAATATCTCCAAAAGTTGGTAATAGGAGATAGATATCTTGCATGTTGTAATGCAAGTTATTGTGGTATATGGAACTCATACCATAATCTCTCAGGAAAGCAGAAACTGATCCTTTTAGGACCGCCTAAAAAGGCCTAGGGGGTGAGGAGTACTCTACTTTGCCCCCTTTTCACGTTCCGAACTATTTTATTTTACTCTCTTCTGTAATTACACAAAATACCAGCGATAAGATGCATCGGAGACACACAGTGAGAGAAAGGAGGCCGGAGATGAAGAAGACATGTCAAATACACATTGGAGATAATATAGTGGCAGAAGGGAAGTAAATATGAGTAAACTTACCATGTAACATAAAAATGTTGCACTCTATACTATAAGTCTCATTTTATACTACAATCACTTCGCTACAACCTCATAAATTAAAAATAAAAATAAATAATGTCTCAAACAATTTTTGATTTCTAAATATAAATTTATTCTTCAGAATTTTCTAAATTTGAAACAACTAGTAACATGTCCTCATCAGTAATTTCCTCTTCAATCATCTCATCTGGAATCTCCTCATTAAAAGTCTGCAATGATGATTCTTGTAACTCTATGGTCTCCAAACACTCGATAAATTCGCCATCAAGAGATTGATCAAAAAAATCATTCAAGTCATCTCCTCCTTCTGACAATATTTCATTATTGGTGCTGTCCATTTCAATCAATGTAGTGGAATCATTCAAGTCATCTCCTCGTGACAATATTTCATTATTGGTGCTCTCAATTTCAATCAATGTAGTGGAATCATTCAAGTCATCTCCTCCTTGTGACAATATTTCATTATTGGTGCTGTCCATTTCAATCAATCTAATGGAATCATACAAGCCATCTCCTCCTTGTGACAATATTTCATTATTGGTGCTCTCAATTTCAATCAATGTAGTGGAATCATTCAAGTCATCTCCTTGTGACAATATTTCATTCTTGGTGCTGTCCATTTCAATTAATCTAATGGAATCATACAAGTCATGTCCTCCTTGTGACAATATTTCATTATTGGTGCTCTCAATTTCAATCAATGTAGTGGACAATTCAAAAGAAATTGCCACGGTCTCTTCATTGTGAGCCATTTTATTTTGAAATTGCTTGCTGTAAATTGCAGAAAAAAATAATCACTTTCATTTATCGTTTTTAGTAATACATAATATAAAACTAACTTCATCAAGTATTTAGTATAACAGAAGGACTGCAAATAAATAACAGAAAACATTTTTCAAATTATCTTCAAGTGTACAACATAGTTCCCCTTACAAATTAACAACTCACCTTTTTAAAAGTAGCAGAAGTGTTAGTACTGTGTAAATCAAACACCAGAAATTCACCACCAAAAATTCCTCACAAATGTACCTCAGACAGTAGTATCACAAAATGGCTGTGGTTTCCTCTCATTTGACATATATACATAACCAATTAACTTTCATCACACACAAATACAAAACCAAAGTAACATTTTAATTGGTTCTAAATTTCAACACTTTCAAATGTGTTTTCCCCATGCAATTTTCCATAGGACATTTACATACGTCTACAGCCTGAATGGCTGAACGGAATTACACCAAACTTGGCAAAATGGTACATCAAACCTAAGAGGTCAGGAAGGATCTACTATGCCCCCTTATGGTCATTTCCCCCTTCGCTTTGGCCTCCTCTTGTCTCTCAATCCTACCGAGGGACAAGATGGCGGCCGCTACGGACTGTTTGGAATGTTGACAGACGCCGGAGAACCAATCAGCTTCGCAAAGCTCCGTAACGCGAAAAGTACGCGAAGCGGAGCGCTGTTACAGATATATATCTTTTTTTCAACGTTAATTTCTCAAAATCCACTGGAGCACATATATTGAGACCTAGCAAAGGCACATCGGGCTACCAGTCCCTAATATTTTGCCAAGTTTCGTGCAAATCCATTCAGCCGTTCGATTATTATTATTTTGTTTTTTTTTGCCCCGCGGGGCCCTTTTAAAACCTCCACATCAAACCCAGGGGGTCAGCGAGGATCTACTATGCCCCCTTATAGTTATTTCCCCCTTTGTTTTGACCTCCTCTTGTCTCTCGATCCTACCGAGAGACAAGATGGCGGCCGCTACGGACTGTTTGGAATGTTGACAGACGCCGGAGAACCAATCAGCTTCGCTTCACAAAGCTCCGTTGCGCGAAAAGTCAGCGAACCAGAGCGCTAACCGGTCCGCTGTTACAGATATATATCTTTTTTTAAACGTTAATTTCTCAAAATCCACTGGAGCACATATATTGAGACCTACAAAAGGCACATCGGGCTACCAGTCCCTACAATTTTGCCAAGTTTCGTGCAAATCCATTCAGCCGTTCGGGCTAAAAGTGAGGCCAACCGCCCTATGGAAAACTCAATGTTAAAAACACGTTTTGGGACCCCCCTTTTTTCTCGGCCCCCACTGGACGAACCCCCCCCAAATTTTCAAGGGCTGCTCAGAAACAAAATGTGCCATTTTCCTGAAAATTTCAGCCGATTCCGTCCACAAACGCCAAAGTTATTAGACATAGAATTTTCAAAAAACCCATAGAGAAAAAATCCTAACTATATATACCTACTGGCGACCGCCAGTAGGTAATATATATATATATATATATATATATATATATATATATATATATATATTCACTGAAAAAAACATAGGTTATAGACCATATATAGTTAGGAATTAGCGTTTACAAAACCTTGAAAATTCACTGAAAAAACCATAGGTTATAGACCATATATAGTTAGGAATTAGCATTTAAAAAACCTTATTTTACTCACACAAAACCATTGAAATTCCATATATAGTTAGTTGCACTAACTATATATCGCGCACCCGCAATCCACTGCTGATCATGTCACATATTACATCATTCATGACATGGTCAGTGACATCACTGATGACATCACTGATGACATCTCAAATGACATCACTGATGACATCACTGATGACAACATCCAGTGACTGTATGTTTCTGTAAAGTTAAAATATGTCTTACATATTGAAGAATGAGTGGATGTATAAGTGTCTGGATGAAGGATTTAGTAGGTGCGTGACTGACTGTATGAGTGAGTGATTAAATGTGTCTCACTGAATGCATGGGTTAGTGACTAAACTGTCTTAATTTGTGCATCATTATGTCTGTTGTGATGTAAACTGCTGCATGTGTTGATCATTAGCTATACGAGAGGCTATATGTGTTATTGATTGGTTGCCCAAGTATTTGTATGGGAGATTGAGTTTGTGTAGGGGTGGCTGGAAGGTGTGTGACTCTGTGCATAGATGTGTGAGCAGTTGATTCACTAGGTGTATGAGTTCAAGAGTGCATGTGGAAACAGCTACATGGGCAGTTGACTGTGTGCATGAGTGTATTGATGAGTGAATGGATATCTCAATGCTACATGTCATAGTAAGTACATATGTAAAACACAGTACATGTGAGAGTTGGCATATATAAATAACTGTGCATGAGAGCCACTGAATGTGTGAGTGGTTGTATGGATCATTGTGAACTTGTATCAGGGATTGTATAAGAGAGTAAATATGTGTTAGTATATGTTTGAATAAGTAAGGTGTGTATAACTGTATAGTTGAAGAAATGGAGGTGAGATTGTTTCTTTGCATGACTGACTAGGTGTGTGAGTAACTCCATGGATGAGTGACAGTGTGTGAGTGTCTGTATACACTGAGTGTATCTAAGGTTATATTAGAGTCTGAAGAGGTTTATCGTATTAGCACAAGAATGATGTCAAATGAGATGTCATCATTGATGTCATCAGTGATGTCATTTGAGATGTCATCAGTGATGTCATCAGTGATGTCATTGACCATGTCATGAATGATGTAATATGTGACATGATCAGCAGTGGATTGCGGGTGCGCGATATATAGTTAGTGCAACAAACTATATATGGAATTTCAATGGTTTTGTGTGAGTAAAATAAGGTTTTTTAAATGCTAATTCCTAACTATATATGGTCTATAACCTATGGTTTTTTCAGTGAATTTTCAAGGTTTTGTAAATGCTAATTCCTAACTATATATGGTCTATAACCTATGGTTTTTTCAGTGAATTTCAATGGTTTTTTAATAGCAAATATCATAAACTGTCGAATGTCAAGTACGTGGTAAGTAAAAACATTTTCGTGTTTATGCACACTGATCTGCTTTGAATGCTGCCCCCCACCCCTCATTTCTATTAGGAGTACTCTCTCTTTGCAGATAGTGAAGGGTAGTTAACGCAGGCCTTTGCCCCCGTTGTAATCCGTCGTGCCTGCTTCTCTCTCCATTTGATTGATTGTTCTCTTTGGTTCATTCTCTATTTACAAACAAGCACAGAGTCGCAATACTCTGTTTAGTCTTTGCAGATAGCGAAAAATCGTGTAAAAAAACAAAAGGAATCGAGCAAAATCAGTAGGCCACTAATGGGATCTCTTTTTGACCTCGCTAAAATAGAAACATTAGGAACAACCTGTTGAAAATAGCAATGTGTATGTACATAAGCGGCGTTCATTTGTGTTCACAGTACCCCTTGTTGATTGTTTGAATCGAGCATTGAATTGTTCGAAGTTGGTTCTCTTAAGGATCTTCTCTGCCTGCAAACGAGGAAGAATAGGAATATTCTCTCTCCCTTTGCAGATAGTGAAGGGTAGGTAACGCAAGCCTTTAACACGTCGTACCTATTTCATTCCTCATTGATTGATTGATTGTCCGAACATTGACTGTTTGGGAATTAGTTCTTTTTGGAGGTATTCCCTGTTTGCAAATAAACGTAGGAAAATTTTGCAAGTAGTGAAAGGGTACGTAATGCGGACCTTTCTCCCCCGTTGTAATCTGTCATGCCTATCTACTCCCCACTGATTGATGCACCTGTTTCACCCGGACCATTTACTAGAGATAGGTCATCTGGCCCGACCAGAGAGCACCCCTAGTGAAAAGGACATATGCAATAATAACGAAGTGATCACTGTATCCTGTTAACAGAAACTTTAGCATGAAACAACCTGGAAAGAAAAGAATAGGAAAACGAAAATCAGTAGGCCACTGATGAACTTTTTATTAAATAACAAACAAAGAAACGATAACAATACGTAATGATAAAACCTATTATTGTCCTAGAAACAAGAAACGTTAGAAGTAAGCCCGTAATAAGAAACCTGAAAACATCGCCCCTCACTGCCCCAAAACGTGTCTGTCCCACCGCCTGCCACGGCCAAATAACGGCAAACTGGGAAAGATAGAAGTCAGCAGACATCCGCCCCATTCTAGAAACTTCCAAAGGGCAACAGGTTTTCGGGTACGCCCAGCCGGAAGCAACACATATAAGGCGGGTCCTGCTGCCACGCCTCAGCCAGGAGATCATCACGTAGGGTGTAGCCGGAGGAGAGGCCGAGGCCAGCGGGACCCAGCCAGGGGGATTCACAACACTGGAGAGTTTCAGGGGGGGGAATGTCCGTGTCCTCGACCCTCCCCTCTCTCTCCCAGTCCGGCCGCGGTGGCCCTTGAGAGTTGCAGGTTGTCCCTCCACACTCTCTCCCGGTCCGGCCACCAACGGCCGGGGGCTGGGGCCGACGGGATCCGGCTGCAGCCGATGAGCCAAGGAACCCGTTCATGGGGCCAGAGCAAAGGGCGTCCGGCCGCCATCCACCGGAGGTGCGGCCCAAAGACGGACGGGACATTTCTTCTTTCTTTTATAATGGCTGCGACAACACTGGGGGGGGATGTCTTGCACATGCCTCCGACCCCCCCCCTCATCCTCATCGCCTGGTCCGGCCATAACAAATGTCAAGCGAGACGCCGTGGGGTGCACTGGGAGGGAGAGACGCTGCGAACAGGCCTCTCCCGCCTCCCCAGGTGGAGGCTTCCCAGCTGCACCCTCAGCGCTCCAGGCGCCCGGAAAAGGGTTCTTCCACTGTGGCAATGCTGCAACGTCTCGCCCGGCAGGGTGGAGCCCGTCCGCTCATTTGACCCCGCGATCGCCAGTAGCTACCGAACTCTCAAAATGGCGGTCGACCTGGCAAGAGCGGGCCCAGCATAAAGAAATGGCCCGGTCACTGGTTGACTCCACCACCGTAGTCCTCCACGACCTTGAAGATTCTAGAGGAGCCGCGGGAGTCTCCGACCCCCGCAGACACCCCCGATGGGGAATGACTGCCATGATCGCCCGTGGAGTGACGAAACTGTATCCGCGGGACGTCGGCGCTCCCATGCTGCCGCCAGCCTCAGTTTGAATGACTAGAATCCTGCAGACCTCAGTTCCGGTGAAAGCACAGTGTGACCCGGTAGGAAAAATTGTTGCACCCCCTCCCCTTTTTGACTGATAGTTCAAACCACCGATCCTTTCATTTGCCCTTTTACCGGAACTTTGGACTGCCTCCCCCTCTTTTACATTTTCTAGAGAAAACAAAACATTAACCACTACATTAGCATAGCAGTTGACACCAGAACTGTTTTCAAATTGAAAACCAACAACATCTTCAACAGAATCCTTTTTGTTTCTGCTGTGACCCTGCTACAGCACAGGCATTGTCCCCAGCAGTAATTCTGCAATGCCGCTAAGTATAGCTGTGGTGCCTACTGGACTCACTCACCCCCGCGGCGCCCCACGCCGTTATTTGCTGGGCGGCAACTTACTAGACATCACCTTCGTGACATCCAGATTTCAGCGCTTTCTGCTGCCTTGGAACTATTCGCACAACAGACCGCTACTGACAATCCACCCCCCGGGACGCCCCACGCCGGATACCCAAATCAGTGCGGCACCCAGGCAACATCTTCTGAATTTTCATAATTTGAAAGAACTAGTAACATGTCCTCATCAGGAATTTCCTCATGAAAAGTCTGCAATGATGATTCTTGTAACTCTATGGTCTCCAAACATTCGATAAATTCGCCATCAAGAGATTGATCAAAAAAATAATTCAAGTCATCTCCTCCTTGTGAGAATATTTCATTATTGGTGCTGTCAATTTCAATAAATGTATTGGATAATTCAAAAGAAATTGCCACGGTCTCTTCGTTGTTTAAATGTTTTTACTGTTTTATAATCCTACTACTTTGTTGGAGTGCTATATATTTTTAATATGACACATAATTGTAAAAACTTTGATGTACAAAGAGTCATCCCTGGAATCTTCCGCTTCAGGCTCGGTCCCCTCCCCAATCACAATACAGGATGGTTTTCAGATAGTAGGAACACGTGTGGTGTGACGGATCTCATCAGGTGTGGGCCTTGATCTACTATAACTCCTTTGAAGAGGGGTGATTCTTTACAGCTGGGGCCATAAACTACATCTGCAGGGCTAGCTGATAGCCTGGACAATCGGACACAGAGGAAGAGGAGTGTCAGAGGGTGCGGTAGTGAATAGGGCGAAAGGGAGGTGTCGGGCGGGCACAGAGTGTGATTCTCAGGGAAGAGCAGCGCAGATGGGGGGAGGTTTATTGCCCATGCATAAGACAGAGAGCGGGGGTGACCAGTGCCTGGGGAAGATGCTTGCGAGGGTGGGGAGCCATGCTACGAATCGACAGCGTGCAGAGAGTGGTTCTGGTCAAGGCATCTAAAATGGCTGCCGTGCACGACAAAAGTGTGGCATTTCAAAAAAGGCAAGATGGCGCAGACAATGTTTTTCAACACTTCCTCATTTCCTTCGAATCGAACGTTAACAGACGTTGGTGCATATTACCAAAGTTAAGCGATATTTATCGCTAACGATGCTTAGCAACGAATTTTTTACCGCTAAGCATCGTCAGAAATTATCGAATATAAACCTTGCTATTATCAAGGTTTATCGCAAATGCGATAAAAAACGGCCGCAATGCATGAATATCGCTAAAAAGTCAGCGATATTCATGCATTACCGAGCTAATGCTCTTAGCCATGTTATCCACCTCCCATTGGATAACATGGCTAAGAACTGCTCAGGGCAGGTGTTAGTTTTTGGAGATATTCGCGCTTAGCGCGAATATCTCCAAAAGTTGGTAATAGGAGATAGATATCTTGCATGTTGTAATGCAAGTTATTGTGGTATATGGAACTCATACCATAATCTCTCAGGAAAGCAGAAACTGATCCTTTTGGGACCGCCTGAGAAGGCCTAGGAGGTGAGGGGTACTCTACTTTGCCCCCTTTTCACGTTCCGAACTATTTTTTTTTACTCTCTTCTGTAATTACACAAAATGGCAGCGATAAGATGCATCAGAGACAGACAGTGAGAGAAAGGAGGCCGGAGATGAAGAAGAGATGTCAAATACACATTGGAGATAATATAGTGGGAGAAGGGAAGTAAATATGAGTAAACTTACCATGTAACATAAAAATGTTGCACTCTATACTATAAGTCTCATTTTATACTACAATCACTTCGCTACAACCTCATAAATTAAAAATAAAAATGAATAATGTCTCAAACAATTTTTGATTTCTAAATATAAATTTATTCTTCTGAATTTTCAAAATTTGAAAGAACTAGTAACATGTCCTCATCAGGAATTTCCTCTTCAATCATCTCATCTGGAATCTCCTCATGAAAAGTCTGCAATGATGATTCTTGTAACTCTATGGTCTCCAAACATTCGATAAATTTGCCATCAACAGATTGATCAAAAAAATCATTCAAGTCATCTCCTCCTTGTGACAATATTTCATTATTGGTGCTCTCAATTTCAATAAATGTAGTGGATAATTCAAAAGAAATTGCCACGGTCTCTTCATTGTGAGCCATTTTATTTTGAAATTGCTTGCTGTAAATTGCAGAAAAAAATAATCACTTTCATTTATCGTTTTTAGTAATACATAATATAAAACTAACTTTATCAAGTATTTAGTATAACAGAAGGACTGTAAATAAATAACAGAAAACATTTTTCAAATTATCTTCAAGTGTACAACATAGTTCCCCTTACAAATTAACAACTCACCTTTTTAAAAGTAGGAGAAGTGTTAGTACTGTGTAAATCAAACACCAGCAATTGACCACCAAAAATTCCTCACAAATGTACCTCAGACAGTAGTATCACAAAATGGCTGTGGTTTCCTCTCATTTTAGATATATACATAACCAATTAACTTTCATCACACACAAATACAAAACCAAAGTAACATTTTAATTGGTTCTAAATTTCAACACTTTCAAATGTGTTTTCCCCATGCAATTTTCCATAGGACATTTAGATACGCCTACAGCCTGAATGGCTGAACGGAATTACACCAAACTTGGCAAAATGGTACATCAAACCTAAGAGGTCAGGGAGGATCTACTATGCCCCCTTATGGTCATTTGCCCCTTCGCTTTGGCCTCCTCTTGTCTCTCGATCCTACCGAGAGACAAGATGGCGGCCGCTACGGACTGTTTGGAATGTTTACAGACGCCGGAGAACCAATCAGCTTCGCAAAGCTCCGTAACGCGAAAAGTACGCGAAGCGGAGCGCTGTTACAGATATATATCTTTTTTTGAACGTTAATTTCTCAAAATCCACTGGAGCACATATATTGAGACCTAGCAAAGGCACATCGGGCTACCAGTCCCTACAATTTTGCCAAGTTTCGTGCAAATCCATTCAGCCGTTCGATTATGATTATTTTATTATTTTTTTTGCCCCGCGGGGCCCTTTTAAAACCTCCACAACAAACCTAGGGGGTCAGGGAGGATCTACTATGCCCCCTTATGGTCATTTGCCCCTTCGCTTTGGCCTCCTCTTGTCTCTCGATCCTACCGAGAGACAAGATGGCGGCCGCTATGGACTGTTTGGAATGTTTACAGACGCCGGAGAACCAATCAGCTTCGCTTCACAAAGCTCCGTAACGCGAAAAGTACGCGAACTGGAGCGCTGCCTGGTCCGCTGTTACAGATATATATCTTTTTTTGAACGTTAATTTCTTAAAATCCACTGGAGCACATATATTGAGACCTAGCAAAGGCACATCGGGCTACCAGTCCCTACAATTTTGCCAAGTTTCGTGCAAATCCATTCAGCCGTTCGGGCTAAAAGTGAGGCCAACCGCCCTATGGAAAACTCAATGTTAAAAACACGTTTTGGGACCCCCCTTTTTTCTCGGCCCCCCCTTGACGAACCCCCCCCCAAATTTTCAGGGGCTGCTCAGAAACAAAATGTGCCATTTTCCTGAAAATTTCAGCCAATTCCGTCCACAAACGCCAAAGTTATTACACATAGAATTTTCAAAAATCCCATAGAGAAAAAATCCTAACTATATATACCTACTGGCGACCGCCAGTAGGTAATATATATATATATATATATATATATATATATATATATATATATATATATATATATATATATATATATATAAGATAAAGATAAAATCGACAGTACACAAATGGGAGATAAAGATGAGCAAGATCTACCTGTCGTGGCTGCGGATATGCCAGCATTGCTAACTTTACACGATCTGAATACTAGTGACTCCCAAACTGTTGACTCTGACATTGACAAATCTACTCAAACAAGACTTGGAAGAATCAACTTGCTACAGAAGGGAGCTGGGATCAGTCCCTTCAAGAAAAAAATCAAATTTCATTGCTATGATGCCCAAAGACGCTGTGGACACCTTCCATGATTGTGTAGTAGAAGACATAAAAAAGTTATACTTGCAAGTAAAGTCCAGGAAAACAAAAAGGAAGAAACATATACAACAAAAGAAGCGTGATTACGCCAACCCGATGAAAGAATTGGGAGAAAATAATGAGATCATCATCAAAAAATCCGATAAGGGAGGTAATCTAGTCATCTGGCCGAAAGAGGATTATATCAGAGAGGCATAGAGACAACTAAATGACTCTGCTTGTTATGAGATAACCAACTATAAAAACTATAACAAAGCAACTGGTATTTTGAAAAAACAGCTAATGCAATGGCGCAGGGAAGGACTCATCTCGCAAGATGAATTTAAATTTATGAATAATGAAAGTCCTGTACTACCTGTCCTGTATTTAATACCAAAAATTCATAAAGCTGTTTCTCCCATTCCAGGTAGACCTAATATTTCCGCTATGCGAATCGTGGCTGAACAAGTTGGCCAATATATACATTTTTTTCCTGCAAGATCTGGTTAAACTGTTGCCTAGTTTGTCAGGATTCAGCCCCTGTACGACCTTGGGTGGCACAGAACTACATTTCCCATGATGCCGAGGTACTGACAGGAAGTGATAAAACCTGTCTTGGTGCGCGAGTGGTTGCGCGTAATTCTTCCTGTTTGGTTCCTCGCCGGGTTGGCGAGGATTGTCCTGATACCGGGGAGTGTTTGGAGCTGACGAGGCTGAGAACTGATCTTCGGTGGAGTCCGTGAGTAAAACGGAACGGTGCCTGCGGTTGTACCGCCTCTCCCCTGTTGCGTTGTTCCGTTAGCTGGCCCTTGCCGCTGGCGGATCCTTTTTCTGTGGCACAGCGGGTTACTGCGAGCCTTCCGCCGCGTAACGCCATATGTGAGGATACATTAATGGTTCAGAGTTAGACATTAAAGCGGGTTACTATGTGCTCAGGAGGCAGCGTAATGCCGTCTGATTCTAGCGATTGGGAAGGTGTTCTGAGGACTTTACAGCGGGTTACTGCAAGCAGCTGCAGCATAACACCGTCTGTATTTTGGGATCCTTTCAATCAGAGCTTTATGTGCGGAGCTTGGCGGTGGTCGCAACCGCAGGTTACCGTTACTAGTGGAATGTCCTTTGGAATCAAACTTCTTTACTTTGGCTGTGAGAATAACAGCGCTCTTGGTTTCTTTGATATTTACAGATACTATTATCCTAGGTAGGGGGGTAACCAACGCTTGTTTCCAGGGAAGGCTTCTGTATGGTACTGTTGAGTAGCCTTCAGTCAGGGTGATTTTCAACCTTGTCTTGCTGCCTTCACATTTCCACCGTTCCGTTGGTTCTTAGGTCCTGCATGGCTCATAGGATTTACAAGCAGGGTAGGGGTCTGGATAAAAGCATTTTGTGTTGAGAGGTCTGTGTTGATTGACAATACACTGATGCTTTATTCTGTTTTCCTCATCAGATGGTGTTACAGGGTGTCATTTGGTGTTCTGTTATAAACTAATGCAGAGGACGCTCAGGTATTATTGACATCTGTGATCTAGCGAGAATTGATGAGAGTAGTTTGTGTACAAGTATCTTATTGTTGTGTTTATGTCTTTTCAGAGCCTTTGTCCCTGCTGACCCCTCCCCTACCTGGTGTCCCTCGCTTGATAACTCGAAGACCCTGGGGGGAAACCCCATGTCAGGGTACTTGGTGATGTCAGGAGATGGTCCTTTATTCTACTGCAGCTGAATCCTGCGAAGCCAAACCTGACATAGTTATATCAAAGATACTGGGGATTTTTTGTCCAAAACAAGGAATCTTCCGTGGTCGGATGGCATGCTATTAATTGCACTAGATATAGAATCGTTGTATACGAGTATCAATCATAGTGCAGGCCTAAAGGCAGTTAAATTCTTTTTGGACCAAAGACCTAGCGAGTTTTACCAGCATAACAAAGCTATTATCAGTTTAATGGATTGGTGTCTTAACAATAATTTCTACCTTTTTGGCAAGGATCTTTTCAGACAGCTCAGGGGCGTGGCGATGGGAGCCTGTTTCTCCCCCAGTTACGCGTGCTTGCACCTGGGCTGGTGGGAGGAACAGGTATTGAAGAAAGAGCATAAAGAAATCTTTGATACAAATATCAAATGCTTCCTTAGGTACATTGACGACATCTTTATGGTGTGGAGAGGGAGTAAAGAAGAAGCGCTGGATTTTATTAAAACAATCAATGTAAATAATCTCAATCTCCATTTCACATCTCACATAGAGAAGACCAGTATAAAATTTTTGGATGTCAAATTGTACATTAAGAACAACAAAGTAGAAACTACTTTGTTTAGGAAGCCAACAGCCGGAAATGTAACGCTCCATGCTTCAAGTTCCCATCCTAAGCATCTGATTGCAAGCATCCCCTATGGGGAGCTTTTACGTCTAAAAAGAATCTGCAGTGTAGACAGCGACTTTGACAAATGCGCGATAGAATTGTTGCAAAGACTCAGGGTTCGTGGCTACACTGATAAGATGATTAAATCGGCCATGTTGAAGGCTGACACAAGATCTAGAGTAAGTCTATTGCCTAACATTTCAGAAAATAACAGACAGCCTCATGATTGTTCTGTCTCTGAAATAGATCCTCCAGACAATCAATGTCCCAGATTAATAACTGCCTACAGTGAAAATGAACGTAGGATCAGGTCTATAATAAAAATTGGGCAATTGTATTAACAATTCACAAGTTTACCAGTGACTCCTACGATCACATTTAGCAGAGCTAGAAATATGGGCTCTATTCTGGATCAATTAAGTCCAGAAATCAAAACCAGTTCCACTCGGTTGAAACCTACTCCTGGCTTTTACAAATGCTCTTCTTGCAGAGCATGCAAATTTGGTGTAAATAAAAAAGAATATCACACACCTTTCAGCCCTACTGTTAATAAAATAGTGGGAAGTTTCAATTGTAAAACTGAATTTGCAGTTTACGTCCTCACGTGCTCCTGTGGCCTGAATTATGTCGGAAGTACAAAGTTACAGGTGCACGTGAGGATATTGCAGCACTTGCGCGCAATTTTACAGTGACCATGCCTATCCAGTGGCCCGTCACTTTAAGCAGGTGCATGACAATAACATAAACTGTTTGCAGTACCTAAACAACATAGAGGAGGCAACAGAGAATTGCTGTTAAGACAATTAGAAACTAAACTAATCCTCAAATTTGATAGCAAATGCCTGAATGGCTTAAATAATTCTGAAGATATTTACACTTTCCTCTGATGACCCATCTACCATTGAGATTACTACATCTATGTCAGGGGAGTTCATCTTTTTAGGTATCTTTTTTGAGGCATTTTTTTAGATCTGATTTTAGAGAGTTCTAGTCATTTCATTGGGCATGACAATGACATAATATCAATTATAAACCTTCACTCTGTTTCATTGTGAGATATTTTAAATGCGTTCGCTGTAAGCTGTAATGTTATTTTTCGTCAGTTTGACATCAAAACTATGCTCGTTTGATCCTTTCTTATTATAAAGAAAACAACACATTTTTTGCACTATGTTCTAGTATGATCAAATAGTTTTAAATTTTAACAACATTTATATAATATGAATTTTATATTGTTTTATCGATATTCATATCTGCATATTGTCTCTTACTTTAGCATTTTAACATTCTCTATTTTTAGAAATCGTATTAGCACTGTTTTGCACATACTATCTTTGCTGCTATGCATTGCTTTGCACATCCTGTAAAAAGCCCGAAAATTATTTATTTATATTCTGTAATCAAGCAGATAATTTATTCTATCTGAATATTGCAAGAAAGTACTGCATTATCGGATTTACCCGGATATAATTTTAGTAGTAATATTGTGTGTTGAAGGTTTGAGTCATTGTTGGTATTTACACTATTGAAATATAGATGAATCGTGGAGCAATTATCATACCATACTTTATGTATTATGCAGGAATTGTTTTCAACACACCGTATTAATGGTAGATGTGTTTACTCTATTATTTTATATATTTATTATATTTAAATATATTATATACAATAATTAGAATATACAGCTGGCAAATCTGTAAATTTAATGAATTTACGAAAGTTATATAAAAGTATTAGAATAATACTATCATCCTTGGGTTAACAAATGCCGTAAGTCTGCCTTCTAGCTTGATTGCAGCTGATTGTATCATGTGACATGGCCGGAATATCTAGCAGCATTTAAAATGGCAAAAATTTCAGACAGTCTCTATGTGATCAAGGGCTCTCGAGCCCGAAACGCGTCATCTGTTGTAAGCTGTACTGGATGTAAAAGGTTAACAAAGACATCTTGCCTATGGAAGCGTCCGTTTCTCCTTCTTTGCCGCCGCGCTGTGGTGGAAATTACTGGAGTTGCAGTATTGATATATATATATATATATATATATATATATATATATATATATATATATATATATATATATATATATATATATATATATATATATATATATATATATATACTATCTCAAATAGACTTAAACCTGACTCTCTTAAAATAGTTTGGATCATTGCTCCGATATAGGAACATATGACTAACGTTTCCTAAGACCAGGCGATAAAGAGAGTCTTTCTGGTCGAGACTTAAGAGGCTACAAAACCGCCCAGAAAAAGCTGCCCAAAAGTGGATTTTAACGTCAGGGAAATCAAGTCCTCCTTGGTTGAAAGGGAGTTTAAGCAAGTTTATCGCCCTTCTTGTTTTTTTGTATCCCCAAATAAAACTGCTAAATACGCCTTCAAGTTTCTTAAAAAAGAAATTAGGGACACTCAAGGGAATTGATCGAAATAAATATAAGAATTTGGGTAGTATTTTCATTTTAATTAAGTTGTATCTCCCTAGGGTTCCTATTGGGAGTTGATGTCAATTTCTTCCTGCATAGCAGTCTCCTTTAATATTAATTCATAGTTTAAGGCAAAAATACGCTCAATTTTAGCTGAGATCTTGACCCCGAAATACATAACTACAGGACAGGTGCCTATAATTAAACATTCAGGTTTGAAATTAATAAACACTTGTGTTTTGTTTACATTCAATTTATACCTGGACAGAGCACCAAACTTCATCGCTTCCTCCTCAACAGATGATATCGCTCTGGCTGGATTAGTTGTAAAGACCGCAATATCATCCGCATACACAGTAATCTTAAGCTTGATTGTCTCTGATACTAGTGGATTTATTTGTATATTGGATTGTAATGCACAAATGAATGGCTCGATGTAAAGAGCAAATAACAGAGGAGAAAGAGGGCAAACCTGCCTAGTGCCACATAAAATTCGAAATGGTAGTGAATATAGTCCGAAGTATGATAATTTAGCTTGAGGTTTGTTATATAAAGCTTGGACCCAGTGGCTAAACTGTCCTTTCAAGCCAAAGGTTGCCAATGTGGCCCATAGGAAGTCCCACCCCACCCAATCAAAGGCCTTTTCGGCGTCTGGAAGAATCATTCTGAGGTCTATTGACAGCTTCTCGTCCATATCGAAAGCCCCCACTGCCATATTAACGTGAGCAGTAGTATCCCTGCCTAGAATAAATCCATGTTGGTAATCAGACACTAATCCAGACATGATTGGAGCCAACTGATTTGCCAGAATTTTTGCAAAAATCTTGGCGTCCGCGTTTATGAGCGAAATCAGCCGATATGAGCCACACTCAGCAGGTGGTTTATCCTTTTTTTTTTACTATCTGTCATATTCCATGATTCTGGTATCTTCCCACTTAAACCGATATGTTGTATAACCATATTAAATGGTACAAGCAATACATTTAAAAAAAACTTTATAGAATTCTATGGGTATAGAATCCTCCCCAGCAGCTTTCCCGGAAGGGAGAGGGATATTGCTAAACTTATTTCCTCTGTCAAGATGTTGCTATCTGATTGAGCAGCGTCTTCCTCACTCACAGCTGGAAGATTACTTTCCTGGAGATATTGTAACATATCTCCCTTATCATGTGTAAAAGTATGTGAATACAGTTTCTGATAATACATGGAAAACTGTTCTAAAACGGCTTGCGGATGAGTATGCAAAATTCCATTTGTTCCCTTTATAGCATTGATCATCGATTTTGCCCTTCCATCTGCTACTTTAAAAGCCAGAACCTTATCAATTTGCTCACCATTCATATTGCGATAGCCAATATTTGTTATAACTGACTGCAATTTTTTCCCTAAAAGACTTCTTCACTGCTGTCTTTGCATCTATCATAGTGAGAAGTTGCTGGCCCTGATCCCTAGTGTCCCGCATAACTGCCTGAGCATGTTGTTTTTCAATGTTGTGTAAGGCTTGAATAAGTACCTTAAAGTCCTTTTTCCGCTCAAAGTTCTGCTGCCGTAAAAACTGTTGAGTAATGTCTCTGACAAACGCTTTCATAGTATCCCAGACAGTAAGCGGGGATGCTGAGCCAATATTGTCACAAAAAAAATCTCAAGCTGTTTTTTTTTATTTTAGCCAAGTATCCATTATCCGTAAGTAACTAGCTCGGAAAAGAAAAAAGGTCTACCTATTTTACATTCGGCCGTTGCCTGAAAAGATAATATAATAGGATTGTGGTCAGAAGTAACCTGAGGGCATATTTCCATGTCTGAAGTTGACATTACATTATCCGAAACCCATGCCATATCAATTCTTGAATGAAGCCTATGAGTGGCAGAGTAAAACATATAGCCAGGGACAGCTGGATATAACTGCCTCCATGCGTCTCTTATGGACTTATATCGCAGCACGCGTCCCTCGCATTCTTGGAGTATCCCCCTGTCTTGTTGAATCAATACTATTGTCCATAACACAATTAAAATCCCCCATGACCAACCGCTCCCCCTCCCAGTTTAGCATTTCCATATTCAGTAGACCAAAAACAGTAGGATCGTCTATATTAGATCCATAGACTGAGCAAAACACATACTTCTTGCCTCTAATTTCTAGCTGTGCAAGTGTCCATCACCCCCTCTGATCGGCAAGTATCTTGCCTATTGTGCATGCAAACCTCTTCTCCTTTAGTATAGCAGTGCCCCTTATTGAAATATTTTATGTAGTGCATACTATTATTTCATACCCCAAATGTTTAAGAAGATTCCTGTCTTTATATGCAAGATGTGTCTCTGTTAATAAAACTATCTGTGGGTGATACATTTTCAACTCCTCATACACTAGTTGTCACTTACTTGCACTATTCAATCCTGCAACATTCCATGCCAAACATTCTTATCAGCTAAATTAGTTTTGCACTAAATACCCTTCTTTATTCTTTCACGTCTGTCTAAGTCAAACTGTCTACTTAACATCCTCTTGCCCAAGCCCCAAAGTGCCCCCTTGATGTCATTGTTTTGCTCCTCATAATTACCCCAACACATTCACCCAGCTCCCCTAGAGCTTCTAATATCCTCTCCTCCCCCAACCTGTTCTACAAAGGAGGAATCCTCCACTTTTACCTGCTGCCGCCGGTGTAGGCAGCGCCTAGGACACAGTACCCTTACCGTGGTCCCCCGCACCCTATCCCATATAGATAAGAGGAAAAAAAGACATAAGAAAAGCAGACCAACCAAAAAAGACAGAGAAGGATCCAACTCTAGCTCCCAATCCCCTTTCAACTTTAAACATCTAAAAACAATGTATAATCTTTTTTTTTTTTTTAAAGTCTTATTTGCCGCCTCTGCTTGCCACTTGCAGATTACTTGTTTGGTCTCTTGTTCATCCAAAAAGAAATAGGAATGTCCACCCTTCAAGCCTTTTAACCATGCCTGCTCCTGTAGGAATACTTGTGCTCCTACAGCTTTTAATGGATTTATTAACTGGTGTAACTTCCAGTGTCTGTTCATTGTTATCTTGCAGAGATCAGATCGAACAAAGAAGGTAACAGATTCCGCTGTAACAGGAGAGCTAGGGCGAGCTTTCAAAGACACAGACTGTCTAAGCAGGAAATTTCCCCAAAAAATCAAAACTGGCCGAAGGTATTGGGCTTCTTGCTTATGATGAACCAGCGGAAGTCTATGAACTCTTTGTAACTGAGAGTCTCAGTCCCAATCTGCCAGATCGGGGAAGGCCTTCTGAAATATCTAAACCACAAGTGCCCTTGGGTCTGAGCCCTCCTTCCCCTCCACGAACCCAAATAGTATTAGATTATGCCGTCACTGGCGGTTCTCTAAGTCTTCTAACTTGGGGGCCGATTAGGATGGCGGACGGACTGTCGTGGGAAGGGACCGTCCGCCATAAGGGCGGAGGTCCCGTGCGTCAAATTAGGATGCACCCGCCACAGTGGCGGGTGCATCCTGCATTTTTACCATTGTGGCGGGCGGTGCTAAAAGCACCCCCCGCGGCAATGCTAAAAATGTATGTTGTTTGTTTCATAGCACAACATGACAGGCACCGCGCAGTGCCTGCCATGTTGTACTGAGAGACGCAGGGGGGTACCATAGGTACCCCCATGTGCACCTCCCACCCCCTTCACCCAGGGGCCCCGCAACGGGACCCCAAAGCAAAGACCGTATGCCTTTGGAAAGGCATTGGACCGCAGGCATCGTAATATGGTTGGCAGTGTCTCGCAGACACCGCCACCATATGGACGCACTTTTTCCGCCGGTCGCAAAGGCGACCGGCGGACCCCCCCAGCCATCCTAATGTGGCGGGGGGCCATTTCAGTGAGGATGGTGGGCGGATTGCCCCCGCCGGGCCGGCGGTGGCTACCGCCATCCCGGCAGGGGCAATCCGTCCGCTATCCTAATCGGCCCCTAGGTTTGCATTGCTAGGATCTGAGCGTCATGCTTCTGTTCCAAGTTATCTGTTAAAGTAGAAGACTCCTCAGTATCAGCGACCCTCTGTTGTAGTTCCGAAATATCCTTCGTAAGTGACCCTATTGTAATCGTCGTTTCTTGTAGTGACCGTTGTATGCTATGGTTATCTGCTCTAGCCAGTGTGAAATGAGTCTTTGATCTTTTAAAGCCTGAAGGATCAGAAGAAGGAACGGCTCCGCATAATGTTGGGCCTTCGCAACTTGTTTCTCGAATGTCTGTATCTCCACATTAGTAGGAGCTGAAATTAATGTCAGGGTTTATCCTGAGGCTAGAGGAAGCTCTGACTCAGAATTACCTCCCACTGCACCTCTGCTTTCCATACTGCTCTCTCCCAGGCTGTTATCCATAGGGCAGCTATATGTAGGGATAGTTCCTGATAATTGTGTTATCATAGTCTTGACCCCCCTTTTGCCTGACCCCATTTTCGGAGAGGGCTATCATCAGAGGTAACTTTGGCACGTAGAGGTACCATATGTTGTTGCGGGTAGTCATACCCATTAAGTGTTATTTTTGCCAATAGTTGCATTAGGTGATTTAGACACAGTCCCGCTTTTCTCTGCTGTACACTTAGGAACTGCTGGCCCATCACTTTCTTTTTCCGGGGGTTTGGGATTGTCAGGTCTCTGACACCCATCTTGTAATATTGGTAGTTCCCCCTAGTCCCCATCACCACTCAATAGCAGAATGACTGGCAATGCATTTCCATCGCCATCTAAACTTCCATTAGATGAAGTGCTGGCCTTATGCTCCATATCGATTACCTCAACGGTTTCTAGTAGAAGACTTGTCGAATCTGCGGGCACCTTATGCTCTTGCCCAAGTTCTGTAGGGTTCTTAATTTGTCTGTGACTTTCCCTCTCTCCTCCAGCATTATTAGCCATCTCCTGGAAATCACAGATCACTGAGCATGTTTCCAATAAATGAGTCTCAGCACTCTCTGGGTTTAAACCCCCCTCCCTCTCGGATTGACTTGGGGAAATCTTCTCTCAAGCTCGGGATCCTTTAAGCTATTGTTAGAGACTTCACAAGCAACATTGTGACACCTCAGGATTGCTCCCAACAGAGCATCTACTATTTTGTTGCCAGTCATTCGCTCGTTGGTGTTGCCAGTGGAAAAGAGGTTCACTGCCTTTCCAGATTGCAACAATCGTAGGAGCTGCTTACCTACTTTAGAGGAGTTCTTTGAAGTATTCATTTTCTGTACCATGGGCCCCTCCTCCTAAGTGTCAGTTTCAGCTTCCAGAGCTCCTGCAGCATTTGCAAGAACCCGACCAGCCCGTGTACTTCTTGGGCTGTGTTTGGTGGCGCCATGTCTCTCTTCATGAACGCTAAAGCAGGAATTAAAAGCAGTCTTGACTAGTAGACTGCCGAGCCACAACCGGCTTTCCAGCATGAATGCCGAGACGTAAAGAGCAAGCGCCCGGCATCGACCACCACTAGCACATTCGCAAGCACTGCTGGATGTGCCTGAGCCTCCCGGAAGGTACGATAGTATCTTAAAAACTTTTCTTTTTCCTCATCTTCTTCTCATCCTCTCGGCAGTTTGCCTAATTCAAATCGCCAGATAAACGGGTGTCGGGGAGCCTCTCCATAAAGCTGTGCTTTGCGGTGGCATCAATCCGCCATCTTGCTCCTCCCCCTATCTGGCGCGCTATTCAAAATTCCTATAAGAAATTTTGTAGGGGAAAGGCATTTTAGGACTCCACTTGACAAATCATCCTGAAACGTTCCAGGAAGGCGGTAAGGTGGTTGAACCTATTTCTTTTGTAAAGTTTTGTGAAGATTCATCAAAATGCACCAAAGTTATCAGCAAACCAAAAAATCTATTTCCTACAGGAACTGGGTACTAAATAAATAAATATATATACAAATACCAGGTATGCTACCTGGTATTTGTTCTTACATAGTCTCACATACTCAGGGATATGTTGAAGCATATACTATGACAAATATGAATGTCCAAATACAGGTTCAACATAGGAAATAGGTTCCCTTTGATTATTATGAGATGTTATTGCAACCCTTTATGCTTCCGCAATTGATGAGTTGTGTAAATCTTGCGCTCTTACCTAGGGGACTTCCGCAGGTGATAGAATTTACGCGCGTAGGCCAAACATCCCTTTTGGCCCAAATATTAGAAAAGAAAAAGAGACCATAATTCTAGAGTAAAATGATACACATATACTGGTTGGGGCATTAAATAGCATTAAGCTCACACACGCAAATCAACTTTTACGTCTATCTGTGCCACAGGAACAAGTCTCACATTAAAATTTATGATGTATTTTAATTCTTAGATTGTTTTCTATATTTTTTTATCATTGTGCATTTATAGTAATGTCTATTAACAATGAGAATTTAATTTCCGTTTAAAAGTTATTTAAGCTTTTTATGATAAAATTGCTTTGTCAAATAAGTATAGACATATGTAACTTCTATGTCGATTGCCCAGCTGCAGGTTGCTAGGACAACCAAATGTGAGTGTTTTGCAAAAATACAGAAAATCGAAATGTACCTGATGTAGTGATCAAGGCGGTTTACAGTCGAAATTCGTCTAGGTCTTTGGTGGACTAAAACTCTCTTTGCCACAATTTCACGAAGTCGGTGCCTGTCTTTCGCTGCTGCCAGGATTGGTAAAAATATATATGTATATCCTCAGGTCCTTAGGCACACTCACAATTCTGGTTTTACTGATTATGTTTTAAAATGGATGCGATATATTGAGACGTTTTTATTATATGTAGAGGGGACGAACAAAGTGATATCGAATTTGTCAATAAGATTAATATGAATCACGAAAATTTGAAATTTACATGTAACATCAGTAGGGAACAAGTAGATTTCTTAGATGTTAATATTTTCACATATAGCAAATAACAGCCACTCTACACAGGAAAAGCACTGCTGGCAATTCCACGTTACATGTCAGCAGTGCTCACCCAAAGCATGTCATCAACAATATCCCGTATGGTGAGCTGTTAAGGCTCAAACGCATCTGTAGTACTGAGGATGATCTAGCTATCTGCACTAATCAAGCACTCACCAGATTCAGACAGGTAAGGTACAAAGATTCCATTCGGAATCAGGCAGTTAGCAAAATGCATGCCAAGCCCAGGGATTCATTGTTGGCTGAGACTGAGGCGACAAGCACAGATCTTGTGGGGAAAGAGAGTGAGATTTGTGACAATTTATAATCGATAAGAAAGGAAGATTAGAGCCATTATAACACAAAATTGGCCTATACTTCTAACTGAGGGGGTTCTAGCTCCGAGGCTCTCTACCACTCCAACCATTACATACAGGAAAGGACCCTCGATGAGAGTCCAAATCACTAAGAGCTGCCCTGAATTGCAGTGACACGGAAGGGGGTGAGGTATGTTTTTTTCTGTCTTCAATAGACATAGGTTTATTGCCTGCAACCATCACAGGAAAGTTGGCTGGGGTTTCATTTTACAGGAAGTTATTGGGACTTTGACCCAGCCAGGGATGAGATTTTGTGGAGGATTTTGAAAGGGTGGGGCAGAGAGCAGGGTACAGGGGTGCAACTTGCGGGACCCTATCACATTTGAGTTACTACAAGGTCTTCTTACTGTTTTGTCTGATTGTTGTTATGATGGGTTTGATATGACAGTTTTCAAGTTGTGCAGGTATTGATGCTCTTTGGAAATTTCGGGTGTCTGAGTTGTTTGGGTCCGCTTAAGTTTCAGGCTTGTTACATGGTGAGATCACTTTGGATCAGGGCCAACTGGGGATATGGCTGCAGAGATCTAAGACGGACCTGGCAAAAAGGAGTAGCTAAATAAAGCAACAGGAAGTGGGCAGTGTTGATGTGTGCCCGGTGAATGACTGACATAGGTTTCAGGCTTGGCCTGGGTGCAGGCAGGAGGTGAATATGTGTCATGAAGAGAGTGCAAGTGTTAGAATTGGGGGTCTCTAGTTGGCACAGGTAGGTACTTGTGACAAATAGGGACCCTCTCCTCTAGTCAGGATAAGGGAATTACACTCCTAAAATCACCCCTGCTCACCCCCTTGGTAGCTTGGCACGAGCAGCAAGGCTTTATCTCAGAGGCGTTGTAAGTTAAGCATTTGTGACAACATACAGTAACCCAGTGACAACACTACAAATTGACACCACACAAGGTTGTATATCAAAAATAAGTATATTTTATATAGAGTTACCACAAGACCAATAAATGACAAAAAGAATCCACAGTACTATTAGATTTCAAGAGTTCTGGTTAAGAGGCTTAATTAAAGGTTCTGTGCGAGTCGGTAGCCCGGTCTGGCAACAGCATTGTTCAAATAACACAGAGTCTAGCAAATCCAGCGGACCGCGTCGGTACGGGTCCACTCAAATGTCGACAGACTCAGTCACAGTACCTATCACTTGAGGCGGCCGTCACGGATGTGCGAGCCGGTTCCGGTTTTCGTCGCGGTGCAGAAAAGAAAGTGTTGCAGGACGAGTTGTACCTCGATGCGGTGCAGGCAGTGGCCTGTTGACAGAGTCGGTGGATTCAAGGCGTGCGTTGCGGGGCGAGACGGTGCTTCGATGCGGAGCTTGTAGCTTGTGGTGCGGCGACAGAGCCGGAGTTCGGGAATTGGCGTTGGTCAGTCCGGACAGCGAGGTGCGTAGCGAAGCGTGCGAGGCATGCCCAACTCCGGTGCGTTCACAGGACTCGAAGTCAGCAGCAGTGACCGCGTCGGTCAGAACAGTACGAGTCAGTGTAGCGAGGCGTTGCACATCGCGTGTCCACCAGTCGCGGTGTAGGCAACGGCTCCGTGGCGGTGTCAGTACGGAGTCGGTGATCTCAGAGCTTGCGTTGCTCGAGGCGGACGTTGCTTGATGTGGTGCCTACAGGACACCGGGCCGGTCGTGAGAGTCGGTCACAGCTCCCTGCCTCTGTAGCCACTGAAACAGCGTTTCTAGCAGAAATCCACAAAGGCTAGTGAAGTCCACTGGTCCTGGGACTTCGGTCAGGGGGCAAGCTCCCTTCCAAGCCCTTGGAGATCTTTTGCACAGGTTGAAATTAAAGTCCACAAAGTTCTTTCTCCTCTCTTTGGCAGTCAGGCAACCACTGCAGGCCAATCCCCCAAGCAACACTTCAGCTTGGGAATAGTCTCTGCTCAGTTTCTTCAGGTCCTCCCCTCAGCAGAGGTTTCGTCCTGTAAGTCCAGAAGTGATCTAATTTCTTGGGATCAGGGTCCCAATATTTATACCCCAAAATCCTTTGTTCTCTGAGGGGAGAGGAGCCTGTGCCCAGTCCAAACCAGTTCTGAAGCACTCTGTTTACCAGACTTCTCCTTTGCTTTCACAGTGCAGGGAAGGCACATCAGACGCCCCACAGGAGGTGGAGCCAGCATTGTGGAAGGCAAGTACAGCCCGGGAGCACTTTGTTGACAGTCTTTCTTCTCTTCTTTTAGTGTGCAGGGCAGAAACATCAGACGCACCACAGGGGGTGGAGCCGGCATTGTAGAGGGAAGGCCCAGCCTTATTCAGGTCCCAGGTGCAACTCCTCCCTCCCATCTAGATTCAGATCTCTCTATTCACCACTGGGCTGCCCCAGCCTGTCTCCTGGAATCCCCCAGCCCTGTCACTCACAAATCCCAGACAAAGGAATACACAACCTCGCAGAGGCAGGCTGGAAAGGTTAGGCAAGCAAATACCTACTTTCTAAAAGTGGAATTTGCAAAAACAGAATGTTAAAACCCACTTTACTAAAATACGTATTTTATCATTCTGAGTCCAGGCATACTAAACTCGAATTTCTACCATGTTCTCTGAGTCAGTTAGGATTATGAAATGTAATAATTCTGACAGCCCATTCTGGCCTATGGAGAACAGGTAGCCTTGCAATAGTGAAAAACGATAATGGCTGTAATTCACTATTAGAAAATGCCACACACATCAGGGCTTGTCCTACATGAAACTTAAAATGCACCCTGCCCTTGGGCCTACCACAGGGGTGTCTGATATGAAGAAAAGGGAAGGTTCAGGGACTGGCAAGTGGGTGCACTTGCCCAGTCGGCATGACAGTACTAGACTGCTCGCAGGCTCTGCAATGGCAGACCTTAGACACTTTTTACAAGGCCGCTTCTGTGGGTGGCACAACCAGTGCTGCAACCCCACTAGCAGCATTTGGAATTACACGCCCTGGGCACAGTCAGTGCACTGTACTAGGGTCTGACAAGTAAACCAAATATCCAATCATGGAACCACTAATCGATGCATCAATTTACAGTAGTGAGCACTCACACTGTGGCACTGGACAGCAGTGGCACAGTGCCCAAAGCATCTAGCACCAGCAAAAACACACGAGGCAACAGCAAAAAATGGAAGGGAGACCCACGCCAATGGTGGCAGGTCTAACAGCGAGGGTTACTACTTTTCAGTTACTGGCAGTGTTGCGCATGGTCTCACATAACCAGCATATGAAACCAGACAACTTTGGGACACACTCCTTTAGGGTTGGGTCAGTGACTGCAGTGGCACAACTGGATGGAACTGAAACCAGATTAGGAGGATAGGCAGGTGGAGATCAAGGTGTTGTGAACACTACATGTGGAAGTAAAAAGTGTGTTTTTTCAGCGCATGATAGCAGGGAGACCACTCAATACTAATGCCTTCTTTTCACCATAGGATGCGTGAGCACTCCTGAGCAAAGTAAGCTGGTGACTTGGATAGTTGGACACTCATTTGTGCATTGGGCTCCAAAATATGTTGATCAGTAGATTCATGGACGGAGCCTGAGACTGCCCAGCAGTAGGTATGATGTGCTATGATGGGGTAGGAGTGGAATGTGCTGAGCTAATTTGTTGACTAAGCAGGTTCCGCAGAGGAATTGCTCGGATATGCTCCTCGTACACCTGGGGAGAATGATGTGATGCCATTGTCGGGTTTACTTTACTGCGATGCATGCAGTGGGATTTGCTGTTGATCAAACATAAGCTGGCGGGTACATGTTTGGTGTGGCTCGATTTGTACCTCGAAGACAGTGGAGGGATGCAATTAAACAAGTAGCCATTCACAAGGCCAGGAGAAAGCTCATCTAGTAATGAGGGTGTTTTGCACAGCCAGTGACATTAAGGTTATAGCTAAATGGGGTACCAAGGAGGAGGAGCAGGGTCTCTTTAGGGCGGGCGGTGTGCACCTTTCACAAATTTGCAATGCTCACTATTTGATGGAGAGGAGGGATGTGATTAGAAAACTGTGGAATGAAAGGATTTGGTGCATAGGGGTGTTCAATTGAAATTGTGATGCGTTGCACTAAAGGGGAGGGGAGGGTGAAGTAAAATGCCCTACTGGGGTTTCCTGGATGTCAGGAGTTGTTGGGGTGGAGAGTCAGATGTGAACATATCTACCCGTCGAGGGGGATGAAGGGAGCATAGATTAAGAAAGACGGTGTGCAGGATTCTTGGAACAGGATAAGGAGGCTTTGTTGGAGGAGGTATGGTAGGGGAAGTGAGAGAAACAGAGATTGGGGAATGGAAGGAGGTCAGTGAGTGAAAAGGGAAAGAAGGAAGAACGGTATGTGGTGCTGGGGGTGAAAGATTGGTGAGAAGTGAGAATTTTTGGAAAAGGGATTACGTATCAAAGATGTTTGATGGTATGTTTATGCTGTTTCTGGTTGATAACTGTCATGCAACCCCATCCTAATAAATGGCCTTTTACACTTCATGGTAGAGTGGTGTATGATTTTTTTCATGAGTAAACAACTTTGGAAGTTTTTTTGTTTCAGAACAAAATCGTGTGCATCAGGAACAGGTGCAATGCTAGCATGGAGGATCAAAGAGGAAGCTCCCTTTTATTTACTCTGCTCTGGGCACTAGTGCACTTTATTAAAGTCTTGAGCACTTTTTGCACTTTGTACCAAAATATGGCATAAGCAGAGAAGGGAAGTTACGGACTGGAAATAAGTACCTTCAAGTCTTAAATAATATGTGCAAATTGAAAAACAGTTTTGCTTTTCCATTCTCTGATTCCAACACTGTCTACATTGTTTTTTTAATATATGAAAAAGGAATTATAAACTTTTTATATGTATAAATGCTTTTAATTGATGAACATTTTTGTGTTGCAATGGTTTTAATTAACTATGCAAATAAATTAAACTTGAAACTTGAAATTGTGAGTTGTGGGTGTTGACACAAATTCACAAATCACACCTTGATTCCCTTGGTTCGACGTCTCTACATCCGTTGCATGAGGTTAAATTCTGCAGAATTTTGCACAATCGTGGTGTGAAATTTCACATTAGTAAAACCATTTACTCTTGCCTTTTTTGGATGGCTGACAGGCGTAAATAGAGTTATTTTGAATTGTACGCATAGTTTTAATGCAACAATGGCTTTGTGAATTGGGCTTGAAATCTTTCACAAATATCATGCAGCTGGCTTCCACAATCTAGACTTTCTGAAATGTCTCTATTCATGTCACTTAACTTCCATTCTGCCTGCTTTGAACTCCAGGCTCACCCATTTATGACTTGTTGCTTTCAACATCTATCTATTGATTGCGGTTGCTGTTGGCTTTGGAGCGTTTCACTGATCATGTATGGGCCTGCCCAAGGCGAATACCAATAATTAATATTTAGACAAATATGACACAGACAGATGCCACAGACAGTCCCATGTACTCTATAAAGAGTCCCCGCCGCACAAGCAGGGGCAGTCACCCACAGTCTTTTAACAGAAAGAGTAGTCTGCCTAGACACGTTCTCCTATGGCACAGTCCAAGCTCCATCCTCTCCTGCCTTCACGCCCTTTGGGCCTTATTTATGAAGGCCTTGCGCCGCCGGTGCGTCACTTTTTCCCATTTTTCCCAGGCGCAATGCCTTCATAAATAAGGCCCTTTGTCTTTTATAAAGGGGAATCTGATCACACTCTTCCACCACGATCTACGTCGTCATGCACCCGCCCTCAGTTCGTCGAGCATTGTTGCATACATCGCTCAACCATAGAGTCCAGCCACAGGCAGGAATGTGTCCCACACCTTCATAATCGTTTCCACTACTGGCTGCAAACACAAGGCTTCTCTCTGACGGCTTGATCAGAGCCTCCTTCACAATGCACATAAGCCCTCGGGTGCACACCTCCTCCCTCATAGGAGGACGAACTCTCTTAACCTATTAGTCAAGAGTGAGTCATTTCCTAGCAGCCATGCCCCAAACGTAAAATGTGTGGCTTGAGAAACAATGACCGTGTAATATATGGAAAGTCCTATTAAAACTTCCAGCATTAGAATCGATGCTTTAATATGACAAAACCACCAGTGTCTGTGACAGCTTTGAAAAGAAGTTAATTAATAGCTGTCATCACTTTTAACACCCACACCCAAAAATATATTTCCCAGTAACCTTTTACTTAATCCTTGCTGCTGTCAACTCTACGTCTATGGGCACCTTGCAGGCTATCTGCATTCATTCTCTAATACTGAATAAGCAAATTCAAAAACAAAAGTCATTCCTCAAGTGGATAGCTCTATCAGTGAATGCAGCATCTCTGTCTGCATCGTCAGAAGGATAACTGGTTGAATGATTGGTATGTGTGTGAGGGGAGCTTGCATTACTTCTGCAAGCCTTGTCAGAGGTAGTAAGCGCTATATAAGTGCAGCATTCAAAGAACTGGATTACCAGGCTCAGCCCAAGCATGTAAGATCGGTGGGGCGGGGGGTTGGTGAGAGGTATGTTGACTGACAAAGACAATGGAAACTTGAATAAAAATAAAAGAAAACCACTTCCCTTGTTCTCACCGCATCACCTGAAGATTACCTTACTGTATATGTTCTGTGTGTGAGGGAGGATGTTCAGTTTGAGAGAATCTTGCACTGCAAATGCTTGCACTCTATCTTTTGTGTGTGAGACACTTTTGACTGTATCAGCTGTGCTCTAAGGAAGCTTGAACACAGCAGCCTGTATTGTACCCGCTATGTGTATGAAGGGACTATGCACTCATAGTATGAGAGCACTGCGGAGACTGCACAGGGGGTGTGTGATGTAGTCCTAGTGTCTGCTGGGACAAGGAAGACCCAACACCAAGGCGCGAAACAGTAGGCGACCGGCAGCTGCAGGTAAGTTTAACTTTAAAAAATGTTTATTACTAGTAAACTCCTGCTTACCCCCCGCTCTCCCCCTCCAGCACTGCCCCTGCTCTCCCCCTCCTGTGTTGCTCCCCCGCCCCACCAGTTCTTGTTTGTGGTGGTTGCCACTGCCTCAGGACAAGCATGCAAACTGTGTACCTGTTCTATGTGAGTGAATGTTGCATTGGAACTGCTTATACAGTGCCTATTGTTTGTGAGAAGCTTGCTGCTATACCTGCTGTGTGTTAGGGAAGCTTGCACTTCGGATGCCTGTATAATACCTGTTTGGTGTGTGAGTGAAATTTGTACCATCAAAGCCCGTATTGTACCTCCTCCATGTTCCATATATGTAAGCTTAGGGAAGCTTGCATTGCAAATGCTTGCACTGTACCTCACTGTGTTAGAGGAAAGCTTGCATTATGCTGCCAGTGCTATCTACAGCCGAAGAAATGGAAGCTTGCTCTACTGTACCCGTTCTATGTGTGAGGGAAGCTTGTACTGCAGATGTGACTGCTTGTCTCTAGCTTTCCCATGTGCCGAAGACAGCTTACTAGCCATATGGTCAGTTAAGTATTGCCCTCTTAACAGCACATCCATATCTGCTCCAAACCCTGAATATCAAAAGCAGATAATTTTCGTATTTGACCTTACACTAACCGTACATTTTAGATATATTAAAGCGGATGACCATATGCACAACACTGGCCGACGCAATATAGCAGGCTAAGTGCTGCCACCTTAATAGCGCAGCACCATCCTACAACCAACTTACATATCGAAATCAGATACATTTCTAGTCTGCCAGCCTACCACTATCTTGGCACACAACAACTCATTGCATATAGCTGGGTAATTGTTGTCACCTCTCACTCATATCCTTTCACCAGCAGACATATCAACCATCTATAAATACATAACTAAAGTGCTCCAAAGACATGTAATTGGCTAATGATGCTCGTAACAGACTAGGTACCCTTCCCCAAGCAATAGAAATCGGTGCACCCCAGAAGAACAAAATAATCAGCAAAGTTATTTGGTACACACAAATTGTACACATAAGGCACTAACCAAGAGAATTTTGCTAGCCATTGTTCAATATATGAACCTGTGCCATTACAAAATAATGTAATACGCAGATCATCTCCATGTGACCAGTTTACAATAGGTTTCTTTAACATCAATTAGTAATCAAAAGCAAACTCAGGAACACAGACCACCTTGAGAATCCCAAGACTATAATGGGTGCTCAGACTCTGAAAATGATACTGGACTGCGCAAATGGGAGTGCTCCATACAGATGCTCCTATCACACTCTTATATTACACAACTGGCATTCACATAGGTCCCAGCATCTGGTGAGTACCAGATATTCCAACATGAGTAAGCAGGAGTGGGAGTGTACATAGTGTAGAAGTGAGAAATGCTCTTCACCTCTGTATGTGGCACAAGCATGGATGTTGCAAAATTATAAGTACACCTTAATAGACACTTTCTGTGGCACAGATTCTGCTTCACACTGGTAGGTATGCTATAATTGAAACATTCTATAGTACAATGATGGGTTCATACTGCTGGAAACATTCGATGTACAATTGTGGGCCCACATTGATGGAGCCATTCTTTGGCACAAAGATGAGTACACATTGGGCACCGTCTGTGGCACATTAACAGACACAGATTGATGAGCACATGCAATGGCACACTGATAAGCATACACTAGTAGATACATTCTTTGATACACTAATGAGCACACATTGGATTTCTATGCTCATACTAGGAAAAATGTTTTTTTACTTAATACATGGGCAGAAGTAAACATCTACTACATTTAAATAAAAGGTTTACTGCTATTTTGCCTGTGTCAGGCTCTCCCTCCCTGCTGCCCCCTATGGCTGATTTGCTCAATATAACTCTTCCAGAACAGTGTCTGTGTCCGTTGCACCATCATAAATGCATTCACCCTCCTCTGCTAAAAAAGGTTTAAACAGGACCCTCCTTCTCCGCCGAAATCTACTTCGCCTCTATCTTTGGACACTGTCGTGGAGGAGATATGTGCTTTAAAACCATTTATTGAAGAAACTGATACACATCTACAAGTACTGAATACTAAGTGGTCTTCACTTGATTCCAGGGGGTCTGTAGTTAAACAACATGTCAGTGATCTACAAAATGTCCCTGCATGAGTTTTATCTCTGGAGAAGGATGTGCTACTCAAGGAAGTCTGCCGAGGACCTTGAAAACAGGAACAGGTGCAACAACCTTTGCTTGTATGGTCTTCCAGAAGGTGTTGAGGGAGATGACCCTATGACCTTCTTCGCTTCTTTTCTTCCAATGCTTCTAGACCTTCCTGCGTCTGTGTCCTTGCCCATAGATTAGGTCCCCGCCTCTCATCTTCGTCGGCTCCTTCAAAGCCCCGTGGCGTAATTCTCCTATTTTTGAAATTCACTGACCTTTTGCAAATTTTAAATGCAGCCAAACTTAAAAAACAATTAATTTGGTCTGGAGCTAAATTGTTCTTTTCTCAGGACATTTCCACAGCAACTGCTAAACGACAGAAGGAGTTCCTCGAGCTCAGAACAGCTTTGTGTGCCTTGAGCGCACGCTATTTTTTATTTCATAAATGCCTGTTTGAAGTGACCTTTTAGAATAGCTCCTCTACTTTGGAAGACCCTGCAGATCTTTGGAAATTTCTCCATTCACACTCTATGGCTTCCATGGATACAGCTGGTCCTTCCTTTATAACTTGACTCTTAAGTGACATTCTCTGATAATTTGATACTTTTGTGATAATTTCATTCTAATTTTCATTTTCGCTTCCTTTACAGGTAGTATTTTGATGTTTTTTCTCTCTATTAAGTCATATCTATTTGTTTTTCTCTGTTCCTATCATCATTGCAGACCAAACAGAATCCTTACATATCCATCCCCTGTTCATTATGGTTTCCCGACATGGTGCGTCTCCCTCTGTTGTGCCTTCTTTACTGTCTGTTGCCAGTCTTTGTTTTTGCTTGTTTCCCTTTGAAAGTACATACCACAGTCGTCAATTTCTTTTTGACATGTGCTGTCTTCTCCTATTGTCTTACTTATTTTCTTTTTCTCTTTCCTACTCTCTTTCTCTTTCTCTTCCCTTATAGATATTACTGTATTTTTCCTCCTATATGCTCTTTCTTTCACCATTTTATTCACCCCTTTTCATTACTGTTGATCGTGTTATTTTATACCTAATTCAATTTCTCTACATTCAGAGTTATATCTTGGAATGTGAAAGGTTTTATTAACTCTATAAAGAGGCAGAGACTATTATCCCATTTAGCCTCATACAATCCTGACTTTCTTCTGTTACAAGAGACCCATTTGACGGAGACAGAGGCTTTGAAGATCAAACGGAATTGGGTTGGTTTAGTTTTAGTGCCTCCTGTGACCACTAAGAAAAATGGAGTAATTATTTTATGTCATAAACAGTTGAAATGTCCTGTTATTTCTCAAGAAACGAATTCAGAGGGTAGATAGTTATTAGTTAAGCTGCTCATTAACAATATATCTTTAACAGTAGTTAATGTTTGTGGTCCGACTCAACCAGATTAATCTTTGTGGCCTAATGTTATAAAAAAGTGTATTCAATATAATGTGGAATTGTTTATTCTAGGAGGTGATTGTAACCAGGTTATTGGCCATTTTATTGACCACCAAACAAAAGTCCATTTTATCCCTCACAAAACCTATAAACAATTCCATAGTAAAATTTCTAAGACACTTCTTGTAGCTGCCTGGAGACTTTGTAACCCAGATATGATAACATTTTCTTTTTTTCTCCTCCACAGGGCTCTCTGTCCTGATTAAATTATATTTTCATTTCCAAATCTTTGACCCAAAATCTTATTTCCTCTTCAATTGAACCTTTTGTCATCTCTGATCATGCCCCAGTTGTTGCTGAATTCAATCTGCTCCATCCGCAACCGAGGTCCTCTAGATAAATGTTTAATACTTATATTTTGCAAGATCTGTTTTTTTCTTCCTCTTTTATTTCCTTTGCTGAGGAATTTTTTCCTTGAATGCTGGTCCAGGTTCTTCCCTTTAAGTGATATGGGGCGCATTTAAAGCTACTGTTTGTGGCTTTATCATAGACTTTGTTTCCAGGAATTAGAAACAATCACTTACTCAACATAAAATTCTACTAGCTAACATTAAATGCATAGATCAATTTTATGCTTCTTCATCTGATTCTGCCTTACAGGCGCTTGTTCGTGAGAAGCTTGATTTTTAACAAAATAACTATGGACAATGACTCATCTATTCTCCTTAGTAGTAGTGCTCGTTGTTATGGTGGACGAAATAAAGTTGCCAAACGTGTGGCTAATTACCTCAAATCTTGGAAAGAACATGTGTTGGTAGATTTTATTCATTCATTGGCTGAAAAACATCTTTTCAAAGATCAAGAAATTTTAGATGAATGTATGAAATTTTATAAAACTTTATATACTCCAGAGTCCCCTTCACCTGTCTCTCTTATTCATACCTATCGTTGTCGTGTTTCCCCACCTTCACATGTAGATCTTGACTTCACATCTGTAGAATCTGATATGTCGGTTCTGGAGTTATCTCAATCTTTACGTAAGTAAGTAAGCACATTTATAAAGTGCGCTGTAACCCTACGGGCATTCTGGTGCTGCAATACATGTCTATTACCAATGGGGGATACTAGGGAACATAATAAGAACAGGGAAAACGCCAGGTCTTAATTTTCTTAAGGAACAACATCAGAGCCTGTATCTGTCTCAATTCAATGGGGAGGCTGTTCCAGAGACGAGCAGCTGCCACACCAAATGCTCTCCCCCCATTGCTACTCTCTGTCTTAGGAATGATTACAAGGTTGGCTGAAGAGGAACGAAGGCTGCGTATAGGGGCATACCATCCAAACCTATTCTGTATTGGTATGGGTATCCATGTAAAGCTTTAAACACAATACAGAGAGACTTAAGCTGTACCCTTTGAGCCACCGGAAGCCAATGCAATTCTGCAAAGGCCAAAGATAAGGATGACCGACGTGGTCTCATAGGGGCAAGTTTAACTACTGCGGCCTGAATTCTCTGGAGCCTCAGGAGCAAATATCTCGGGGACTCCAATAACAAGGCATTGCAGTAGTCCAATCGGCTCATAATGATATTCCTGACCACCAGAGATCTAGCATGAATTGGTAACACTAGCAACACCTTCTGTAATCCTCTAATAAGGGTATAGCAGCTCCCTACCAGCTTGTTGACATGAGGTTCTAGGTTCACCTTATCATTAAAGTTGACCCCCAGATTTCACACCGTCCTCACAGGTACCAAGGGAACATCCGTGGGGATAGGCCAAAAATTGGTTGGAAGAACCAGCGATAGATACTCTGCATACTCCACAATGCAGTATCTCGGTGTTATCGTTGTTACATTGCAGGGAGTTAACTCTCAACCAATTAACCATTTCCAACATACTTGCGTGGACATTTTCCAGAGAGCCAGCATGGTCCCCTTCCAAGGATAAAATGAGCTGGGTGTCATCAGCATAAGTCACCAACCTAATATTAAATGACTTGATGATACCTATCAGTGGCCTCATGTAGGCATTGAATTAAATAGGACTGATTGAGGACCCCTGGGGTACTCCATTCTCTATGTCAACAAAGTCCGTCTCCTTAAAAAAGATAAAACTCCGGGTCTGGGTTTACTGTAGAATTTTATTTGCACTTCTCAAATCTATTACTGCCAAAACTCTTACAGCTATTTCAATACTTTTATACTACTGGTAAAGCAGATGGCACCTTTTTAGAAGCTACAACATGCCTAATTCATAAAGATGGCAAACCAAAGGGGATGATGGATGGAGTGTTGAACATTGCAAGCACTCACCCCCAGTCAACTGATCTGGGTTTAATCCATCATCATTCTTTAGCTCTCTCTGCCACCCCAGTTCAGACATGGCCATATGCAAATCAGACTGACCCTATGCCTCATGGGAACAGTCCAGCCCGAACTGCCAAGCCATGTCTTCTCTTGACCGGAAACAAGCATCCTGGGACCGGTTTCTGGCTAATCAGCCGTCATCAGCCAGGCTAGCTTGAATCCAGTGGCAAAGTGAACAAGGGAATCAAGCTATCCTGGCTGAAGAGGAGTGAAACCCCTCTTCAACCCCCCAAACCCTGAAACCGGTCCTAGGATGCTTGTTTTCAGTCCAGGGAGGACCTGGCTTGGCAGTTCGGGCTGGACTGTTCTCATGACGTGGTATAAAAGGGGGTGGTGATGGACGGAGCATCTGAATCAATCAAACACTCACACCCAGTCAAAAGGTCTGGGTTTAATCCATCACCGTTCTTTAGCCCACTAAAACATTGGCTCTAGCAAGGTATGGTGCTGCGATTTGGGGTTTTAGAGATTCTACCCTAATACAGAAAGAGGAGAACAAATTTCTGCGTCTACTATTGGGCCTTCCACACTCTACCCCATCCTTCGCAGTACACACGGAACTAGGGATAGGCTATATTGAGGACACACTTAAAATGGCCCCACTACTCCTCTGGATGAAAATATGGCTGAACCCAAGTTTAACATTAAACCATAAAATTATTAGCGATTGTATGGGGCGAGACAGAGCAAAAGATATACAATGGCTGACACATGTCAAAGCTACCGCCACACAATTAGGCCGGCCTGAACTCTATCATAACCCAGAAAGTCTGAGTAAAGATGACATCTCCTGGGTAAGAGTTCACTTCATGGATAGTGAAAAACCTTTACCGTGAAGCCCAGGAAATTGAGAAATCAACAGTAAGGGCACATTATTCATTGGTATCCACTATGGCAATACAACCCTACCTGACAGTCGTGAATAGATCTTACCACCGATGGCTTTTAACGAAATTTCGCTTTAATCAGGTGCATTTCTTACTGGGTGAATATACGAAATGGTGTAAACCAAGGGAAAATGATCCATGCAAATGTGACAGCTTCTCGGATCAAGACGTGATACATTTAGTATTTTTTTGCCCTTTTTTTGCAGAGGGCAGAAAGAAATATATTATTCCACTATTGAGGGACAAGGGATTTAAGCAGGTGAAACCTGCTTTGATGTTCTTACAACTTATGGTGTCCGCTATAGTGATGTTTGGAGTTGCAAATTTTTTGGTAACATCTATACGTGCTAGACGGAATAGACTGATGAGAACCCCAATGATGGAATGTACACAAGTTTAGCATAATTTTATTCTCCATGAGTAGTCTATTTGGATTATAAGGAATTAAGTAACCCTGTAAGATGAAATTTATAGTTTACTTCTTTTAATATGAGATGTTATGTAAAAGTGATGCTTTTTAACAATTTTTTGTTTCTTACATGTTTTTAAATAATTACTCCCCAGCAACTGCTCTATAATGATTTGAAGTGATGATATGTGTATATTTGTATGTGTAGTATACTTTTATGATTTTAAATTAATCGAATAAAGTATTTTTGACTTGACTTGACTTGACTTGACTTGACTAATCAGCCGTAATCAGCCAGGCTAGCTTGAATCCAGTGGCAAAGTGAACAAGGGAATTAAGCTATCCTGGCTGAAGAGGAGTGAAACCCCTCTTCAGCCCCCCAAACTCTGAAACCGGTCCTAGGATGCTTGTTTCCAGTCCAGGGAGGACCTGGCTTGGCAGTTCGGGCTGGACTGTTCTCATGACGTGGTACAAAAGGGGGTGGTGATGGACGGAGCATCTGAATAAATCAAACCCTCACACCCAGTCAAAAGGTCTGGGTTTAATCCATCACCGTTCTTTAGCCCACTCTGCCACCCCAGTTCAGACATGGCTATATGCAAATCAGTCTGACCCTGTGCCTCATGGGAACAGTCCAGCCCGAACTGCCAAGCCATGTCTTCCCTGGACCGGAAACAAGCTTCCGAGGACCGGTTTCTGGCAATCCAGCCGTCTTCAGCCCGGCTTGCTTGAATCCAGTGGCAAAGTGAGCAAGGGACTCACGTCTGAGCATACCCTGCCACACTTATGGCGGCCAAAAGTGGTACAAAAGGGGGTGGTGATGGACGGAGCATCTGAATCAATCAAACACTCACACCCAGTCAAAAGATCTGGGTTTAATCCATCACCGTTCTTTAGCCCACTCTGCCACCCCAGTTCAGACATGGCTATATGCAAATCAGTCTGACCCTGTGCCTCATGGGAACAGTCCAGCCCGAACTGCCAAGCCATGTCTTCCCTGGACCGGAAACAAGCTTCTGAGGACTGATTTCTGGCATTCCAGCCGTCTTCAGCCCGGCTTGCTTGAATCCAGTGGCAAAGCGAGCAAGGGACTCACATCTGAGCATACCCTGCCACACTTATGGCGGCCAAAAGCGGTACAAAAGGGGGTGGTGATGGACGGAGCATCTGAATCAATCAAACACTCACACCCAGTCAAAAGATCTGGGTTTAATCCATCACCGTTATTTAGCCCACTCTGCCACCCCAGTTTAGACATGTGTAGGAGAGTAGGGTCTGCTATCCTATGGTCACCCCAAATTTTTGCTTTTTGCTTCACTGGTTTATGACTTAATGTGGCTGTGGGCCTGCTAATCAGACCCACAGCCTGCTGTTCTCTCTCTAAATTAATGCCAATGCACCTTAGGTGCATTACGAAATTAGAACTGGTTCACCTTATTGGCCCCTGTAACAGTGTACCCAGGTACCCAGGGCATAGGTGCTTCCAAGGCCTACCAGGGGCTGCAGCACGTATTGTGCCACCCCTGGCCTGGCCTCCATATTTGACACAACTGGCTGATCACTCAGCTGGGGTAAGTCGGTGTAACCACCCCTTACTTAGGTGTGGTATGCCTATACCTAACCCAAAATGGACACATATGTTCCTATCAGCCACTCCTATGGAAGGCCTCATCAATCCTGGAGGCAGAGTGCTTGGAAATATGTGAGATGGTGCTCTGGCATGAGCTGAGCCTGTCTGCAGCTTTCGGAACCAAGTCCTTTAGCTGTTTCATGATACTGCCATACCATATACTCTTAAGTGCATTATGAACCTCGCGGTTAAATGCTATCTTTGGTTTGGCTTTATCAAAACATGTCGAGTAAGGTGTCATACGTATTGGAATACTACCCCCTCGCCAGTTCTGGCGACGGGGGTAGCATTCCACCCTTCAAGAGGGATACGACATGTACCTAACCTGAACCCCGGTTAAAGTTAAACAGAGCCTCAGCATCACAAAATGGATGCTGCCACCACAGACACAAGTCTGACCTTCTGCTGCTGAGAGTCCTTCCAGCGAGGGTGGCTTGGACAAAGGGTTTCCTGCCTTGGGAGGTGCTAGCACCACCCCAGACAGGGTTTTGTGTATTGGGTAGGACAGGGCTGAATAGAATCAGACATGCCTGGGGCACACAAGTTGTCCCTGTGCATATGTCAGTTCAAACCGGTGCTGGGGCTCTCCAGCCCCAGTCTTGGCACGAAGCTGGACAAAGGAAAGGGGGTGTAACCGCCCCCCTTCCTGGTCCCACCCAGAGGAGGGACCTAGCAGGTAATCCGGCCCCTAGATTTGGAATAAGAGTAGGAGCTGTGTCCCAAGATTTCAGATCATCCTGAACTCGACTTGAAACTAAGAAGAAAACTGGACTTCGACATTCTGCTGCACAGAAGACTGAAGAGAATCTCCCTTGTGGCCAAGTAGTGACCACCCTGTGAATACAGGCACCAACCAGCAACTTGACGTCTGCTTTGCCGCCGCCTCCCGCCGGAGCCCGAGCCCAGAGCCTGACAAGACCCAGACTCCCAGACATCTCAGAGCCCGACCCACAGTCTCTGAAAAGAAGAGATCCGTGGAGGCACCGAGAGACGTGGGACCGGACATCTTGGAAGACCCCTGAGAAGCTGACTGCGCAGCACCTGAGGCACCCTCGATGCTGTGCTTTGGGATTTGAGAAGCCCAGACACCGAGCAGCATTTGCACTGAAGATCAGCCCCCCAGCATCTCCACGATCTGCGTGGGGCCCTTTTGCACTTTGCCACTCGACGTGCCTTCCCGGCCACTTGCCACGTGGCTAGCGGCCATCTTGGCAACGAAAACTACGACTTACACCGCTGGTCTGGTTGCTCCAGACTGGCCCTTGCTCTCCTGGAAAGGAGCACCCGCTCTGGCCTTGCTGGTCCGAGTGAGAAGCTTGCATTGATTCCTGCGTGGCTTGCTTTAGCCAAGGCCTGTTTGCTCCAATCAAGTTGCTGACACTGCCATCAGCGAGAGCCTTTGTGGGACAGCTTTTGATCGACTCCTGGATGTCCTTGACCTCTTCGTGTCCACGTGGCTGCAGAGACAATCTTCACTTCTTCACCTGTTTGCACCCGACATTGCCTGGTTCCATCCTGGTTCCACGGTAGTCACTGGCTAGTGACTTTGAACATTTTCCCCTCTGCTTTCACGTCTTCACTTCTTCAGATCCACCCTTGGATCCACCGGAACTCTCCTCGACGACCCGCCTGCAGCATCTTCATCTCCAAGCACCATCGACCTGCGTGACGAAACCCGACACTACTTCGCACCTGTGCACCCGCTTCCTGTGGGTGAGGTAACTCAGCAACGCCGGTGTTCCCACACTGGTATACACCTCTAGTGCCTGTGTCTAAAGTTTTATCCTTGTAGGTCCATCGGAAGGTTCCTTAAACACTAACTTTGTAACTTTTATGCACCATTGACATTGCATTGGTGCATGCGCGCTTTAAGCGCTGCACCCGAGTCCCGCGGGCCTTTCCCGACTTCATCACTGCTAGTCCTGAACAGCTCCAGCGATTCCCCAGGCCCTAGGCTTCTTTCCTTTCCCCATAGTGGTTCTTATACCACTATTTTAGTATATGGTTTAGGTGGCCCCTAGGGCTCATCCATATTGTGCAACTTTTGTATATTTAAACTGTGTTTTGTTTTAACGCATTTGCTCCTGTGCTCATAAAGAGTATAGGGGATATTTGTAGAAATAAATCTATATATATTTTCAAAATATATCTGTGTGGTGTCCTTTCATTTGGTATTCAAGGGGATTGTGTATGGTAAAACAGCTTGCTTCACATGCCTTTACAGAGTTTAGCCTAAGACTGCTTAGTCCATGCTACCCCTAGGATAGCTTGTCTATAAGGTTGACTTACAACCATCATCATAAGGGTTGCTTGGCATGGTACAAGGTGATCACTAGAACTAGTGAGCATCATATACCAGGCCAACTTCTCACATTGGTGAGCAGCGGATTGGGATTTGAGCTTGCTGTTGTTTTACCATTACAATCTTTGAGAGTATCATTTGAAAGATCATACAGGTACCTGATAGGTACACTAAAACAAGACTAGTATACTTAAGTTCTACTGAACTTAGTTGTTGTAGAGGATAGGGAGTAGCACACCCTGACTACAACTACTAGATAGGTTTGGTAGGCAAACACCAGTGTAGGTAGATTGCAACATATCCACCCACACTAGAGCAATGTCTGGAGCAGAGGGATCCACTGGACCTATCTCTGTTGAGAGTGACCCTCCGAGGGCACCATCCAAATTTGCTATCTTTACTGTTAAAGAACTGAGGCAGCTGTGTTCCTTAAGAGGAATCAAAACGGGTCCTACCCCTACAGCAGACGACCTCAGAGAGCTTTTAGACAAGTCTGAAGCTCTAAAGACCTCCAAACCAGGCCCCTCAGGGAATGGAGATGGAGGCTCTCCCACAGAAGATGATAACACTGACACCCCTGTCCCTGTCATCCAGATAGATGAGGAAGACCAGGTCACTGGAGATACTCAGCCTGAGGAAGGAGAGGAAGAGGAGGAGGAAGGAAGTGATTCTGATGATGGTAGAAATAGCCAGGTGTTAGTCAGCAGGCTTAACCAGGCTAACTTAAGCTTATTTGGCACTGAAAGTGGGTCCAACCCATTCAGACCCCCAAATGGACTTAACCAGGAGCCCAGGAGGAGGAGGAATCACTCAGGTGAATCCAATACCTCCCATGCTTCTAGAGGTTCTCATGGACACTCCAGAAGGGAGTTGTCTAGCCCTCAGAGAAGGGAACATGAGGCCACAATGAGAGAGGCTGAACTTAGGATCCAGAAGCAAGAATTAGAAGTTGCCCTGGCCAAAGAGAAACTTGCTAGAGCCAGGCAGCCTAGAGAGAATGGATTAGGATCCACTGGTGGCAGCAATATCCAAAAGGATAAAGACAGGTCCTATGACAATAGAAACCTGAGTAAGATTGTGCCGCCCTACAAGACTGGGGATGACATCCACAAATGGATGACTGCACTTGAGAGAGCCTGCAGAGTACAGCAGATCCCTCAGGATCAGTGGGCAGCAATCTTGTGGCTCTCCTTTGAAGGTAGAGGCCGAGACAGACTCCTCACAGTTAGTGATGGGGATTCTAGAAACTACCTGGTCCTGAAGAGTGCTCTGATTGATGGGTTAGGCTTAACCACTGAACAGTACAGGTTAATGTTCAGAGACACCCAGAAGACACAGACTCAGGACTGGTCTGAATTTGTTGAATGTGCCATTAAGGCTCTGGAGGGCTGGTTGCTGGGAAGTAAGGTTACAGACTATGAAGGATTGTACAATTTACTGATGAGAGAACAGATTTTAAATAACTGTCAGAACCAGCAGTTGCATCAACATTTGGTTGACTCAGATCTGACCTCTCCCCAAGAATTGGGAAAGAGGGCAGACAAATGGGTTAGAACCAGAGTTAAGCAAAAGAACCAGAACCAGAACCAGGGTGGTGACCAAAAGAAAACAGACCAGAAGGGTGGGGAGCAGAAATCTAAAGACCAGAAGTCTTCAACAGGACCCCAAACTAATACTGAGGGTGGGTCCCAAACTTCCAAGAAGAAGAAGAAAGAAGGTAAAAAAAAACCCTGGTGTAGTACATGTAAAAACACCTCTCACTGGACAAGTGAGTGTAAAAAGGGTGGAGCCCCCAACACTGCAGCCCCTAAGGCACCTGCACCCAATAGTACAGTTAGCAGTGTTGGTCCACAGACTAAGGGGGTAGTGGGTATCACCTTGGGAACTGAGGGAGATTCTGGCCTAGTCAGAACCCCTACACAGGCTGTTCTGATCTGTGATGTGGAGATTGATTTGTCCACTACTGTCAGTCCCAGTAATCTGGGCAAGTACAGGCAGACGCCTTTGATTAATGACAAAGTGGCTCAAGCATACAGGGACACATGTGCCAGTGTCACCATGGTGACACCTAGCTTTGTGGACCCTGGACAATACCTACCAGGTGATAATTACCTGGTGACCAATGCCAGCAATGTCACTACTACACATAGTGTGGCACTTGTTAACTTTTCCTGGGGAGGGGTAACTGGCCTAAAAAGAGTTGTGGTTAGTGCTGATCTCCCAGTAGAATGTTTGTTGGGCAATGACCTGGAGAACTCTCTATGGTCTGAAGTTGAGTACAGGACTCATGCAGAGATGTTAGGGATATCATCACATGTCCTTGCTGTGACCAGGTCACAGGCCAAAAAGTGCCTTTCTGAACCTCAGGTCTTGGATCCTGGAACAATGGACCAAGTACCTTCCAAGAAGAAGAACAGGAGGGTAAAGGCTGTGCCTTCCCAACTGCCTACAAGTGAGGATCAGCCTTCACAGGAAGAAGATCTTGAGACCCCCAAAGGAACTGTCCCTTAAGAGCTTGAACCTGATCAGGTTGAGTTTCTGGGGACAGGGGGACCTTCTAGGGCAGACTTGGGGCAGGCTCAGTTATCCTGTCCTTCCCTTGAACCCCTCAGATAGCAGGCTGCTGCTGAGGCTGCTGGGAATGCTCAAGGTACCCATAAAGTATATTGGGATGATGGGCTCCTTTATTCAGAGGGTAGAGACCCCAAGCCTGGTACAACCAGGAGGTTGGTCATACCTCTGCAATTTAGGGGCTTCCTCCTTACCTTGGCCTATTATATTCCCCTAGCAGGACACCTAGGCCAGAATAAGACTTGGGACAGGCTTGTCTCACACTTTCACTGGCTTCACATGTCAGAAGATACCAAGGAGGTTTGTCGCTCCTGTGTAACATGCCAAGCCAGTGGCAAAGCAGGTGGTACCACAAAGGCCCCCCTGATACCACTACCTGTGGCGGGGGGTGCCCTTTGAAAGAGTGGGGATTGACATTGTAGGACCAATGGATCCCTCTACAGCATCTGGGCACAGATTCATACTGGTGGTGGTGGACCATGCCACCAGGTACCCAGAGGCAATTCCACTTAGGACCACAACAGCTCCTGTTGTGGCCAGGGCCTTACTTGGAGAATTCTCCAGAGTGGGGTTTCCTAAGGAGGTAGTATCTGATAGAGGTGCCAATTTCATGTCAGGATACTTAACAGCTATGTGGAAGGAATGTGGTGTCAACTACAAGTTCACCACTCCCTATCATCCACAATGCAATGGGCTTGTTGAAAGGTTCAACAAGACTCTAAAGGGCATGATCAAAGTATTACCCGAAAAGCTCAGGCGAAGATGGGACATCCTTCTGCCCTGCCTTCTGTTTGCTTACAGAGAGGTCCCACAAAAGGGGGTTGGCTTCAGCCCCTTTGAATTGTTGTTTGGGCACCCTGTAAGAGGACCCCTGTGTTTGGTGAGGGAAGGATGGGAGTTACCTCTCAAAAAGCCCAAGCAAGACATAGTGGACTATGTACTTGGTCTCCGCTCCAGGATGGCTGAGTATATGGAAAAGGCATCCAAAAACCTTGAGGCTAGCCAAGAATTACAAAAAGCTTGGCATGACCAAAAGGCTGTCCTGACTGAGTACCAGCCTGGACAGAAAGTATGGGTGTTGGAGCCAGTGGCCCCAGCAGCACTTCAAGACAAATGGTCTGGACCCCATACTATCATTGAAAAGAAGGGAGAGATTACCTACTTGGTGGACCTAGGAACTCCCAGGAGCCCCCACAGGGTGCTCCATGTTAACAGGCTGAAAGCATATGTTAACAGGGCAGACATGGGCTTGCTCATGGCTACAGATGAGGGGCAGGAGGAAGAGAGTGACCCTCTCCCAGACCTTTTGACTCAGAACCCTGAGGATGGTTCAGTTGATGGTGTGGCCTTAGATGGCAGCCTCACTGAACATCAGCAAAATGACTGTAGACAAGTTTTGCAGGCATATCGACATATGTTCTCCCTGACACCCAGTCAGACTAGCTGGTGTACCCATGTGGTGGACACTGGTGATAGTCTCCCTGTAAAGAACAACATTTACAGGCAACCTGACCATGTCAGAGATTGTATCAAGACTGAGGTGCAAAAGATGCTGGAATTAGGTGTCATTGAGCCTTCAGAGAGCCCCTGGGCTAGCCCAGTGGTTCTGGTCCCCAAACCTCACACCAAAGATGGAAAGAGAGAGATGAGGTTCTGTGTGGATTACAGAGGACTCAATGCTGTCACCAGGACAGATGCACACCCTATTCCAAGGGCAGATGAGCTCATAGACAAATTGGCTTCTGCCAAGTATTTGAGCACATTTGACTTGACAGCTGGCTACTGGCAAATCAGGTTAGCTGAGGAGTCTAAAGCCAAGACAGCATTTTCTACCCCAGGTAGGCATTATCAATTTGTGGTGATGCCCTTTGGTTTGAAAAATGCACCTGCCACCTTCCAAAGGTTGGTGAATCAAGTCCTTACTGGGTTGGATGACTTTTGCGCAGCATATCTGGATGATATTGCTGTCTTTAGTTCCACCTGGGAGGATCACCTGGTCCACCTGAAGGAAGTGCTAGAGGCTCTGCAAAAGGCAGGCCTCACTATCAAGGCAACCAAGTGCTAGATAGGGCAGAGTAAAGTTGTATACTTGGGCCACCTTGTAGGTGGAGGCCAAGTTCAACCACTGGAGAGTAAGATCCAGACCATCAAGGACTGGTCCCCTCCAACTACCCAGACTCAGGTCAGAGCTTTCTTGGGCCTGACTGGGTACTACAGGAAGTTTGTTAAGAACTATGGGTCCATTGTGACTCCTCTTAATGATCTGACATCCAAGAAGATGCTCAAAAAGGTTCAGTGGACAGTAAATTGTCAAAAGGCATTTGATGACCTGAAGAATGCCATGTGCTCTGCACCTATCCTGAAGAGTCCTGACTACTCAAGAGAGTTCATTGTCCAAACAGATGCTTCTGAGATGTGAGTGGGAGCTGTGCTTTCACAACTTAATGTAGATGGTCAAGACCAGCCCATTGCTTTTATTAGCAGAAGGCTGACCCCCAGAGAGAAACGTTGGTCAGCCATTGAGAGGGAGGCCTTTGCTGTGGTGTGGGCCCTGAAGAAGTTGAGACCATACTTGTTTGGCACTCACTTCAAAATTCAGACCGACCATAAGCCCCTCTTATGGCTTAATCAGATGAAGGGTGAAAACCCCAAACTGCTCAGGGGGTCCATTTCCCTACAGGGGATGGACTTTACAGTGGAGCACCGCCCAGGGACTGACCATGGTAATGCAGATGGTCTCTCCAGGTACTTCCACTTAGAACATGAAGACACAACTGGTCAAGGTTAGTCTAATGTCCCTGCGTTTGGGGGGGGGGTTGTGTAGGAGAGTAGGGTCTGCTATCCTATGGTCACCCCAAATTTTTGCTTTTTGCTTCACTGGTTTATGACTTAATGTGGCTGTGGGCCTGCTAATCAGACCCACAGCCTGCTGTTCTCTCTCTAAATTAATGCCAATGCATCTTAGGTGCATTACGAAATTGGAACTGGTTCACCTTATTGGCCCCTGTAACAGTGTACCCAGGTACCCAGGGCATAGGTGCTTCCAAGGCCTACCAGGGGCTGCAGCACATATTGTGCCACTCCTGGCCTGGCCTCCATATTTGACACAACTGGCTGATCACTCAGCTGGGGTAAGTCGGTGTAACCACCCCTTACTTAGGTGTAGTATGCCTATACCTAACCCAAAATGGACACATATGTTCCTATCAGCCACTCCTATGTTAGGCCTCATCAATCCTGGAGGCAGAGTGCTTGGAAATATGTGAGATGGTGCTCTGGCATGAGCTGAGCCTGTCTGCAGCTTTCGCAACCAAGTCCTTTAGCTGTTTCATGATACTGCCATACCATATACTCTTAAGTGCATTATGAACCTCGCGGTTAAATGCTATCTTTGGTTTGGCTTTATCAAAACATGTCGAGTAAGGTGTCATACGAATTGGAATACTACCCCCTCGCCAGTTCTGGCGACGGGGGTAGCATTCCACCCTTCTAGAGGGATACGACATGTACCTAACCTGAACCCCGGTTAAAGTTAAACAGAGCCTCAGCATCACAAAATGGATGCTGCCACCACAGACACAAGTCTGATCTCCCGCTGCTGGGAGTCCTTCCAGCGAGGGTGGCTTGGACAAAGGGTTTCCTGTCCTGGGAGGTGCTAGCACCACCCCAGACAGGGTTTTGTGTATTGGGTAGGACAGGGCTGAATAGAATAAGACATGCCTGGGGCACACAAGGTGTCCCTGTGCATATGCCAGTTCAAACCGGTGCTGGGGCTCTCCAGCCCCAGTCTTGGCGTGAAGCTGGACAAAGGAAAGGGGGTGTAACTGCCCCCCTTCCTGGTCCCACCCAGAGGAGGGACCTAGCAGGTAATCCGGCCCCTAGATTTGGAATAAGAGTAGGAGCTGTGTCCCAAGAATTCAGATCCTCCTGAACTCGACTTGAAACTAAGAAGAAAACTGCACTTTGACATTCTGCTGCACAGAAGATTGAAGAGAATATCCCTTGTGGCCAAGGAGTGACCACCCTGTGAATACAGGCACCAATGAGCAACTCAACGTCTGCTTTGCCGCCCCCTCCCGCCGGAGCCCGAGCCCAGAGCCTGACAAGACCAAGACTCCCAGACATCTCAGAGCCAGATCCACAGTCCCTGAAAAGAAGAGACCCGTGGAGGCACCAAGAGACGTGGGACCGGACATCTTGGAAGACCCCCGAGAAGCTGACTGCGCAGCACCTGAGGCACCCTTGATGCTGTGCTTTGGAATTTGAGAAGCCTCAACACAGAGCAGCATGTGCACCGAAGATCAGCCCCCCAGCCTCTCCAGGATCTGTGTGGGGCCCTTTTGCACTTTGCCACTTGACGCGCCATCCCGGCCACTTGCCACGTGGCTAGCGGCCATCTTGGCAACGAAAACTACAACTTACACTGCTGGTCTGGTTACTCCAGACTGGCCCTTGATCCCCTGAAAAGGAGCACCCGCTCTGACCTTGCTGGTGCAAGTGAGAAGCTTGCATCAATTCCTGCGTGGCTTGCTTTAGCCAAGGCCTGTTTGCTCCAATCAAGTTGCCGACACCGCCATCAGCGAGAGCCTTTGTGAGACAGCTCGTGATCGACTCCTGGACTTTCTTGATCTCTTCGTGTCCACGTGGCTGCAGAGACAATCTTCACTTCTTCACCTGTTTGCACCCGACATTGCCTGGTTCCATCCTGGTTCCACGGTAGTCACTGGCTAGTGACTTTGAACATTGTCCCCTCTGCTTTCAGGTCTTCACCTCTTCATATCCACCCTTGGATCCACCGGAACTCTCCTCGACGACCCGCCTGCAGCATCTTCAGCTCCAAGCACCATCGACCTGCGTGACGAAACCCGACACTACTTCGCACCTGTGCACCCGCTTCCTGTGGTTGAGGTAACTCAGTAACGCCGGTGTTCCCACACTGGTATACACCTCTAGTGCCTGTGTCTAAAGTTTTATCCTTGTAGGTCCATCGGAAGGTTCCTTAAACACTAACTTTGTAACTTTTACGCACCATTGACATTGCATTGGTGCATGCGTGCGCTTTAAGTGCTGCACCCGAGTCCCGCGGGCCTTTCCCGACTTCATCACTACTAGTCCCGAACAGCTCCAGCGATTCCCCAGGCCCTAGGCCTCTTTCCTTTCCCCATAGTGGTTCTTATACCACTATTTTAGTATATGGTTTAGGTGGCCCCTAGGGCTCATCCATATTGTGCAACTTTTGTATATTTAAACTGTGTTTTGTTTTAACGCATTTGCTTCTGTGCTCATAAAGAGTATAGGGGATATTTGTAGAAAAAATCTATATATATTTTCAATATATATCTGTGTGGTGTCCTTTCATTTGGTATTCAAGGGGATTGTGTATGGGAAAACAGCTTGCTTCACATGCCTTTACAGAGTTTAGCCTAAGACTGCTTAGTCCATGCTACCCCTAGGATAGCTTGTCTATAAGGTTGACTTACAACCATCATCATAAGGGTTGCTTGGCATGGTACAAGGTGATCACTAGAACTAGTGAGCATCATATACCAGGCCAACTTCTCACAACATGGCTATATGCAAATCTGTCTGACCCTGTGCCTCATGGGAACAGTCCAGCCCGAACTGCCAAGCCATGTCTTCCCTGGACCGGAAACAAGCTACCGAGGACCGGTTTCTGGCATTCCAGCCGTCCTTAGCCCGGCTTGCTTGAATCCAGTGGCAAAGTGAACAAGGGACTCACGTCTGAGCATACCCTGCCACACTTATGGCGGCCAAAAGCGGTACAAAAGGGGGCGGTGATGGACGGAGCATCTGAATCAATCAAACACTCACACCCAGTCAAAATATCTGAGTTTAATTCATTACCGTTCTTTAGCCCACTCTGCCCTTGCTCACTTGGCCACTGGATTCAAGATAGCCTGGCTGATGAGGATTATGAATCCGAAACCGGTCCCAGGATGCTTGTTTCCGGTCCATGGAAGACATGGCTTGGCAGTTCAGGCTGGACTGTTCCCATGAGGCACAGGGTCAGACTGATTTGCATATAGCCATGTCTGAAATGGGGTGGCTGAGTGGGCTAAAGAATAGTGATGGATTAAACCCAGATCAGTTGACTGGGGGTGAGTGTTTGATTTGCTCAGGCGCTCCATCCATCATCCCCTTTTGTATCGCTTTGTTCGCCCTAAGTGTGGCAGGGTATGCTCAGATGTGAGTCCCTTGCTCACTTGGCCACTGGATTCAAGATAGCCTGGCTGATGAGGATTATGAATCCGAAACCGGTCCCAGGATGCTTGTTTCCGGTCCATGGAAGACATGGCTTGGCAGTTCGGGCTGCACTGTTCCCATGAGGCACAGGGTCAGACTGATTTGCATATAGCCATGTCTGAAATGGGGTGGCTGAGTGGGCTAAAGAATGGTGATGGATTAAACCCAGATCAGTTGACTGGGGGTGAGTGTTTGATTTGCTCAGGCGCTCCGTCCATCATCCCCTTTTGTATCGGACTGTTCTCATGAGGCACAGGGTCAAGACTGATTTGCATATGGCAAGGTCTAAACTGGGGTGGCATGGTGAGCTAAAGAATGATGGATTTAACCCAAATCTCTTGACTGGGGGTGAATGTTTTGATATGTTCTGCATTCCGTCCATCAATTGTGTGTCTTTTGCTTTCTCGCCCTAAGTGCGCCGGGTATGCCCAGGCGTGGGTCCTGGGCTCACTGTGCCACTGGAATCAAGCTATCCTGGCTGAAGAGGGGTGAAACCCCGAAACCGGTCCTAGGATGCTTGTTTCCCGGTAAAAAGATAAAAGCAGAGGGTGGAGGACCTTCTATGTTGACTACAGCGGACGGCCCGTCAAGATAGCAACGTATAACAGAGTTACGCCGCCCTGCCTCCGGGATGTGGGCTGAATGGCTGTGTACGAAACATCTGGAATGCGGTGGGAGAACAGCGACTCTGTATTATGAGATCCTAAATACGGCACTGTATATGGTACATAACCCTGCAAAAAAAAATGTTTAACAAAAAAAAAAAATGCTTGTTTCCCGTTCAGGGAGGACCTGGCTTGGCAGTTCGGGCTAGACTGTTCCCATGAGTCACAGGGTCAAGACTGATTTGCATATGGCCAGGTCTAAACTGGGGTGGCATGGTAAGGAAAAGAATGATGGATTTAACCCAGATCGCTTCACTGGGAGTGAATGTTACAGACTTACTTCTAATAATTCCCGGTTACTATATAAAAGTTTTGAATAAAGCTCCAACTCTTTCCTATTTTTTAGCTGCAGTTTTTATTAACGCAGAGAAAGCTTTCAATAGGATTGATTGGCGCTTTTTATTTAAAGCTTATCTATGGCATGGTTATGGCCCTGGATTTATTCCTATCTCCTTGCTAAGAACGGCTCCTAGAGCTTCTGTTGTAGTTAATGGTCTTTTCTCTCAATTCTATCTTTTTCAGTGTGGCGTACCTCAAGGCTGCCCCCTATCTCCTCTTTTATTTATTTTATCACTTAAACCATTTTTATTTCATATCCACCAAAATACCTCTATTTCTGGATTTCTTTATGGTGATCAACATTGGAAGTTATCCTCCTATACGGACAATATTTTACTCTTTATTTCTCACTGTGAAACTTCTATTTCTCCTCTTTTGTAATAAATCTCGGATTTATCCCTACTTTCAGGTTATAAAATAAATTCTGACAAGACAGAAATCCTTCCCATCACCTCTTTTTGTCTCAAGCAACATTTTGATTCAAGTACATTCTGATGGAATAGTTCTAAAATCAAATACTGAGGCATCTGGTTTAATAATTCCATATTGGATTCAGTTCAAACCAACATGAAGGACCGGCTAGAGCCTATCACTGAACTCTTCTCTTCCTGGAATCCTCTTTTTCTCTCTTGGTGGGGGCGTCTTGATTCTATTAAAATGAGGATTACTCCTACATTTTTCTATAATTCTTTCTATGATTCCCATTCATTTTTCATCTAAAAATATTGACTCCCTCCTCTCTAAAATGTTATGAAATAATAAGGATTCCAGAATTTCCCAGTTACACATCTTAGGAAACCTAAATTCAATGGAGGAGTACAGTTCCCCGACTTTCGTCTCTATCCAAAAGCCTTCTGTCTTAGACTAGCTTCTAACTTGCCACTTACTGACTCCTCACCTTTCATACCTTTATGGATTACTGTTGAAGTCCCTACTTGCACCTTTTTCTGTAAAGTCAGTTTTTGCCTTTACTACAAAAGTTAATGTCACTTCTCTTCCGTTGTTCAAGCATACATGCTCAGTGTTAAGACCTCATTGTCAGTTAAAGATCATCTCTAGGTATTCCTTCCTACAATCTCCTCTTTGGTACAACCATCTCATTATCGTCAGAAATAGACCTCTTTATTGCAAATCCTGGAGACTTAGGGGAATTGTTTGGGTCCAGGACAAGTTTGATGGTATGACGCCTTGTTCTTTTCCTCAGTTTCAGCATACTTTTAAATGTCCTCACTTGTTTTGGAATACATTCTCAATCCTCATAGGAATAGTTATAAATGTGACCAGTGCAGAAGGCTTGACTAATGGAGGAAAACATGGCGGTCGGAAGCTAACGGTCGCGGACGAGCTCCCCGGAAGCAAGTTACCAGGGCTCCTCATGGAACGCATCGAGCACCTTAGAAGTAGAAGATGATCTCTTAAAAATAAACATTGGTGGCGGACCCCCAGCCTTTTCTTTTACTTTTCACTGTCCCACTACCACCAGCCATTACATTTTTTTCCCTCTCCTTGCTATTTTTTTTTTTCGTGGCAACTGATAGCAGGAGATACTTACAATTTTGCTCTTCTCTCATTCAGAGTTCGTGTCTTCGGTATTCAGTCTTCAGTGTTCCCGGATGGTGTTTGAGGCTCAAGGCGGTGTGCCATCCCCGGACCTCTCACTGCTGCCGTTTGTCGACGCGGCGCAGGAGTGGAGGCAGCGGATCCTCGGTCTGCAGTTCCGGGTCTATCGCAGCAGAGGCAGCACTTGTGAGTACGTCCTCTGCTGCAGCGAGCCAACGAGCTGGAGCATAATTGAGAACCGAGGCGAGGTAGGAGATTGTCTTTTTCTCGACACTGCCCCAAATAGAGGTGGAGGTAAAACCTTGGTGCCCTTTCAGAACGGGAGGTCACTGGGTCTATCGGGGCCTGCCTGGACTGCCCTGGAGGCCTGTGGTGAGGCCCGCGCTGCTCAGGCAAGTCCGGAAAAGGCGACTTGTATTACTCTCCTGTGAACGGGCTTTTGGAGTTGTATGGATAATGTGGTAAATAAATTATTACCCTGGCAGAATTTCTAGGCATTAACAAAGTATCATGCATCAAGTGAGAAGCAGAGTCCGTGGTATCTGAGTTAAAATGGGCTTTATTCCAATAACTCGAGTCAAAGGGAGAATATGTTCCATCACCACAGAGGTTCAGGAAGAGTCTTCTAACATTTAATAACAAAACATTATATTATATACTTTTTACTCCTTGTACATAGGAGCAGGCGCAAGACAGAAAATGAGATAAGAGCATGTGGGTGTACATGAGGGTGTGTACTTTGATGAGTCATAGGTGTGTGATAGGTAGGTGTCATAGGTGGGTGGGTACTTAGAGGAGGAGTTGGCATGACCAGCTCGAACTGTGCCCTAATTGTGCAACTTTGAGCATGACGTGCAATTGACGTGTAACTGGGAGGAGGCTGACTTTCAACCTAGCAGAGAGATCTCTTATGTCAAGGCGACCAGCACATCTAGTACAACTGATATCTAGAGTCAGGGGATGTATTATCTGAAGAAAAGGTTGTTCGTCACTAAAAGACAGAGAGGGCATATTTATTCGTTCATTGCATGAGCTTTCTATGGGTGCAAGCACTGTAATTCACTTAAATGGAGACAGAATGGCTAGGCCTATCTCCCTCGGACGGGTTCTGTGTACTTTTCCTCAGATAACTGTTATTCATAATACTGTCTTGGCAGGCCTCTTGCTAGGTCGGAGGGACGTAACTGCAGCTTCAGTGTGTCAGGAGTCATGTAAACATTAATTCAGAAAGTGGTTTCAGGCTCAACCAGTACGATATTTATTTAAAAGAGCACAATGCAAAATGCAAATACATGGGCCTTCATTTTAGCTTAACGTTTGGGAGACTTGATGACTTGACTTGCAGGACATGTTTGCAGAGGCCTAGTGATTCAGGCCACTACGGGAAATATGCATGGGTGACATGCACATGACATGTAACATAGGGTATATGTAGTGGACATATTTGGTCAGGCAAAATATCATTTTCCTCATTCCCTCCTTGTCACCTACATAACCCTTCAGGATACATCTATATTCATGAGACCGTATAGTTCATCATACAGAATCATTTGTTCATCTTTAACTCTTTGTTTACGTGGATGGGGAATACAGGCAGTAGCACACAGGCCGCAAATCGCCGGACCACACTGCAGACAGAGACAGCAACCAAATACCATAAGTAGGGCCATTCCTAGGAAGGACATAACTTTCCATCCCCATGCAGATATTACACCCCAGAACCAACTGGACCAAGTCCATGTGCCTGGATCTTGATGTATGGCATTAGCAATCTTGTGGAGTCTTGTTATTGCTTCGTACACAGATGGTGCATTATCTGGGATGAAAATGCAACAACTAGATCGGATCACTCTACAAGCTCCGCCTCTATCCGCCAGGATGACGTCAAGAACGAGGCGGTTTTGAAGAACGACAAGTCTAATAGCAGACTGTTCCTGGGTTAAGTTCGCCAGGGCAGATGCAGTTATATTTACAACTGTTTCAAGAGTCCTTGTTAACCTGCGTATCAGTTTACTGTTTTGGCCGGGACCTATGAAGAAAAAGAATCCTCTGTTGAAATCTGTATATCACTCCCATGCTGTTTCAGTCTGATCGATACCTGCAGAATCTGTCTCTCTCTTTTGTCTAACATGTTCTAGTCGTGAATCTCTATGATAATTTGATGGGGCTAGAAAAACGGGTGGCAATAAGAATGCTATATAACAAGTCCCACCCCAGTCTAAGGGCAGATGTACGTAGGCTGTCTGACCGCAAATGAAATAGGTATGGCGTGATGTTTTGAAAGAAGATAGTCCGTTATCATCAAACTCTACTACAGTGTTACACTTGCTGTGTCCCATATGTACTGAGCCTTTCTTACTAACACATAAATCACCTTTTGCTGGCAGGACTGATATAAACGGTGGACCTGTGTTTTGCTTGGGCTGAACATTTAACATTATAAAATTAACAGATGCATTTCCCTGTTCGTACTCTTCATTCTCTAAATCTGTTCCTTTTCTTTGGGGGAATCCGTCTTTGTCTGGAAAGCATGCTTCATTCATTACTTTATTCAGGTTTCCATATATCCAGCCACCTGGATAAGCTATGTACCTTCTATCTATTGATGTCATTAGAGCAAACCATGCTCCACACGAACCATTGTGTGAGAACGGTAAAGGGTAGAAGGGCAATACTCCCTTCGTCTCTTGATAAGGGGGCAGTTGGCCACATACCCAGCAATCGGTCGCATTGCTGGTCTGATGAGAATGGTGTAACATTCGAATAAATGTATTGTTACGCAGTGCAAGTCGATATGACAGTTCATGGGGAGGCAGGTCACTAAATGTGTGCTCTGCGGTGCTGTTACTGGAAGAGTGTATATGTGAGGAAATGGGAAAGAAAACATGTAGCAATAAAATAACACCAATTATAACAATGCACAGAATAAAAAGGATGATCGAAATAACTATACATCTACTGCGTAATACCTTGCAGTACTTTTCCTTCTTATCTCTCATCTTGCTATTCTCATATGTGATCTTATGCATGTCAGAATCGAGTCTAACCGATTCACCACCGGGTGGGCTTAAACAATTAAACTACGTCTGACTTGCTAGTTCTATACTCTTGCTGAGGGGTATTTTCTAGCAAAGGTCTTCTTTATTAAGAGTTTCAAAGTTCCAAAGTTCCAAAGTGTCTTTTGTAGTGATGAAGGTGAGTTCGGCCTTTACGTCCTTCCACCAACTTCGGCGTCTTCCAACGTGGCTCAAGGGGACTTGAACGATCAAAGATCCTGACACAAGTATAGAATCCTCTGGTGCTATGGCATGTTCCTTGACCTGGGTGTTTGTCAGGGAAGGCGGCAGCAACCTGTGAATGAAAAGAGAGTAGTGCAGAAATCAAGGAAGCCAGGTAATCTGTCAGCATGTTACTGTCAACATCAGTTATTTTCTTTGGCATAGGCGTGCCCCACATATATACTCCATAAGGAGATAGGCCTGTTCTGGAATGAGCTACCATAAGCATGTAAAACAGGGCGACCGGCAAGGCCACCATCCAATCCACGCCTTTTTCTGTACAGATCTTAGCAACTTTTGTCTTAATTGTCTGGTTTGTCTTTCTACAAGGCCTGCGGCTTCTGGGTGTCTGACACAATGGAATTTTCATGTATAACCTGACAGAAGGGACACTTGTTTCATTAATTCAGAGGAGAATGGCTGATCGTTATCTGAATAGATCACATGAGGTAGATTCATAGCTGGGGAAGTACTGCGCATTAATTGTCTGGCTGTTGTAACAGCAGTATAATCTGGAACTGGATATGCTTCTGTCCATCTAGACAGTGCACAACTACTAAGACATATTTGTAACCTCTACATCTGTCCATTTGGATATAATCCATCTGGAGAACCTCAAAAGGGTGGTCAGGAGGATGAAATCCGTCTTGTTCCACCGGAATACCTTTACCTGGATTGAACTGACAACAGATCGTACATGTTCGTACTTTCTGCTTCACTGCTGCACGTAGGTGCTTGTTAAACCAAATATACTGTAAACAGTCTATCATCATCTATCATCTTCTCTCCTACGTGTGTTGGACTATGTGCTGAGAAGAAAACAATGTACCTTTTCCCTTAGTCATCTAACCTTGGTTAATCTGGACCCCTCCTTGTAAAGTCCATTTCTTTATCTCATCTGTTGTGGCATGTGTCTGTATGTCGAGTACATCTTGTGTGGGATCCCTGACTGTCATGCTTTATGTCAGTAATGGTACCTCTGTCCTTGTCGTGTCTGGTGGTGTCTGTGCTGTCTGAGCTGTTCGGTCTGCCAGGTCATTACCCTGGGAAATGGTGTCTGTAACTTTGGTATGAGCTTTATATTTCAGGATAGAAATGGCTGTAGGTAAATGTATGGCTTCTAACAGGGCTTGAATAAGCTGGCTGTGCTGAATCTTGGTCCCATGGGAGGTCAAAAAAGAAATGCAGGCTTGTGTCAGAGCAATAAGCTCTGCTGCTTGAGCAGACAGTGTGTCTATTTTCTGTGTCTCTATGACTTCTGTGGTCACGGCATACGCTGCTACTAATTCTCCTGTACTTGTTCTCATGCATGATCCATCTACATAGAGTGTCAGGTCTGGGTTTAGAAGTGCAATATCTGTCAGGTCTTGTCTTGGTTTATTCATTACTTCCACACAGTCATGTGGTGATGCATTTACTGTACTTGAGGGCAAAAGCGTTGCAGGATTCAGAATGTTACAACGTCTGATCTCTATGTGTGGTTGAAATAATGTCAGTTCATATCCTGTCAGTCTCGCCACAGTGTAAAAACACTGTCTTTTTACAGTGTAAAAATACAGTTTTTACAATGTAAAAATAAATAAAAATAAAAAAGCATAAAATGTTTACTGTGACATGGAGTCGCTAAAGCTGGCGCGTGACATAATGCTCTTTTTAATTCCTCAAATGCCAAGGTGTGTTCTTGTGTCCTAGGGAGAACAGTCAAAATGGCTGCCTCCTGTGTAGTTAACTGTATGAGTGGTTGGCTAGATATGCATACTGGGGAATCCATTGCCTACAGTAAGAAGTGGGGCCAATAAAGGCACGTACTTCCTTTTGTGTCCTGGGCTGTGAAAGGTTAGTAATGAGCTGTATGATTCTTGTGTTAGCTGTCTACCTGGTGTACCCTCCTTGGAAAGCAAGTGTTGTACACCACTTGCTTTACACAGAAAGTGCAAGACTGTCAGAGATGCAATGTCACAGTCTGGTTCAGATCAGATCTTGCTGTATCTGTACTGATCTGATATGTACTGTATCAGTGCTGTGTTGGTAGGCATGTGAATACTGTCTTTTCAGTGTCTGACTGTAAATGCTAGGGCCCACTGTCATCAATCTAGCAAAAATAATTATATAGAAATAAAAAAATAAAAAAAATGAATTCACAATTCAAAAGCCCTATTTTATTTTGAGGAAACCTCTATCCAAAACCTCTGCAGTTTTACAATAAATCCTACTCTAAATCCTGGTAATAGTATGACCATACTACCTACAATATGTTCTCTAAATGTATTTGAATAAAACCCACATTATTCTTGTCATAAACAGAAGGCCTAGAAGCCTCGATACTCCTTTGAGAAACAGCCCCTCCCTCTAGAATTATGTTCGCGCTCGGAGCTTTGAATCAATTCCAAGCCGGGCTACACTGAGATCTACAATTGAATGACTGCCAGATGCTGAACTCATTGCAAGAGCAAGACTCCTGCCAATTAAGCTGTTTACACTACTGGGGGAATAACTATCCATTTGCAAGCGTGACTTTATCTGAAGTCAATGAAGCTTATAGTGTTGACTGTAATGAAGAACACTTTTTCTGTACACAAGTCAGAGGGGCTGGGGAGGTAACTTCGCTACGAACTCACTCCTTGCTCACCTACCCCTCCCCTCAGAGCCAGGAGCTGGCTCAGTGTCAAACACCACTAAGAGGAGACAAGCCTCTCACTCGTCTCTGCTTCTCTAAAATTGGGTCGCTGCCAACGCTGAGCTCATTGAAAGAGTCAAGCGTCTGCCAAGTTTCTTAAAGAGTGGGCTTGGTTGGAATGCAAGCTTCCACCCTCTACATGCGAAGGAAGCTAGTGTAAGTATGATGAGCAGTGGCCCTCCCTTCACATAAACAAAGGGATCGCGGAAAGAATTGGGTTATGGCCAACAAGACAGGCACTGCTCGCTCCAAGAGGGAGTAGCCCTCCCTTTACATAAACATTTACTGGGAGCCAGGCCATCTCGGTCTCGGACGGACTGTCTCAAGGTTAAAAAACACATTCCTTGTACGTCACAACATATCTCTTCCCAGGCCAGAGCTTTTCTAACTTTAACTGAAGCAAAATTTAAAACGTGGTAAAAAGTAAATTAATAAAGACATATATTTTTCTGTAACTGAGTGACATGCTAGCATTTTAAAATAATTCTGTACTGCTACTAGCTGCAAGGGAAAAAATAAACAGAACAAAACAATCATGGCATGGAAACACACCATATTTTACTTTTTTGAAAATAACATGTCGAACTTCTTAATTCTGCATTGCATAACCAATATTTTCATAAGTAAGTGTGCAAGCTTTTCTATTTTACCTATTAAAAGGGCCAGATTCATACTTTTTCAAAAGGCCATGTTTTCTAATTTTAGTGGGGACTGTTCTCTGCACATATTAATTGAAGCAGCCTGTCAAAGTACATAGGTGAGCCTTGAAATTAAATGAATGCAAATCAAACTAATGTAGGGGACTCTTAGCAATGCACTAAGATGGTAGTGTATTGTAGCTATCAAAAAGGGCCACGTTCATTAATTTACAAATAGCCACTTTCCTAAGTGAGTGTGCTAACATTCACACGCTATTCTAAAGGGCAGCTTGCATTGGGAAAAATATTCTGTAGAAACATTCCTATTTAAAAAACACACTGTTCTATTACACTAATTAAAAACGCATTCTATGAAGGGTCTGATTTATATTTTCTTGTCAACCCTGAAAACATCTAAGCACCCTCCGTGCAAAACCCTTATCTCAATCCGACTGGTTTATTCACAACTATACCGACCTCTGAGCCAAACACATTAAATCAAGCGTTCCAATGCATTTACCATTCAATCTGCAAACTGAATACGCCCATTGGATAACATGGCAAATCGCACCTCCGCACAAAACATGCTTTTTCCACCACTTCCACAGCTCAGATCCTTTTCAAATTTTGCATCACAGTAGTCCAAGCTATTCCCTAAATCCTCACCAAAAAGCAACCAAATCCCTCCACTGAAACGGGTACGAATTTCCGCTCAAACACATGCCCCCCCCGCAAACACAAAAAAAACACCAAAATTCCTCAACACCTTGTTAAAACAAATACTGCCTTCTCAATAAAAAGATATTAACTCTTTGGCAGCCGAAGCACAATCATTCCCCAATGACTGCAGTACATGGGAAAGTCATGAACTCATCTCTCCACGTTATCACATAACACATACGCACATCTTCAAAACATTTTCTCTAAGCACTTGAAAGAGATCCAGCTCTCTCCTGCCTAACGTAATGGCTAGGGACCTGATGATAACATGCTCTGCACAAGCCATAACTACATGGTGCTATTTACAAGCCATATTTACAAGAAACTCAACAAGTCACAAAAATGACACGCTATTCACAAGGCATATTTACAAGGAGCTATACTTAAGAAAATTCAACAAACTACTCACAAGTCTTAAACTCAAGTCGCTATTCACAAGCAACTACAAGCCATTCACAAGGCGTTACACACATGGATGTAACAAACTATTCACAAGTCTTAAGCACAAAGCGCAATTCACAAATAAACCAACTAGTTACTCACAAGGCACTTTCGCAGTCCAGAAGGGACTCGTCTAGATACAAGGAAATGAACTCTTCAGATGTTGTTGGCTTTAATTCTACATACTCTAAAGGGTACAGGTGGTAGCGTTCTCTACCTACTGGGTCTTTCTGAGGTGGTCACTTTAGCTAGTTTTTCTGACAGAACGGGATAAATACCAGTTAACAACGGCATTTCTTGGCTTGTCTAGCTCTCTCTGCTTTATTGAATTCTTTCTCTGTTCTCCTATGTCACTCTTTGCGCCATAACTCAATGGCATCTTTCTGAGAGGGTCTTGACTTTCTTTTTCAAATGGCCTTTAGCCCATGCTTATTATACATAAAATGACCAGGTGTGTCTCTAGGCCGGGTTTTAACTGTCCATTCTAGTAAACCTCTTCTGGTCCCTATCTGACGTAATTTTAAAAACAGAAACCAATACAATGGAAACACAATACACAAAAATAGACTGTAACAATCAACAATCATTCACACTAAACAATTTAAACACTGAAACAGATACAGATACAACCTAAACTGATACAGAGAGTTAAACATGTACTTGAAAAACAGTTTGTGCACTGAAAATACAGTACAACCATACCGGTCTCAGGAATGAGACACGTCTTTACCGGGCCCACCTTTTACCGTGGGCCCGTCTTGACCGTTCTCATTTAAAATGAGCCCGTCTTGAAACTTGATACATTTCCCATAGTGGTACTCACCGGGAAAGCAGAACTTGAAACTTGAAGGCCTCGGAAACCTGACTTGACTACGCTTGCGCCTTGGAACAGGTGGACCTCTGGAGACCTCGGACCTTGCTCTCTCACGGGCTGGGCCTCTGGTTGAGACGATCCGCTTTCCTCACCGCCTCACATGGATGCCTGGTCGCAGTCCGTCCTCCTCCGTGGGCCTGAGGGAGTGGCAGGAAGTCCTGCTGGTGCGCTTTGAAGTCCGTCACGGCTGTAGAAGGGGGCAAAGACTAGACCCACAACTCCGGCGAGTGGGGAAAGGGATATGTTCCTGTTCGGGCGCCAAATTATGTGGTAAATAAATTATTACCCTGGCAGAATTTCTAGGCATTAACAAAGTATCATGCATCAAGTGAGAAGCAGAGTCCGTGGTATCTGAGTTAAAATGGGCTTTATTCCAATAACTCGAGTCAAAGGGAGAATATGTTCCATCACCACAGAGGTTCAGGAAGAGTCTTCTAACATTTAATAACAAAACATTATATTATATACTTTTTACTCCTTGTACATAGGAGCAGGCGCAAGACAGAAAATGAGATAAGAGCATGTGGGTGTACATGAGGGTGTGTACTTTGATGAGTCATAGGTGTGTGATAGGTAGGTGTCATAGGTGGGTGGGTACTTAGAGGAGGAGTTGGCATGACCAGCTCGAACTGAGCCCTAATTGTGCAACTTTGAGCATGACGTGCAATTGACGTGTAACTGGGAGGAGGCTGACTTTCAACCTAGCAGAGAGATCTCTTATGTCAAGGCGACCAGCACATCTAGTACAACTGATATCTAGAGTCAGGGGATGTATTATCTGAAGAAAAGGTTGTTCGTCACTAAAAGACAGAGAGGGCATATTTATTCGTTCATTGCATGAGCTTTCTATGGGTGCAAGCACTGTAATTCACTTAAATGGAGACAGAATGGCTAGGCCTATCTCCCTCGGACGGGTTCTGTTTACTTTTCCTCAGATAACTGTTATTCATAATACTGTCGTGGCAGGCCTCTTGCGAGGTTGGAGGGACGTAACTGCAGCTTCAGTGTGTCAGGAGTCATGTAAACATTAATTCAGAAAGTGGTTTCAGGCTCAACCAGTACGATATTTATTTAAAAGAGCACAATGCAAAATGCAAATACATGGGCCTTCATTTTAGCTTAACGTTTGGGAGACTTGATGACTTGACTTGCAGGACATGTTTGCAGAGGCCTAGTGATTCAGGCCACTACGGGAAATATGCATGGGTGACATGCACATGACATGTAACAAAGGGTATATGTAGTGGACATATTTGGTCAGGCAAAATATCATTTTCCTCAAAAACGGTGAGAGCAGTCTCCCGTGTAGTGCCCCCCGCAGTGGCAGCATTCAGCAGAGCTTTAAACCAACTGTGTGCTGGTATACTTGATATAGGCACCGATTCCACTAATTCCACTCGTGCCTCACCCCCGGATACAGAAGTAAGGCCCACTGCTAGGCAGGGCAAGAGGAAAGCTATCACAGAGTATATTTCTCCAGTGGGTGGCAGAGGGAAAGGGAAGGCTAAGAAAGTCTTGTCCTCTAAAGTTAAAGTAACCCCTTCTCTGAATACTTTCTGCAAAGTGCTATCCACTCCATCAGATAGGGGATTAAATAAAAAAACGATTATGGCATCTCCTAGTACACAGACAGCCCACCCTCTGAAACCCTCCCCACCTCAAAAAAATATCTTGTCCTTCACTCTGCTGCCGCCCCTGCCTGGGGTAATGAATGAAGCATGCGCACTAGTTGAGCAACAGGTGGCTATCCATCCCTCCATTGATTATCAAATAGGTTCTCGGCTCTAGAAAACCAAGGGAATCAAGAAAATGGGCTGGGAACCCCTCCAGCAACGGTGACGGTGGATGTGGCGGTAGCACCATATTTTTCAGCCTCTGATTTACCTGGTCCACCAATCCACCAGATCTATACAAAATGGTACCCTCTAATATTGTGGAGGTTGGGTCATTAGCGGACATTCTGCTGGCTCTAAGGAAGGATATCGGGAGAAGATTCTCTATTTCTGAAACCAACCAAGCTGCAATCCAATCCTATTGTGAGGTATTAGCACAAAAAATGGAAGAGGTTTCGCAGAGAACTGATATCCTGGATTCTGAAATCCCCAAAATAAAGGAAGCATTGCATTGTTCCTCAGTGGAAATGGTTAAACTAGCCCACCAAAATAGGGACATGAAAGACGACATAGAGCGTCTTGAGAATCATGCTAGAAAAAAGAACTTAAAAATACTAAATGTTCCTGAGGGCATGGAGGGGGGAGACATTAAAAATGTTGTGATCTCTCTTCTAAAAGAAGCAATCCTTAAGGACTCCCCGGAACTTGATCTGGTTCAGGACATTCAGCAAGCCCATCGGGACCCATATAAAAGGAATCTTGCAAAACCAAAGCCAAGGAAAATTTTTAGTGAACTTCCTTACATACTCCCTAAAGGAGAAAATCTTATCCTTGGCTTTGAAAGCAGGTCTGGTTAAATGTAATTCCTTTTCTTGCCCATTCTCTTTTTCTATCCGGTTCGACATATCATATATCACTGCAACAAAACAGTGGGAGCTGGGCAAAAGAATGGCAATCCTGAACACACTGGGGGCCAAGGTACAACTAATATTTCCGGAATCGCTCCAAATTATGTGGAACAACCACATGTATAATTTGCACCAGATCGAGGACGTAGACACCCCCATTGATAAAATAAGGAGTGTTAGTGGGGTATAGGTTGGCTAGGGGGGTGGGTCCTAATGTAATAATCATTATAAAGATTATCTCACTGGGTCTCCTAGAAGGGACTGGTTTATCACTTGCATAATCAACTTCTTTTTTTTTCATGATCGCGTCTAGGTGATCTCGCCCATAGGGCTTATGCTCGGAGGAACAGGTTTCCCAGGGCAGGAAGGGGGGTCATAGGGGCAAGGATGGGTTGAGGGAGGGTGGGGGAGCACGGGTTGGGGTGCATTGGGAAAAAATCAAAAAAATATCCTCAATCTCAAATTTGTTATAAAAACTAAGCCATCCTCAGAATGCTCGAATGAAGTTTTGTTAATGGGCAGAAATTGCTGCCTTAATGAGTAGTAAAATCAAATGTATCTCATGGAATATCTATGGGCTTAGATGTTCACGTAGGCAAAGATTGGTTATGAAGTATCTCGAACAATCTTCTTCCCAGATCTGTCTCCTTCAAGAAACTCACCTGAGTCATTTGGAATGTAGGACTATCTTTGGTAAATACCGCTGGATTGAGCTTTTTTGCTCATCTGAGCAGGTCGCCCATAATAAGGGGGTTGCAATTTTAATTAGATCAGGGGCTAGAGGCAATATTAAATCAGTCTCCTCAGATCAGTCAGGGAGAACGATTATAGCACAGCTTGAAAGAGGGGGGACGGAGTTAACTATAGCATCATTCTACGGCCCAAATGTTGATGAAACAGCATATATCTGTAAAATGGCTAAGCTAATAGAAACTACTACCCCAATAATTATCGGAGGTGATTTTAACTTCCTTCTCAATCCCCTAAGGGATAGATCTAATCACAGCTATCATGTTGGAGCTCCAGGCATCCGTCGAGCAATGACCAACATGATCCACGATCTTGGGTTGGCCGATGTTTGGAGGGCCAAGAAGGGATATAAAATAGGTTTTACTTTTTTTTAGCAAAAAATACGGTCACTCTTCGAGAATTGATTATATCCTAACTTATAGGCTGGGCCTAGAGAATGTTTTTGATATCTCCATTCTGTCTAGCATTCTTTCTGATCATGCCCCCATCTCTTTTTCTAATGTAGAGGGTAGGCAAAGCCTTAGTTCTAGATGGACTTTGAAAAGGGCAATGCTTTCCAATGTTGAAACAATCAGTGCACTTAAAGTCTCTACAATAGATTATTTTGCCCTTAATATAGGTTCAACCTCCCTAGACTTGGTCTGGGATGCTTTTAAAGCAAATATACGTGGTCAGATTCATAGCCTCATCTGCTAAAAAAATAGGGAAGAGGCACTGGAATTTGAAAACTTGGAAAGAGAGATAAGTACGTTGGAAGATGAAAGGGTGAGTAGCTCCCAGATATCTACCGAAAAATTGGTACAAGTCCATGATTACCTTGATCGCCTTCGTCAGGAATATAGGGGAAAACTGGAACTAAAGGTAAAGGCCCAGTGGTCAGCCCATAGCATGCAACATTATGAATATGGTGAAAAGCCGGGGGCTCTCCTAGCTTGGAAGGCGCGGGCAGACCGAGTTAAGAACAATATAAGTGAATTAACCATCGACGAGAGTGTGGCGACCTCAGGTAAACTGGTGGATATGCAATGGTGTCTTCTTTTCCTGTTTTCGGATCTATATAGGGAAGAGATCACTCCCAGCACAGAGAATATCCAAAAGTGGCTGCGGTTTAAAGAACTAACTGTTTTAACTGAGGGTAGCCGAGCCTCTCTCGATGCCCCCATTACAGAGAGCAAAATAAAACTACATATTAAAAAGACCAAAAACAACAACGCTGTGGGAACTGATGCTCTCCCAGGTGAGGTTTATAAAATCCTCCAGGATGAACTGGCTCCAAGGCTGTGTGAACTATTTATCTATATATATAGCCCAGAAGGTAGAGTACCGAACTCCTGGAAGGAGGCTACGATCGCCCTTATCTTAAAGCCAGAGAAAGATCCTCTTAAAGCTGACTCATATAGGCCAATTTCCCTGCTCAATGCCGATTACAAGATCTTTATGAGCATTTTTGCAGGGAGATTGGTCAAGCTAGTCCCCCAGCTGATAAATACGGACCAAAAGGGTTTCATCCTGGGGAGGTGTATTCAGGAACAGACCTTACAGTTAATAGGTAGTATTGATCTAGCAGTTGCACGGTCAGAGTCCCTGGTTGTGGTGACATTCATCCCAGCTAAGGCGTTCAACCGTGTCTGCTGGGCCTTTCTGTGGAAAACCCTAAATATAATGGGATTTGGTTCAATTTTTATACAGACCCTGATCAATTGCTACCAGCGCCCCTCTGCAGTAATTTTGTTAAATGGCATGTTAACATCAAGCTTCAAAATAACGAGGGGAATGAGGCAGGGCTGCCCCAACTTTGCCCTTCATTTTTGATCTATATATAGAGCCTCTCGCCCAAGCTATAAGATTGGATGAATCAATCACCCCTTTTAGTGTCCATCTATATAGCAGCAAGTTAGCCCTTTATGCAGCCGACTTGCTGCTGTACACCGATAATCCAGTTGAGGTACTCCCTACAGTAGAAGCCCTCTTGGAGGAATTTGGCTCATATTCAGGTTATCTCGCCAATTCCTCCAAGACAGAGGTAATGTGCTGCAACGTCGACAATTGGGCTGGTAAAATAAGTAAGGAATTTAGATATCTTGGGATAATCTTAGTTAATAACTTAGAAGACATCCCCCAGATCAATCTGAAGAAGGTGTCTAAAGAGATTGACCACCTCTTTGTAAGATGGAAAAACCTGCCTTTGACAATACACGGCAGGGTGAATCTGGTAAAAATGGTCATCTTACCAAAATTGAATTACCTATTCAGTGCCATCCCCCTTGACTTTCCATGTAGAGATATTAGTGAAATCCAAAGCAAAATAGGCAGCTTTATCTGGTCTAATAAAATCGCAAGGCTCTCATGGAAGAAATTAAGGCGCAAGCTTCTGAAGGGGAGCCTTGCTCTCCCTGATACACTTTGGTATTCTTTTGCTTACCAGTTTAAAAACATTCGGACACTACTTACCATTACAGGGGGATCCAACTGGGGGATGATATTGAAAGAAATGGTTATCTTCGAGGTTGGAGGAGAGGGCTTCCAATATATGTTTGGGGCTCCTAGGCTTTTCAAAAAGGTTCGCCTGAAAGTCCTAAAAGCAGCCTTAAATGTATGGTACAGAGTTAGAAAAATATGGGGGATCGGCTACTACTCAGAATTTGCTCCTATTTGGGATTCCCCTGGGTTACCCGCATGTTTGGAGGATAGCCTTGCGATGCCTATTAAAAAAGCTGCCATCCTGATCTGGTCTGATCTTATATCTTCAGACGGAGTTCACCCCTGGGAGGTATTAAGATCCAGAATAGGAAGCTCTTTCTCACGATTTAAATATTTACAACTGGCCTCCTGGTTTACAGCAGAGAAAGAGTTTACTGGCGGAAACTGGGGAATTGAGCTACGCTTTCATAATGCAAACCTCATAAAAAAGGTGATGGGTTTTTGTATAAGAAGCTTTTGGATGCCGATGATACAGATCTTCCCCCACAGCAAGCAGTTTGGAACATGTCAGCCCTGAATTCCACTGCTGTCGATCTGTATGAATCTTCTCTCCAGACACTATATAAGTTTGTTAAACCGGCCTCGTTAAAAAAGAACCATTTCTACGTTATTAACAGACTATATTATACCCCCATGAAAATAGCTATATTTGCCTCTCTCTCCTCCTCAAAATGCCCAAGATGCGAATTGTCCCCGGCTGATGATCGACATATATTTTTCGAATGTGCTATGTTAAAGGGGTTTTGGCAGAATGTGGAATGCGCACTTGGAGCCATTTTTAACGTTAAGATCAATTTGAATCTCTCTATAGTAATATTTGGCATCGATAATGATCTGATGAACTCGTTGTTGGTAATACAAAAAGGCTTGCTTTTGCATTTGATTCTTATTGCTCGGAGCGAGATCTGCAAATTGTGGAAGGATCCACGGCCCCCACTCTACAAGAACTGGCTGAGGGCTTCATTGGGTCTGGCCCACTTGCACTTGGGACACTTGAACGATAATAGTTTTAACATCTGGTCACAGCTCTTAGCATGGGGCAGAGAAATGAGACTGATTCAATGCCCGTAAGTCCAATGATTACACCAAGCTTCATACAAAGAAGCCGGCCTGGCTAGGCCTACAGACAATCCAGTAGCAGAAGCCTGGGGTGCCTAGGTTGGAAGGATGGCTTTTGCTTATATTTGCAGACCCTATATGGTGAGATGAGGACAAAAAAAAAAGGAATAATTGTAAATGTTTTTTATACTCTTCCTTGGATCCACTTCTCAGAGTATTTGTGGTACTTCCCAAAGCATCCCTCATCTATAAACATCTTCACAACCCAAACTATGACCGTTCTAAATCGAAATTGGAACTTACCTGGGAGACGGACTTGGGCTGTGTTTGGAGCATCGATTTCTGGGACAAGATCTGGGATAGATCTTTGAAGATATCTGGATCTGTCTCCACTATTGAATCCAGGTTTTTTCTATATCATACATTACATTTTACTCCCCTATCCATAGCTAACTTCACACACACTAATAACAAGGCTTGTTGGTCTTGTGAATTTCCCTTGGCTGATCTAATGCACCTCTTGTTCTCCTACCCTGCTGTAGCCTCCTTTTGGAGGAAGATTTGGTCTTGTAGCTCAATCATCTTCAATTTGCAAACTCCCTTATCGAATATTATTCTTTTTACAGGAAGTCTATCAGAGTCGTTGGGATTATTTTTTACATGAAAAGGGTGTATTTGACTTGATGTTGGCTTTAGCCTTTCAGCAAAGTTCACAAAACTGGAAATGTTCACTTAAACTTTCAGTTAAGGTCTGATGGAACAATGCATGTCATTATCACAGGTTGGATTTTGTTTTTGCCTCCTCTTTTAAACCATTTGTAAACAGGGATTTATTTTGGTCACCATTAACTAATTATTTAAATAAGGTTATAGCAATTCATGTATTATGTAATCGTTCTGAAAATGTTCAACCTACATAAACTGCTACTGTCTCTGCTTTTTCCTTTGCATTATTTTTAATTATTGAATAGTTTTTTAGGTATTTTAATTGTTTCTTTATTCTTTAAGTAGTTTATATTAATACTCAATCCACAGTTGTAGATTTATATGTGTTCCCTTTCTTCCGTTTTGTGCCCCCTCTTTCCCTTTGATATTGTCAAAATGAGCTGACTACTCTGTTGTATTCCCAATCATTTCCTTTTTGCTATCTCAAAGTTAATATGTAATGGCATATTTTTTCCTTTTTGTAGTTGTTATTAATTCAACGCACAAAAAAATAGTAAATCTATGTGTACCTATTTCCACTTACATTCAGGATATTCTAATTGTAAATTGTATTTATATAGATTTATACAGCGCTTACTACCCTTTACAAGGCGCTGAAGCACTTTGTGGCAAGTAGCACACTACTCCGGGGCCCATGATTAGAGTTGAATAATTAGTACATTAGTAATATGTGCTACATTTTTTTCCTTGTGGATTAGTTGTGGTAAGTTTATGCTCTTGGATTCTTATGCGTTTTGTAATGTTTTGAGAAGGGACAGAAAAATGAAAGTGGCTAAGAAAAGGCAAGTTGTGAGTTGGTATTAGGAGTAGTGGACATGTGCGCCTGTTAGTTGAGTGAATTGAATGAAAAGGAGGGGGAAGTTTGAAAAGGATGTTTGGGAGTTCATGGCAGTCACAAAGGTTTGGAATGTGTTAGAAAGAAGTGGGATGGCAAAAATTTAAACAAATGAAAACATTTATTTAATGTTTCTTTTTTATTTTTGTTTAACATATTTCTGAAATTAATATGTAAGTATAAAGGCATACCACAGATCTAAATATGTACAGACATGCACTCATACCTATTCACAATACTTAGTAACGTTTTTGTACTAGTATTTTGGCCCTTCCATATGTACACCCATAAGTATGTAGAATCAGCAATATGTACATGGTTTAATATTCACATGAATGTTGTGGCTAAGTATATCAACTTCTTTTTGCTCTTTTTCCCCATCCATACAGTAATGTTTCTGCATATAAATAGAAACATAGTTCCACCCACACACGTCTATCTGTCTATCTATCTATCTATCTATCTATTTATCTATCTATCTATCTATCTATCTATCTATCTATCTATCTACCTATAGTGAATTATGTATTTTATATACCTAATTATATTACAATACTATTATGGGTACTTTCCCTTTAACACGCATCACTTATATGTTAAGTAAATAAGATGTACTTATTATGTACTATGACATACATTGATTTGTAATGCAAAAGGGGACAGGATGTGGCTTAAGGACTAGAGTGGTTGACCTCAAAGCTGGGGAACTAATTTTGAGTCTCAGCAGTGCTTAATTTGTGAAAGAATAAGTGCCAGGGCCCTCGTCAGGCCACTGCAGCTTGCACTACCCAATGTCACTGCCAGGGCTCCAAATGACAGTACCAATACAACTACTAAGTATCACATTCCTCTGAGTATGACAATTCCGACTAATTCAGGTCCTCAAAGCTATAATAATGTCTTGGACTGCAGGTGTTAGTCATTTTCAATGTGTATTGGTTAAATAAAGAACTGTTGTTGTGCACTTCAAACAGAACCACCATGTGGAAGACTGTCATAAGTGCTGGTGCTGAGCACAGGAAACCACCGGCTCAAATTAAGCACTGAGACTCGGCAACAACGCTCAACATCCTGTGATTTTGGGCAAATCACTTAATTTCCCCATGCCTAACAAAATGCATGTGTCCGTCTGTAACACAACTGCTGCTCATGTAAAGCGCTCTGATACCTGATTCGTTCGAGTCGAATTCACACTATATAAACCCCCCCCCCAAAAAAAGAAAGACATACACTTATCGTTATATATTGAGTACTTATTTTTTTAATGGGTTAATTGTTGTGTTTCTATTTTAATTTTTATTTTGTTTTCCTTTTTGGATCTTGCGGACCAGCTTATCTCACATCAACTGCTACCAATCCAGCAGATACTTTTGATCTGCGTCCCAGGCAAGAGCACACCTTCATCGCATCAAGAAGACCAGAAGAGGAGGACGCTCCTTCTCATTCCACACAGTCAAGACCTGAAACAACCTCCGGAAACACCTCAGGACCTCCCTCTCCCTCATGGACTTCCGAAGGCACCTCAAGAAAGATGAAACAGGCATGATCTCTTCCTCCCCCCTCAGGCCTGCTCTACTCAGCACCTTAATACCCTCACGGGTCATTAGCCACGCTCCATAAATGCACATACCATAACATCGCACATCATAACATAATAATTTTTGTTATAACTAAATAAAATATTTCTATTGATAATCTCTTATATTTGCATTACAGAGTCATAAGGCGGCATATAATGGAGGCAAGCTTAGATTTGTTCAATAGTAGTTTATATGTAGAAAGTATAAGCAGGTCTTCCAGTCTATTATTTTACTCAGTATGATTATATGACTTTTGGTGTTAGCTGCCATAATTGTCGTTTTTAGAAGTGAATCAGAGAAAAACATGTATTTAACATAATTCCCCCCTATCCCCTGGGGTGCACCACCATATATGTATATCTATCTCCTTCTGTTCCATATGAAGGGGTCATAGGTGGCTGTAAGGCATGTATGGGAACGCATAATTTAAGGGACCATGGGGTCGGGTTGGGGACTAAGATGCTGTATGCCATGTGGAGATTCAGGATTGAGTTTGACAAGGATGGCGCGAGGGTACCTAGGTGGCCTCGTGTAGTCGTTGCGTTGGGTAGTGAAATCCTGGCAGAACACAACCCAAGTGTGAGTGCAGAGGAAGCTTCCTCAAGCCACACCTTTCCTCCCTTCGGATGGCGGTACTGTCTGTGCTCATTTTGACCTCCATGCACCATTGTGGTAGGTTTGGAGGCAGCAATGACTTCAGCTGTGTGTTACTGCATAGCCTAGAGGACTGGGTACTTGCCAACAATATTTTGGTAGATACACAATATGAGTTCCAAAAGGGGCTGGGCACACACCATCAATGCTTGAATTTGATAATAATGATTGGGAAGTACACAGTGGCTAAAAAGGCACAATCATTTTATCATTTATGGACGGGTCAGCAGCATTTGACCGCATTTCGCACTCAACATTGTGGCTAATTATGGGGGATTTAGGGGTGAAGGTTTGTATCATTACTTTTATTAAGCAATTATATAGTGATGCTAATGCCCACAAATGTTTTGACAGAGACGGTGAATGTACTTAAAGCTTTAACATCAAGAGGGGAGTTAGGTAAGGGTGTGGTCTAGCCCCTTTCCCGTTTTCCCTGTATATTAACTGGGTGGAGTTAGCTCTAAGGACACGGGTGAGAGATATAGACTCTATTGGTTTGCTTCCCCTCCCTGTCCTACTCTACGCAGACAATGTGGTGTTGATTGCTAGAACAGGAAGCGGGCTGCAAGGTCTTATCGATGATTACATCTCCTTTAGGCTGGGGCTGGGCTTAAGAGACCATGGCTCCAAGGCTTATGTTATGACTTGCGGGGTTAGACCAATGAAAAAAACGGCCTTTTTCGCTGAAGGCTTGAAACTGAGTGAAGCTCCTTCCTTCTCCTACCTGGCGGTCATGTTTGACAGTAATTATTCATGGTTTCCCATGGTACCAAGTAGGTGCGCCCAGATGGAGAAATCAATTAATGGAGTTTGCTCCTTTACGAAAAAACTGGGTGCAAAGCCAGTTAGGGAACTCTTGACTATTTATGAGAATAAATGTGTGGCAGTGGCATCCTATACTGCAGGGATATGGGGTACAATGCGCAGAGCATTCAAAGGGTAGAAAATGTATTTATGAAAAACCTTTTAGCAGTTCCCCCAAGCTGCTTTAATTTATTTGTCATTCTGAACTGTGGGCCCCGTATATCACAGATAAGATCAAGATGGCCCCATTTTTACTTTGGCATTCTATATGGTCACGATAGGAAGTGATTCATGAATAAAGTGATACTCAGGGATTGTTTGACCTTAGATCGTGCTTTAGAGTCCGTGGTCGGGTTACACAAAAACATATTGTGAAGAGATTGACCACCCGGATCTATTTCACAAACCTGATTCCTGTAGAATGCTTGCGAAAGGCAAGCTGATATATCTGGTTCATGTAAAGGCACAGAGGAAAAGATGGGACATTAACAGTACAAAGACATCTGGTGCTGCTTTTACTGCAACGTCTTTCCAAGAGAGTTTGCATTTTTATCTGACCCTGGTTCAGATTGTGCAGCAATGTTTTGTTTTGACCAGATTCAAGGTTAATCTTTTGCCTTTGATGGTGGGTTATCCCGCAAATTGCCATTCTTTCTCAAGTCTCTCCATGTGCCTCTGTGATCGTGTTTCCTCCAAAACTAACCTGCATATTGTATTTTTCTGCCCTTTTTAGGACTTGCACCTGCGTTGCAGTGTGCAGCACTGCTCACCCAGCGAGAGTCCTTTTGTATGTGGTTCTGAAAGCTGATCACACGCTCGTGCGTGTGGTTTTGCTTTCTGTGGCTGCCATTGGCTTTCGCATGCTCTTTTTTTAAAAAGCCAGCACGCAATTGGGCAAAGGCGGGCGCATGTCCGCTCCTCTATGGTGCGCAAGCAGCTCCCTTGCCCCCGCTCCTCTGTGGTGCGCGTGCACCACTGCTTTCGATTACCGCATTCTGCTCCTCTGTGGTGCGCGCGCACCACTGATTTCTTTTTACAGATTAATCTTTGAATTTAAAAATATATGGAAAAAAAGTGTGTGCCAACCTGTTCCAGTTTCGGAGTCTGACGCTTCCTCAGCGTTTACACTGTTTCACAACCCGTAAGAGTCTGCTCGTCACCAAGGCAACTGGTCGCATGACGATATGAATTAGACCATTTCAACACACTTCATCTTCAAAGTGTTACCAGTATCAAAAATTGAGAGCTACGGGAAAATTTAAATTAAGGGTAGCTTTTTCTGTCCACTTGCACAGATTGTTGGATCCATTTGACTTACTCTACATTTGTGTTAGGGAATCCTACGCATATAAGTAAAGATATTAATTGTAGGTAGTACTACATTTTCCCGCCGGCCATCTTTCCGTGGTGTTTGTTTTTCTTAGGGAAAACAAAAATAAATAGAAACATTGTATTTATTTCGTGCAAACATGAATATTTAACATATTTGATTATAACATCCTTTTAATCTCTTCTATTGGAAGTGTCAACGTGTTTGCGAACATACACAGTATAAAAATCGTTGGCAATTTATACTTTTTTAATGTCTATATGATAGATATGATAGATATTTTTACATTATCAAAAATAAACCGACATGAATTTTATCACAATGATATGCGATTGTATGCAGTTTTTACTTTATCAATAAAGCACACAGTGTGAAAAATGGTCGGGGGGTTCTGTGAAGGGTACATTTGTCTGTTTTTAATGTCTATTATTGTTGGCAGTCAAGACTGTGACGTAGTTGAACTGGAAGCATCACTTTTGCCTGCCTCTAGATTTTCCTTTAGGCTTTGAGGAGCTGACTGGCAAGTTGTTTGAAGAATCCTATACGTTATCAATTTGAAGATGCGTTTATTGGCGTGTTGAACATCCAATGAAATTGTCGGATCTCCGGTAGAACCAATCGGCGACTCAGGCAGGCAGAATCTGGCTCTGCCCATGTCAGCGCAGAGTGGGGGAGTCTCCGCTGGTGTTTGTTGTCATCAAGATGGAGTTTCTACTGGGGAACCCATTTAGTACCCGGTGGAGCAGTGCATTGGTGAGTATTTGTGTGAGGGCGGCTTAAGCCGGAGAAGGAGGGTGTGAGGGAGGTGCCGGCCAAGTCTGGGTGGTAAGGAGATTAGGTAAACTACTGATGGTCGGGACCTGCAGCCCTTACAACATGTGTAGTAATTAGTATCTCAGTGGGTATCCTTACTGGTGTGTATGCAGTACCGAAGGGCTAGCAGTTGCTCTGCATTCATGAGTTTACTGCGTATAGCATTTTAAGGGTGCAGCACGTCTTGTATTTCTATTGAGTTTGCGCTTAAAACAATGCACTGTAGCATTTAACCTGAAGCAGCAGATTTGAGAGTCTACGTGGAAATAGGATAATCAGAAATTCCATCACCAGCTCCCAGCTGCGCAAAGCAGGTTAATGACCGTCACTGTTCCGATCTTTACTGGTACGTTTGCACGACACCCTGCAAGGCAGGTAGCCAGTGGGGCACACTGGGGAATCTTCAAGCTTTCTGCAAACCCCAGGATGGCATCGTAGAGTCACTGCAGGCTAGGATATATGTTGGGGTCAGGGAGTCAGAGCTTCAAGCTGAAGCGTTCACCATCTTAACCCATTGGCCACGCCCCCCAACTCCCATTCCTCTACACTGAATAGTATTAGTAAAATCAATTTCTCGACAAATGGCAACCAGATAAACAAACCACTGTTCAATAAATGAGAACCAGGGCACATGAATCTTTCTTCATACGACGTCTAATCTCCATAAACAAGGATTGTGTGATACAGAAGTGTTCATCTAGAGTGTTCTTCCTACTTATGTTCTCTCAAATCTAATTGCAGAATCATTACGAGCAGTGTAAACAATAATTCAATTTACTAGGACTCATACTTAAGATCATTCACTCATATATGTGATACTCTTGCTGTTACTAGAATTTACTGTTTTCCAAAACCCTTGTGTGCTTCCTACCCACTTCCCTCCGTGATGTGCTCACCCTGTGTGCTTCATCCCCACTTCTCTCTGTGATGTGCTCACCCTTGTGTGCTTCCTCCCACTTCCCGCCATGATGTGCTCACCCATGTGTGCTTCCTCCCCACTTTTCTCCGTGATGTGCTCACCCTTGTGTGCTTCCTCCCCACTTCTCTCCATGTGTGCTTCCACCCCACTTCCCTCTGTCATGTACTCACCCTGTGTGTTTCGTCCCCACTTCCCTCCGTGATGTGCTCACCCATGTGTATTCCTACGCACTTCCCTCCGTGATGTGCTCACCCTGTGTGCTTCCTCCCACTTTCCTCCATCATGTGCTCACCCATGTGTGCTTCTTCCCCACTTCCCTCCGTCATGTGCTAACCCTGTGTGCTTCCTCCCCAATTCCTTCTGTGATGTGCTCACCCTTGTTTGCTTCCTCTCCACTTCCCTCCATCATGTGCTCACCCTGTGTGCTTCCTTCCCACTTCACTCTGTGATGTGCTCACCCTGTCTGCTTCCTCCCCACTTCCCTTCATGATGTGCACACCCGTGTGTTCTCTGTCAGATGTTAGCCTGGCATATGATGTCCACTAGTTCTAGTGGGCACCTTGCACCAGTCTAATCGACCCTTATTGATAGTGGTTGTAAAGTCAACCCTATAGAAAGCTATCCTAGGGGTAGCAATGGCCAGCAGTCGTCAGGCTAAGACTTCAGTAGGCGAGTTAAACAAGTTGTTTTACCAATTATAATCCCTTGAGTGCCAAATGAAAGAACACCACACAAAGTATATATCAAATATATATATATATGTATTTAATCTAAACACAACCCCTCTGCAATCTTTATGAGGTCAGAGGTAAAAATACAATACAAGTCACACAATTAATATACGATAAGTTGCACAGTATACATTATGCCCTAGGGGCCTCACAAACCATATACTAAGGAAGTGGTATAAGAACCACGAGAGAATTAGAAAGCAGGCCAAGGGCCTGTGGAATTGCTGGGGCTACTCTAATCGACCAAAGGTTAGGAAGTAGGAGGCCCACTGGAGACGCGTGCAGTGTCTAAACACAGACGCGGGTTACCATTGACTTTCTATGGAGAGCGTAAAAGTTACAAATATACAATTTAGGGACACTTCCGGATGGATTAGGATGGAACCCTTTTAAACTAGGACACTTTGAGAGTCAAGACCCATGGGAGCACCAAAGTACTCGTGTTACCTCACCCAGGGAAGCCGGGTGCATAGGTGTTTTTTCGTGTCGAGTTTCGTCGTCGTTTTCTATGGAGAGCTGCAAAGAAGTGCTGCAGGTGACCAGAGGAAAAGTGTCTGGGTGGATCCAAGGGTAGATCGAAGATCTGAAGAACCTGAAAGCAGAAGGGACAGAGACTGGGTCATTAGCCAGTGACCAGGAAGGAACCAGGAAGAACCAGGTGATGCCGGGTGATTTCAGGTAAAGTAGTCAAACTTGTCTCTTCAGCCACGAGGTCCAGGAGGCATCGATGATGACCAAGCGCTGGAGTCAAGCTGTCCCACAATGGATCTAGTTGACTACGGTATCTGTATCCAGATTGTACCCCACAAGCCTTGGCAACCACAACCCATGCAGGATTTCAAGATTGGCTCTCTTGCAGACCAGCAAGGTCTGCGGTGCTTCTCCTTTGCAGGGAAGCTGGAGCAAGCCTTGAGCAACCGGGAAAGTGAGTTAGTTTTAAAATGGAGTCTTCAGGGGGCTCACTAGCCAATGGACTAGGAACCGGGAAGATGCATCAAGTTCAAATGCAAAAGCGGGCCCACGGAACACTCGTGGAGTGTGGGGGCCTGGGCTTCAGAGCAAATGGTCCTCGGGGCTGGAGCTTCAATTACTCTAAAGTACAACTTAGAGATACCTCGTTGAAGGAGTGCAGCTTGCAAAATGCAGGATGTCCAGGAGTTCCGGTCCCACGTCTCTCGTGTCTGCCACGTGTCTCAGCTTTGCGGTGGATGTGGGTCGGTATCAGAGATGTCTGGAAGTCCAGGTCCTGTGTCGCAGATTGTTTGGGATCGGGTGGGAGCCTCAAAAATGCAGACTGGTAAAGTTGCTGTTGGTGCCTGTTTAAACAGTGTGGTCACTCCTTGACCACAAGGGAGAAATCTTCCATCTTCCAGTCAGAATGGAACTTCGAAGGACCAGGATATGTCTTTCAAAGATTCGTCCAAGGTAATCTAAAGTCCTAGGGACACAGCTCCTATAGGATGGGGGCTGGACTACCTGGCTAGGTCCCTCCTATGGGTGGACCTGAGAAGGGGGTGGTTACACCCCTTTCCCTTTGTCCAGTTTCGTGCCTGAGCTGGGGCTGTGCCCCAGCAACCAGTTTGAACTAGGCTATGCATGGAGCTCATTGTGTGCCCCAGGCAGTGTCTGTAAAGCATTCACTGAATGCAGCCCTCCCTGCCCCAATACACAAATCCCTCTCTGGGGAGGTGGCAGCACCTCCCTGGACAGTAAACCTATTGTCCAGGCCTCCCCTGCCGAAGTCTCATCCAGCATCAGGAGGTCAGACTCGTGTCTGTGGCAGGGGCATCCATTTTGTGATGCAGAGGCTCTGTTTAACTTTAACCGGGTAAAGCAGTACCTACATGTCTTCTCCCTCTACCAGGGTGGAATATTACCCCCGCTGCCAGGACTGGCGGGGGGTAGTATTTCAAAGTGTTTGACACCTTACACGACATGTTTTGATAAAGCCAAACGAAAGTTAGCATTAACCGCGAGGATTATAATGACCTTAAGAGTATATGGTTTGGCTATATCATAGAACAGCTATAAGGAGATGGTTCTGAAAGCTGCAGAGGGGCTCAGCTCATGCTAGGGCACCCTCTCACATAAAACCAATCACTATGTCTCCAGGATTGTCGAGGCCTACCATAGGAGTGACTTATAGGTGTATATGTGTCTATATGTATAGGTAGATATAGTGATACTATATCTAAGTAAGGTGTGATTACACCACCTTACCCAGGCTGTGTGAACAGACCTGTGGTTTCAGTTTGGAAGACGAACCAGGGGTGGCACAATACATGCTGCAGTCCCTGGTAGGCCTTAGGTGCACCTATGCCCTGGGTACCTATGGTACACTATACAGGGGCTCCCAAGGGTGACCCAGTAACCAATCTGGTATGTACCTAAAGTACATGGTATCAATTTAGAGAGAGAACATCTGGGTGTGGGTCTGATTGGCAGGCCTACAGCCACACTAAAGTCAAAAAACCAGAGAATCGCAGCAAAAAGTGGAGGTAACCATAGGAAGCAGACCCTACTCTCCTACACAACCCCCCAAACGCAGGGACATTAAACTAACCTTGACCAGGGTGATCCACTAAAGAACTACAAGTACGAGAGTCCCGAGGGGCGATCCGGAGGAGGGGCTAGCGGTGTGCGCTCTATTGATGACTAAACACAATATGGCTCCCTTGAGCTTTGGGCCGACGGGCTCTTGGACGACGCACCTGCAAGCCGGTTCTGGCATCGAGGCCTTTGACTGTTGTGTGGCGGCCTTCTATTCCACCCCTAACGATCTTTCTCTACTGATGAGGGAAGTTATCCCAAAACCCGAGACATGTCTTGGGCGATATCCTAAAACCCGAGACATGTATCGGGTCAAGGGATTCATCAGTCCAACAAGTACCGACTTGCACCCACCTGGGTGATCCACTAAAGAACTACAAGTACCAGAGTCCCGAGGGGCGATCCGGAGGAGGGGCTAGCGGTGTGCGCTCCATTGATGACTAAACACAATATGGCTCCCTTGAGCTTTGGGCCGACGGGCTCTTGGACGACGCACCTGCGTGCCGGTTCTGGCATCGAGGCCTTTGACTGTTGTGTGGCAGCCTTCTCTTCCACCCCTAACGATCTTTCTCTACTGATGAGGGAAGTTATCCCGAAACCCGAGACATGTCTCGGGCGATATCCTAAAACCCGGGAAATGTATCGGGTCTAGAGATTCATCAGTCCAACAAGTACCGACTTGCACCCACCTGGGTGATCCACTAAAGAACTACAAGTACCAGAGTCCCGAGGGGCGATCCGGAGGAGGGGCTAGCGGTGTGCGCTCCATTGATGACTAAACACAATATGGCTCCCTTGAGCTTTGGGCCGACGGGCACTTGGACGACGCACCTGCGTGCCGGTTCTGGCATCGAGGCCTTTGACTGTTGTGTGGCGGCCTTCTCTTCCACCCCTAACAATCTTTCTCTACTGATGAGGGAAGTTATCCTGAAACCCGAGACATGTCTCGGGCGATATCCTAAAACCCGGGACATGTATCGGGTCTAGAGATTCATCAGTCCAACAAGTACCGACTTGCACCCACCTGGGTGATCCACTAAAGAACTACAAGTACCAGAGTCCCGAGGGGCTATCCGGAGGAGGGGCTAGCGGTGTGCGCTCCATTGATGACTAAACACAATATGGCTCCCTCGAGCTTTGTGCCGACGGGCTCTTGGACGACGCAGCTGCGTGCCGGTTCTGGCATCGAGGCCATTGACTGTTGTGTGGCGGCCTTCTCTTCCACCCCTAACGATCTTTCTCTACTGATGAGGGAAGTTATCCCGAAACCCGAGACATGTCTCGGGCGATATCCTAAAACCCGGGACATGTATCGGGTCTAGAGATTCATCAGTCCAACAAGTACCGACTTGCACCCACCTGGGTGATCCTCTAAAGAACTACAAGTACCAGAGTCCCGAGGGGCGATCCGCAGGAGGGGCTAGCGGTGTGCGCTCCATTGATGACTAAACACAATATGGCTCCCTTGAGCTTTGGGCCGACGGGCTCTTGGACGACGCACCTGCGTGCCGGTTCTGGCATCGAGGCCTTTGACTGTTGTGTGGCGGCCTTCTCTTCCACCCCTAATGATCTTTCTCTACTGATGAGGGAAGTTATCCCGAAACCCGAGACTTGTCTCGGGCGATATCCTAAAACTCGGGACATTTACCGGGTCTGGAGATTCATCAGTCCAACAAGTACTGATTTGCACCCACCTGGGTGATCCACTAAAGAACTACAAGTACCAGATTCCCGAGGGGCGATCCGGAGGAGGGGCTAGCGGTGTGCGCTCCATTGATGACTAAACACAATATGGCTCCCTTGAGCTTTGGGCCGACGGGCTCTTGGACGACGCACCTGCGTGCCGGTTCTGGCATCGAGGCCTTTGACTGTTGTGTGGCTGCCTTCTCTTCCACCCCTAACGATCTTTCTCTACTGATGAGGGAAGTTATCCCGAAACCCGAGACATGTCTCGGCCGATATCCTAAAATCCGGGACATGTATCGGGTCTAGAGATTCATCAGTCCAACAAGTACCGACTTGCACCCACCTGGGTGATCCACTAAAGAACTACAAGTACCAGAGTCCCGAGGGGCGATCCGGAGGAGGGGCTAGCGGTGTGCGCTCCATTGATGACTAAACACAATATGGCTCCCTTGAGCTTTGGGCCGACGGGCTCTTGGACGACGCACCTGCGTGCCGGTTCTGGCATCAAGGCCTTTGACTGTTGTGTGGCGGCCTTCTCTTCCACCCCTAATGATCTTTCTCTACTGATGAGGGAAGTTATCCCGAAACCCGAGACATGTCTCGGGCGATATCCTAAAACTCGGGACATGTATCGGGTCTAGAGATTCATCAGTCCAACAAGTACTGATTTGCACCCACCTGGGTGATCCACTAAAGAACTACAAGTACCAGATTCCCGAGGGGCGATCCGGAGGAGGGGCTAGCGGTGTGCGCTCCATTGATGACTAAACACAATATGGCTCCCTTGAGCTTTGGGCCGACGGGCTCTTGGACGACGCACCTGCGTGCCGGTTCTGGCATCGAGGCCTTTGACTGTTGTGTGGCTGCCTTCTCTTCCACCCCTAACGATCTTTCTCTACTGATGAGGGAAGTTATCCCGAAACCCGAGACATGTCTCGGGCGATATCCTAAAACCCGGGACATGTATCGGGTCTAGAGATTCATCAGTCCAACAAGTACCTACTTGCACCCACCTGGGTGATCCTCTAAAGAACTGCAAGTACCAGAGTCCCGAGGGGTGATCCGGAGGAGGGGCTAGTGGTGTGCGCTCCATTGATGACTAAACACAATATGGCTCCCTTGAGATTTGGGCCGTCGGGCTCTTGGACGACGCACCTGCGTGCCGGTTCTGGCATCGAGGCCTTTGACTGTTGTGTGGCGGCCTTCTCTTCCACCCCTAACGATCTTTCTCTACTGATGAGGGAAGTTATCCTGAAACCCGAGACATGTCTCGGGCGATATCCTAAAACCCGGGACATGTATCGGGTCTAGAGATTCATCAGTCCAACAAGTACCGACTTGCACCCACCTGGGTGATCCACTAAAGAACTACAAGTACCAGAGTCCCGAGGGGCTATCCGGAGGAGGGGCTAGCGGTGTGTGCTCCATTGATGACTAAACACAATATGGCTCCCTTGAGCTTTGTGCCTACGGGCTCTTGGACGACGCAGCTGCGTGCCGGTTCTGGCATCGAGGCCTTTGACTGTTGTGTGGCGGCCTTCTCTTCCACCCCTAACGATCTTTCTCTACTGATGAGGGAAGTTATCCCGAAACCCGAGACATGTCTCGGGCGATATCCTAAAACCCGGGACATGTATCGGGTCTGGAGATTCATCAGTCCAACAAGTACCGACTTGCACCCACCTGGGTGATCCACTAAAGAACTACAAGTACCAGAGTCCCCAGGGGTGATCCGGAGGAGGGGCTAGTGGTGTGCACTCCATTGATGACTAAACACAATATGGCTCCCTTGAGCTTTGGGCCGACGGGCTCTTGGACGACGCACCTGCGTGCTGGTTCTGGCATCGAGGCCTTTGACTGTTGTGTGGCGGCCTTCTCTTCCACCCCTAACGATCTTTCTCTACTGATGAGGGAAGTTATCCCGAAACCCGAGACATGTCTCGGGCGATATCCTAAAACCCGGGACATGTATCGGGTCTAGAGATTTATCAGTCCAACAAGTACCGACTTGCACCCACCTGGGTGATCCACTAAAGAACTACAAGTACCAGAGTCCCGAGGGGCGATCCGGAGGAGGGGCTAGCGGTGTGCGCTCCATTGATGAATAAACACAATATGGCTCCCTTGAGCTTTGGGCCGACGGGCTCTTGGACGACGCACCTGCGTGCCGGTTCTGGCATCGAGGCCTTTGACTGTTGTGTGGCGGCCTTCTCTTCCACCCCTAACGATCTTTCTCTACTGATGAGGGAAGTTATCCCGAAACTCGAGACATGTCTCGGGCGATATCCTAAAACCCGGGACATGTATCGGGTAGAGATTCATCAGTCCAACAAGTACCGACTTGCACCCACCTGGATGATCCACTAAAGAACTACAAGTACCAGAGTTCCGAGGGGCGATCCGGAGGAGGGGCTAGCGGTGTGCGCTCCATTGATGACTAAACACAATATGGCTCCCTTGAGCTTTGGGCCGACGGGCTCTTGGACGACGCACCTGCGTGCCGGTTCTGGCATCGAGGCCTTTGACTGTTGTGTGGCGGCCTTCTCTTCCACCCCTAACGATCTTTCTCTACTGATGAGGGAAGTTATCCCGAAACCCGAGACATGTCTCGGGCGATATCCTAAAACCCGGGACATGTATCGGGTCTAGAGATTCATCAGTCCAACAAGTACCGACTTGCACCCACCTGGGTTATCCACTAAAGAACTACTAGTACCAGAGTCCCGAGGGGCGATCCGGAGGAGGGGCTAGCGGTGTGGGCTCCATTGATGACTAAACACAATATGGCTCCCTTGAGCTTTGGGCCGACGGGCTCTTGGACGGCGCACCTGCCTGCCGGTTCTGGCATCGAAGCCTTTGACTGTTGTGTGGCGGCCTTCTCTTCCACCCCTAACGATCTTTCTCTACTGATGAGGGAAGTTATCCCGAAACCCGAGACATGTCTCGGGTGATATCCTAAAACCCGGGACATGTATCGGGTCTAGAGATTCATCAGTCCAACAAGTACTGATTTGCACCCACCTGGGTGATCCTCTAAAGAACTACAAGTACCAGAGTCCCCAGGGGCGATCCGGAGGAGGGGCTAGCGGTGTGTGCTCCATTGATGACTAAACACAATATGGCTCCCCTGAGCTTTGGGCCGACGGGCTCTTGGACGACGCACCTGCGTGCCGGTTCTGGCATCGAGGCCTTTTTACTGTTGTGTGGCTGCCTTCTCTTCCACCCCTAACGATCTTTCTCTACTGATGAGGGAAGTTATCCCGAAACCCGAGACATGTCTCGGGCGATATCCTAAAACCCGGGACATGTATCGGGTCTAGAGATTCATCAGTCCAACAAGTACCTACTTGCACCCACCTGGGTGATCCACTAAAGAACTACAAGTACAAGAGTCCCGAGGGGCGATCCGGAAGAGGGGCTAGCGGTGTGCGCTCCATTGATGAGTAAACACAATATGGCTCCCTTGAGATTTGGGCCGTCGGGCTCTTGGACGACGCACCTGCGTGCCGGTTCTGGCATCGAGGCCTTTGACTGTTGTGTGGCGGCCTTCTCTTCCACCCCTAACGATCTTTCTCTACTGATGAGGGAAGTTATCCTGAAACCCGAGACATGTCTCGGGCGATATCCTAAAACCCGGGACATTTATCGGGTCTAGAGATTCATCAGTCCAACAAGTACCGACTTGTACCCACCTGGGTGATCAACTAAAGAACTACAAGTACCAGAGTCCCGAGGGGCTATCCGGAGGAGGGGCTAGCGGTGTGCGCTCCATTGATGACTAAACACAATATGGCTCCCTTGAGCTTTGTGCCGACGGGCTCTTGGATGCCGCAGCTGCGAGCCGGTTCTGGCATCGAGGCCTTTGACTGTTGTGTGGCGGCCTTCTCTTCCACCCCTAACGATCTTTCTCTACTGATGAGGGAAGTTATCCCGAAACCCGAGACATGTCTCGGGCGATATCCTAAAACCCGGGACATGTATCGGGTCTAGAGATTCATCAGTCCAACAAGTACCGAGTTGCACCCACCTGGGTGATCCACTAAAGAACTACAAGTACCAGAGTCCCGAGGGGCGATCCGGAGGAGGGGCTAGCGGTGTGCGCTCCATTGATGAATAAACACAATATGGCTCCCTTGAGCTTTGGGCCGACGGGCTCTTGGACGACGCACCTGCGTGCCGGTTCTGGCATCGAGGCCTTTGACTGTTGTGTGGCGGCCTTCTCTTCCACCCCTAACGATCTTTCTCTACTGATGAGGGAAGTTATCCCAAAACTCGAGACATGTCTCGGGCGATATCCTAAAACCCGGGACATGTATCGGGTCTAGAGATTCATCAGTCCAACAAGTACCGACTTGCACCCACCTGGATGATCCACTAAAGAACAACAAGTACCAGAGTTCCGAGGGGAGATCCGGAGGAGGGGCTAGCGGTGTGCGCTCCATTGATGACTAAACACAATATGGCTCCCTTGAGCTTTGGGCCGACGGGCTCTTGGACGACGCACCTGCGTGCCGGTTCTGGCATCGAGGCCTTTGACTGTTGTGTGGCGGCCTTCTCTTCCACCCCTAACGATCTTTCTCTACTGATGAGGGAAGTTATCCCGAAACCCGAGACATGTCTCGGGCGATATCCTAAAACCCGGGACATGTATCGGGTCTAGAGATTCATCAGTCCAACAAGTACCGACTTGCACCCACCTGGGTGATCCACTAAAGAACTACTAGTACCAGAGTCCCGAGGGGCGATCCGGAGGAGGGGCTAGCGGTGTGGGCTCCATTGATGACTAAACACAATATGGCTCCCTTGAGATTTGGGCCGACGGGCTCTTGGACGGCGCACCTGCGTGCCGGTTCTGGCATCGAGGCCTTTGACTGTTGTGTGGCGGCCTTCTCTTCCACCCCTAACGATCTTTCTCTACTGATGAGGGAAGTTATCCCGAAACCCGAGACATGTCTCGGGCGCTATCCTAAAACCCGGGACATGTATCGGGTCTAGAGATTCATCAGTCCAACAAGTACCGACTTGCACCCACCTGGGTGATCCACTAAAGAACTACAAGTACCAGAGTCCCGAGGGGCGATCCTGAGGAGGGGCTAGCGGTGTGCGCTCCATTGATGACTAAGCACAATATGGCTCCCTTGAGCTTTGGGCCGACGGGCTCTTTGACGACGCACCTGCGTGCCGGTTCTGGCATCGAGGCCTTTGACTGTTGTGTGGCGGCCTTCTCTTCCACCCCTAACGATCTTTCTCTACTGATGAGGGAAGTTATCCCGAAACCCGAGACATGTCTCGGGTGATATCCTAAAACCCGGGACATGTATCGGGTCTAGAGATTCATCAGTCCAACAAGTACTGATTTGCACCCACCTGGGTGATCCACTAAAGAACTACAAGTACCAGAGTCCCCAGGGGCGATCCGGAGGAGGGGCTAGCGGTGTGCGCTCCATTGATGACTAAACACAATATGGCTCCCTTGAGCTTTGGGCCGACGGGCTCTTGGACGACGCACCTGCGTGCCGGTTCTGGCATCGAGGCCTTTTTATTGTTGTGTGGCTGCCTTCTCTTCCACCCCTAACGATCTTTCTCTACTGATGAGGGAAGTTATCCCGAAACCCGAGACATGTCTCGGGCGATATCCTAAAACCCGGGACATGTATCGGGTCTAGAGATTCATCAGTCCAACAAGTACCGACTTGCACCCACCTGGGTGATCCACTAAAGAACTACAAGTACCAGAGTCCCGAGGGGCTATCCGGAGGAGGGGCTAGCGGTGTGCGCTCCATTGATGACTAAACACAATAAGGCTCCCTTGAGCTTTGTGCCGACGGGCTCTTGGACGACGCAGCTGCGTGCCGGTTCTGGCATCGAGGCCATTGACTGTTGTGTGGCGGCCTTCTCTTCCACCCCTAACGATCTTTCTCTACTGATGAGGGAAGTTATCCCGAAACCCGAGACATGTCTCGGGCGATATCCTAAAACCCGGGACATGTATCGGGTCTAGAGATTCATCAGTCCAACAAGTACCGACTTGCACCCACCTGGGTGATCCTCTAAAGAACTACAAGTACCAGAGTCCCGAGGGGCGATCCGGAGGAGGGGCTAGCGGTGTGCGCTCCATTGATGACTAAACACAATATGGCTCCCTTGAGCTTTGGGCCGACGGGCTCTTGGACGACGCACCTGCGTGCCGGTTCTGGCATCGAGGCCTTTGACTGTTGTGTGGCGGCCTTCTCTTCCACCCCTAATGATCTTTCTCTACTGATGAGGGAAGTTATCCCGAAACCCGAGACATGTCTCGGGCGATATCCTAAAACTCGGGACATTTACCGGGTCTAGAGATTCATCAGTCCAACAAGTACTGATTTGCACCCACCTGGGTGATCCACTAAAGAACTACAAGTACCAGATTCCCGAGGGGCGATCCGGAGGAGGGGCTAGCGGTGTGCGCTCCATTGATGACTAAACACAATATGGCTCCCTTGAGCTTTGGGCCGACGGGCTCTTGGACGACGCACCTGCGTGCCGGTTCTGCCATCGAGGCCTTTGACTGTTGTGTGGCTGCCTTCTCTTCCACCCCTAACGATCTTTCTCTACTGATGAGGGAAGTTATCCCGAAACCCGAGACATGTCTCGGGCGATATCCTAAAATCCGGGACATGTATCGGGTCTAGAGATTCATCAGTCCAACAAGTATCGACTTGCACCCACCTGTGTGATCCACTAAAGAACTACAAGTACCAGAGTCCCGAGGGGCGATCCGGAGGAGGGGCTAGCGGTGTACGCTCCATTGATGACTAAACACAATATGGCTCCCTTGAGCTTTGGCCCGACGGGCTCTTGGACGACGCACCTGCGTGCCGGTTCTGGCATCAAGGCCTTTGACTGTTGTGTGGCGGCCTTCTCTTCCACCCCTAATGATCTTTCTCTACTGATGAGGGAAGTTATCCCGAAACCCGAGACATGTCTCGGGCGATATCCTAAAACTCGGGACATGTATCAGGTCTAGAGATTCATCAGTCCAACAAGTACTGATTTGCACCCACCTGGGTGATCCACTAAAGAACTACAAGTACCAGATTCCCAAGGGGCGATCCGGAGGAGGGGCTAGCGGTGTGCGCTCCATTGATGACTAAACACAATATGGCTCCCTTGAGCTTTGGGCCGACGGGCTCTTGGACAACGCACCTGCGTGCCGGTTCTGGCATCGAGGCCTTTGACTGTTGTGTGGCTGCCTTCTCTTCCACCCCTAACGATCTTTCTCTACTGATGAGGGAAGTTATCCCGAAACCCGAGAAATGTCTCGGGCGATATCCTAAAACCCGGGACATGTATCGGGTCTAGAGATTCATCAGTCCAACAAGTACCTACTTGCACCCACCTGGGTGATCCACTAAAGAACTGCAAGTACCAGAGTCCCGAGGGGTGATCCGGAGGAGGGGCTAGTGGTGTGCGCTCCATTGATGACTAAACACAATATGGCTCCCTTGAGATTTGGGCCGTCGGGCTCTTGGACGACGCACCTGCGTGCCGGTTCTGGCATCGAGGCCTTTGACTGTTGTGTGGCGGCCTTCTCTTCCACCCCTAACGATCTTTTTCTACTGATGAGGGAAGTTATCCCGAAACCCGAGACATGTCTCGGGCGATATCCTAAAACCCGGGACATGTATCGGGTCTAGAGATTTATCAGTCCAACAAGTACCGACTTGCACCCACCTGGGTGATCCACTAAAGAACTACAAGTACCAGAGTCCCGAGGGGCGATCCGGAGGAGGGGCTAGCGGTGTGCGCTCCATTGATGAATAAACACAATATGGCTCCCTTGAGCTTTGGGCCGACGGGCTCTTGGACGACGCACCTGCGTGCCGGTTCTGGCATCGAGGCCTTTGACTGTTGTGTGGCGGCCTTCTCTTCCACCCCTAACGATCTTTCTCTACTGATGAGGGAAGTTATCCCGAAACTCGAGACATGTCTCGGGCGATATCCTAAAACCCGGGACATGTATCGGGTAGAGATTCATCAGTCCAACAAGTACCGACTTGCACCCACCTGGATGATCCACTAAAGAACTACAAGTACCAGAGTTCCGAGGGGCGATCCGGAGGAGGGGCTAGCGGTGTGCGCTCCATTGATGACTAAACACAATATGGCTCCCTTGAGCTTTGGGCCGACGGGCTCTTGGACGACGCACCTGCGTGCCGGTTCTGGCATCGAGGCCTTTGACTGTTGTGTGGCGGCCTTCTCTTCCACCCCTAACGATCTTTCTCTACTGATGAGGGAAGTTATCCCGAAACCCGAGACATGTCTCGGGCGATATCCTAAAACCCGGGACATGTATCGGGTCTAGAGATTCGTCAGTCCAACAAGTACCGACTTGCACCCACCTGGGTGATCCACTAAAGAACTACTAGTACCAGAGTCCCGAGGGGCGATCCGGAGGAGGGGCTAGCGGTGTGGGCTCCATTGATGACTAAACACAATATGGCTCCCTTGAGCTTTGGGCCGACGGGCTCTTGGACGGCGCACCTGCGTGCCGGTTCTGGCATCGAGGCCTTTGACTGTTGTGTGGCGGCCTTCTCTTCCACCCCTAACGATCTTTCTCTACTGATGAGGGAAGTTATCCCGAAACCCGAGACATGTCTCGGGTGATATCCTAAAACCCGGGACATGTATCGGGTCTAGAGATTCATCAGTCCAACAAGTACTGATTTGCACCCACCTGGGTGATCCTCTAAAGAACTACAAGTACCAGAGTCCCCAGGGGCGATCCGGAGGAGGGGCTAGCGGTGTGTGCTCCATTGATGACTAAACACAATATGGCTCCCTTGAGCTTTGTGCCGACGGGCTCTTGGATGACGCAGCTGCGAGCCGGTTCTGGCATCGAGGCCTTTGACTGTTGTGTGGCGGCCTTCTCTTCCACCCCTAACGATCTTTCTCTACTGATGAGGGAAGTTATCCCGAAACCCGAGACATGTCTCGGGCGATATCCTAAAACCCGGGACATGTATCGGGTCTAGAGATTCATCAGTCCAACAAGTACCGACTTGCACCCACCTGGGTGATCCACTAAAGAACTACAAGTACCAGAGTCCCGAGGGGCGATCCGGAGGAGGGGCTAGCGGTGTGCGCTCCATTGATGAATAAACACAATATGGCTCCCTTGAGCTTTGGGCCGACGGGCTCTTGGACGACGCACCTGCGTGCCGGTTCTGGCATCGAGGCCTTTGACTGTTGTGTGGCGGCCTTCTCTTCCACCCCTAACGATCTTTCTCTACTGATGAGGGAAGTTATCCCGAAACTCGAGACATGTCTCGGGCGATATCCTAAAACCCGGGACATGTATCGGGTCTAGAGATTCATCAGTCCAACAAGTACCGACTTGCACCCACCTGGATGATCCACTAAAGAACAACAAGTACCAGAGTTCCGAGGGGCGATCCGGAGGAGGGGCTAGCGGTGTGCGCTCCATTGATGACTAAACACAATATGGCTCCCTTGAGCTTTGGGCCGACGGGCTCTTGGACGACGCACCTGCGTGCCGGTTCTGGCATCGAGGCCTTTGACTGTTGTGTGGCGGCCTTCTCTTCCACCCCTAACGATCTTTCTCTACTGATGAGGGAAGTTATCCCGAAACCCGAGACATGTCTCGGGCGATATCCTAAAACCCGGGACATGTATCGGGTCTAGAGATTCATCAGTCCAACAAGTACCGACTTGCACCCACCTGGGTGATCCACTAAAGAACTACTAGTACCAAAGTCCCGAGGGGCGATCCGGAGGAGGGGCTAGCGGTGTGGGCTCCATTGATGACTAAACACAATATGGCTCCCTTGAGATTTGGGCCGACGGGCTCTTGGACGACGCACCTGCGTGCCGGTTCTGGCATCGAGGCCTTTGACTGTTGTGTGGCGGCCTTCTCTTCCACCCCTAACGATCTTTCTATACTGATGAGGGAAGTTATCCCGAAACCCGAGACATGTCTCGGGCGCTATCCTAAAACCCGGGACATGTATCGGGTCTAGAGATTCATCAGTCCAACAAGTACCGACTTGCACCCACCTGGGTGATCCACTAAAGAACTACAAGTACCAGAGTCCCGAGGGGCGATCCTGAGGAGGGGCTAGCGGTGTGCGCTCCATTGATGACTAAGCACAATATGGCTCCCTTGAGCTTTGGGCCGACGGGCTCTTGGACGACGCACCTGCGTGCCGGTTCTGGCATCGAGGCCTTTGACTGTTGTGTGGCGGCCTTCTCTTCCACCCCTAACGATCTTTCTCTACTGATGAGGGAAGTTATCCCGAAACCCGAGACATGTCTCGGGCGATATCCTAAAACCCGGGACATGTATCGGGTCTAGAGATTCATCAGTCCAACAAGTACCTACTTGCACCCACCTGGGTGATCCACTAAAGAACTACAAGTACAAGAGTCCCAAGGGGCGATCCGGAGGATGGGCTAGCGGTGTGCGCTCCATTGATGAGTAAACACAATATGGCTCCCTTGAGATTTGGGCCGTCGGGCTCTTGGACGACGCACCTGCGTGCCGGTTCTGGCATCGAGGCCTTTGACTGTTGTGTGGCGGCCTTCTCTTCCACCCCTAACGATCTTTCTCTACTGATGAGGGAAGTTATCCTGAAACCCGAGACATGTCTCGGGCGATATCCTAAAACCCGGGACATTTATCGGGTCTAGAGATTCATCAGTCCAACAAGTACCGACTTGTACCCACCTGGGTGATCAACTAAAGAACTACAAGTACCAGAGTCCCGAGGGGCTATCCGGAGGAGGGGCTAGCGGTGTGCGCTCCATTGATGACTAAACACAATATGGCTCCCTTGAGCTTTGTGCCGACGGGCTCTTGGATGACGCAGCTGCGTGCCGGTTCTGGCATCGAGGCCTTTGACTGTTGTGTGGCGGCCTTCTCTTCCACCCCTAACGATCTTTCTCTACTGATGAGGGAAGTTATCCCGAAACCCGAGACATGTCTCGGGCGATATCCTAAAACCCGGGACATGTATCGGGTCTAGAGATTCATCAGTCCAACAAGTACCGACTTGCACCCACCTGGGTGATCCACTAAAGAACTACAAGTACCAGAGTCCCGAGGGGCGATCCGGAGGAGGGGCTAGCGGTGTGCGCTCCATTGATGAATAAACACAATATGGCTCCCTTGAGCTTTGGGCCGACGGGCTCTTGGACGACGCACCTGCGTGCCGGTTCTGGCATCGAGGCCTTTGACTGTTGTGTGGCGGCCTTCTCTTCCACCCCTAACGATCTTTCTCTACTGATGAGGGAAGTTATCCCGAAACTCGAGACATGTCTCGGGCGATATCCTAAAACCCGGGACATGTATCGGGTCTAGAGATTCATCAGTCCAACAAGTACCGACTTGCACCCACCTGGATGATCCACTAAAGAACAACAAGTACCAGAGTTCCGAGGGGCGATCCGGAGGAGGGGCTAGCGGTGTGCGCTCCATTGATGACTAAACACAATATGGCTCCCTTGAGCTTTGGGCCGACGGGCTCTTGGACGACGCACCTGCGTGCCGGTTCTGGCATCGAGGCCTTTGACTGTTGTGTGGCGGCCTTCTCTTCCACCCCTAACGATCTTTCTCTACTGATGAGGGAAGTTATCCCGAAACCAGAGACATGTCTCGGGCGATATCCTAAAACCCGGGACATGTATCGGGTCTAGAGATTCATCAGTCCAACAAGTACCGACTTGCACCCACCTGGGTGATCCACTAAAGAACTACTAGTACCAGAGTCCCGAGGGGCGATCCGGAGGAGGGGCTAGCGGTGTGGGCTCCATTGATGACTAAACACAATATGGCTCCCTTGAGATTTGGGCCGACGGGCTCCTGGACAGCGCACCTGCGTGCCGGTTCTGGCATCGAGGCCTTTGACTGTTGTGTGGCGGCCTTCTCTTCCACCCCTAACGATCTTTCTCTACTGATGAGGGAAGTTATCCCGAAACCCGAGACATGTCTCGGGCGCTATCCTAAAACCCGGGACATGTATCGGGTCTAGAGATTCATCAGTCCAACAAGTACCGACTTGCACCCACCTGGGTGATCCACTAAAGAACTACAAGTACCAGAGTCCCGAGGGGCGATCCTGAGGAGGGGCTAGCGGTGTGCGCTCCATTGATGACTAAGCACAATATGGCTCCCTTGAGCTTTGGGCCGACGGGCTCTTTGACGACGCACCTGCGTGCCGGTTCTGGCATCGAGGCCTTTGACTGTTGTGTGGCGGCCTTCTCTTCCACCCCTAACGATCTTTCTCTACTGATGAGGGAAGTTATCCCAAAACCCGAGACATGTCTCGGGTGATATCCTAAAACCCGGGACATGTATCGGGTCTAGAGATTCATCAGTCCAACAAGTACTGATTTGCACCCACCTGGGTGATCCACTAAAGAACTACAAGTACCAGAGTCCCCAGGGGCGATCCGGAGGAGGGGCTAGCGGTGTGCGCTCCATTGATGACTAAACACAATATGGCTCCCTTGAGCTTTGGGCCGACGGGCTCTTGGACGACGCACCTGCGTGCCGGTTCTGGCATCGAGGCCTTTTTACTGTTGTGTGGCTGCCTTCTCTTCCACCCCTAATGATCTTTCTCTACTGATGAGGGAAGTTATCCCGAAACCCGAGACATGTCTCGGGCGATATCCTAAAACCCGGGACATGTATCGGGTCTAGAGATTCATCAGTCCAACAAGTACCTACTTGCACCCACCTGGGTGATCCACTAAAGAACTACAAGTACAAGAGTCCCGAGGGGCGATCCGGAGGAGGGGCTAGCGGTGTGCGCTCCATTGATGAGTAAACACAATATGGCTCCCTTAAGATTTGGGCCGTCGGGCTCTTGGACGACGCACCTGCGTGCCGGTTCTGGCATCGAGGCCTTTGACTGTTGTGTGGCGGCCTTCTCTTCCACCCCTAACAATCTTTCTCTACTGATGAGGGAAGTTATCCTGAAACCCGAGACATGTCTCGGGCGATATCCTAAAACCCGGGACATGTATCGGGTCTAGAGATTCATCAGTCCAACAAGTACCGACTTTCACCCACCTGGGTGATCCACTAAAGAACTACAAGTACCAGAGTCCCGAGGGGCTATCCGGAGGAGGGGCTAGCGGTGTGCGCTCCATTGATGACTAAACACAATATGGCTCCCTTGAGCTTTGTGCCGACGGGCTCTTGGACGACGCAGCTGCGTGCCGGTTCTGGCATCGAGGCCTTTGACTGTTGTGTGGCGGCCTTATCTTCCACCCCTAACGATCTTTCTCTACTGATGAGGGAAGTTATCCCGAAACCCGAGACATGTCTCGGGCGATATCCTAAAACCCGGGACATGTATCGGGTCTGGAGATTCATCAGTCCAACAAGTACCGACTTGCACCCACCTGGGTGATCCACTAAAGAACTACAAGTACCAGAGTCCCGAGGGGCGATCCGGAGGAGGGGCTAGCGGTGTGCGCTCCATTGATGACTAAACACAATATGGCTCCCTTGAGCTTTGGGCCGACGGGCTCTTGGACGACGCACCTGCGTGCCGGTTCTGGCATCGAGGCCTTTGACTGTTGTGTGGCGGCCTTCTCTTCCACCCCTAATGATCTTTCCCTACTGATGAGGGAAGTTATCCCGAAACCCGGGACATGTCTCGGGCGATATCCTAAAACTCGGGACATGTATCGGGTCTAGAGATTCATCAGTCCAACAAGTACTGATTTGCACCCACCTGGGTGATCCACTAAAGAACTACAAGTACCAGATTCCTGAGGGGCGATCCGGAGGAGGGGCTAGCGGTGTGCGCTCCATTGATGACTAAACACAATATGGCTCCCTTGAGTTTTGGGCCGACGGGCTCTTGGACAACGCACCTGCGTGCCGGTTCTGGCATCGAGGCCTTTGACTGTTGTGTGGCTGCCTTCTCTTCCACCCCTAACGATCTTTCTCTGCTGATGAGGGAAGTTATCCCGAAACCCGAGACATGTCTCGGGCGATATCCTAAAACCCGGGACATGTATCGGGTCTAGAGATTCATCAGTCCAACAAGTACCTACTTGCACCCACCTGGGTGATCCACTAAAGAACTGCAAGTACCAGAGTCCCGAGGGGTGATCCGGAGGAGGGGCTAGTGGTGTGCGCTCCATTGATGACTAAACACAATATGGCTCCCTTGAGATTTGGGCCGTCGGGCTCTTGGACGACGCACCTGCGTGCCGGTTCTGGCATCGAGGCCTTTGACTGTTGTGTGGCGGCCTTCTCTTCCACCCCTAACGATCTTTCTCTACTGATGAGGGAAGTTATCCTGAAACCCGAGACATGTCTCGGGCGATATCCTAAAACCCGGGACATGTATCGGGTCTAGAGATTCATCAGTCCAACAAGTACCGACTTGCACCCACCTGGGTGATCCACTAAAGAACTACAAGTACCAGAGTCCCGAGGGGCTATCCGGAGGAGGGGCTAGTGGTGTGTGCTCCATTGATGACTAAACACAATATGGCTCCCTTGAGCTTTGTGCCTACGGGCTCTTGGACGACGCAGCTGCGTGCCGGTTCTGGCATCGAGGCCTTTGACTGTTGTGTGGCGGCCTTCTCTTCCACCCCTAACGATCTTTCTCTACTGATGAGGGAAGTTATCCCGAAACCCGAGACATGTCTCGGGCGATATCCTAAAACCCGGGACATGTATCGGGTCTGGAGATTCATCAGTCCAACAAGTACCGACTTGCACCCACCTGGGTGATCCACTAAAGAACTACAAGTACCAGAGTCCCCAGGGGTGATCCGGAGGAGGGGCTAGTGGTGTGCACTCCATTGATGACTAAACACAATATGGCTCCCTTGAGCTTTGGGCCGACGGGCTCTTGGACGACGCACCTGCGTGCTGGTTCTGGCATCGAGGCCTTTGACTGTTGTGTGGCGGCCTTCTCTTCCACCCCTAACGATCTTTCTCTACTGATGAGGGAAGTTATCCCGAAACCCGAGACATGTCTCGGGCGATATCCTAAAACCCGGGACATGTATCGGGTCTAGAGATTTATCAGTCCAACAAGTACCGACTTGCACCCACCTGGGTGATCCACTAAAGAACTACAAGTACCAGAGTCCCGAGGGGCGATCCGGAGGAGGGGCTAGCGGTGTGCGCTCCATTGATGAATAAACACAATATGGCTCCCTTGAGCTTTGGGCCGACGGGCTCTTGGACGACGCACCTGCGTGCCGGTTCTGGCATCGAGGCCTTTGACTGTTGTGTGGCGGCCTTCTCTTCCACCCCTAACGATCTTTCTCTACTGATGAGGGAAGTTATCCCGAAACTCGAGACATGTCTCGGGCGATATCCTAAAACCCGGGACATGTATCGGGTAGAGATTCATCAGTCCAACAAGTACCGACTTGCACCCACCTGGATGATCCACTAAAGAACTACAAGTACCAGAGTTCCGAGGGGCGATCCGGAGGAGGGGCTAGCGGTGTGCGCTCCATTGATGACTAAACACAATATGGCTCCCTTGAGCTTTGGGCCGACGGGCTCTTGGACGACGCACCTGCGTGCCGGTTCTGGCATCGAGGCCTTTGACTGTTGTGTGGCGGCCTTCTCTTCCACCCCTAACGATCTTTCTCTACTGATGAGGGAAGTTATCCCGAAACCCGAGACATGTCTCGGGCGATATCCTAAAACCCGGGACATGTATCGGGTCTAGAGATTCATCAGTCCAACAAGTACCGACTTGCACCCACCTGGGTGATCCACTAAAGAACTACTAGTACCAGAGTCCCGAGGGGCGATCCGGAGGAGGGGCTAGCGGTGTGGGCTCCATTGATGACTAAACACAATATGGCTCCCTTGAGCTTTGGGCCGACGGGCTCTTGGACGGCGCACCTGCGTGCCGGTTCTGGCATCGAGGCCTTTGACTGTTGTGTGGCGGCCTTCTCTTCCACCCCTAACGATCTTTCTCTACTGATGAGGGAAGTTATCCCGAAACCCGAGACATGTCTCGGGTGATATCCTAAAACCCGGGACATGTATCGGGTCTAGAGATTCATCAGTCCAACAAGTACTGATTTGCACCCACCTGGGTGATCCTCTAAAGAACTACAAGTACCAGAGTCCCCAGGGGCGATCCGGAGGAGGGGCTAGCGGTGTGTGCTCCATTGATGACTAAACACAATATGGCTCCCCTGAGCTTTGGGCCGACGGGCTCTTGGACGACGCACCTGCGTGCCGGTTCTGGCATCGAGGCCTTTTTACTGTTGTGTGGCTGCCTTCTCTTCCACCCCTAACGATCTTTCTCTACTGATGAGGGAAGTTATCCCGAAACCCGAGACATGTCTCGGGCGATATCCTAAAACCCGGGACATGTATCGGGTCTAGAGATTCATCAGTCCAACAAGTACCTACTTGCACCCACCTGGGTGATCCACTAAAGAACTACAAGTACAAGAGTCCCGAGGGGCGATCCGGAAGAGGGGCTAGCGGTGTGCGCTCCATTGATGAGTAAACACAATATGGCTCCCTTGAGATTTGGGCCGTCGGGCTCTTGGACGACGCACCTGCGTGCCGGTTCTGGCATCGAGGCCTTTGACTGTTGTGTGGCGGCCTTCTCTTCCACCCCTAACGATCTTTCTCTACTGATGAGGGAAGTTATCCTGAAACCCGAGACATGTCTCGGGCGATATCCTAAAACCCGGGACATTTATCGGGTCTAGAGATTCATCAGTCCAACAAGTACCGACTTGTACCCACCTGGGTGATCAACTAAAGAACTACAAGTACCAGAGTCCCGAGGGGCTATCCGGAGGAGGGGCTAGCGGTGTGCGCTCCATTGATGACTAAACACAATATGGCTCCCTTGAGCTTTGTGCCGACGGGCTCTTGGATGACGCAGCTGCGAGCCGGTTCTGGCATCGAGGCCTTTGACTGTTGTGTGGCGGCCTTCTCTTCCACCCCTAACGATCTTTCTCTACTGATGAGGGAAGTTATCCCGAAACCCGAGACATGTCTCGGGCGATATCCTAAAACCCGGGACATGTATCGGGTCTAGAGATTCATCAGTCCAACAAGTACCGAGTTGCACCCACCTGGGTGATCCACTAAAGAACTGCAAGTACCAGAGTCCCGAGGGGCGATCCGGAGGAGGGGCTAGCGGTGTGCGCTCCATTGATGAATAAACACAATATGGCTCCCTTGAGCTTTGGGCCGACGGGCTCTTGGACGACGCACCTGCGTGCCGGTTCTGGCATCGAGGCCTTTGACTGTTGTGTGGCGGCCTTCTCTTCCACCCCTAACGATCTTTCTCTACTGATGAGGGAAGTTATCCCAAAACTCGAGACATGTCTCGGGCGATATCCTAAAACCCGGGACATGTATCGGGTCTAGAGATTCATCAGTCCAACAAGTACCGACTTGCACCCACCTGGATGATCCACTAAAGAACAACAAGTACCAGAGTTCCGAGGGGCGATCCGGAGGAGGGGCTAGCGGTGTGCGCTCCATTGATGACTAAACACAATATGGCTCCCTTGAGCTTTGGGCCGACGGGCTCTTGGACGACGCACCTGCGTGCCGGTTCTGGCATCGAGGCCTTTGACTGTTGTGTGGCGGCCTTCTCTTCCACCCCTAACGATCTTTCTCTACTGATGAGGGAAGTTATCCCGAAACCCGAGACATGTCTCGGGTGATATCCTAAAACCCGGGACATGTATCGGGTCTAGAGATTCATCAGTCCAACAAGTACCGACTTGCACCCACCTGGGTGATCCACTAAAGAACTACTAGTACCAGAGTCCCGAGGGGCGATCCGGAGGAGGGGCTAGCGGTGTGGGCTCCATTGATGACTAAACACAATATGGCTCCCTTGAGATTTGGGCCGACGGGCTCTTGGACGGCGCACCTGCGTGCCGGTTCTGGCATCGAGGCCTTTGACTGTTGTGTGGCGGCCTTCTCTTCCACCCCTAACGATCTTTCTCTACTGATGAGGGAAGTTATCCCGAAACCCGAGACATGTCTCGGGCGCTATCCTAAAACCCGGGACATGTATCGGGTCTAGAGATTCATCAGTCCAACAAGTACCGACTTGCACCCACCTGGGTGATCCACTAAAGAACTACAAGTACCAGAGTCCCGAGGGGCGATCCTGAGGAGGGGCTAGCGGTGTGCGCTCCATTGATGACTAAGCACAATATGGCTCTTTTGAGCTTTGGGCTGACGGGCTCTTTGACGACGCACCTGCGTGCCGGTTCTGGCATCGAGGCCTTTGACTGTTGTGTGGCGGCCTTCTCTTCCACCCCTAACGATCTTTCTCTACTGATGAGGGAAGTTATCCCGAAACCCGAGACATGTCTCGGGTGATATCCTAAAACCCGGGACATGTATCGGGTCTAGAGATTCATCAGTCCAACAAGTACTGATTTGCACCCACCTGGGTGATCCACTAAAGAACTACAAGTACCAGAGTCCCCAGGGGCGATCCGGAGGAGGGGCTAGCGGTGTGCGCTCCATTGATGACTAAACACAATATGGCTCCCTTGAGCTTTGGGCCGACGGGCTCTTGGACGACGCACCTGCGTGCCGGTTCTGGCATCGAGGCCTTTTTATTGTTGTGTGGCTGCCTTCTCTTCCACCCCTAACGATCTTTCTCTACTGATGAGGGAAGTTATCCCGAAACCCGAGACATGTCTCGGGCGATATCCTAAAACCCGGGACATGTATCGGGTCTAGAGATTCATCAGTCCAACAAGTACCTACTTGCACCCACCTGGGTGATCCACTAAAGAACTACAAGTACCAGAGTCCCGAGGGGCGATCCGGAGGAGGGGCTAGCGGTATGCGCTCCATTGATGAATAAACACAATATGGCTCCCTTGAGCTTTGGGCCGACGGGCTCTTGGACGACGCACCTGCGTGCCGGTTCTGGCATCGAGGCCTTTGACTGTTGTGTGGCGGCCTTCTCTTCCACCCCTAACGATCTTTCTCTACTGATGAGGGAAGTTATCCCGAAACTCGAGACATGTCTCGGGCGATATCCTAAAACCCGGGACATGTATCGGGTAGAGATTCATCAGTCCAACAAGTACCGACTTGCACCCACCTGGATGATCCACTAAAGAACTACAAGTACCAGAGTTCCGAGGGGCGATCCGGAGGAGGGGCTAGCGGTGTGCGCTCCATTGATGACTAAACACAATATGGCTCCCTTGAGCTTTGGGCCGACGGGCTCTTGGACGACGCACCTGCGTGCCGGTTCTGGCATCGAGGCCTTTGACTGTTGTGTGGCGGCCTTCTCTTCCACCCCTAACGATCTTTCTCTACTGATGAGGGAAGTTATCCCGAAACCCGAGACATGTCTCGGGCGATATCCTAAAACCCGGGACATGTATCGGGTCTAGAGATTCATCAGTCCAACAAGTACCGACTTGCACCCACCTGGGTGATCCACTAAAGAACTACTAGTACCAGAGTCCCGAGGGGCGATCCGGAGGAGGGGCTAGCGGTGTGGGCTCCATTGATGACTAAACACAATATGGCTCCCTTGAGCTTTGGGCCGACGGGCTCTTGGACGGCGCACCTGCGTGCCGGTTCTGGCATCGAGGCCTTTGACTGTTGTGTGGCGGCCTTCTCTTCCACCCCTAACGATCTTTCTCTACTGATGAGGGAAGTTATCCCGAAACCCGAGACATGTCTCGGGTGATATCCTAAAACCCGGGACATGTATCGGGTCTAGAGATTCATCAGTCCAACAAGTACTGATTTGCACCCACCTGGGTGATCCTCTAAAGAACTACAAGTACCAGAGTCCCCAGGGGCGATCCGGAGGAGGGGCTAGCGGTGTGTGCTCCATTGATGACTAAACACAATATGGCTCCCCTGAGCTTTGGGCCGACGGGCTCTTGGACGACGCACCTGCGTGCCGGTTCTGGCATCGAGGCCTTTTTACTGTTGTGTGGCTGCCTTCTCTTCCACCCCTAACGATCTTTCTCTACTGATGAGGGAAGTTATCCCGAAACCCGAGACATGTCTCGGGCGATATCCTAAAACCCGGGACATGTATCGGGTCTAGAGATTCATCAGTCCAACAAGTACCTACTTGCACCCACCTGGGTGATCCACTAAAGAACTACAAGTACAAGAGTCCCGAGGGGCGATCCGGAAGAGGGGCTAGCGGTGTGCGCTCCATTGATGAGTAAACACAATATGGCTCCCTTGAGATTTGGGCCGTCGGGCTCTTGGACGACGCACCTGCGTGCCGGTTCTGGCATCGAGGCCTTTGACTGTTGTGTGGCGGCCTTCTCTTCCACCCCTAACGATCTTTCTCTACTGATGAGGGAAGTTATCCTGAAACCCGAGACATGTCTCGGGCGATATCCTAAAACCCGGGACATTTATCGGGTCTAGAGATTCATCAGTCCAACAAGTACCGACTTGTACCCACCTGGGTGATCAACTAAAGAACTACAAGTACCAGAGTCCCGAGGGGCTATCCGGAGGAGGGGCTAGCGGTGTGCGCTCCATTGATGACTAAACACAATATGGCTCCCTTGAGCTTTGTGCCGACGGGCTCTTGGATGACGCAGCTGCGAGCCGGTTCTGGCATCGAGGCCTTTGACTGTTGTGTGGCGGCCTTCTCTTCCACCCCTAACGATCTTTCTCTACTGATGAGGGAAGTTATCCCGAAACCCGAGACATGTCTCGGGCGATATCCTAAAACCCGGGACATGTATCGGGTCTAGAGATTCATCAGTCCAACAAGTACCGAGTTGCACCCACCTGGGTGATCCACTAAAGAACTACAAGTACCAGAGTCCCGAGGGGCGATCCGGAGGAGGGGCTAGCGGTGTGCGCTCCATTGATGAATAAACACAATATGGCTCCCTTGAGCTTTGGGCCGACGGGCTCTTGGACGACGCACCTGCGTGCCGGTTCTGGCATCGAGGCCTTTGACTGTTGTGTGGCGGCCTTCTCTTCCACCCCTAACGATCTTTCTCTACTGATGAGGGAAGTTATCCCAAAACTCGAGACATGTCTCGGGCGATATCCTAAAACCCGGGACATGTATCGGGTCTAGAGATTCATCAGTCCAACAAGTACCGACTTGCACCCACCTGGATGATCCACTAAAGAACAACAAGTACCAGAGTTCCGAGGGGCGATCCGGAGGAGGGGCTAGCGGTGTGCGCTCCATTGATGACTAAACACAATATGGCTCCCTTGAGCTTTGGGCCGACGGGCTCTTGGACGACGCACCTGCGTGCCGGTTCTGGCATCGAGGCCTTTGACTGTTGTGTGGCGGCCTTCTCTTCCACCCCTAACGATCTTTCTCTACTGATGAGGGAAGTTATCCCGAAACCCGAGACATGTCTCGGGCGATATCCTAAAACCCGGGACATGTATCGGGTCTAGAGATTCATCAGTCCAACAAGTACCGACTTGCACCCACCTGGGTGATCCACTAAAGAACTACTAGTACCAGAGTCCCGAGGGGCGATCCGGAGGAGGGGCTAGCGGTGTGGGCTCCATTGATGACTAAACACAATATGGCTCCCTTGAGATTTGGGCCGACGGGCTCTTGGACGGCGCACCTGCGTGCCGGTTCTGGCATCGAGGCCTTTGACTGTTGTGTGGCGGCCTTCTCTTCCACCCCTAACGATCTTTCTCTACTGATGAGGGAAGTTATCCCGAAACCCGAGACATGTCTCGGGCGCTATCCTAAAACCCGGGACATGTATCGGGTCTAGAGATTCATCAGTCCAACAAGTACCGACTTGCACCCACCTGGGTGATCAACTAAAGAACTACAAGTACCAGAGTCCCGAGGGGCTATCCGGAGGAGGGGCTAGCGGTGTGCGCTCCATTGATGACTAAACACAATATGGCTCCCTTGAGCTTTGTGCCGACGGGCTCTTGGATGACGCAGCTGCGTGCCGGTTCTGGCATCGAGGCCTTTGACTGTTGTGTGGCGGCCTTCTCTTCCACCCCTAACGATCTTTCTCTACTGATGAGGGAAGTTATCCCGAAACCCGAGACATGTCTCGGGCGATATCCTAAAACCCGGGACATGTATCGGGTCTAGAGATTCATCAGTCCAACAAGTACCGACTTGCACCCACCTGGGTGATCCACTAAAGAACTACAAGTACCAGAGTCCCGAGGGGCGATCCGGAGGAGGGGCTAGCGGTGTGCGCTCCATTGATGAATAAACACAATATGGCTCCCTTGAGCTTTGGGCCGACGGGCTCTTGGACGACGCACCTGCGTGCCGGTTCTGGCATCGAGGCCTTTGACTGTTGTGTGGCGGCCTTCTCTTCCACCCCTAACGATCTTTCTCTACTGATGAGGGAAGTTATCCCGAAACTCGAGACATGTCTCGGGCGATATCCTAAAACCCGGGACATGTATCGGGTCTAGAGATTCATCAGTCCAACAAGTACCGACTTGCACCCACCTGGATGATCCACTAAAGAACAACAAGTACCAGAGTTCCGAGGGGCGATCCGGAGGAGGGGCTAGCGGTGTGCGCTCCATTGATGACTAAACACAATATGGCTCCCTTGAGCTTTGGGCCGACGGGCTCTTGGACGACGCACCTGCGTGCCGGTTCTGGCATCGAGGCCTTTGACTGTTGTGTGGCGGCCTTCTCTTCCACCCCTAACGATCTTTCTCTACTGATGAGGGAAGTTATCCCGAAACCAGAGACATGTCTCGGGCGATATCCTAAAACCCGGGACATGTATCGGGTCTAGAGATTCATCAGTCCAACAAGTACCGACTTGCACCCACCTGGGTGATCCACTAAAGAACTACTAGTACCAGAGTCCCGAGGGGCGATCCGGAGGAGGGGCTAGCGGTGTGGGCTCCATTGATGACTAAACACAATATGGCTCCCTTGAGATTTGGGCCGACGGGCTCCTGGACAGCGCACCTGCGTGCCGGTTCTGGCATCGAGGCCTTTGACTGTTGTGTGGCGGCCTTCTCTTCCACCCCTAACGATCTTTCTCTACTGATGAGGGAAGTTATCCCGAAACCCGAGACATGTCTCGGGCGCTATCCTAAAACCCGGGACATGTATCGGGTCTAGAGATTCATCAGTCCAACAAGTACCGACTTGCACCCACCTGGGTGATCCACTAAAGAACTACAAGTACCAGAGTCCCGAGGGGCGATCCTGAGGAGGGGCTAGCGGTGTGCGCTCCATTGATGACTAAGCACAATATGGCTCCCTTGAGCTTTGGGCCGACGGGCTCTTTGACGACGCACCTGCGTGCCGGTTCTGGCATCGAGGCCTTTGACTGTTGTGTGGCGGCCTTCTCTTCCACCCCTAACGATCTTTCTCTACTGATGAGGGAAGTTATCCCAAAACCCGAGACATGTCTCGGGTGATATCCTAAAACCCGGGACATGTATCGGGTCTAGAGATTCATCAGTCCAACAAGTACTGATTTGCACCCACCTGGGTGATCCACTAAAGAACTACAAGTACCAGAGTCCCCAGGGGCGATCCGGAGGAGGGGCTAGCGGTGTGCGCTCCATTGATGACTAAACACAATATGGCTCCCTTGAGCTTTGGGCCGACGGGCTCTTGGACGACGCACCTGCGTGCCGGTTCTGGCATCGAGGCCTTTTTACTGTTGTGTGGCTGCCTTCTCTTCCACCCCTAATGATCTTTCTCTACTGATGAGGGAAGTTATCCCGAAACCCGAGACATGTCTCGGGCGATATCCTAAAACCCGGGACATGTATCGGGTCTAGAGATTCATCAGTCCAACAAGTACCTACTTGCACCCACCTGGGTGATCCACTAAAGAACTACAAGTACAAGAGTCCCGAGGGGCGATCCGGAGGAGGGGCTAGCGGTGTGCGCTCCATTGATGAGTAAACACAATATGGCTCCCTTAAGATTTGGGCCGTCGGGCTCTTGGACGACGCACCTGCGTGCCGGTTCTGGCATCGAGGCCTTTGACTGTTGTGTGGCGGCCTTCTCTTCCACCCCTAACAATCTTTCTCTACTGATGAGGGAAGTTATCCTGAAACCCGAGACATGTCTCGGGCGATATCCTAAAACCCGGGACATGTATCGGGTCTAGAGATTCATCAGTCCAACAAGTACCGACTTTCACCCACCTGGGTGATCCACTAAAGAACTACAAGTACCAGAGTCCCGAGGGGCTATCCGGAGGAGGGGCTAGCGGTGTGCGCTCCATTGATGACTAAACACAATATGGCTCCCTTGAGCTTTGTGCCGACGGGCTCTTGGACGACGCAGCTGCGTGCCGGTTCTGGCATCGAGGCCTTTGACTGTTGTGTGGCGGCCTTATCTTCCACCCCTAACGATCTTTCTCTACTGATGAGGGAAGTTATCCCGAAACCCGAGACATGTCTCGGGCGATATCCTAAAACCCGGGACATGTATCGGGTCTGGAGATTCATCAGTCCAACAAGTACCGACTTGCACCCACCTGGGTGATCCACTAAAGAACTACAAGTACCAGAGTCCCGAGGGGCGATCCGGAGGAGGGGCTAGCGGTGTGCGCTCCATTGATGACTAAACACAATATGGCTCCCTTGAGCTTTGGGCCGACGGGCTCTTGGACGACGCACCTGCGTGCCGGTTCTGGCATCGAGGCCTTTGACTGTTGTGTGGCGGCCTTCTCTTCCACCCCTAATGATCTTTCCCTACTGATGAGGGAAGTTATCCCGAAACCCGGGACATGTCTCGGGCGATATCCTAAAACTCGGGACATGTATCGGGTCTAGAGATTCATCAGTCCAACAAGTACTGATTTGCACCCACCTGGGTGATCCACTAAAGAACTACAAGTACCAGATTCCTGAGGGGCGATCCGGAGGAGGGGCTAGCGGTGTGCGCTCCATTGATGACTAAACACAATATGGCTCCCTTGAGTTTTGGGCCGACGGGCTCTTGGACAACGCACCTGCGTGCCGGTTCTGGCATCGAGGCCTTTGACTGTTGTGTGGCTGCCTTCTCTTCCACCCCTAACGATCTTTCTCTGCTGATGAGGGAAGTTATCCCGAAACCCGAGACATGTCTCGGGCGATATCCTAAAACCCGGGACATGTATCGGGTCTAGAGATTCATCAGTCCAACAAGTACCTACTTGCACCCACCTGGGTGATCCACTAAAGAACTGCAAGTACCAGAGTCCCGAGGGGTGATCCGGAGGAGGGGCTAGTGGTGTGCGCTCCATTGATGACTAAACACAATATGGCTCCCTTGAGATTTGGGCCGTCGGGCTCTTGGACGACGCACCTGCGTGCCGGTTCTGGCATCGAGGCCTTTGACTGTTGTGTGGCGGCCTTCTCTTCCACCCCTAACGATCTTTCTCTACTGATGAGGGAAGTTATCCTGAAACCCGAGACATGTCTCGGGCGATATCCTAAAACCCGGGACATGTATCGGGTCTAGAGATTCATCAGTCCAACAAGTACCGACTTGCACCCACCTGGGTGATCCACTAAAGAACTACAAGTACCAGAGTCCCGAGGGGCTATCCGGAGGAGGGGCTAGCGGTGTGTGCTCCATTGATGACTAAACACAATATGGCTCCCTTGAGCTTTGTGCCTACGGGCTCTTGGACGACGCAGCTGCGTGCCGGTTCTGGCATCGAGGCCTTTGACTGTTGTGTGGCGGCCTTCTCTTCCACCCCTAACGATCTTTCTCTACTGATGAGGGAAGTTATCCCGAAACCCGAGACATGTCTCGGGCGATATCCTAAAACCCGGGACATGTATCGGGTCTGGAGATTCATCAGTCCAACAAGTACCGACTTGCACCCACCTGGGTGATCCACTAAAGAACTACAAGTACCAGAGTCCCCAGGGGTGATCCGGAGGAGGGGCTAGTGGTGTGCACTCCATTGATGACTAAACACAATATGGCTCCCTTGAGCTTTGGGCCGACGGGCTCTTGGACGACGCACCTGCGTGCTGGTTCTGGCATCGAGGCCTTTGACTGTTGTGTGGCGGCCTTCTCTTCCACCCCTAACGATCTTTCTCTACTGATGAGGGAAGTTATCCCGAAACCCGAGACATGTCTCGGGCGATATCCTAAAACCCGGGACATGTATCGGGTCTAGAGATTTATCAGTCCAACAAGTACCGACTTGCACCCACCTGGGTGATCCACTAAAGAACTACAAGTACCAGAGTCCCGAGGGGCGATCCGGAGGAGGGGCTAGCGGTGTGCGCTCCATTGATGAATAAACACAATATGGCTCCCTTGAGCTTTGGGCCGACGGGCTCTTGGACGACGCACCTGCGTGCCGGTTCTGGCATCGAGGCCTTTGACTGTTGTGTGGCGGCCTTCTCTTCCACCCCTAACGATCTTTCTCTACTGATGAGGGAAGTTATCCCGAAACTCGAGACATGTCTCGGGCGATATCCTAAAACCCGGGACATGTATCGGGTAGAGATTCATCAGTCCAACAAGTACCGACTTGCACCCACCTGGATGATCCACTAAAGAACTACAAGTACCAGAGTTCCGAGGGGCGATCCGGAGGAGGGGCTAGCGGTGTGCGCTCCATTGATGACTAAACACAATATGGCTCCCTTGAGCTTTGGGCCGACGGGCTCTTGGACGACGCACCTGCGTGCCGGTTCTGGCATCGAGGCCTTTGACTGTTGTGTGGCGGCCTTCTCTTCCACCCCTAACGATCTTTCTCTACTGATGAGGGAAGTTATCCCGAAACCCGAGACATGTCTCGGGCGATATCCTAAAACCCGGGACATGTATCGGGTCTAGAGATTCATCAGTCCAACAAGTACCGACTTGCACCCACCTGGGTGATCCACTAAAGAACTACTAGTACCAGAGTCCCGAGGGGCGATCCGGAGGAGGGGCTAGCGGTGTGGGCTCCATTGATGACTAAACACAATATGGCTCCCTTGAGCTTTGGGCCGACGGGCTCTTGGACGGCGCACCTGCGTGCCGGTTCTGGCATCGAGGCCTTTGACTGTTGTGTGGCGGCCTTCTCTTCCACCCCTAACGATCTTTCTCTACTGATGAGGGAAGTTATCCCGAAACCCGAGACATGTCTCGGGTGATATCCTAAAACCCGGGACATGTATCGGGTCTAGAGATTCATCAGTCCAACAAGTACTGATTTGCACCCACCTGGGTGATCCTCTAAAGAACTACAAGTACCAGAGTCCCCAGGGGCGATCCGGAGGAGGGGCTAGCGGTGTGTGCTCCATTGATGACTAAACACAATATGGCTCCCCTGAGCTTTGGGCCGACGGGCTCTTGGACGACGCACCTGCGTGCCGGTTCTGGCATCGAGGCCTTTTTACTGTTGTGTGGCTGCCTTCTCTTCCACCCCTAACGATCTTTCTCTACTGATGAGGGAAGTTATCCCGAAACCCGAGACATGTCTCGGGCGATATCCTAAAACCCGGGACATGTATCGGGTCTAGAGATTCATCAGTCCAACAAGTACCTACTTGCACCCACCTGGGTGATCCACTAAAGAACTACAAGTACAAGAGTCCCGAGGGGCGATCCGGAAGAGGGGCTAGCGGTGTGCGCTCCATTGATGAGTAAACACAATATGGCTCCCTTGAGATTTGGGCCGTCGGGCTCTTGGACGACGCACCTGCGTGCCGGTTCTGGCATCGAGGCCTTTGACTGTTGTGTGGCGGCCTTCTCTTCCACCCCTAACGATCTTTCTCTACTGATGAGGGAAGTTATCCTGAAACCCGAGACATGTCTCGGGCGATATCCTAAAACCCGGGACATTTATCGGGTCTAGAGATTCATCAGTCCAACAAGTACCGACTTGTACCCACCTGGGTGATCAACTAAAGAACTACAAGTACCAGAGTCCCGAGGGGCTATCCGGAGGAGGGGCTAGCGGTGTGCGCTCCATTGATGACTAAACACAATATGGCTCCCTTGAGCTTTGTGCCGACGGGCTCTTGGATGACGCAGCTGCGAGCCGGTTCTGGCATCGAGGCCTTTGACTGTTGTGTGGCGGCCTTCTCTTCCACCCCTAACGATCTTTCTCTACTGATGAGGGAAGTTATCCCGAAACCCGAGACATGTCTCGGGCGATATCCTAAAACCCGGGACATGTATCGGGTCTAGAGATTCATCAGTCCAACAAGTACCGAGTTGCACCCACCTGGGTGATCCACTAAAGAACTACAAGTACCAGAGTCCCGAGGGGCGATCCGGAGGAGGGGCTAGCGGTGTGCGCTCCATTGATGAATAAACACAATATGGCTCCCTTGAGCTTTGGGCCGACGGGCTCTTGGACGACGCACCTGCGTGCCGGTTCTGGCATCGAGGCCTTTGACTGTTGTGTGGCGGCCTTCTCTTCCACCCCTAACGATCTTTCTCTACTGATGAGGGAAGTTATCCCAAAACTCGAGACATGTCTCGGGCGATATCCTAAAACCCGGGACATGTATCGGGTCTAGAGATTCATCAGTCCAACAAGTACCGACTTGCACCCACCTGGATGATCCACTAAAGAACAACAAGTACCAGAGTTCCGAGGGGCGATCCGGAGGAGGGGCTAGCGGTGTGCGCTCCATTGATGACTAAACACAATATGGCTCCCTTGAGCTTTGGGCCGACGGGCTCTTGGACGACGCACCTGCGTGCCGGTTCTGGCATCGAGGCCTTTGACTGTTGTGTGGCGGCCTTCTCTTCCACCCCTAACGATCTTTCTCTACTGATGAGGGAAGTTATCCCGAAACCCGAGACATGTCTCGGGTGATATCCTAAAACCCGGGACATGTATCGGGTCTAGAGATTCATCAGTCCAACAAGTACCGACTTGCACCCACCTGGGTGATCCACTAAAGAACTACTAGTACCAGAGTCCCGAGGGGCGATCCGGAGGAGGGGCTAGCGGTGTGGGCTCCATTGATGACTAAACACAATATGGCTCCCTTGAGATTTGGGCCGACGGGCTCTTGGACGGCGCACCTGCGTGCCGGTTCTGGCATCGAGGCCTTTGACTGTTGTGTGGCGGCCTTCTCTTCCACCCCTAACGATCTTTCTCTACTGATGAGGGAAGTTATCCCGAAACCCGAGACATGTCTCGGGCGCTATCCTAAAACCCGGGACATGTATCGGGTCTAGAGATTCATCAGTCCAACAAGTACCGACTTGCACCCACCTGGGTGATCCACTAAAGAACTACAAGTACCAGAGTCCCGAGGGGCGATCCTGAGGAGGGGCTAGCGGTGTGCGCTCCATTGATGACTAAGCACAATATGGCTCTTTTGAGCTTTGGGCTGACGGGCTCTTTGACGACGCACCTGCGTGCCGGTTCTGGCATCGAGGCCTTTGACTGTTGTGTGGCGGCCTTCTCTTCCACCCCTAACGATCTTTCTCTACTGATGAGGGAAGTTATCCCGAAACCCGAGACATGTCTCGGGTGATATCCTAAAACCCGGGACATGTATCGGGTCTAGAGATTCATCAGTCCAACAAGTACTGATTTGCACCCACCTGGGTGATCCACTAAAGAACTACAAGTACCAGAGTCCCCAGGGGCGATCCGGAGGAGGGGCTAGCGGTGTGCGCTCCATTGATGACTAAACACAATATGGCTCCCTTGAGCTTTGGGCCGACGGGCTCTTGGACGACGCACCTGCGTGCCGGTTCTGGCATCGAGGCCTTTTTATTGTTGTGTGGCTGCCTTCTCTTCCACCCCTAACGATCTTTCTCTACTGATGAGGGAAGTTATCCCGAAACCCGAGACATGTCTCGGGCGATATCCTAAAACCCGGGACATGTATCGGGTCTAGAGATTCATCAGTCCAACAAGTACCTACTTGCACCCACCTGGGTGATCCACTAAAGAACTACAAGTACCAGAGTCCCGAGGGGCGATCCGGAGGAGGGGCTAGCGGTATGCGCTCCATTGATGAATAAACACAATATGGCTCCCTTGAGCTTTGGGCCGACGGGCTCTTGGACGACGCACCTGCGTGCCGGTTCTGGCATCGAGGCCTTTGACTGTTGTGTGGCGGCCTTCTCTTCCACCCCTAACGATCTTTCTCTACTGATGAGGGAAGTTATCCCGAAACTCGAGACATGTCTCGGGCGATATCCTAAAACCCGGGACATGTATCGGGTAGAGATTCATCAGTCCAACAAGTACCGACTTGCACCCACCTGGATGATCCACTAAAGAACTACAAGTACCAGAGTTCCGAGGGGCGATCCGGAGGAGGGGCTAGCGGTGTGCGCTCCATTGAGGACTAAACACAATATGGCTCCCTTGAGCTTTGGGCCGACGGGCTCTTGGACGACGCACCTGCGTGCCGGTTCTGGCATCGAGGCCTTTGACTGTTGTGTGGCGGCCTTCTCTTCCACCCCTAACGATCTTTCTCTACTGATGAGGGAAGTTATCCCGAAACCCGAGACATGTCTCGGGCGATATCCTAAAACCCGGGACATGTATCGGGTCTAGAGATTCATCAGTCCAACAAGTACCGACTTGCACCCACCTGGGTGATCCACTAAAGAACTACTAGTACCAGAGTCCCGAGGGGCGATCCGGAGGAGGGGCTAGCGGTGTGGGCTCCATTGATGACTAAACACAATATGGCTCCCTTGAGCTTTGGGCCGACGGGCTCTTGGACGGCGCACCTGCGTGCCGGTTCTGGCATCGAGGCCTTTGACTGTTGTGTGGCGGCCTTCTCTTCCACCCCTAACGATCTTTCTCTACTGATGAGGGAAGTTATCCCGAAACCCGAGACATGTCTCGGGTGATATCCTAAAACCCGGGACATGTATCGGGTCTAGAGATTCATCAGTCCAACAAGTACTGATTTGCACCCACCTGGGTGATCCTCTAAAGAACTACAAGTACCAGAGTCCCCAGGGGCGATCCGGAGGAGGGGCTAGCGGTGTGTGCTCCATTGATGACTAAACACAATATGGCTCCCCTGAGCTTTGGGCCGACGGGCTCTTGGACGACGCACCTGCGTGCCGGTTCTGGCATCGAGGCCTTTTTACTGTTGTGTGGCTGCCTTCTCTTCCACCCCTAACGATCTTTCTCTACTGATGAGGGAAGTTATCCCGAAACCCGAGACATGTCTCGGGCGATATCCTAAAACCCGGGACATGTATCGGGTCTAGAGATTCATCAGTCCAACAAGTACCTACTTGCACCCACCTGGGTGATCCACTAAAGAACTACAAGTACAAGAGTCCCGAGGGGCGATCCGGAAGAGGGGCTAGCGGTGTGCGCTCCATTGATGAGTAAACACAATATGGCTCCCTTGAGATTTGGGCCGTCGGGCTCTTGGACGACGCACCTGCGTGCCGGTTCTGGCATCGAGGCCTTTGACTGTTGTGTGGCGGCCTTCTCTTCCACCCCTAACGATCTTTCTCTACTGATGAGGGAAGTTATCCTGAAACCCGAGACATGTCTCGGGCGATATCCTAAAACCCGGGACATTTATCGGGTCTAGAGATTCATCAGTCCAACAAGTACCGACTTGTACCCACCTGGGTGATCAACTAAAGAACTACAAGTACCAGAGTCCCGAGGGGCTATCCGGAGGAGGGGCTAGCGGTGTGCGCTCCATTGATGACTAAACACAATATGGCTCCCTTGAGCTTTGTGCCGACGGGCTCTTGGATGACGCAGCTGCGAGCCGGTTCTGGCATCGAGGCCTTTGACTGTTGTGTGGCGGCCTTCTCTTCCACCCCTAACGATCTTTCTCTACTGATGAGGGAAGTTATCCCGAAACCCGAGACATGTCTCGGGCGATATCCTAAAACCCGGGACATGTATCGGGTCTAGAGATTCATCAGTCCAACAAGTACCGAGTTGCACCCACCTGGGTGATCCACTAAAGAACTACAAGTACCAGAGTCCCGAGGGGCGATCCGGAGGAGGGGCTAGCGGTGTGCGCTCCATTGATGAATAAACACAATATGGCTCCCTTGAGCTTTGGGCCGACGGGCTCTTGGACGACGCACCTGCGTGCCGGTTCTGGCATCGAGGCCTTTGACTGTTGTGTGGCGGCCTTCTCTTCCACCCCTAACGATCTTTCTCTACTGATGAGGGAAGTTATCCCAAAACTCGAGACATGTCTCGGGCGATATCCTAAAACCCGGGACATGTATCGGGTCTAGAGATTCATCAGTCCAACAAGTACCGACTTGCACCCACCTGGATGATCCACTAAAGAACAACAAGTACCAGAGTTCCGAGGGGCGATCCGGAGGAGGGGCTAGCGGTGTGCGCTCCATTGATGACTAAACACAATATGGCTCCCTTGAGCTTTGGGCCGACGGGCTCTTGGACGACGCACCTGCGTGCCGGTTCTGGCATCGAGGCCTTTGACTGTTGTGTGGCGGCCTTCTCTTCCACCCCTAACGATCTTTCTCTACTGATGAGGGAAGTTATCCCGAAACCCGAGACATGTCTCGGGCGATATCCTAAAACCCGGGACATGTATCGGGTCTAGAGATTCATCAGTCCAACAAGTACCGACTTGCACCCACCTGGGTGATCCACTAAAGAACTACTAGTACCAGAGTCCCGAGGGGCGATCCGGAGGAGGGGCTAGCGGTGTGGGCTCCATTGATGACTAAACACAATATGGCTCCCTTGAGATTTGGGCCGACGGGCTCTTGGACGGCGCACCTGCGTGCCGGTTCTGGCATCGAGGCCTTTGACTGTTGTGTGGCGGCCTTCTCTTCCACCCCTAACGATCTTTCTCTACTGATGAGGGAAGTTATCCCGAAACCCGAGACATGTCTCGGGCGCTATCCTAAAACCCGGGACATGTATCGGGTCTAGAGATTCATCAGTCCAACAAGTACCGACTTGCACCCACCTGGGTGATCCACTAAAGAACTACAAGTACCAGAGTCCCGAGGGGCGATCCTGAGGAGGGGCTAGCGGTGTGCGCTCCATTGATGACTAAGCACAATATGGCTCCCTTGAGCTTTGGGCCGACGGGCTCTTTGACAACGCACCTGCGTGCCGGTTCTGGCATCGAGGCCTTTGACTGTTGTGTGGCGGCCTTCTCTTCCACCCCTAACGATCTTTCTCTACTGATGAGGGAAGTTATCCCGAAACCCGAGACATGTCTCGGGTGATATCCTAAAACCCGGGACATGTATCGGGTCTAGAGATTCATCAGTCCAACAAGTACTGATTTGCACCCACCTGGGTGATCCACTAAAGAACTACAAGTACCAGAGTCCCCAGGGGCGATCCGGAGGAGGGGCTAGCGGTGTGCGCTCCATTGATGACTAAACACAATATGGCTCCCTTGAGCTTTGGGCCGACAGGCTCTTGGACGACGCACCTGCGTGCCGGTTCTGGCATCGAGGCCTTTTTATTGTTGTGTGGCTGCCTTCTCTTCCACCCCTAACGATCTTTCTCTACTGATGAGGGAAGTTATCCCGAAACCCGAGACATGTCTCGGGCGATATCCTAAAACCCGGGACATGTATCGGGTCTAGAGATTCATCAGTCCAACAAGTACCGACTTGCACCCACCTGGGTGATCCACTAAAGAACTACAAGTACCAGAGTCCTGAGGGGCTATCCGGAGGAGGGGCTAGCGGTGTGCGCTCCATTGATGACTAAACACAATAAGGCTCCCTTGAGCTTTGTGCCGACGGGCTCTTGGACGACGCAGCTGCGTGCCGGTTCTGGCATCGAGGCCATTGACTGTTGTGTGGCGGCCTTCTCTTCCACCCCTAACGATCATTCTCTACTGATGAGGGAAGTTATCCCGAAACCCGAGACATGTCTCGGGCGATATCCTAAAACCCGGGACATGTATCGGGTCTAGAGATTCATCAGTCCAACAAGTACCGACTTGCACCCACCTGGGTGATCCTCTAAAGAACTACAAGTACCAGAGTCCCGAGGGGCGATCCGGAGGAGGGGCTAGCGGTGTGCGCTCCATTGATGACTAAACACAATATGGCTCCCTTGAGCTTTGGGCCGACGGGCTCTTGGACGACGCACCTGCGTGCCGGTTCTGGCATCGAGGCCTTTGACTGTTGTGTGGCGGCCTTCTCTTCCACCCCTAATGATCTTTCTCTACTGATGAGGGAAGTTATCCCGAAACCCGAGACATGTCTCGGGCGATATCCTAAAACTCGGGACATTTACCGGGTCTAGAGATTCATCAGTCCAACAAGTACTGATTTGCACCCACCTGGGTGATCCACTAAAGAACTACAAGTACCAGATTCCCGAGGGGCGATCCGGAGGAGGGGCTAGCGGTGTGCGCTCCATTGATGACTAAACACAATATGGCTCCCTTGAGCTTTGGGCCGACGGGCTCTTGGACGACGCACCTGCGTGCCGGTTCTGCCATCGAGGCCTTTGACTGTTGTGTGGCTGCCTTCTCTTCCACCCCTAACGATCTTTCTCTACTGATGAGGGAAGTTATCCCGAAACCCGAGACATGTCTCGGGCGATATCCTAAAATCCGGGACATGTATCGGGTCTAGAGATTCATCAGTCCAACAAGTATCGACTTGCACCCACCTGTGTGATCCACTAAAGAACTACAAGTACCAGAGTCCCGAGGGGCGATCCGGAGGAGGGGCTAGCGGTGTGCGCTCCATTGATGACTAAACACAATATGGCTCCCTTGAGCTTTGGGCCGACGGGCTCTGGGACGACGCACCTGCGTGCCGGTTCTGGCATCAAGGCCTTTGACTGTTGTGTGGCGGCCTTCTCTTCCACCCCTAATGATCTTTCTCTACTGATGAGGGAAGTTATCCCGAAACCCGAGACATGTCTCGGGCGATATCCTAAAACTCGGGACATGTATCAGGTCTAGAGATTCATCAGTCCAACAAGTACTGATTTGCACCCACCTGGGTGATCCACTAAAGAACTACAAGTACCAGATTCCCGAGGGGCGATCCGGAGGAGGGGCTAGCGGTGTGCGCTCCATTGATGACTAAACACAATATGGCTCCCTTGAGCTTTGGGCAGACGGGCTCTTGGACAACGCACCTGCGTGCCGGTTCTGGCATCGAGGCCTTTGACTGTTGTGTGGCTGCCTTCTCTTCCACCCCTAACGATCTTTCTCTACTGATGAGGGAAGTTATCCCGAAACCCGAGAAATGTCTCGGGCGATATCCTAAAACCCGGGACATGTATCGGGTCTAGAGATTCATCAGTCCAACAAGTACCTACTTGCACCCACCTGGGTGATCCACTAAAGAACTGCAAGTACCAGAGTCCCGAGGGGTGATCCGGAGGAGGGGCTAGTGGTGTGCGCTCCATTGATGACTAAACACAATATGGCTCCCTTGAGATTTGGGCCGTCGGGCTCTTGGACGACGCACCTGCGTGCCGGTTCTGGCATCGAGGCCTTTGACTGTTGTGTGGCGGCCTTCTCTTCCACCCCTAATGATCTTTTTCTACTGATGAGGGAAGTTATCCCGAAACCCGAGACATGTCTCGGGCGATATCCTAAAACCCGGGACATGTATCGGGTCTAGAGATTTATCAGTCCAACAAGTACCGACTTGCACCCACCTGGGTGATCCACTAAAGAACTACAAGTACCAGAGTCCCGAGGGCAGATCCGGAGGAGGGGCTAGCGGTGTGCGCTCCATTGATGAATAAACACAATATGGCTCCCTTGAGCTTTGGGCCGACGGGCTCTTGGACGACGCACCTGCGTGCCGGTTCTGGCATCGAGGCCTTTGACTGTTGTGTGGCGGCCTTCTCTTCCACCCCTAACGATCTTTCTCTACTGATGAGGGAAGTTATCCCGAAACTCGAGACATGTCTCGGGCGATATCCTAAAACCCGGGACATGTATCGGGTAGAGATTCATCAGTCCAACAAGTACCGACTTGCACCCACCTGGATGATCCACTAAAGAACTACAAGTACCAGAGTTCCGAGGGGCGATCCGGAGGAGGGGCTAGCGGTGTGCGCTCCATTGATGACTAAACACAATATGGCTCCCTTGAGCTTTGGGCCGACGGGCTCTTGGACGACGCACCTGCGTGCCGGTTCTGGCATCGAGGCCTTTGACTGTTGTGTGGCGGCCTTCTCTTCCACCCCTAACGATCTTTCTCTACTGATGAGGGAAGTTATCCCGAAACCCGAGACATGTCTCGGGTGATATCCTAAAACCCGGGACATGTATCGGGTCTAGAGATTCATCAGTCCAACAAGTACTGATTTGCACCCACCTGGGTGATCCTCTAAAGAACTACAAGTACCAGAGTCCCCAGGGGCGATCCGGAGGAGGGGCTAGCGGTGTGTGCTCCATTGATGACTAAACACAATATGGCTCCCCTGAGCTTTGGGCCGACGGGCTCTTGGACGACGCACCTGCGTGCCGGTTCTGGCATCGAGGCCTTTTTACTGTTGTGTGGCTGCCTTCTCTTCCACCCCTAACGATCTTTCTCTACTGATGAGGGAAGTTATCCCGAAACCCGAGACATGTCTCGGGCGATATCCTAAAACCCGGGACATGTATCGGGTCTAGAGATTCATCAGTCCAACAAGTACCTACTTGCACCCACCTGGGTGATCCACTAAAGAACTACAAGTACAAGAGTCCCGAGGGGCGATCCGGAGGAGGGGCTAGCGGTGTGCGCTCCATTGATGAGTAAACACAATATGGCTCCCTTGAGATTTGGGCCGTCGGGCTCTTGGACGACGCACCTGCGTGCCGGTTCTGGCATCGAGGCCTTTGACTGTTGTGTGGCGGCCTTCTCTTCCACCCCTAACGATCTTTCTCTACTGATGAGGGAAGTTATCCTGAAACCCGAGACATGTCTCGGGCGATATCCTAAAACCCGGGACATTTATCGGGTCTAGAGATTCATCAGTCCAACAAGTACCGACTTGTACCCACCTGGGTGATCAACTAAAGAACTACAAGTACCAGAGTCCCGAGGGGCTATCCGGAGGAGGGGCTAGCGGTGTGCGCTCCATTGATGACTAAACACAATATGGCTCCCTTGAGCTTTGTGCCGACGGGCTCTTGGATGACGCAGCTGCGAGCCGGTTCTGGCATCGAGGCCTTTGACTGTTGTGTGGCGGCCTTCTCTTCCACCCCTAACGATCTTTCTCTACTGATGAGGGAAGTTATCCCGAAACCCGAGACATGTCTCGGGCGATATCCTAAAACCCTGAACATGTATCGGGTCTAGAGATTCATCAGTCCAACAAGTACCGACTTGCACCCACCTGGGTGATCCACTAAAGAACTACAAGTACCAGAGTCCCGAGGGGCGATCCGGAGGAGGGGCTAGCGGTGTGCGCTCCATTGATGAATAAACACAATATGGCTCCCTTGAGCTTTGGGCCGACGGGCTCTTGGACGACGCACCTGCGTGCCGGTTCTGGCATCGAGGCCTTTGACTGTTGTGTGGCGGCCTTCTCTTCCACCCCTAACGATCTTTCTCTACTGATGAGGGAAGTTATCCCGAAACTCGAGACATGTCTCGGGCGATATCCTAAAACCCGGGACATGTATCGGGTCTAGAGATTCATCAGTCCAACAAGTACCGACTTGCACCCACCTGGATGATCCACTAAAGAACAACAAGTACCAGAGTTCCGAGGGGCGATCCGGAGGAGGGGCTAGCGGTGTGCGCTCCATTGATGACTAAACACAATATTGCTCCCTTGAGCTTTGGGCCGACGGGCTCTTGAACGACGCACCTGCGTGCCGGTTCTGGCATTGAGGCCTTTGACTGTTGTGTGGCGGCCTTCTCTTCCACCCCTAACGATCTTTCTCTACTGATGAGGGAAGTTATCCCGAAACCCGAGACATGTCTCGGGCGATATCCTAAAACCCGGGACATGTATCGGGTCTAGAGATTCATCAGTCCAACAAGTACCGACTTGCACCCACCTGGGTGATCCACTAAAGAACTACTAGTACCAAAGTCCCGAGGGGCGATCCGGAGGAGGGGCTAGCGGTGTGGGCTCCATTGATGACTAAACACAATATGGCTCCCTTGAGATTTGGGCCGACGGGCTCTTGGACGACGCACCTGCGTGCCGGTTCTGGCATCGAGGCCTTTGACTGTTGTGTGGCGGCCTTCTCTTCCACCCCTAACGATCTTTCTATACTGATGAGGGAAGTTATCCCGAAACCCGAGACATGTCTCGGGCGCTATCCTAAAACCCGGGACATGTATCGGGTCTAGAGATTCATCAGTCCAACAAGTACCGACTTGCACCCACCTGGGTGATCCACTAAAGAACTACAAGTACCAGAGTCCCGAGGGGCGATCCTGAGGAGGGGCTAGCGGTGTGCGCTCCATTGATGACTAAACACAATATGGCTCCCTTGAGCTTTGGGCCGACGGGCTCTTGGACGACGCACCTGCGTGCCGGTTCTGGCATCGAGGCCTTTGACTGTTGTGTGGCGGCCTTCTCTTCCACCCCTAACGATCTTTCTCTACTGATGAGGGAAGTTATCCCGAAACCCGAGACATGTCTCGGGCGATATCCTAAAACCCGGGACATGTATCGGGTCTAGAGATTCATCAGTCCAACAAGTACCTACTTGCACCCACCTGGGTGATCCACTAAAGAACTACAAGTACAAGAGTCCCAAGGGGCGATCCGGAGGAGGGGCTAGCGGTGTGCGCTCCATTGATGAGTAAACACAATATGGCTCCCTTGAGATTTGGGCCGTCGGGCTCTTGGACGACGCACCTGCGTGCCGGTTCTGGCATCGAGGCCTTTGACTGTTGTGTGGCGGCCTTCTCTTCCACCCCTAACGATCTTTCTCTACTGATGAGGGAAGTTATCCTGAAACCCGAGACATGTCTCGGGCGATATCCTAAAACCCGGGACATTTATCGGGTCTAGAGATTCATCAGTCCAACAAGTACCGACTTGTACCCACCTGGGTGATCAACTAAAGAACTACAAGTACCAGAGTCCCGAGGGGCTATCCGGAGGAGGGGCTAGCGGTGTGCGCTCCATTGATGACTAAACACAATATGGCTCCCTTGAGCTTTGTGCCGACGGGCTCTTGGATGACGCAGCTGCGTGCCGGTTCTGGCATCGAGGCCTTTGACTGTTGTGTGGCGGCCTTCTCTTCCACCCCTAACGATCTTTCTCTACTGATGAGGGAAGTTATCCCGAAACCCGAGACATGTCTCGGGCGATATCCTAAAACCCGGGACATGTATCGGGTCTAGAGATTCATCAGTCCAACAAGTACCGACTTGCACCCACCTGGGTGATCCACTAAAGAACTACAAGTACCAGAGTCCCGAGGGGCGATCCGGAGGAGGGGCTAGCGGTGTGCGCTCCATTGATGAATAAACACAATATGGCTCCCTTGAGCTTTGGGCCGACGGGCTCTTGGACGACGCACCTGCGTGCCGGTTCTGGCATCGAGGCCTTTGACTGTTGTGTGGCGGCCTTCTCTTCCACCCCTAACGATCTTTCTCTACTGATGAGGGAAGTTATCCCGAAACTCGAGACATGTCTCGGGCGATATCCTAAAACCCGGGACATGTATCGGGTCTAGAGATTCATCAGTCCAACAAGTACCGACTTGCACCCACCTGGATGATCCACTAAAGAACAACAAGTACCAGAGTTCCGAGGGGCGATCCGGAGGAGGGGCTAGCGGTGTGCGCTCCATTGATGACTAAACACAATATGGCTCCCTTGAGCTTTGGGCCGACGGGCTCTTGGACGACGCACCTGCGTGCCGGTTCTGGCATCGAGGCCTTTGACTGTTGTGTGGCGGCCTTCTCTTCCACCCCTAACGATCTTTCTCTACTGATGAGGGAAGTTATCCCGAAACCCGAGACATGTCTCGGGCGATATCCTAAAACCCGGGACATGTATCGGGTCTAGAGATTCATCAGTCCAACAAGTACCGACTTGCACCCACCTGGGTGATCCACTAAAGAACTACTAGTACCAGAGTCCCGAGGTGCGATCCGGAGGAGGGGCTAGCGGTGTGGGCTCCATTGATGACTAAACACAATATGGCTCCCTTGAGATTTGGGCCGACGGGCTCCTGGACAGCGCACCTGCGTGCCGGTTCTGGCATCGAGGCCTTTGACTGTTGTGTGGCGGCCTTCTCTTCCACCCCTAACGATCTTTCTCTACTGATGAGGGAAGTTATCCCGAAACCCGAGACATGTCTCGGGCGCTATCCTAAAACCCGGGACATGTATCGGGTCTAGAGATTCATCAGTCCAACAAGTACCGACTTGCACCCACCTGGGTGATCCACTAAAGAACTACAAGTACCAGAGTCCCGAGGGGCGATCCTGAGGAGGGGCTAGCGGTGTGCGCTCCATTGATGACTAAGCACAATATGGCTCCCTTGAGCTTTGGGCCGACGGGCTCTTTGACGACGCACCTGCGTGCCGGTTCTGGCATCGAGGCCTTTGACTGTTGTGTGGCGGCCTTCTCTTCCACCCCTAACGATCTTTCTCTACTGATGAGGGAAGTTATCCCAAAACCCGAGACATGTCTCGGGTGATATCCTAAAACCCGGGACATGTATCGGGTCTAGAGATTCATCAGTCCAACAAGTACTGATTTGCACCCACCTGGGTGATCCACTAAAGAACTACAAGTACCAGAGTCCCCAGGGGCGATCCGGAGGAGGGGCTAGCGGTGTGCGCTCCATTGATGACTAAACACAATATGGCTCCCTTGAGCTTTGGGCCGACGGGCTCTTGGACGACGCACCTGCGTGCCGGTTCTGGCATCGAGGCCTTTTTACTGTTGTGTGGCTGCCTTCTCTTCCACCCCTAATGATCTTTCTCTACTGATGAGGGAAGTTATCCCGAAACCCGAGACATGTCTCGGGCGATATCCTAAAACCCGGGACACGTATCGGGTCTAGAGATTCATCAGTCCAACAAGTACCTACTTGCACCCACCTGGGTGATCCACTAAAGAACTACAAGTACAAGAGTCCCGAGGGGCGATCCGGAGGAGGGGCTAGCGGTGTGCGCTCCATTGATGAGTAAACACAATATGGCTCCCTTAAGATTTGGGCCGTCGGGCTCTTGGAAGACGCACCTGCGTGCCGGTTCTGGCATCGAGGCCTTTGACTGTTGTGTGGCGGCCTTCTCTTCCACCCCTAACAATCTTTCTCTACTGATGAGGGAAGTTATCCTGAAACCCGAGACATGTCTCGGGCGATATCCTAAAACCCGGGACATGTATCGGGTCTACAGATTCATCAGTCCAACAAGTACCGACTTGCACCCACCTGGGTGATCCACTAAAGAACTACAAGTACCAGAGTCCCGAGGGGCTATCCGGAGGAGGGGCTAGCGGTGTGCGCTCCATTGATGACTAAACACAATATGGCTCCCTTGAGCTTTGTGCCGACGGGCTCTTGGACGACGCAGCTGCGTGCCGGTTCTGGCATCGAGGCCTTTGACTGTTGTGTGGCGGCCTTCTCTTCCACCCCTAACGATCTTTCTCTACTGATGAGGGAAGTTATCCCGAAACCCGAGACATGTCTCGGGCGATATCCTAAAACCCGGGACATGTATCGGGTCTGGAGATTCATCAGTCCAACAAGTACCGACTTGCACCCACCTGGGTGATCCACTAAAGAACTACAAGTACCAGAGTCCCGAGGGGCGATCCGGAGGAGGGGCTAGCGGTGTGCGCTCCATTGATGACTAAACACAATATGGCTCCCTTGAGCTTTGGGCCGACGGGCTCTTGGACGACGCACCTGCGTGCCGGTTCTGGCATCGAGGCCTTTGACTGTTGTGTGGCGGCCTTCTCTTCCACCCCTAATGATCTTTCTCTACTGATGAGGGAAGTTATCCCGAAACCCGAGACATGTATCGGGCGATATCCTAAAACTCGGGACATGTATCGGGTCTAGAGATTCATCAGTCCAACAAGTACTGATTTGTACCCACCTGGGTGATCCACTAAAGAACTACAAGTACCAGATTCCTGAGGGGCGATCCGGAGGAGGGGCTAGCGGTGTGCGCTCCATTGATGACTAAACACAATATGGCTCCCTTGAGCTTTGGGCCGACGGGCTCTTGGACAACGCACCTGCGTGCCGGTTCTGGCATCGAGGCCTTTGACTGTTGTGTGGCTGCCTTCTTTTCCACCCCTAATGATCTTTCTCTGCTGATGAGGGAAGTTATCCCGAAACCCGAGACATGTCTCGGGCGATATCCTAAAACCCGGGACATGTATCGGGTCTAGAGATTCATCAGTCCAACAAGTACCAACTTGCACCCACCTGGGTGATCCATTAAAGAACTACAAGTACCAGAGTCCCGAGGGGCGATCCGGAGGAGGGGCTAGCGGTGTGCGCTCCATTGATGACTAAACACAATATGGCTCCCTTGAGCTTTGGGCCGACGGGCTCTTGGACGACGCACCTGCGTGCCGGTTCTGGCATCAAGGCCTTTGACTGTTGTGTGGCGGCCTTCTCTTCCACCCCTAACGATCTTTCTCTACTGATGAGGGAAGTTATCCCGAAACCCGAGACATGTCTCGGGCGACATCCTAAAACCCGGGACATGTATCGGGTCTAGAGATTCATCAGTCCAACAAGTACCGACTTGCACCCACCTGGGTGATCCACTAAAGAACTACAAGTACCAGAGTCCCGAGGGGCGATCCTGAGGAGGGGCTAGCGGTGTGCGCTCCATTGATGACTAAGCACAATATGGCTCCCTTGAGCTTTGGGCCGACGGGCTCTTTGACGACGCACCTGCGTGCCGGTTCTGGCATCGAGGCCTTTGACTGTTGTGTGGCGGCCTTCTCTTCCACCCCTAACGATCTTTCTCTACTGATGAGGGAAGTTATCCCGAAACCCGAGACATGTCTCGGGTGATATCCTAAAACCCGGGACATGTATCGGGTCTAGAGATTCATCAGTCCAACAAGTACTGATTTGCACCCACCTGGGTGATCCACTAAAGAACTACAAGTACCAGAGTCCCCAGGGGCGATCCGGAGGAGGGGCTAGCGGTGTGCGCTCCATTGATGACTAAACACAATATGGCTCCCTTGAGCTTTGGGCCGACGGGCTCTTGGACGACGCACCTGCGTGCCGGTTCTGGCATCGAGGCCTTTTTACTGTTGTGTGGCTGCCTTCTCTTCCACCCCTAACGATCTTTCTCTACTGATGAGGGAAGTTATCCCGAAACCCGAGACATGTCTCGGGCGATATCCTAAAACCCGGGACATGTATCGGGTCTAGAGATTCATCAGTCCAACAAGTACCTACTTGCACCCACCTGGGTGATCCACTAAAGAACTACAAGTACAAGAGTCCCGAGGGGCGATCCGGAGGAGGGGCTAGCGGTGTGCGCTCCATTGATGAGTAAACACAATATGGCTCCCTTAAGATTTGGGCCGTCGGGCTCTTGGACGACGCACCTGCGTGCCGGTTCTGGCATCGAGGCCTTTGACTGTTGTGTGGCGGCCTTCTCTTCCACCCCTAACAATCTTTCTCTACTGATGAGGGAAGTTATCCTGAAACCCGAGACATGTCTCGGGCGATATCCTAAAACCCAGGACATGTATCGGGTCTAGAGATTCATCAGTCCAACAAGTACCGACTTGCACCCACCTGGGTGATCCACTAAAGAACTACAAGTACCAGAGTCCCGAGGGGCTATCCGGAGGAGGGGCTAGCGGTGTGCGCTCCATTGATGACTAAACACAATATGGCTCCCTTGAGCTTTGTGCCGACGGGCTCTTGGACGACGCAGCTGCGTGCCGGTTCTGGCATCGAGGCCTTTGACTGTTGTGTGGCGGCCTTCTCTTCCACCCCTAATGATCTTTCTCTACTGATGAGGGAAGTTATCCCGAAACCCGAGACATTTCTCGGGCGATATCCTAAAACTCGGGACATGTATCGGGTCTAGAGATTCATCAGTCCAACAAGTACTGATTTGCACCCACCTGGGTGATCCACTAAAGAACTACAAGTACCAGATTCCTGAGGGGCGATCCGGAGGAGGGGCTAGCGGTGTGCGCTCCATTGATGACTAAACACAATATGGCTCCCTTGAGCTTTGGGCCGACGGGCTCTTGGACAACGCACCTGCGTGCCGGTTCTGGCATCGAGGCCTTTGACTGTTGTGTGGCTGCCTTCTCTTCCACCCCTAACGATCTTTCTCTGCTGATGAGGGAAGTTATCCCGAAACCCGAGACATGTCTCGGGCGATATCCTAAAACCCGGGACATGTATCGGGTCTAGAGATTCATCAGTCCAACAAGTACCAACTTGCACCCACCTGGGTGATCCATTAAAGAACTACAAGTACCAGAGTCCCGAGGGGCGATCCGGAGGAGGGGCTAGCGGTGTGCGCTCCATTGATGACTAAACACAATATGGCTCCCTTGAGCTTTGGGCCGACGGGCTCTTGGACGACGCACCTGCGTGCCGGTTCTGGCATCGAGGCCTTTGACTGTTGTGTGGCTGCCTTCTCTTCCACCCCTAACGATCTTTCTCTACTGATGAGGGAAGTTATCCCGAAACCCAAGACATGTCTCGGGCGACATCCTAAAACCCGGGACATGTATCGGGTCTAGAGATTCATCAGTCCAACAAGTACCGACTTACACCCACCTGGGTGATCCACTAAAGAACTACAAGTACCAGAGTCCCGAGGGGCGATCCGGAGGAGGGGCTAGCGGTGTGCGCTCCATTGATGAATAAACACAATATGGCTCCCTTGAGCTTTGGGCCGACGGGCTCTTGGACGACGCACCTGCGTGCCGGTTCTGGCATCGAGGCCTTTGACTGTTGTGTGGCGGCCTTCTCTTCCACCCCTAACGATCTTTCTCTATTGATGAGGGAAGTTATCCCGAAACTCGAGACATGTCTCGGGCGATATCCTAAAACCCGGGACATGTATCGGGTCTAGAGATTCATCAGTCCAACAAGTACCGACTTGCACCCACCTGGATGATCCACTAAAGAACAACAAGTACCAGAGTTCCGAGGGGCGATCCGGAGGAGGGGCTAGCGGTGTGCGCTCCATTGATGACTAAACACAATATGGCTCCCTTGAGCTTTGGGCCGACGGGCTCTTGGACGACGCACCTGCGTGCCGGTTCTGGCATCGAGGCCTTTGACTGTTGTGTGGCGGCCTTCTCTTCCACCCCTAACGATCTTTCTCTACTGATGAGGGAAGTTATCCCGAAACCCGAGACATGTCTCGGGCGATATCCTAAAACCCGGGACATGTATCGGGTCTAGAGATTCATCAGTCCAACAAGTACCGACTTGCACCCACCTGGGTGATCCACTAAAGAACTACAAGTACCAGAGTCCCGAGGGGCGATCCTGAGGAGGGGCTAGCGGTGTGCGCTCCATTGATGACTAAGCACAATATGGCTCCCTTGAGCTTTGGGCCGACGGGCTCTTTGACGACGCACCTGCGTGCCGGTTCTGGCATCGAGGCCTTTGACTGTTGTGTGGCGGCCTTCTCTTCCACCCCTAACGATCTTTCTCTACTGATGAGGGAAGTTATCCCGAAACCCGAGACATGTCTCGGGTGATATCCTAAAACCCGGGACATGTATCGGGTCTAGAGATTCATCAGTCCAACAAGTACTGATTTGCACCCACCTGGGTGATCCACTAAAGAACTACAAGTACCAGAGTCCCCAGGGGCGATCCGGAGGAGGGGCTAGCGGTGTGCGCTCCATTGATGACTAAACACAATATGGCTCCCTTGAGCTTTGGGCCGACGGGCTCTTGGACGACGCACCTGCGTGCCGGTTCTGGCATCGAGGCCTTTTTACTGTTGTGTGGCTGCCTTCTCTTCCACCCCTAACGATCTTTCTCTACTGATGAGGGAAGTTATCCCGAAACCCGAGACATGTCTCGGGCGATATCCTAAAACCCGGGACATGTATCGGGTCTAGAGATTCATCAGTCCAACAAGTACCTACTTGCACCCACCTGGGTGATCCACTAAAGAACTACAAGTACAAGAGTCCCGAGGGGCGATCCGGAGGAGGGGCTAGCGGTGTGCGCTCCATTGATGAGTAAACACAATATGGCTCCCTTAAGATTTGGGCCGTCGGGCTCTTGGACGACGCACCTGCGTGCCGGTTCTGGCATCGAGGCCTTTGACTGTTGTGTGGCGGCCTTCTCTTCCACCCCTAACAATCTTTCTCTACTGATGAGGGAAGTTATCCTGAAACCCGAGACATGTCTCGGGCGATATCCTAAAACCCGGGACATGTATCGGGTCTAGAGATTCATCAGTCCAACAAGTACCGACTTGCACCCACCTGGGTGATCCACTAAAGAACTACAAGTACCAGAGTCCCGAGGGGCTATCCGGAGGAGGGGCTAGCGGTGTGCGCTCCATTGATGACTAAACACAATATGGCTCCCTTGAGCTTTGTGCCGACGGGCTCTTGGACGACGCAGCTGCGTGCCGGTTCTGGCATCGAGGCCTTTGACTGTTGTGTGGCGGCCTTCTCTTCCACCCCTAACGATCTTTCTCTACTGATGAGGGAAGTTATCCCGAAACCCGAGACATGTCTCGGGCGATATCCTAAAACCCGGGACATGTATCGGGTCTAGAGATTCATCAGTCCAACAAGTACCGACTTGCACCCACCTGGGTGATCCACTAAAGAACTACAAGTACCAGAGTCCCGAGGGGCGATCCGGAGGAGGGGCTAGCGGTGTGCGCTCCATTGATGACTAAACACAATATGGCTCCCTTGAGCTTTGGGCCGACGGGCTCTTGGACGACGCACCTGCGTGCCGGTTCTGGCATCGAGGCCTTTGACTGTTGTGTGGCGGCCTTCTCTTCCACCCCTAATGATCTTTCTCTACTGATGAGGGAAGTTATCCCAAAACCCGAGACATGTCTCGGGCGATATCCTAAAACTCGGGACATGTATCGGGTCTAGAGATTCATCAGTCCAACAAGTTCTGATTTGCACCCACCTGGGTGATCCACTAAAGAACTACAAGTACCAGATTCCTGAGGGGCGATCCGGAGGAGGGGCTAGCGGTGTGCGCTCCATTGATGACTAAACACAATATGGCTCCCTTGAGCTTTGGGCCGACGGGCTCTTGGACAACGCACCTGCGTGCCGGTTCTGGCATCGAGGCCTTTGACTGTTGTGTGGCTGCCTTCTCTTCCACCCCTAACGATCTTTCTCTACTGATGAGGGAAGTTATCCCGAAACCCGAGACATGTCTCGGGCGATATCCTAAAACCCGGGACATGTATCGGGTCTAGAGATTCATCAGTCCAACAAGTACCAACTTGCACCCACCTGGGTGATCCACTAAAGAACTACAAGTACCAGAGTCCCGAGGGGCAATCCGGAGGAGGGGCTATCGGTGTGCGCTCCATTGATGACTAAACACAATATGGCTCCCTTGAGCTTTGGGCCAACGGGCTCTTGGACGACGCACCTGCGTGCCGGTTCTGGCATCGAGGCCTTTGACTGTTGTGTGGCTGCCTTCTCTTCCACCCCTAACGATCTTTCTCTACTGATGAGGGAAGTTATCCCGAAACCCGAGACATGTCTCCGGCGATATCCTAAAACCCGGGACATGTATCGGGTCTAGAGATTCATCAGTCCAACAAGTACCTACTTGCACCCACCTGGGTGATCCACTAAAGAACTACAAGTACAAGAGTCCCGAGGGGCGATCTAGAGGAGGGGCTAGCGGTGTGCGCTCCATTGATGACTAAACACAATATGGCTCCCTTGAGCTTTGGGCCGACGGGCTCTTGGACGACGCACCTGTGTGCCGGTTCTGGCATCGAGGCCTTTGACTGTTGTGTGGCTGCCTTCTCTTCCACCCCTAACGATCTTTCTCTACTGATGAGGGAAGTTATCCCGAAACCCGAGACATGTCTCGGGCGATATCCTAAAACCCGGGACATGTATCGGGTCTAGAGATTCATCAGTCCAACAAGTACCTACTTGCACCCACCTGGGTGATCCACTAAAGAACTACAAGTACCAGAGTCCCGAGGGGTGATCCGGAGGAGGGGCTAGTGGTGTGCGCTCCATTGATGACTAAACACAATATGGCTCCCTTGAGATTTGGGCCGTCGGGCTCTTGGACGACGCACCTGCGTGCCGGTTCTGGCATCGAGGCCTTTGACTGTTGTGTGGCGGCCTTCTCTTCCACCCCTAATGATCTTTCTCTACTGATGAGGGAAGTTATCCTGAAACCCGAGACATGTCTCGGGCGATATCCTAAAACCCGGGACATGTATCGGGTCTAGAGATTCATCAGTCCAACAAGTACCGACTTGCACCCACCTGGGTGATCCACTAAAGAACTACAAGTACCAGAGTCCCGAGGGGCTATCCGGAGGAGGGGCTAGCGGTGTGTGCTCCATTGATGACTAAACACAATATGGCTCCCTTGAGCTTTGTGCCTACGGGCTCTTGGACGACGCAGCTGCGTGCCGGTACTGGCATCGAGGCCTTTGACTGTTGTGTGGCGGCCTTCTCTTCCACCCCTAACGATCTTTCTCTACTGATGAGGGAAGTTATCCCGAAACCCGAGACATGTCTCGGGCGATATCCTAAAACCCGGGACATGTATCGGGTCTGGAGATTCATCAGTCCAACAAGTACCGACTTGCACCCACCTGGGTGATCCACTAAAGAACTACAAGTACCAGAGTCCCGAGGGGTGATCCGGAGGAGGGGCTAGTGGTGTGCGCTCCATTGATGACTAAACACAATATGGCTCCCTTGAGCTTTGGGCCGACGGGCTCTTGGATGACGCACCTGCGTGCCGGTTCTGGCATCGAGGCCTTTGACTGTTGTGTGGCGGCCTTCTCTTCCACCCCTAACGATCTTTCTCTACTGATGAGGGAAGTTATTCCGAAACCCGATACATGTCTCGGGCGATATCCTAAAACTCGGGACATGTATCGGGTCTAGAGATTCATCAGTCCAACAAGTACCTACTTGCACCCACCTGGGTGATCCACTAAAGAACTACAAGTACCAGAGTCCCAAGGGGCTATCCGGAGGAGGGGCTAGCGGTGTGTGCTCCATTGATGACTAAACACAATATGGCTCCCTTGAGATTTGGGCCGTCGGGCTCATGGACGACGCACCTGCGTGCCGGTTCTGGCATCGAGGCCTTTGACTGTTGTGTGGCGGCCTTCTCTTCCACCGCTAACGATCTTTCTCTACTGATGAGGGAAGTTATCCTGAAACCCGAGACATGTCTCGGGCGATATCCGTAAACCCGGGACATTTATCGGGTCTAGAGATTCATCAGTCCAACAAGTACCGACTTGCACCCACCTGGGTGATCCACTAAAGAACCACAAGTACCAGAGTCCCGAGGGGCTATCCGGAGGAGGGGCTAGCGGTGTGCGCTCCATTGATGACTAAACACAATATGGCTCCCTTGAGCTTTGTGCCGACGGGCTCTTGGATGACGCAGCTGCGTGCCGGTTCTGGCATCGAGGCCTTTGACTGTTGTGTGGCGGCCTTCTCTTCCACCCCTAACGATCTTTCTCTACTGATGAGGGAAGTTATCCCGAAACCCGAGACATGTCTCGGGCGATATCCTAAAACCCGGGACATGTATCGGGTCTAGAGATTCATCAGTCCAACAAGTACCGACTTGCACCCACCTGGGTGATCCACTAAAGAACTACAAGTACCAGAGTCCAGAGGGGCGATCCGGAGGAGGGGCTAGCGGTGTGCGCTCCATTGATGAATAAACACAATATGGCTCCCTTGAGCTTTGGGCCGACGGGCTCTTGGACGACGCACCTGCGTGCCGGTTCTGGCATCGAGGCCTTTGACTGTTGTGTGGCGGCCTTCTCTTCCACCCCTAACGATCTTTCTCTACTGATGAGGGAAGTTATCCCGAAACTCGAGACATGTCTCGGGCGATATCCTAAAACCCGGGACATGTATCGGGTCTAGAGATTCATCAGTCCAACAAGTACCGACTTGCACCCACCTGGATGATCCACTAAAGAACTACAAGTACCAGAGTCCCGAGGGGCGATCCTGAGGAGGGGCTAGCGGTGTGCGCTCCATTGATGACTAAGCACAATATGGCTCCCTTGAGCTTTGGGCCGACGGGCTCTTTGACGACGCACCTGCGTGCCGGTTCTGGCATCGAGGCCTTTGACTGTTGTGTGGCGGCCTTCTCTTCCACCCCTAACGATCTTTCTCTACTGATGAGGGAAGTTATCCCGAAACCCGAGACATGTCTCGGGCGATATCCTAAAACTCGGGACATGTATCGGGTCTAGAGATTCATCAGTCCAACAAGTACTGATTTGCACCCACCTGGGTGATCCACTAAAGAACTACAAGTACCAGATTCCTGAGGGGCGATCCGGAGGAGGGGCTAGCGGTGTGCGCTCCATTGATGACTAAACACAATATGGCTCCCTTGAGCTTTGGGCCGACGGGCTCTTGGACAACGCACCTGCGTGCCGGTTCTGGCATCGAGGCCTTTGACTGTTGTGTGGCTGCCTTCTCTTCCACCCCCAACGATCTTTCTCTACTGATGAGGGAAGTTATCCCGAAACCCGAGACATGTCTCGGGCGATATCCTAAAACCCGGGACATGTATCGGGTCTAGAGATTCATCAGTCCAACAAGTACCAACTTGCACCCACCTGGGTGATCCACTAAAGAACTACAAGTACCAGAGTCCCGAGGGGCGATCCGGAGGAGGGGCTAGCGGTGTGCGCTCCATTGATGACTAAACACAATATGGCTCCCTTGAGCTTTGGGCCGACGGGCTCTTGGACGACGCACCTGCGTGCCGGTTCTGGCATCGAGGCCTTTGACTGTTGTGTGGCTGCCTTCTCTTCCACCCCTAACGATCTTTCTCTACTGATGAGGGAAGTTATCCCGAAACCCGAGACATGTCTCCGGCGATATCCTAAAACCTGGGACATGTATCGGGTCTAGAGATTCATCAGTCCAACAAGTACCTACTTGCACCCACCTGGGTGATCCACTAAAGAACTACAAGTACAAGAGTCCCGAGGGGCGATCTAGAGGAGGGGCTAGCGGTGTGCGCTCCATTGATGACTAAACACAATATGGCTCCCTTGAGCTTTGGGCCGACGGGCTCTTGGACGACGCACCTGTGTGCCGGTTCTGGCATCGAGGCCTTTGACTGTTGTGTGGCTGCCTTCTCTTCCACCCCTAACGATCTTTCTCTACTGATGAGGGAAGTTATCCCGAAACCCGAGACATGTCTCCGGCGATATCCTAAAACCCGGGACATGTATCGGGTCTAGAGATTCATCAGTCCAACAAGTACCTACTTGCACCCACCTGGGTGATCCACTAAAGAACTACAAGTACAAGAGTCCCGAGGGGCGATCTAGAGGAGGGGCTAGCGGTGTGCGCTCCATTGATGACTAAACACAATATGGCTCCCTTGAGCTTTGGGCCGACGGGCTCTTGGACGACGCACCTGTGTGCCGGTTCTGGCATCGAGGCCTTTGACTGTTGTGTGGCTGCCTTCTCTTCCACCCCTAACGATCTTTCTCTACTGATGAGGGAAGTTATCCCGAAACCCGAGACATGTCTCGGGCGATATCCTAAAACCCGGGACATGTATCGGGTCTAGAGATTCATCAGTCCAACAAGTACCTACTTGCACCCACCTGGGTGATCCACTAAAGAACTACAAGTACCAGAGTCCCGAGGGGTGATCCGGAGGAGGGGCTAGTGGTGTGCGCTCCATTGATGACTAAACACAATATGGCTCCCTTGAGATTTGGGCCGTCGGGCTCTTGGACGACGCACCTGCGTGCCGGTTCTGGCATCGAGGCCTTTGACTGTTGTGTGGCGGCCTTCTCTTCCACCCCTAATGATCTTTCTCTACTGATGAGGGAAGTTATCCTGAAACCCGAGACATGTCTCGGGCGATATCCTAAAACCCGGGACATGTATCGGGTCTAGAGATTCATCAGTCCAACAAGTACCGACTTGCACCCACCTGGGTGATCCACTAAAGAACTACAAGTACCAGAGTCCCGAGGGGCTATCCGGAGGAGGGGCTAGCGGTGTGTGCTCCATTGATGACTAAACACAATATGGCTCCCTTGAGCTTTGTGCCTACGGGCTCTTGGACGACGCAGCTGCGTGACGGTACTGGCATCGAGGCCTTTGACTGTTGTGTGGCGGCCTTCTCTTCCACCCCTAACGATCTTTCTCTACTGATGAGGGAAGTTATCCCGAAACCCGAGACATGTCTCGGGCGATATCCTAAAACCCGGGACATGTATCGGGTCTGGAGATTCATCAGTCCAACAAGTACCGACTTGCACCCACCTGGGTGATCCACTAAAGAACTACAAGTACCAGAGTCCCGAGGGGTGATCCGGAGGAGGGGCTAGTGGTGTGCGCTCCATTGATGACTAAACACAATATGGCTCCCTTGAGCTTTGGGCCGACGGGCTCTTGGATGACGCACCTGCGTGCCGGTTCTGGCATCGAGGCCTTTGACTGTTGTGTGGCGGCCTTCTCTTCCACCCCTAACGATCTTTCTCTACTGATGAGGGAAGTTATTCCGAAACCCGATACATGTCTCGGGCGATATCCTAAAACTCGGGACATGTATCGGGTCTAGAGATTCATCAGTCCAACAAGTACCTACTTGCACCCACCTGGGTGATCCACTAAAGAACTACAAGTACCAGAGTCCCAAGGGGCTATCCGGAGGAGGGGCTAGCGGTGTGCGCTCCATTGATGACTAAACACAATATGGCTCCCTTGAGATTTGGGCCGTCGGGCTCATGGACGACGCACCTGCGTGCCGGTTCTGGCATCGAGGCCTTTGACTGTTGTGTGGCGGCCTTCTCTTCCACCGCTAACGATCTTTCTCTACTGATGAGGGAAGTTATCCTGAAACCCGAGACATGTCTCGGGCGATATCCGTAAACCCGGGACATTTATCGGGTCTAGAGATTCATCAGTCCAACAAGTACCGACTTGCACCCACCTGGGTGATCCACTAAAGAACCACAAGTACCAGAGTCCCGAGGGGCTATCCGGAGGAGGGGCTAGCGGTGTGCGCTCCATTGATGACTAAACACAATATGGCTCCCTTGAGCTTTGTGCCGACGGGCTCTTGGATGACGCAGCTGCGTGCCGGTTCTGGCATCGAGGCCTTTGACTGTTGTGTGGCGGCCTTCTCTTCCACCCCTAACGATCTTTCTCTACTGATGAGGGAAGTTATCCCGAAACCCGAGACATGTCTCGGGCGATATCCTAAAACCCGGGACATGTATCGGGTCTAGAGATTCATCAGTCCAACAAGTACCGACTTGCACCCACCTGGGTGATCCACTAAAGAACTACAAGTACCAGAGTCCAGAGGGGCGATCCGGAGGAGGGGCTAGCGGTGTGCGCTCCATTGATGAATAAACACAATATGGCTCCCTTGAGCTTTGGGCCGACGGGCTCTTGGACGACGCACCTGCGTGCCGGTTCTGGCATCGAGGCCTTTGACTGTTGTGTGGCGGCCTTCTCATCCACCCCTAACGATCTTTCTCTACTGATGAGGGAAGTTATCCCGAAACTCGAGACATGTCTCGGGCGATATCCTAAAACCCGGGACATGTATCGGGTCTAGAGATTCATCAGTCCAACAAGTACCGACTTGCACCCACCTGGATGATCCACTAAAGAACTACAAGTACCAGAGTCCCGAGGGGCGATCCTGAGGAGGGGCTAGCAGTGTGCGCTCCATTGATGACTAAGCACAATATGGCTCCCTTGAGCTTTGGGCCGACGGGCTCTTTGACGACGCACCTGCGTGCCGGTTCTGGCATCGAGGCCTTTGACTGTTGTGTGGCGGCCTTCTCTTCCACCCCTAACGATCTTTCTCTACTGATGAGGGAAGTTATCCCGAAACCCGAGACATGTCTCGGGTGATATCCTAAAACCCGGGACATGTATCGGGTCTAGAGATTCATCAGTCCAACAAGTACTGATTTGCACCCACCTGGGTGATCCACTAAAGAACTACAAGTACCAGAGTCCCCAGGGGCGATCCGGAGGAGGGGCTAGCGGTGTGCGCTCCATTGATGACTAAACACAATATTGCTCCCTTGAGCTTTGGGCCGACGGGCTCTTGGACGACGCACCTGCGTGCCGGTTCTGGCATCGAGGCCTTTTTACTGTTGTGTGGCTGCCTTCTCTTCCACCCCTAACGATCTTTCTCTACTGATGAGGGAAGTTATCCCGAAACCCGAGACATGTCTCGGGCGATATCCTAAAACCCGGGACATGTATCGGGTCTAGAGATTCATCAGTCCAACAAGTACCTACTTGCACCCACCTGGGTGATCCACTAAAGAACTACAAGTACAAGAGTCCCGAGGGGCGATCCGGAGGAGGGGCTAGCGGTGTGCGCTCCATTGATGAGTAAACACAATATGGCTCCCTTAAGATTTGGGCCGTCGGGCTCTTGGACGACGCACCTGCGTGCCGGTTCTGGCATCGAGGCCTTTGACTGTTGTGTGGCGGCCTTCTCTTCCACCCCTAACAATCTTTCTCTACTGATGAGGGAAGTTATCCTGAAACCCGAGACATGTCTCGGGCGATATCCTAAAACCCGGGACATGTATCGGGTCTAGAGATTCATCAGTCCAACAAGTACCGACTTGCACCCACCTGGGTGATCCACTAAAGAACTACAAGTACCAGAGTCCCGAGGGGCTATCCGGAGGAGGGGCTAGCGGTGTGCGCTCCATTGATGACTAAACACAATATGGCTCCCTTGAGCTTTGTGCCGACGGGCTCTTGGACGACGCAGCTGCGTGCCGGTTCTGGCATCGAGGCCTTTGAATGTTGTGTGGCGGCCTTCTCTTCCACCCCTAACGATCTTTCTCTACTGATGAGGGAAGTTATCCCGAAACCCGAGACATGTCTCGGGCGATATCCTAAAACCCGGGACATGTATCGGGTCTAGAGATTCATCAGTCCAACAAGTACCGACTTGCACCCACCTGGGTGATCCACTAAAGAACTACAAGTACCAGAGTCCCGAGGGGCGATCCGGAGGAGGGGCTAGCGGTGTGCGCTCCATTGATGACTAAACACAATATGGCTCCCTTGAGCTTTGGGCCGACGGGCTCTTGGACGACGCACCTGCGTGCCGGTTCTGGCATCGAGGCCTTTGACTGTTGTGTGGCGGCCTTCTCTTCCACCCCTAATGATCTTTCTCTACTGATGAGGGAAGTTATCCCGAAACCCGAGACATGTCTCGGGCGATATCCTAAAACTCGGGACATGTATCGGGTCTAGAGATTCATCAGTCCAACAAGTACTGATTTGCACCCACCTGGGTGATCCACTAAAGAACTACAAGTACCAGATTCCTGAGGGGCGATCCGGAGGAGGGGCTAGCGGTGTGCGCTCCATTGATGACTAAACACAATATGGCTCCCTTGAGCTTTGGGCCGACGGGCTCTTGGACAACGCACCTGCGTGCCGGTTCTGGCATCGAGGCCTTTGACTGTTGTGTGGCTGCCTTCTCTTCCACCCCTAACGATCTTTCTCTACTGATGAGGGAAGTTATCTCGAAACCCGAGACATGTCTCGGGCGATATCCTAAAACCCGGGACATGTATCGGGTCTAGAGATTCATCAGTCCAACAAGTACCAACTTGCACCCACCTGGGTGATCCACTAAAGAACTACAAGTACCAGAGTCCCGAGGGGCGATCCGGAGGAGGGGCTAGCGGTGTGCGCTCCATTGATGACTAAACACAATATGGCTCCCTTGAGCTTTGGGCCAACGGGCTCTTGGACGACGCACCTGCGTGCCGGTTCTGGCATCGAGGCCTTTGACTGTTGTGTGGCTGCCTTCTCTTCCACCCCTAACGATCTTTCTCTACTGATGAGGGAAGTTATCCCGAAACCCGAGACATGTCTCCGGCGATATCCTAAAACCCGGGACATGTATCGGGTCTAGAGATTCATCAGTCCAACAAGTACCTACTTGCACCCACCTGGGTGATCCACTAAAGAACTACAAGTACAAGAGTCCCGAGGGGCGATCTAGAGGAGGGGCTAGCGGTGTGCGCTCCATTGATGACTAAACACAATATGGCTCCCTTGAGCTTTGGGCCGACGGGCTCTTGGACGACGCACCTGTGTGCCGGTTCTGGCATCGAGGCCTTTGACTGTTGTGTGGCTGCCTTCTCTTCCACCCCTAACGATCTTTCTCTACTGATGAGGGAAGTTATCCCGAAACCCGAGACATGTCTCGGGCGATATCCTAAAACCCGGGACATGTATCGGGTCTAGAGATTCATCAGTCCAACAAGTACCTACTTGCACCCACCTGGGTGATCCACTAAAGAACTACAAGTACCAGAGTCCCGAGGGGTGATCCGGAGGAGGGGCTAGTGGTGTGCGCTCCATTGATGACTAAACACAATATGGCTCCCTTGAGATTTGGGCCGTCGGGCTCTTGGACGACGCACCTGCGTGCCGGTTCTGGCATCGAGGCCTTTGACTGTTGTGTGGCGGCCTTCTCTTCCACCCCTAATGATCTTTCTCTACTGATGAGGGAAGTTATCCTGAAACCCGAGACATGTCTCGGGCGATATCTTAAAACCCGGGACATGTATCGGGTCTAGAGATTCATCAGTCCAACAAGTACCGACTTGCACCCACCTGGGTGATCCACTAAAGAACTACAAGTACCAGAGTCCCGAGGGGCTATCCGGAGGAGGGGCTAGCGGTGTGTGCTCCATTGATGACTAAACACAATATGGCTCCCTTGAGCTTTGTGCCTACGGGCTCTTGGACGACGCAGCTGCGTGCCGGTACTGGCATCGAGGCCTTTGACTGTTGTGTGGCGGCCTTCTCTTCCACCCCTAACGATCTTTCTCTACTGATGAGGGAAGTTATCCCGAAACCCGAGACATGTCTCGGGCGATATCCTAAAACCCGGGACATGTATCGGGTCTGGAGATTCATCAGTCCAACAAGTACCGACTTGCACCCACCTGGGTGATCCACTATAGAACTACAAGTACCAGAGTCCCGAGGGGTGATCCGGAGGAGGGGCTAGTGGTGTGCGCTCCATTGATGACTAAACACAATATGGCTCCCTTGAGCTTTGGGCCGACGGGCTCTTGGATGACGCACCTGCGTGCCGGTTCTGGCATCGAGGCCTTTGACTGTTGTGTGGCGGCCTTCTCTTCCACCCCTAACGATCTTTCTCTACTGATGAGGGAAGTTATTCCGAAACCCGATACATGTCTCGGGCGATATCCTAAAACTCGGGACATGTATCGGGTCTAGAGATTCATCAGTCCAACAAGTACTGACTTGCACCCACCTGGGTGATCCACTAAAGAACTACAAGTACCAGAGTCCCGAGGGGCGATCCGGAGGAGTGGCTAGCGGTGTGCGCTCCATTGATGACTAAACACAATATGGCTCCCTTGAGCTTTGGGCCGACGGGCTCTTGGACGACGCACCTGCGTGCCGGTTCTGGCATCGAGGCCTTTGACTGTTGTGTGGTGGCCTTCTCTTCCACCCCTAAAGATCTTTCTCTACTGATGAGGGAAGTTATCCCAAAACCCGAGACATGTCTCGGGCGATATCCTAAAACCCGGGACATGTATCGGGTCTAGAGATTCATCAGTCCAACAAGTACCTACTTGCACCCACCTGGGTGATCCACTAAAGAACTACAAGTACCAGAGTCCCAAGGGGCTATCCGGAGGAGGGGCTAGCGGTGTGCGCTCCATTGATGACTAAACACAATATGGCTCCCTTGAGATTTGGGCCGTCGGGCTCATGGACGACGCACCTGCGTGCCGGTTCTGGCATCGAGGCCTTTGACTGTTGTGTGGCGGCCTTCTCTTCCACCGCTAACGATCTTTCTCTACTGATGAGGGAAGTTATCCTGAAACCCGAGACATGTCTCGGGCGATATCCGTAAACCCGGGACATTTATCGGGTCTAGAGATTCATCAGTCCAACAAGTACCGACTTGCACCCACCTGGGTGATCCACTAAAGAACCACAAGTACCAGAGTCCCGAGGGGCTATCCGGAGGAGGGGCTAGCGGTGTGCGCTCCATTGATGACTAAACACAATATGGCTCCCTTGAGCTTTGTGCCGACGGGCTCTTGGATGACGCAGCTGCGTGCCGGTTCTGGCATCGAGGCCTTTGACTGTTGTGTGGCGGCCTTCTCTTCCACCCCTAACGATCTTTCTCTACTGATGAGGGAAGTTATCCCGAAACCCGAGACATGTCTCGGGCGATATCCTAAAACCCGGGACATGTATCGGGTCTAGAGATTCATCAGTCCAACAAGTACCGACTTGCACCCACCTGGGTGATCCACTAAAGAACTACAAGTACCAGAGTCCAGAGGGGCGATCCGGAGGAGGGGCTAGCGGTGTGCGCTCCATTGATGAATAAACACAATATGGCTCCCTTGAGCTTTGGGCCGACGGGCTCTTGGACGACGCACCTGCGTGCCGGTTCTGGCATCGAGGCCTTTGACTGTTGTGTGGCGGCCTTCTCTTCCACCCCTAACGATCTTTCTCTACTGATGAGGGAAGTTATCCCGAAACTCGAGACATGTCTCGGGCGATATCCTAAAACCCGGGACATGTATCGGGTCTAGAGATTCATCAGTCCAACAAGTACCGACTTGCACCCACCTGGATGATCCACTAAAGAACTACAAGTACCAGAGTTCCGAGGGGCGATCCGGAGGAAGGGCTAGCGGTGTGCGCTCCATTGATGAGTAAACACAATATGGCTCCCTTGAGCTTTGGGCCGACGGGCTCTTGGACGACGCACCTGCGTGCCGGTTCTGGCATCGAGGCCTTTGACTGTTGTGTGGCGGCCTTCTCTTCCACCCCTAACGATCTTTCTCTACTGATGAGGGAAGTTATCCCGAAACTCGAGACATGTCTCGAGCGATATCCTAAAACCCGGGACATGTATCGGGTCTAGAGATTCATCAGTCCAACAAGTACCGACTTGCACCCACCTGGGTGATCCACTAAAGAACTACTAGTACCAGAGTCCCGAGGGGCGATCCGGAGGAGGGGCTAGCGGTGTGGGCTCCATTGATGACTAAACGCAATATGGCTCCCTTGAGCTTTGGGCCGATGGGCTCTTGGACGGCGCACCTGCGTGCCGGTTCTGGCATCGAGGCCTTTGACTGTTGTGTGGCGGCCTTCTCTTCCACCCCTAACGATCTTTCTCTACTGATGAGGGAAGTTATCCCGAAACCCGAGACATGTCTCGCGCGCTATCCTAAAACCCGGGACATGTATCGGGTCTAGAGATTCATCAGTCCAACAAGTACCGACTTGCACCCACCTGGGTGATCCACTAAAGAACTACAAGTACCAGAGTCCCGAGGGGCGATCCGGAGGAGGGGCTAGCGGTGTGCGCTCCATTGATGACTAAACACAATATGGCTCCCTTGAGCTTTGGGCCGACGGGCTCTTTGACGATGCACCTGCGTGCCGGTTCTGGCATCGAGGCCTTTGACTGTTGTGTGGCGGCCTTCTCTTCCACCCCTAACGATCTTTCTCTACTGATGAGGGAAGTTATCCCGAAACCCGAGACATGTCTCGGGTGATATCCTAAAACCCGGGACATGTATCGGGTCTAGAGATTCATCAATCCACCAAGTACCGACTTGCACCCACCTGGGTGATCCACTAAAGAACTACAAGTACCAGAGTCCCGAGGGGCGATCCGGAGGAGGGGCTAGCGGTGTGCGCTCCATTGATGACTTGACCATTTGAGTCTTCATGTTCTAAGTGGAAATATCTGGAGAGTCCATCTGCATTGGCATGGTTACTTCCAGGTCTATGTTCCACTGTAAAGTCCATACCCTATAGAAAAATGGACCACCTGAGTAATTTGGATTTTTCACCCTTCATCTGTTTTAGCCATAAGAGGGGCGTATGGTCTGTCTGAACCTTGAAGTGAGTACCAAACAAGTATGGCCTCAGCTTCTTCAGTGCCCAAACCACAGCAAAGGCCCCCCTCTCAATAGCTGACCAACGTTTCTCTCTACGGGTCAGCCTTCTGCTTATAAAAGCTACTGGCTTGTCTTGACCATCCTTATTCAGTTGTGAAAGCACAGCACCTACCCTCAACTCAGAAGCATCTGTTTGAACAATTAATTATTTGGAGTAGTCTAGACTTTGCAGAATTTGTGCAGTGCACTTGGCCTGCTGCAGGTCATCAAATGCCTTTTGACAGCTGACTGTCCACTGAACTTTCTTTGGTATTTTCTTGGAAGTTAAGTCATTAAGGGGTGTCACTATGGAACCATACCCCTTGACAAATTTCCTGTAGTACCCAGTCAGTCCCAAGAAAGCTCTGCCCTGAGTCTGAGTGGTTGGAGCAGTCCAGTCCATTGTGGTCTGAATCTTGCTTTGCATTGGTTGAACCTGGCCTCCACCCACAAGGTGGCCCACGTATACAACCTGACTCTGCCCTATCTGGCACTTGGTAGCCTTGATAGTTAGGCCTGCCTTTTGCAGGGCCTCCAAAACATTCTTCAGGTGGATCAGGTGATCTTCCCAAGTGGAGCTAAAGACAGCAATATCATCTAGATAAGCTGCACAGTGGTCATCCAGACCTGAGAGGACTTGGTTCACCAACCTTTGGAATGTGGCAGGTGCATTTTTCAGACCAAAGGGCATCACCACAAATTGATAATGCCCACCAGGGGTTGAAAATGATGTATTTGGCTTTACATCATCAACTAGTCTGATCTGCCAGTAGCCAGCTGTCAGCTCAAAGGCATTCAAGAACTTAGCAGATGCCAATCTGTCAATGAGTTCATCTGCCCTGGGTATTGGATAGGCATCTGTCCTAGTGACAGCATTGAGACCTCTGTAATCCATACAAAACCTGATCTCTCTTTTACCATCTTGGGTGTGAGATTTGGGCACCAGGACTACTGGACTGGCCCAAGGGCTCTCTGGGGGCTCAATGACTCCCAATTCCAACATCTTTTGGACCTCTGTCCTGATTCAGTCCTTGACATGATCAGGTAGCCTGTAAATCTTACTTTTAACAGGCAGACTGTCCCCAGTGCCCACTTCATGAGTGCACCAGGTAGCCTGACTTGGAGTCAGTGAAAATATATGTCTGTAGGACTGTAGAACTTGTCTGCAGTCCTGCTGCTGTTGGTCAGTGAGGCTGCCTGCCAAGGCTACACCATCAGCTGAACCATCATCAGGGTTCTGAGAGAGCCGGTCTGAGAGAGGGTCACTCTCTTCCTCCTGTCCCTCATCAGGAGCCATGAGCAAGCCCATATCTGCCCTGTCAACATATGGTTTCAGTCTGTTGACATGAAGCACCCTGTGGGGGCTCCTGGGAGTTCCAAGGTCAACCAAATAGGTGACTTCTCCCTTCTGTTCAACAATAGTGGGAGGGGTCTACTCCACTTGTCTTGTAGAGCTGCTGGTGCCACAGGCTCCAACATCCACAGTTTCTGTCCTGGCTGGTAAACAAGCAGCACAGCCTTTTGGTCATGCCAGGCCTTTTCTAATTCCTGACTAGCCTCAAGGTTTTTGGATGCCTTTTTTATGTACTCGGCCATCCTCGAGCGGAGACCAAGTACATAGTCCACAATGTCTTGTTTGGGAGGTTTGAGAGGTAACTCCCATCCCTCCTTCACCAGACAAAGGGGTCCTCTTACAGGATGCCCAAACAGAAGTTCAAAAGGGCTGTAGCCAACCCACTTCTGTGGGACCTCTCAGTAAGCAAACAAAAAGCAGAGCAGCAGGATGTCCCATCTCCGCCTGAGCTTTTCAGGGAGACCCTTAATCATGCCTTTTAAGGTCTTGTTGAATCTCTCAACTAGACCATTGCACTGTGGATGATAGGGTGTGGTGAACTTGTAGTTCACGCCACACTCCTTCCACATAGCAGTCAGGCATCCAGACATAAAATTTGCACCTCTGTCTGAGACAACCTCCTTCAGAAAGCCCACTCTTGAGAAAACTCCCAGGAGGGCTCTTGCCACAACATGTGCTGTTGTGGTCCTAAGGGGAATGGCTTCTGGGTATCTGGTGGCATGATCCACTACTACCAGAATAAATCTGTGCCCAGAGGCTGTTTGGGGGTCCGTTGGTCCAACAATGTCAATCCCTACACGTTCAAAGGGAACCCCCACCACAGGTAGTGGTATAAGGTGGCCTTTGTGGTGCTACCTGATTTGCCACTGGCTTGGCAGGTGACACAGGAGCGACAAAACTCCTTGGTATCTTCTGACATATGAGGCCATTGAAAGTGAGGGACAAGCCTGTCCCAAGTCTTGTTCTGGCCAAGATGTCCTGCAAGGGGAATATCATGGGCTAGTGTGAGAAGGAAGCCCCTGAATGCCAAAGGTATGACCAACCTCCTGATAGCACCAGGCTTGGGGTATCCAGCCTCTGAATACAGGAGCCCATCATCCCAATAAGTCTTATAGGTCCCACTAGCATTCCCTGCAGCCTCAGCAGCAGCTTGCTGACTGAGGGGTTCGAGAGAAGGGCAGTCAAACTGCGCCTGCCTCAGATCTGCCCTGGAAGGTCCCCCTGTCCCAAGAAACTCAACATGATCAGGCTCAAGTTCTTCTAGGACAGTTCCTTCCTGGGTCTCATAATCAGCTTCCTCAGAAGACTGATCCTCTCCCTGAGGCAAGGGGGAAGCCACTGCCTTAACCCTACTGCTTCTCCTCCTGGTAGGCAACTGGTCTATTGTTCCAGAATCCAGTGCCTGTTCAGTGTTGCAATTTCTGACCTGTGACCTAGTCACAGCAAGTGGTACAAAAGGGGGTGGTGATGGACGGAGCATCTGAACCAATCAAACACTCACACCCAGTCAAAAGATCTGGGTTTGATCCATCACCGTTCGTTAGCCCACTCTGCCACCCCAGTTCACACATGGCTATATGCAAATCAGTCTGACCCTGTGCCTCATGGGAACAGTCCAGACCGAACTGCCAAGCCATGCCTTCCCTGGACCGGAAACAAGCTTCCGAGGACCGGTTTCTGGCATTACAGCCGTCTTCAACCCGGCTTGCTTGAATCCAGTGGCAAAGTGAGCAAGGGACTCACGTCTGAGCATGCCCTGCCACACTTATGGCAGCCAAAAGCGGTACAAAAGGGGGTGGTGATGGACGGAGCATCTTAACCCATCAAACACTCGCACCCAGTCAAAAGATCTGGCTTTGATCCATCACCGTTCTTTAGCCCACTCTGCCACCCCAGTTCAGACATGGCTATATGCAAATCAGTCTGACCCTGTGCCTCATGGGAACAGTCCAGCCCGACCTGCCAAGCCATGCCTTCCCTGGACCGGAAACAAGCTTCCGAGGACCGGTTTCTGGCATTACAGCCGTCTTCAGCCCGGCTTGCTTGAATCCAGTGGCAAAGTGAGCAAGGGACTCACGTCTGAGCATACCCTGCCACACTTATGGTGGCCAAAAGCGGTACAAAAGGGGGTGCTGATGGACGGAGCATCTGAACCAATCAGACACTCACACCCAGTCAAAAGATCTGGGTTTGATCCATCACCATTCTTTAGCCCACTCTGCGACCCCAGTTCAAACATGGCTATATGTAAATCAGTCTGACCCTCTGCCTCATGGGAACAGTCCAGCCCCCCCCCCCCCGGTCGTCTTGTGTGTCAGCCGGGCTGACGTATTCGCGGGCTTGCGAGAATCTAATTGCAGCCGCACCCGAGTAGTACTTAACAGGTCTTTAAAAGACCGTTAATTGTAATTGTAAATGAGGCTTTTGTTGTGTTCACCCATTCTTACAGCCACTCTGTCTGTGGTTGGAAGAATTAGCCCCCCCCCCAAATATTTTTCTGCCCCCTACCTCTATCCCCCCCGAAATTTGGCTCTAGTTGCCCGCCTGCCTTCACCTGTCCTATTACATACATCTTAGTCAGTGCTCCGGCTGATGACTATCAGCATCTTGACCCTTCAACTTTCCCAACCCCCACGCACATAACCTTGGCGAAAATTCACAGCGCGTTTTTAGTGCTGCTTTGTTCGGTCCTGAGCATGACAGACGCACTGAAAGCAGGCTGCGCGCTGCAGGGCGAAGGAGCAGAGCTGGTCACTTGTGTGTTTACACCCTACATTGAAATGCCCAGAGGTCAAATTCAAAGGAGAGTGGGAGTGAATGTGAAATGAGGTGTGGAGGAATAAGCCCGCCATCAACGGGTTGGTCTCGACCTCACGTTGCTGTGCAGATTCGGAAACAAGTACTGACAAACTCGGTAGGTCTGGCTTTTGTAGAAAACTGAAGTGTAAGCGGGGGTAGACTATAATGATGCTTTTCTGTTCATGCTCGTGTTATGGAAAAGTCAATTCAACATACATGGGGGCTTATTTACAAGCCCCTTGCGCCACTTTTGTGTCACTTTTCCCATGTTAAAAATGACGCAAAAGTGGCGCAATAGGCTTGTAAATAAGCCCCATGGACTTTTAGAGAGCTAAGCCCGCTCTGTTGAGTTGGTCAGCTAAGTGTCAGCGAGAGGCCAAGTAATGAATGAGCACTCAGTCTGTGCTGTCCTCATTCTTGAGCGGAGTTGATACGTGCTAGCAGACTGTCGGAAAAACGCTAGCTGCAGTGAAGGACTTACCTTTCAGAGTTCTTTGTGGTATTGAGTATCATTAACTTGGGTCAGAGGCACAGCAACTATTATTTATAGTGCTTAGTAACTGTAATAGCGTTGTATATAATAAGAAATTATCATTAAGACTACTCCTGTCAATATTACTCTGCCGTGAACTCAAGCCACTGGTGCAGAGTAAAGAATCGTGCACAGGAACAAAAAGATCCTTTTATCTTAGGTATACTAGTGATAAGCTACTGTAGATGTGGCGTTAATTTATGCATAAACAAACCAATGCAGAGGTGTAAAGCTTTTCTGCAGAGCCCGCCCAAGGCGCTGCCAAGTACCAATGCAGCAAGTCTTGATTTCACTGCATGTCCTGCTTCCACCACCCTATGCTTCTTTTTCCTTTGCCTCATTCTTGATAAGTTTCTGCTTCCTTTCCTCCCTGCTCTCTGCCAGACCCCTCTCGGGCACCAGTGGCACTTTGGGGCCACGGGGCATATTTTCCACATCCTCATTGTTTGACCCTCAGCAAAAGAGAGAACAAGTATTTGCAATGCAATAGGTCTCGCATGTATGCGAGTTTGAGCTATTGACATTGCAAATGATAATGCCTTTTGTTTATGTTTTAAAAACGAAAACAAAAAAAAGCAATTGTCATTTGCAATGTCATTAGCTCAAACTCGCGTAAATGCGAGACCTATTGCATTGCAAATGCTTTTTTCTTTAGTTATGAGAAAGAAAGCACGCCCTTCTAGCTCTGGCGCATTCTCTCTTCACAGTCAGGGCTGGAAAACAGATTAAAATACAACATCAAAGGCAACCAATCAGAGACAATGTTTGTATAATCTACTCTGGCAAGTACAGAGACGCGAGCTCCGGTGGCCCCAGCTTCACTGTATGTAAGAGATGTCCCAGTGAGACGCGTTGCTTGCGCCGAACGAAGGTCACACTTCACTGGTCTGATGAGCTGCGACTTCTGCCTAATGCCATCTGATCGCGACCTCACACCGGACGTTTAAACAGGAATCCAGATTAGCATAGAGGGGTTGAGGAGCACATCGCTTCATTTCACAATCAGAGAATGGGGATGGACTCCTCCTCTTTCCTCAGTCCGCATCTGCATACAAAGGTTTGCAAACAGGCCTGCTGTCGTCAGATCCACTTAGACTTGTGGGATGTGTCAACTTGAAGTGTTACTGGCACTGGTGAGATGTGAAGGGAAGGCCTAAGGGCTCTTCTAAACGCCCCGACTAACCGAGACTGGAGCGCCGGATTATGTATTTTTTCAGGATAGCGTTATGTAAACGAGTCTCGAGTATTTTCTCTTTTCAAATATGTAGAATGGATCAGGCCCTCCCGAAACTACGTGGACACCCCTGTCTTGTACTCAGCGTGTTCCTACACTGATAAATTGCACCTAATTTTTCAGAAGAAAGCTATCTTGTCGCATTTAAATTTAATGCATGTGGAAAAACGTGGCAAAGCGGCATGAAAATTTATATCCGTGACAGAAAAACACAAAATTGGTGGATCGCAGGGAAGCGCAATTATTCACATAATAAAATCGTACTTTGTGGCAAAGCCCATTTTTGGTGCCCTAATAAAATCCATTGCCCACCTTACACCAGTGGATGTCTGCTTCACAAAAATAGTGCAGTGACAGTAGCACAACCAATAAGGTTTAACTGAGGAGAGATGATAGTTTATTGCTATTTCCTAGAAATGGGGCACGAGCCCCCAACATCTCTCATCCAGCACCCATTTTAGGGACGTGGCTGGTCAGGTGGAAGCAGTCCGAGAATCCTCTTCCAGACCCCTGATGCGACCGCGAGTCAGGTAATACACACAAAATCACATAATCAGTGAAATAAAAATGAGCACACAAGAATGGACGTATTCTGTGACAGAAATGATCAGACTACAAGGAAGGACAAGTTGGGAGGGAGGGGGGCAAGCCAAACTGAGACCAAATTTGTGTGTGTAAAAGGCTGCTTTATTGAAACAGGTGCATATCACATTAAAAATACTGGCACCTGCCTTACAAAACTAAAACCTCGCAGACTCAGATTGTGATATCTCTATCCAAAACCAATCTTTGTGGTGTCAGGCTGTATTTGAGGGGGGGTATCCCTTGGTGTTGCACTACGTTTCAGGTAGGCTAAGGGACTTGATGTGTCCCATTCTGTATAATAATCAAGTAGTACCATCAGGCCCGGTTCTAGCGGGTGGGCCGGGTGGGCCAGGCCCACCCAAACATGAGCCTGGCCCACCCAAACAGATGCCTTGGCCCTCGCAGTGAGGGCTTGAAGGCGGGCGCCATGTGGAGATGAAGGGTGAAAAAATAAACAAAGCCTTCTTAACATGTAAATGGTCTTTTAAAGACCTGTGAAGTACTCGGGTGCGGCTGCCATAATCTCAAAGACTGTCTGTGTGTGTCTGTGCGCCCTGGCTGAGACAGCTTCCCGGAGATTATCGCAGCCGCACCCGAGTACTTCACAGGTCTTTAAAAGACCATTTACATGTTAAGAAGGCTTTGTTTATTTTCTCACCCCTTCATCTCCACATGGCGAAAGGCAAAAAATTCTTTCTTTGACTACGATCATCTTTGCCTACTGTTCTGCTGCATGGATATTTCTTTTTCTATGCAGCTCAGGAGAAAAGAAGTTTGTTTATTCCTATTCACCTTTCCTGACCCCTGCAGCTGCTTATCACCTGAGGCTGTAACACAAAGTTTGACTAATGGAGTAGTAGGTAAGGAATGTGTTACTTTTTTTTTTAATCTGCACAGGCCCAGCAGGACATATACTTCGTGTGTGTGCTTCATTTAAACAGTTTTTATCATTATCATGGCCAGTGCAGGACAACAATTAGACAATACAAAATGCCCAGATAATGCTGGTGATTAATGATCCTGCTGGAGAGCAATCATTTGTCTGTTAGTTTTTAAATGCAGATGAACTGTATTTTATGTGGATAGCTCAATGGGTTACGGCCTTTGTCACAGAGATCCTTGAGTTACTTGCAGTTCAGAAGGTACAATCCTAACATAGGACAGAGACCAATGAACTGTTACCTAAGAGCTGCATACAAACATGAATGGTATAGTTAGAACTTTGCTTTTTTTGTGTTTTGTGATATAGTTAGAACTTCCTCAGTCTTTCATTATTCTATTGTTGCTAAAATGAGTATGGTTGGGCAGATATACAATTTTATCAGTAAAGCTGACCCCCATGAAAAACTCTTTAAATCCTAAGGTTGTGTTTCCCCGACCAAACCCTCTTAAAATATACTGCCCACCAGTATGGGTGACGTGATTCATACACCTAGTAATCCTCATTGGTTTGTGACATTCCCTGCAGACTGATTTACATACTTGTATGATTCTTTGTCTCTGTATAATGTGTGCGTGATGTAAAGTACTGTGACACCCTACACTGATATGAGTAACGCTGTACAACAAATGAAATGCATATGAGAGAGGGGCTACGTAAAGATGAGGGGGACTGTTGAAGGGTGGTAGTGAGGGAATCCGACGAAGAGGTCATGGGGTGGAGGGGGAGCTAGGGAGAGATGAGGGGCATTGGTGGAGGGTGGTAGTGAGGGAGTCTGAGGAGGAGGTCAAAGGGTGGGGATGCTATGGAGAGATGAGGGGCACTGTGGAGGGTGGCAGTGAGGGAATCCGAGGAGAAGGTCAATGGGGGCTACAGGGAGATGAGGGGCACTGGTGGAGGGTGGCAGTGAGGGAGTCTGAGGGGGAGGTCACGGGGTGGGGGTACCTACGGAGAGATGAGGGGTGCTGGGGGAGGGTAGCAGTGAGGGAAATTGAGGAAGAGGTCATGGGGTGGAGGGGAAAAAATAAATAAATGTAAAAACTACAGAGAGATGAGGGGCACTAGTGGAGGGTAACAGTGAGGGAGTCCAAGGAGGAGGTCAAGGGCTGGGGGGGTGCTATGGAGATATGAGGGGCACTGGTGGAGAGTGGCAGTGAGGGAATCCGAGAAGGAGGTAATTGGGGGAGGTACTTGAGAGAGATGAGGGGCACTGGTGGAGAGTGTCAGTGAGGGAGTCCGAGGAGGAATTCAAGGGGTGGGGGATGCTATGGAGAGATGAGGGGCACTGGCGGAGAGTGGCAGTGAGGGAATCTGGGGAGGAGGTCATGAGGGGGAGGGGCTATGGGGAGATGAGAGGCACTTGTGGCATGTGGCAGTGAGGGAATCTGAGGAGGAGGTCAACAGGGGGGCCATGGAGGGATGAGGGGCACTGTTAGAAGGTGGTAGTAAAGGTATTTACCGAGAAAGAGGTTTTTTGGTGTGGCACCAAAAAAGACTTTCGCATCAGCGCTAAAGCCGGCCCTGTCATGGCCTTCCTGTTTTTGTTTATTTAATTAGCAGTCGGGTCATAAGGGCTACTGTGGAACATACTTTAAAGTGCAAGCTAATTATATTTACTGCTATATTTAATGTTTTAAGTTTGAAGGCGATTTTACTAATGTTTTTACTGGGAAAAATGAAAGTGGAGCCTGATGGTGCCTGATATGGGGCTGGGGCCCAAGGTCAGCTGTGAGATAAGGTGCACTGGAGAGGAGTAGTGGATAATCAAGTCAGTAAGGGAGTGCGTTGCAGAGTCCGGGGTCAGATGGAGGTAGTAATGAAGAGGGATTCTCACTGAAGGCTCGCAAAAAGGGAGTCCAAGATGTGTCACTTGCCTGATAGTCCCACCTCAGAAACCTCCTCTTCACATCAAAGGAACTTTACATGGAAAAAACACTTTTTGAGAGTGATAATATGTAGAAAGAGATTTGGAAAAGAGTGCGTTTTACTGGGCCTTGTAAGACGAAGAAGAGATGAAGGAGGGCCCTAAAGCAGGCCTGCCCAGACATATATGCGACAAATCTAGCCTGCAGTGGCCCACCCAAATGCCCCCCCGGCCCACCCAAATAAAAATTCCTGGAGCCGGGCCTGAGTACCATTAGCCTACATACAAATGGAAATGGCATCACAGTGCTAAACAATATCTGCTTGAAAATATGAATAAAATACTGTTCTGCTTGCAAAGACATCAACCTTTGAGTATAGACACATTATGTATGTGTTCTTCTGGCAACAGGCAGTAGACCTGTAAATTGTTACAGATAAAATAAACATCTCCATAGAACAGGGCACTTTTTGACTATTTCACAAAGCGAAGAAAAACACTATAAATAAAAATATAAGCGCAGTGCACAACCCAACTTTTAAAAGACACATTTTCCATGCAATCAGGCTAAGGCTCAATATTGTTTTTACGGCCTACTTATGCTAACTGAAACACTTTCTTATGAAAAAATAGAGCAGAAGCAGTGAAGCATATTTAGCACCTTTTGTTGTATTGGTAAAGGGTGAGTTCATGGTTGGCGGGGACACTGCAGGTCCCCCTTGGCATCTTGCAGAAGTGCTTTTCACACAATACCAGTGTCATCGTGACATCAAAGCAGGGTGCTTGCAGCATTTATCATAGAAGCTGCTATTTAGAGGGGGAATATTGGTCCTTTGGGAGCTAAAGAATGCGGCCTGCTCTGTGGTACTAAGGCATAGCCTGGTTGACCAGATTTGCTTCCGACGGTGCTGGTGGTGCCCCAGGTAGGGTTGCTCTGGGGTGAGTAGGCCTTCTGGTTGATTTTTGGAGATCAAGGAATTTGTATAAGAGCGATTGTCCATTGATAGAGATTGGAGCGCAGGCATTCATCCCTAAGAGTGATCATTTGGTTTTAGTGCTGGGGGGGGGGGGGGCTTTTATAAGGATTTTTGTTACAAAAATGCAGATGAGACTTAGGGACTGGGTTGCAGGGCAAACCATTAACCCATAGAATGTTCTGCATAGGGAGGTAGTGGGGGATAAGTGACTCGATGTCTTTCTGACTATGTTAAACACTGGAAATATATCTAAAATCATGTAAATAAGATTGAGGTGTGATGTTTTTCCTTAGTGCAGAAGTTATTGATTTTTTTTTGTGTTGATGTTTAATAAATAAATACAGACTCATATTGTGATATCTCTATCCAAAACCAATCTTTGTGGTGTCAGGCTGTCTTTGAGGGGGGCTATCCCTTGGTGTTGCACTATGTTTCAGGTAGGCTAAGGGACTTGATGTGTCCCATTCTGCATAATAATCAAGTAGTACCATTAGCCTACATACAAATGGAAATGGCATCACAGTGCTAAACAATATCTACTGGAAAATATGAATAAAATACTGTTCTGCTTGCAAAGACATCAACCTTTGAGTATAGACACATAATGTATGTGTTCTTCTGGCAACAGGCAGTAGACCTGTAAATTGTTACAGATAAAATAAACATCTCCATAGAACAGGTCACTTTTTGACTATTTAACAAAGAGAAGAAAGACACTGTATACATATAAATCTGAGCGCAGTGCACAATCCAACTTTTAAAAGACATATTTTCCGTGCAACCAGGCTAAGGCTCAATATTATTTTTACGGCCTACTTATGCTAACTGAAACACTTTCTTATGAAAAAATAGAACACATTTACTCTATTTGCAACCCATCCATGCTAATTAAACACAATTTTATTAATTCAAATTTCACACTCCCAATCCCTCCTTCTGATGATTCATATTCATGACATACTAAACTGCACTACAAAACCTCTTCCATAATCCTTTTTTCTGTTTTCTAAATTATTCCCAGGTTTTCAACTAATCATAAACTTCAATTTTTATCTTTTTGAGCTCAATTCCATTACTCTTTTCTTTTTTTGCTCTCATCTTCTCTTTCTTGTGCACACAAATACATTTGTCCCACAAAATGCTACTTCAAAGAAACTTAAAGATGAATATTAGAACAATTATGCACAGTAAGACTACAATTAGTGGTGTTAGAACCTTACAAATCATTCCACCACACACATCACTAAACTACCAACCAACTTTTGTAATCTCTTTTCCAATCACACTAAATATTAAACCAACAGTCTCCAATACATCGTTCTCTTAATGAATATGTGTCACACCAAATATTAGTAATATTACTTATATATTGAAAAATCAGCTTGCTATTTTCAGGTACAAAAGTACAATACTGCTGCACTCTCAAGGCATGGCATACTCCACCTTCCTAGCAAGAACAATATCCAAAGCAAGCCTGTTCTGCTAAACAACTGCATCTTTGGCAGACAAGTCTTCATTAGTTTTAGTTAGTGCATCTGCAGTAGTAGAAGCAAAACAATCTTCCAGAGTCGACAATTTTCAAATCCCCACATCATTCAAAGCAGTACCAATAGGAGGAATAAACACCACAGACATCCATAAACATTTGACCAAATCCATGTTTCAATCTTCTAAGACCATTGTTACTCATTTCATTCACATTGTACACTCTAGGGAAAACTTACAATTAATTAACAAATGCCCACCTAACAGAGTGGCTGGTTAAAATAAGCTGTATTTCCACAAACATAATAAATTGCTCTATATATAGGCTCTTCACTTTTTAGATGCTCACCATCAATCATAAAAGTATAACTACATGTACTATCTCCAGTCATTTCAAACATCTCTAGATTTTCAGACTGCTCTCCCAACTCCTTACTTCTCCTGTTCAATTCTAAGTCAAGGATGCATCGTTGAAATTCTGAATATCTCTTCAGCCTCTTCCTGCAAAACAATCCCTTTTGCTTCATCCAAACTTCTACTAATTCTCACTCTTATCCAGGTAAATTTTCCAATAAAAATGTATTCCAGAGTACTCAATACTATACACGTTCTTCTCATTGTCGATGTAGGCTATTTTAGTATGCCTAATTATTTTAATACTTCAAGATATAGATCCCAATTCTCCAATTTTAAGTAGTTTCTCTGAAGGAAGATCAACATTTACATCATTCTTCTTCAAGAAATCTTGACCATGAAAAATCGACACAAAGACACTGCATGTTAATCCATAGGAAAGCAGAAGTTGATTGCTGGTTGCCCCCTCTTAGACAGATGTTTTATATATTAATAATACTAAGATACTCATTTTACAAACTAACATATACATTTTCAATAACAGCATCTCTTGAAATATTTATATGTCAAACCTTTTATCCCAAGAATCAGTATAATTAATATTATGCAATTCAATTTCAGATTTAATAGAAACATTTCCAACTGAGGTGTGAAGGCCAACCAGAATACCGAGGTAAATTATTAATATGAAAATTGTAAAAATTATTCTTAATGTTACACAACAGCTCTTTTTAATTTTGGCCTACTTCTTCTGTAACACTCTGTCAAAAACAAAATTCTAGACCACTAGATTTTGTTCAAAATCGAATAACTTCAAAACCTTCAAATGTTAATATATCAACAGTAATGAATTCAGTTAAAGAGAAGTTTATGAAAAACCTACTATCTTCAGCTGGATACCTATGGTACAAAACTAATCTTTTCTGGGTGCCAGGAATTAGACACTAATTTGAAAATAATGTAGGCACTTTTAAATTTGTCATAAATTGTAAGTTTGACTTTCAGAACTTCATCAATATTCTTCAACATTGATTTTCTCCAGTTTCATTTCACAACAAGTTCATGGAGAGCCTTCAAAAACTAACTGAGAGTTTTTCAAGTCAAAGTCTCTTTGTTCTAGTTTACTTTTGGGTAGGTATGGCCATTATGGTGCTGCATACACCTTATTTAGTATTTTTACTCTTGTTGATTTTCTGGCTACTGGTTGCTCTGACTGTCACTCAAATCTGCTTCTGATTGTGCCACTTTTTGTTCTGTGTCTTCAGCAAATGTTCCAAAACTCTGATCTTGGCTTGCTGCTCCTTACGCCCCTCTTACACTTTCAGGCTATCCTTCTTGCATTCATTTTTCATCATCAACCCCACTTATGACAACTGCTGCTTCATTATAGTCACTTGCCACTTGATTTGTACAATTTTCAACTGGAATAGCTGGAGTTTCTCTGGGTTTTTTTAATTCAAATTTTTGTTTTCAGATTTTTGTGAGTTTGAGTTTGTGTTGTTTGTTCTGATGCTTACACAACCTCTTCTCCACCCCCTTCTGGATTCATGTATGGAACTCGATTGTGACACTGTGAAGCAGTGGTTGGTATCATCACTTCTTCATCCGCAATCTTTACTCTCTTCATCTGAGATGCATGTATCAACTGTGGTTAGCCTGCACATTTCACAACAGTATTTATGACATGTATTACTTGGAAGGGTCCATGCTACTTTTGATCCAAGCAGCTTTTCTGAACAAACTTCTATACAACAGCCCAGTCACCAGGTTGAACGTCATGGCAGGGTTTTTTCGATTTCACTTGATGAGAAATAGAATGTACCATAGGAGAGTGCTGCACACGGAAACGTTACTTCATTTGCTTATTTTAACTATTTTAATTCATTTAAATTCATTGTTTGATGAAATGCTTGAATTTGAACAGCTAAATCAAGGGAAAGAATGTGTAGATTGGGGGACTGTTGTTTTATGATACGCCTCACTTAAGAAACAATAGAGAGGCAGTTTTTGCCTTCTGTACCGTAGAACTGGTGCAAGAGCAACTGGAAGGTTGGCACCGTAGCAGCTAAACATCCATGTCTTTAAATGATGGCTGCGGTGTGGGTGCACCACTGGTGTGCCGAAGGCATGACAAAGTGATTCAGAAAAGGGTGTGGCAGGGTATACTCAGACATGAGTCCCTTGCTCACTGCTCCATCAGGATTCAAGCAAGCCGGGCCGACGACGCCTGAAATGGCAGAAACCGGTCCCAGGAAGCTTGTCTCCTTTCTGGTGAAGAATTGGCTTGGTAGTTTGGTCTGCCCTGTTCCCATGATGCACTGGGCCAGGGACAGACTAATTTGCATATAGCCAGGTTCTGAGCTGGGATGGGGCAGTGAGCTAAATAACGGTGATGGATCAAGCCCTGATCCTTGGACTGGGTAAGAGTGGTCTGCTTAATTCAGACACTCTGTTCATCACCACCCCCTTTTCTGAATCGTTTTTGGCCACTATAGGTGTGGCAGGGTATACTCAGACATGAGTCCCTTGCTCACTGCTCCATCAGGATTCAAGCAAGCCGGGCCGACGACGCCTGAAATGGCAGAAACCGGTCCCCAGAAGCTTGTCTCCTTTCTGGTGAAGAATTGGCTTGGTAGTTTGGTCTGCCCTGTTCCCATGATGCACTGGGCCAGGGACAGACTCATTTGCATATAGCCAGGTTCTGAGCTGGGATGGGGCAGTGAGCTAAATAACGGTGATGGATCAAGCCCTGATCTTTGGACTGGGTAAGAGTGGTCTGCTTAATTAAGACACTCTGTTCATCACCACCCCCTTTTCTGAATCGTTTTTGACCACTATAGGTGTGGCAGGGTATACTCAGAAATGAGTCCCTTGCTCACTGCTCCATCAGGATTCAAGCAAGCCGGGCCGACGACACCTGAAATGGCAGAAACCGGTCCCCGGAAGCTTGTCTCCTTTCTGGTGAAGAATTGGCTTGGTAGTTTGGTCTGCCCTGTTCCCATGATGCACTGGGCCAGGGACAGACTAATTTGCATATAGCCAGGTTCTGAGCTGGGATGGGGCAGTGAGCTAAATAACGGTGATGGATCAAGCCCTGATCTTTGGACTGGGTAAGAGTGGTCTGCTTAATTCAGACACTCTGTTCATCACCACCCCCTTTTCTGAATCGTTTTTGGCCACTATAGGTGTGGCAGGGTATACTCAGACATGAGTCCCTTGCTCACTGCTCCATCAGGATTCAAGCAAGCCGGGCCGACGACGCCTGAAATGGCAGAAACCGGTCCCCAGAAGCTTGTCTCCTTTCTGGTGAAGAATTGGCTTGGTAGTTTGGTCTGCCCTGTTCCCATGATGCACTGGGCCAGGGACAGACTCATTTGCATATAGCCAGGTTCTGAGCTGGGATGGGGCAGTGAGCTAAATAACGGTGATGGATCAAGCCCTGATATTTGGACTGGGTAAGAGTGGTCTGCTTAATTAAGACACTCTGTTCATCACCACCCCCTTTTCTGAATCGTTTTTGACCACTATAGGTGTGGCAGGGTATACTCAGACATGAGTCCCTTGCTCACTGCTCCATCAGGATTCAAGCAAGCCGGGACGACGACGCCTGAAATGGCAGAAACCGGTCCCCGGAAGCTTGTCTCCTTTCTGGTGAAGAATTGGCTTGGTAGTTTGGTCTGCCCTGTTCCCATGATGCACTGGGCCAGGGACAGACTAATTTGCATATAGCCAGGTTCTGAGCTGGGATGGGGCAGTGAGCTAAATAACGGTGATGGATCAAGCCCTGATCTTTGGACTGGGTAAGAGTGGTCTGCTTAATTCAGACACTCTGTTCATCACCACCCCCTTTTCTGAATCGTTTTTGGCCACTATAAGTGTGGCAGGGTATACTCAGACATGAGTCCCTTGCTCACTGCTCCATCAGGATTCAAGCAAGCCGGGCCGACGACTCCTGAAATGGCAGAAACCGGTCCCCGGAAGCTTGTCTCCTTTCTGGTGAAGAATTGGCTTGGTAGTTTGGTCTGCCCTGTTCCCATGATGCACTGGGCCAGGGACAGACTAATTTGCATATAGCCAGGTTCTGAGCTGGGATGGGGCAGTGAGCTAAATAACGGTGATGGATCAAGCCCTGATCTTTGGACTGGGTAAGAGTGGTCTGCTTAATTCAGACACTCTGTTCATCACCACCCCCTTTTCTGAATCGATGGCATGACAAAGGCAAGCCCGCCTGCGCCCGTCTGTGCCCGTCATCGCCCGACTGGAACTAGGGGCCCTGCACAAATCGGCCCAGGACTGTATAAATATTTTTAAAAATAAACCAGTGGCGATTAGACCTCCACCGGAGTACCGGTGCCCCCCCCCTTGCTTAGGGCTGATAACCTGCATGAACATAGAAGCGTATGTAGTGTACGTATGACCTAAATAGCCAAACGAGTCAGAAAACACTTATAATATCGCCACATCAGATGGAAGTATTTTGGAATGTGGGACTGATTAATAGCTTTTCAGTTCCAAGATATGCCGCTGATATCAGGACATTACTAGAAGAAGATAATCTGGATGCGCTGTTTATCACGGAAATGTGGCTTAATGACAGTTCTGGTCTGGACATCTTCATGGCCCTTCCAACAGGTTTCTAGATACACGATTAGGCCGATTAGAAAAAATAGGGGGTGGGATTGCCATCTAATTAAAAGATGAGTTTAGGTGGACAGCATTCTCCTTCCCACTCCTGGAGTGTGAACGTCTTCAATTTCACATCACACTCTCCTTTAGACCTTTACTAAAAAAATATCGTCTAGATCCAGCAGTACCTGGCAACCTCCGACCAATATCGTTATTCCCTTTTGTAGTTAAACTTTTAGAGAAACATGTCAACCAGACATCCAGTTTTTTTGGAGGATAATGACCTTCTTCATCGATCCAGATGGGCTTTTGTACGCAACCCAATACCAAGGCTGTGTTACTGGTGGTCACAGAGGAGCTTAAAGACTTACTGGACAATGGGGGGGTCTGCTGCTATTTTGCTCCTAAGCACAACGTTCGACACTGTAGACCATACCATCTTGAGAGAAAGGCTCAGGGAAGTAGGAATTCAGTACACATCCTTAGATTGGCTCACCTCCATTTTAGAAGATAGATCCTATCAAGTCACTGAGAATGCCATCTTCTCTGATAGTCTGCCATCCATATGTGGAGTGTCGCAGGGATCATCACTCAGCCCGACCCTGTATAATGTTTACGTTCGACAGCTGGCTACTATTGTACAGGAGTTTGGTATCTTTGCTGTCTTCTATGCAGATGATACTCAGTTGGCGGCTTTGTTGTGAAACAAGCTTAATATTGAACATCAACAATTGTTACCTTGCTTGGAAAGAGTGGTCAACTGGATGATGAACTGCTTTTTTGAAATTGAATGGCTAAAAAAGTGAACTAATGTTATTAGGGAACTAATGATATTAGGGAACATGGTCATACCTAGACCACTGGTTAGCTGGCCAAATTGCATGGTTAACCCCCACGCCCCAGATCCAAATTCCTCTTGACAAATTAGGGAATGCGGCTGGATAAAGCCCTCGCAATGGATCAACAAGCAAAACAAATTGGCTGGCATCTGCTTCGGTCTACTTAGAATAATCAGAAAGATATTAGCACTGATCCTGGAGCACCTAAGACAAATTGTGATTCAAGCCCTCATAGTTTCCCGTTTGTATTACATTAATTCTCTCTATGTGGGCTCACCAAAGTGTGTAATAAAAAGACTTCAGGTGGTGCAAAATGCAGCACCAAGGCTGCTTCTCAAGGTCCCAAGTTATGTCCCAGTAAGAGAGTCTTTGAAACAGCTCCACTGGCTGCCGGTTAATGCACAGATTAAGTTCAAATCCCTTTGCATTGCACATAAGGCCATAAAGAATAAAGGTCCAGTTAAGCTCAAATGTCTGGTATCTTCTTATGGCCCAGACAGACTTCTAGGATCATGTCAACAACACATTCATAGTGCTACTAGAGTCAAAAGAGCAAGATGGGGCGGAAGATCATTTGCTCACCTGGTACCACAGTTATGGAATAGTCTCCCGCTCGGTATAAGATTACATTTAGGAAAAAACTCAAGACCTGGTAGTTCCCCCACTAACACGTTACCATGCACAGATATCCAGTTCAGCACTCATCAGTGCAGGGTAGCCCTTGGGTAGCAATGCTCTTTACAAAATCCTAAACACAAACATCAGCCAAGACTTTGCAATAGTCCAGAACAATGTTGACAAGTGAAGTTGGAGGAATCTGCATTATTCTGCCCATAATCTGCCCATAATCAAGTCATGAGGTGAGAGACAATGATTTTATTAGGTGTGTTGCTAATATTCATAAACACAAGTGGCAGGGCATCTGGCCATTTCAGTGAGGTGAATTTATATCTTGAACAACTTTGACTTGAAAGTGACTATCAACTACTCCTGACACTGCTGATCGAGACCTATAGGGGAACGCTTGCTCTACATTTAGTGCCATACACAAGAGTTTCATTATTTTACTTTAAAGGGAGTAAATAATGTTAAAGAAGTTGGAAACTGATCTAGGGATCAACTCCCTCAAAAAGAGCTTGGCCAATATTAAGCTGTCACACCTGCATGAACATAGAAGCGTATGTAGTGTACGTATGACCTAAATAGCCAAACGAGTCAGAAAACACTTATAATATCGCCACATCAGATGGAAGTATTTTGGAATGTGGGACTGATTAATAGCTTTTCAGTTCCAAGATATGCCGCTGATATCAGGACATTACTAGAAGAAGATAATCTGGATGCGCTGTTTATCACGGAAATGTGGCTTAATGACAGTTCTGGTCCGGACATCTTCATGGCCCTTCCAACAGGTTTCTAGATACACGATTAGGCCGATTAGAATAAATAGGGGGTGGGATTGCCATCTAATTAAAAGATGAGTTTAGGTGGACAGCATTCTCCTTCCCACTCCTGGAGTGTGAACGTCTTCAATTTCACATCACACTCTCCTTTAGACCTTTACTAAAAAAATATCGTCTAGATCCAGCAGTACCTGGCAACCTCCGACCCATATCGTTATTCCCTTTTGTAGTTAAACTTTTAGAGAAACATGTCAACCAGACATCCAGTTTTTTTGGAGGATAATGACCTTCTTCATCGATCCAGATGGGCTTTTGTACGCAACCCAATACCAAGGCTGTGTTACTGGTGGTCACAGAGGAGCTTAAAGACTTACTGGACAATGGGGGGGTCTGCTGCTATTTTGCTCCTAAGCACAACGTTCGACACTGTAGACCATACCATCTTGAGAGAAAGGCTCAGGGAAGTAGGAATTCAGTACACATCCTTAGATTGGCTCACCTCCATTTTAGAAGATAGATCCTATCAAGTCACTGAGAATGCCATCTTCTCTGATAGTCTGCCATCCATATGTGGAGTGTCGCAGGGATCATCACTCAGCCCGACCCTGTATAATGTTTACGTTCGACAGCTGGCTACTATTGTACAGGAGTTTGGTATCTTTGCTGTCTTCTATGCAGATGATACTCAGTTGGTGGCTTTGTTGTGAAACAAGCTTAATATTGAACATCAACAATTGTTACCTTGCTTGGAAAGAGTGGTCAACTGGATGATGAACTGCTTTTTTGAAATTGAATGGCTAAAAAAGTGAACTAATGTTATTAGGGAACTAATGATATTAGGGAACATGGTCATACCTAGACCACTGGTTAGCTGGCCAAATTGCATGGTTAACCCCCACGCCCCAGATCCAAATTCCTCTTGACAAATTAGGGAATGCGGCTGGATAAAGCCCTCGCAATGGATCAACAAGCAAAACAAATTGGCTGGCATCTGCTTCGGTCTACTTAGAATAATCAGAAAGATATTAGCACTGATCCTGGAGCACCTAAGACAAATTGTGATTCAAGCCCTCATAGTTTCCCGTTTGTATTACATTAATTCTCTCTATGTGGGCTCACCAAAGTGTGTAATAAAAAGACTTCAGGTGGTGCAAAATGCAGCAGCAAGGCTGCTTCTCAAGGTCCCAAGTTATGTCTCAGTAAGAGAGTCTTTGAAACAGCTCCACTGGCTGCCGGTTAATGCACAGATTAAGTTCAAATCCCTTTGCATTGCACATAAGGCCATAAAGAATAAAGGTCCAGTTAAGCTCAAATGTCTGGTATCTTCTTATGGCCCAGACAGACTTCTAGGATCATGTCAACAACACATTCATAGTGCTACTAGAGTCAAAAGAGCAAGATGGGGCGGAAGATCATTTGCTCACCTGGTACCACAGTTATGGAATAGTCTCCCGCTCGGTATAAGATTACATTTAGGAAAAAACTCAAGACCTGGTAGTTCCCCCACTAACACGTTACCATGCACAGATATCCAATTCAGCACTCATCAGTGCAGGGTAGCCCTTGGGTAGCAATGCTCTTTACAAAATCCTAAACACAAACATCAGCCAAGACTTTGCAATAGTCCAGAACAATGTTGACAAGTGAAGTTGGAGGAATCTGCATTATTCTGCCCATAATCTGCCCATAATCAAGTCATGAGGTGAGAGACAATGATTTTATTAGGTGTGTTGCTAATATTCATAAACACAAGTGGCAGGGCATCTGGCCATTTCAGTGAGGTGAATTTATATCTTGAACAACTTTGACTTGAAAGTGACTATCAACTACTCCTGACACTGCTGATCGAGACCTATAGGGGAACGCTTGCTCTACATTTAGTGCCATACACAAGAGTTTCATTATTTTACTTTAAAGGGAGTAAATAATGTTAAAGAAGTTGGAAACTGATCTAGGGATCAACTCCCTCAAAAAGAGCTTGGCCAATATTAAGCTGTCACACCTTCTTAACAGGTAAGATTCCACCCACCCAGAAAAAAGACAAACAATCAGTAAAACATAACATAACTTATTAAAGGGGGTATGGCCACAAAATCTATCTGCAGCCTTGTGAATGGTCCCTCAGACTAGCCAACGTGACGTAAAGTCACAGGAGTCTTTTTTGATAATATTTAACTGTTGAACTAACGCAACACTGACATAAAAATTCAGCAACAGCTCTAAAATGAGGATTTAACTAGAACTGTTTGAATATCTTGAGCATTTCATTACACCAACATGCGTAGGGTCATGAAAGTATCTCACTATCTGACTAAAAGTAGAATTTGGCAAAACATATATCACATCAGTTGATCTCCATCAATTATTATCATCTTTGGTACAGACTTCTGAAGCTGACTTTTTATTAGATCCTTAGGCACAATGTTGTCCAACTTTTTCAGTTCTTTCAATGTCTGAATTAATGTAGACAAGAAACAATATATTTTTCAGAATTACATTCTTTGTTTGATTCTAATGTACTGGACATAAGAACACAATATTTTGCAACTTCATTTATATATCGCTTGCCAATGTTACCACATCATCATCACTCTTTTCACAACCGAATCTTATCTTGGCAATTGTAATGCATTAACTAGCGCCAAAATTCTTGGCCCATTTATAATTGGAGTTCTATAGGATGTAATGAAACCCTTTTGTGACCATAATTGGCCAAAATTGTGAGCCACTCCAAAAACGTCTTGTCTGTTAGTTCAGATTGTAGCTCTCAAGCCATTGGCCACACAACATGCTCTTGTAATGGCTGTTAATCCTGCTACTTGGGCTGAGGTTAAATAAAACAATATGATGCTTCAACAATGCATGCTATTGTGCAAAACATATATGCTGCTCTAAATGTTCCTTGATGGTCTCTCAGACAAGACCCATCTACAAATAAAATAAAATCAGCCAATTTGAGAGGTACATATTTAATGTCTGGTCTTGGCTTGGTACACAATTCTGTCACTTCAATGCAGTCATGGTCACAATCATTATTTCCTTCACTGGTATCTTTCCCAGCAGGCTTTGGCTTAAATTTGGCTGGATTCAGGGTACTGCAACAACACATTGTGTCCATTTTCTCAAAGATGGTTTAGTAATGCTGTCGAGTCAAACTTACATGCTTCTGGCTGTGATAATGAGGCAATCAATATATTGCATTAACACTGAATTGTAGAGCAGGTGTAAACTTTCTAAATTCTTCTTCAGAATTTGGGCGAACATGTATGGACTTTTCATATACCCCTGTGGGATTCAACACTGGACCATTACTCTTTAAAAAATAAAAAAAGTAAAATAAATATTGACTATCCTCATGAAGAGGAATAGAAAAATATGCGTGACACGTATCATTTATAGTGAACCACTCTGTGTCCGCAGGGATTTGGAACAAAATGAAAGCCGGATCTGTTGCCACAAGACAACATGGGATTACAGTACTATTAATTTTGCGCATGTATTGCCGTATGCACCATTTCCCATTTGTTTTTTTTAAATTCCCCTGATTGGGGAGTTACAGTGACTTCCTAGCACTCCTTCAAAAATGCCAAGCTCAATAATTTTCTCATTGACAGGTCCCATTCCCTCCTCTGCTTCATGAGTAAGCTTGTACTGAGGAGTACAAGGTTATACCAAATTTTGTTTCACTTTAATCTCCGCTGGCTCTGCACTTTTTAATAATGTGAATTCTTTACCAGTAAAACCCCAAACCTTCTTTTTCACTGTGTACCTTAAATCAGGAGGTAAATCCCCTTTTACGAGAACCAGGAACGGATTCACTCATGACTCTTGTTATTTTAGTTTTAATTCAGAACACTTATCTTGCATCTGAATTACTACACCATCCTGTGTGGAATAAATTAAACAGTTAATTTCACATAAGAGATCACGACCCAACAAATTAACAGGACTCGTGTCACATATAATGAACTGGTGATCATTCTTCATTATTTATTTATTTATTTATTTAATTTGTATAGCGCGTTATAACCACCGGGGTCTCTAAGCGCTGATTGTCCAGGTTGCATAGTGGGGCTTGGCATTTTGCTTGATCTTAACAAAGCACCTAGTGGCTCTTAAATGCTTGCTTAAACAAAACAGTTTTTAAGTTTTTTCTGAAGGCTAACAAATTGCGTTCCTTCCTTAGTTCTGGGGCCAATTTGTTCCACAGAGCTGGGAGTGTTTTAGAAAAAGCACGTCCCCCCACCGTGGCCAATTTAAACCGGGATTGGGATAGGAGAGTAGCATCTGATGAACGTAAAGTCCTGCACGGCGTATAGAGGGATAGTCGGGACTTCAGATATTTTGGTGCATTCCCGTACAGCGCCTTGTGTACTATACACAGTCCTTTGAATACTACTCTCTGCCGAATTGGGAGCCAATGAAGCTCCTGCATCAGAGGGGACGAGTGGGTCATCCTGGGTTTCTTGTAAATCAGCCTGGCTGCATCGTTCATAACCCCCTGTAGCTTGTCCAGCAACCGCTGGGGTAGCCCTATATACAGAGAGTTTCCATAATCCAGCCTGGCCAAGATTATAGCTGAAACCACATGTTTCAGGGTGGAAAAAGAAAGCAGTGCCGATATTTTTCTCAGCTGCCGCAGTAAGCCAATACAGGTACCCCCTACAGTCGTGACTTGTTTTTCCATGGAGAGTTTTCCATCCATGTACAGACCCAGACTTTTAACTGCCGCCGCTGGTTTCGGTGGCACACCCAGCTCTACAGGCCAGAATTCCTCATTCCAGGGGTTGCCCGAGATGGAGATGGGCAACACTTCCGTCTTTTCCGGGTTAATTTTTAAGGAGTTTTTAGACATCCAATTAACCGTGGCTTTAAGTATATCCTGTAGCCTGGTGGACGCTCCTGGACCTTCATCCAGCCGAATAATAATCTGGGTGTCGTCGGCGTAATTATAAACTAGGCAATCCATCCTATTCAGGAGTGCAATCAATGGCTGCAGATAGATGTTGAAGAGTAGGGGTGACAAAGCAGAGCCCTGTGGGACCCCGCAAGTGATAGGCGCGGAGGTGGAAAGCAGGTCCCCCAGCTGTACTCTCTGTGTCCTACCCTGCAGGAATGATGCAAGCCATGCCAAAGCTGTGCCCCTGATACCAAAAGACCTCAACCGCGACAAAAGTTGTTCATGACACACGGTATCAAAGGCCGCAGAGAGATCTAGTAGTACCAGGGCGCTAGGTGTTTTTATATCCGCCCGACTCCTCAAATCATCCAGAATTGATAGCATAACTAGTTCCGTGCTGTGATTAGCACGGAACCCTGCCTGATTGACCTCCAGCAGGTTGTTGCTCTCTAGATGTTTTGAGAGCGATACCAACACATGCTGCTCAGTCACCTTAGCCAAAAAAGGCAACTGGGAGATGGGACGGAAGTTCTTTAGACACTTTGTGTCCGAACCAGGTTTTTTTAAATAAATTATACCATTTTTTTACAGAGACATTTGCTGACACCTTATTAGTAATATGTTTGTTAGATAAACTTACAACTTGGACGTTTGTTACTGCATGGGGGACTTTGGGAACCATTAAAAATAACACACCCAGGCACGCAACCTAGATTTACAATGTGTTGAGACCCAGACTACTGAAATGACGTGGAACTGCAAGATGGTATCTTTAAAAAAAAAAAAAATCTTAATGTTTTAATAATTACCATGTACATATGAATAAAAGTTTTACATTCAAAATATTTATACATAATCAAAATACATTGCATTGACAACAATTTATATAAAAAACAATAAAAAATACAAATGAGGTAATGACGAATTCTTCTCTACGCGTTTCGACAACAAGTGTCTTCGTCAGGAATTTACCATCTAGAAGCTTTTAAAACAATCTGACTCAGGCTCTGGCTGAGATTCTGTAGAGCGATCACTGGTTTGTGCTGTCTTATGGATAGTGCCACCTGTGATTTAGGGTGCTCTGGGTCAATTCAAGTTCTACAGAAGGTGGTGATCTAGTTGGCGGACATGCCGTGAAGCTTTATTCTAATCGTAAGGGCGATCTCCCTATAGGCGGTTTGCCGGGGACGTGATATGGCCGGATATATCTAAAAGACCTGTTGTTAGGTACTCGAAATCTGTGAATTAGAGTCCGGATGTCTATTATAACAATGGTCCTCTGATATTTTGATAAAATGTGACCTCTAATGTTGTGATTCCAGATGATTGGGTACTGACTTGGTGCAGACTCAAGTCCACTAAAACTTGGCTGTTTACTAAAAGCAACGTTGCAGCTTGCCGAAGATGTGGCTGCTGTGGTGCGAGCTGCATAAGCTCAAATACTGGTGCAGCAAAACTCGGCTGGTGAATAAAAGCGACGTGGCAGTTTACCAAAGATGTGGCTGCTATCACACGAAGCTGGGTGAGGCAAGGATTGCCTTCAATCTTCTATGGAGTCTGCTGCTCGAAAAAATATTGTACTACAATTTTCTCGGAATCTAATTCACAGCCAGGAGGATAGCATAGAACAAAAAGGATCTAGATTGCCCAGTGATACTGTGGTCTATTCCGAAGATAATCAGTGGAAGAGATATGCACAGTGTGGTCTTAAGCATAGAAGATAGAGCGTCCATCACCTTCTCCCAGAAATGACAAATGGCAGGGCAGTCTTTAAACATATGAACGTCCGAAGCCTCGGGTAAATTGCATTTATTACATTTTTTCCCCAGCTGATATTTGGAAAGCCTCTGGAGGGAGAGGTATGCTCGATGTAACGTGAACAGGTGGTTTCTTTTTAGCCATACTGGTTTCACAAGCATATATAACATATTAAAAGAACTCTGCCAGTTTTGCTCCCCCTGGTCTCCCATCTCCTCTCCCCAAAGCTTCTCAGGGAGTTTAAAGTCGCCATCTATTTCTTCTAGAATCGCCCAATACCAACATGAGACCTCCTTGCCCCCCCTGGCCTTGTAACCAGTAGATTTTCCAGGTTACTGTATTTACCCAGGGGGACCCCCTTCCCAAGTAGTGCCTGGGCCCAGCTGATCAGTTGCAAATACTTAAATCTAGAGAGGCATGGCCCAACTCTCCCCAGCAGCTCCTCCCAAGATAGCATTGAGCCGCCTGACACCAACTCTCCCCAAGTCAGCAAACCAGCATCCCTTATAGGATTCGCCAAGCTGTCTTTAAGAAATGGTGGAGTACCAGGCGAGTCCCACAAGGGTGCCACATTGGAGAAATAGCCGAGCCCCAGCTTTTTTCTAATTATAGACCAGCTTCTAGTCAGTGAATGGAGAATTTTTTGTTTCACTTTTAAAAAAAACTTTTGGTCTCCAAACTTAAAGAGAAAGCCTGCAGATGGAAACCGGAACCCTCCAACATTCCTCGAAACATCCTACCTCTAGCGTTATCTAGTGGTATCTTTAGCAACATTCTAGAGTAGGATAATTCGAACGCCCAGGCATAGTACTGCAGGTCTGGTAACGTTAACCCTCCTTTTTGTCTCCTTCTCCTCAACTTTTTCCAAGAGAGACGTGTGGCTCCGTACCTCCAAATAAAAGAATTTATATCTTGTTGGCATTTAGCTATTTGTTTGTTATCGAAGGCCATTGGAATGGAATTAAACAAAAAGGTATATTTTGGCAGGATTGACATTTTAATCAGGTTTGTCCTCCCAAAGATGGTTAAAGGGAGGTGGTTCCATGCCTTAAGCTTTTTACGACACTCGTTATGTACACGCTCTAGATTTTGTGCGGCGATCCTACTGACATCTTGCACAATTCTAATGCCAAGATAGCGCATAGATGTCACGATCTCTTCAAGGAAACTAGTTGTATTCCAAGCCATTATTTCAGTTTTTTCGGAGTTTATCTGATATCCAGAGATCTTTCCAAACTCCTCTGCCCTCTTAATTACAGTGGAGAGGGCCTCGTCTAGATTAGATGTCATTATGAGGATATCTTCCGCATATAGGGCTACCCACTTCTCCCAACCTCCAAAGCAAAAAGATGTTATATTAGCCTCCTCTCTGAGAATCTGAGCAAAGGGCTCAATGTAGAGATCAAATAGAAGGGGGGAAAGCGGGCAGCCCTGCCTAGTACCTCTTGAGATGTTGAAAGGCTCTGTCAGGATATTATTTACAAGAAGCCTGGCTGTCGGGGCTTTATATATAAGAGATACCATGCGGCAAAAATTTTCCGGTAAATTAAATTTCCTCATAACTGTGCCCAGAAAGGCCCAGTTGACCCTATCAAAGGCCTTCGTGGCATCAAGTGTAAAGGTAGCAAGAGGGAGAGAGAAAGTGGTAGCGATGTCGATTGCTCCAACTAGATCTTGAGTGAGGTCTGCTAAATGTCTGCCTTTAATAAAACCCCTTTGGTCGTCATGAATAATTGAACTTGCCACTGCTCCTAGCCTATCCGCCATAATAGCAGCAAAGATTTTGTAGTCGCTATTGAGGAGCGATATCGGGCGATATGACCCACATTTTTTCACATCTTTCCCTGGTTTAGGTATTAATACCACCGTGGCATCATTCCAAGAATTAGGGGGATCCCTGCCTCCCAGAAGAATTCCATTAAAGACAGAGGCCGGGACCGGAGCAATCTCGCTGCTTAGGGCTCTGTAGAGTTCACCTGGTAGCCCATCCGGGCCTGCTGCCTTGCCCCGCCTCACATGCCCTAAAGCTCTACTAATCTCCTCCACAGAGATCTCTCTTTCCAAAGTCTTGCTTTGGTCCATTGATAGGTGGGGGGTGAAGGCTTGATTCAGCCAGGCTTCCCTCGCTGCCATGTCCTCACAAATATCTTCTCTATAGATAGCCTGAAAAAAATCTTTAAAGGCACCCCCAATTCCTAATTGAGTTATCCGCGGAGTCACTTCTCCCTCTACCTTGATCTCCCTGATATATATGTTAAATTATTAAATGAAAAACACACTCCAAGAAAAATATTATTTCTGGATCATGCATTAACGCTTCAATAATTAGGTCATTCCACAAACACTTGCCTTAAAGGGGTCTAAAAAATGTTGTAAAAAGTAAGAAAAAATAAATGGAGGGGCTTAAAGTTTTTGCTTGAAGCCCACCCCTGGTGCCGATTTATACTCTACTGTGAACAGAGTTCAGTCAAAACTGTACTGTTAAAATGGGGTTTCTTTTTTCTCTTAGTGCATCCCTTGCCCCTGTGTGTCTGGCCATAATTGCAGTCAGGATCTCAAGCTGACAATGGCAAAAACAAAAATATTAATAACCATGGAATTATAAGAAAACAGTAAAATGCAAGCCACCCTCACTGTGCAATCTGTGTCAGTTAGGATATGGAAAATCCCGATATTTTTCCCAATTAAAAAATGATAACATGCAGTTTAGGACATAGTGTTGGGCACAGACAGACATGCTTTTTCAGGCAGCATATACTCTTGTCTGGTGCATAATTTGAATTGCTTCCAGGTGTTTATAGTGGGGCACAATTGAGTTGTATCTGAAGGCAGTGTGATGTTCTCTCATTGGGGCAGTGGGGCAGTATGGTGTTTAGTGTGGGAGAGGATGTGGCACTCTGTGCCGATGACAGAAACTGCAAGGCTCTGAGACAAATGGCTTTTGATAGCACTTTTAGATGTATACTACTGAAGGGAATTTTAGGGTTCAGATAATCTGGGCGCACTACCTCAGGTTAAACGTTCAAGTGTGGAAGAACATAGATGGTGAGTGGGTGGTGCGTTAAGAGCAGACGGAAAATTACCCCTAACCGTCTAAGGAGTCAAGAGACCATACACATATGAACAGCTAAGCTCTCGCAACCACAAATAAAGTTTCACAATTCAATTGATTGATGATATACAACACAAAAAGTAACATAGAAGCAGATCCTTTGGTGTGAATCCTGTCCCAGCAGGATTGAGTTTTAATGGGTCCAGACTTGAGAAATAACAGTCAGCCGACACGTGTTTCGTCGTGTGCCGTTGAGTCAACACGACTCTTCAGGGCTGAAGGTATAAAACACAAAGTATGTACATTTACTGGTACGTCATTTTACAAGTTTGTACTGCATATGGTGACATAAAGTGCATCATACATGCAGTAGTGATATGTGTACCCACTCGCACAAGGAGTGGATGTGATGAGTGAAGACTTTCAAAACACTGCGAGTGTCACACTCTACGGAAGTGAGTTGGTTGCCGAGAGTGATTGTGCCTTTCGGTATAAAGTGACTGGTATTTCAGTAAAAAATAGTGGCAAGTGTTCTCGTGCACACGGTGATCCTGTCCTTCTAGGGTTGCAGTGTGGTGAGAATAGGTTCGTGAAAGCAAGCAAAAGTGCAGTGAACGTTTCTTTTGTGACAAGTTCTTGGTATCAAGTGGGAATAATCATGTGTGGTTACACACTACGTGATATCTTTGAGCCAAAATTCAGAGCGATAAGTTAGAAGCATGCTCTCCATATTGCGAGTAGTATATTACCTTAGAGTCAACCCTTACGATGGGGTTGAGCGAGGTCTGGGCCTTATAGCGGTGTACCCTTTAGGTAAATTGGCGAGATGCTGTCTAACCAAACGAAAAGGCAGAACAAAAAAGGGGGTGGGGAGAAAAAAGAGTAAAACATAATCAGGAAGGCATAAAAGAGCGGAGTGTGATACAGTCCGTCCCTGGAGGGTTAGACTGAAAATAAAAAAATAAAAAGAATAACCAGGATATTGGAAAGGAAGTGTCCTTACCACTAGGAGTAGTAGAATTTTAAGAAATTTAGTTGCAAACGGATGGATTATCCTGTGGTTCCGAAAATAAAGTCACGTGCTAATCGACTAGTGACGTCTGTTTCTTAGTGGTATCAGAGATTTCCTGGTGCAGGGCCTCTAGTAGAGAAATATGATTACAAAACACCAAGGTTAGTAAACCATGGGTGAAGAATTGTACAGTTCACATGACGAGTTCAGGAAACATAATGTGTAAGGATGTAGCGTTAGAAAAGTACCTGGATTAAGTCATGTAAACTACGAAAACCGGGAGGGGATCCATAAAGAAGAAAACCATGGAAGACGGGTGTGCTTCCTGGTTAGTGGTGAGCTGAAACAAGAAAGGTTTGCACCAATTAGAAATTGCCCAGCGCCGCTGTAGCGTGTTGTTCCTGAAGTCAGGAAGCTTTCGTTAGAGGGGGTCTGTTTGGTTCCTAGCGCGTGGGCAGCCACTCACCTATTAATCGGTATCCCTCCTCTGTGTGTTCCCGGTGGCCGTCTGTCATGAACGGACCCTGGGCCGGAGGAGGAAATGACGTTATATGGGCAGAAAATTAAAAACCGACGATGTCCGGAAGTTCGAGGAGAAACGGTATGCGAGCGGCCGCCATCTTGGAATGGTAAAATAGTGCACGGCGAGTGTATCAAGGTCTCCTTTCTGGGAATCGTAAAGCGTTAGGTTTAAGCAGGATTACAATATTCCGGTATTGGCATGGAGGGTCCTATTATGGAAACGATAAGTTTTTGAAACGCATATGTTTCACGGGGACACAGGGTGTAGCCCTATTTCTGGGTAGAATCTAGAGATCTCGTCCTACCTGTGAAGTGAAAACGTAAACTTGTCCCATCCCACATTAGGGGTGCAAGCATGCCAATGTGACAAAGTGATAAATTCAACTACACACCCCAAATTGCAATTGGGTGCAGAGAAGTAAAACTGTTAAAAATTCGTATATCTTGTCCCTTCATGTACGGTATAGCATATGCCTCACTATTCATGGTGACACATCAGACAAGTACAAATTGTGTAAAGATAATCTTAGAAGGGTGACATCACAGAAATAATCATTAGGATTATACAACACACATAAACTGCACATTCCAGTCTGTAATCGGAAGTATTGTTGATAAATCCTACAATGGTGGCCCTCTCACTTACCCACGTTAAAGTGTGGGCTGTTATCACAAAGGTAAATACGGTTACGAATTATCAGTGTAACAGCATATATTCCAAGCTCTGTCTGCCACAAAAGTCTATTCTAAATTAGTCCCAGGTGACATGGACTCATTAGAATTGAGACACTTCAGGTAGTGTGTGTCTATTCGGGGTAGAAAGCATTGGTTTTCATAGGTTAGGAGCCCCCTTAGGCTACTGTTTAGTCGCCTAGAAAGTACTGCATCTCAGGGTCGTAGTTAAGCCCATGTTCCACGCTCTGAAGGCGCAGTATCCATGTGGCCTCTCTGCGTCTGAGTGTCAGTTCCCTATTACCCCCTCGGATATTGAGGGGAATCACATCAATGCCATGCGGCAAAAATTTTCCGGTAAATTAAATTTCCTCATAACTGTGCCCAGAAAGGCCCAGTTGACCCTATCAAAGGCCTTCGTGGCATCAAGTGTAAAGGTAGCAAGAGGGAGAGAGAAAGTGGTAGCGATGTCGATTGCTCCAACTAGATCTTGAGTGAGGTCTGCTAAATGTCTGCCTTTAATAAAACCCCTTTGGTCGTCATGAATAATTGAACTTGCCACTGCTCCTAGCCTATCCGCCATAATAGCAGCAAAGATTTTGTAGTCGCTATTGAGGAGCGATATCGGGCGATATGACCCACATTTTTTCACATCTTTCCCTGGTTTAGGTATTAATACCACCGTGGCATCATTCCAAGAATTAGGGGGATCCCTGCCTCCCAGAAGAATTCCATTAAAGACAGAGGCCGGGACCGGAGCAATCTCGCTGCTTAGGGCTCTGTAGAGTTCACCTGGTAGCCCATCCGGGCCTGCTGCCTTGCCCCGCCTCACATGCCCTAAAGCTCTACTAATCTCCTCCACAGAGATCTCTCTTTCCAAAGTCTTGCTTTGGTCCATTGATAGGTGGGGGGTGAAGGCTTGATTCAGCCAGGCTTCCCTCGCTGCCATGTCCTCACAAATATCTTCTCTATAGATAGCCTGAAAAAAATCTTTAAAGGCACCCCCAATTCCTAATTGAGTTATCCGCGGAGTCACTTCTCCCTCTACCTTGATCTCCCTGATATATATGTTAAATTATTAAATGAAAAACACACTCCAAGAAAAATATTATTTCTGGATCATGCATTAACGCTTCAATAATTAGGTCATTCCACAAACACTTGCCTTAAAGGGGTCTAAAAAATGTTGTAAAAAGTAAGAAAAAATAAATGGAGGGGCTTAAAGTTTTTGCTTGAAGCCCACCCCTGGTGCCGATTTATACTCTACTGTGAACAGAGTTCAGTCAAAACTGTACTGTTAAAATGGGGTTTCTTTTTTCTCTTAGTGCATCCCTTGCCCCTGTGTGTCTGGCCATAATTGCAGTCAGGATCTCAAGCTGACAATGGCAAAAACAAAAATATTAATAACCATGGAATTATAAGAAAACAGTAAAATGCAAGCCACCCTCACTGTGCAATCTGTGTCAGTTAGGATATGGAAAATCCCGATATTTTTCCCAATTAAAAAATGATAACATGCAGTTTAGGACATAGTGTTGGGCACAGACAGACATGCTTTTTCAGGCAGCATATACTCTTGTCTGGTGCATAATTTGAATTGCTTCCAGGTGTTTATAGTGGGGCACAATTGAGTTGTATCTGAAGGCAGTGTGATGTTCTCTCATTGGGGCAGTGGGGCAGTATGGTGTTTAGTGTGGGAGAGGATGTGGCACTCTGTGCCGATGACAGAAACTGCAAGGCTCTGAGACAAATGGCTTTTGATAGCACTTTTAGATGTATTTGGGACATTCTGCGAATGGCAAAGTTTTCAGATGAATGTATTGCGTTGACCAATAACAAACAAGTGCATGTATGCATTGTCAATTTAAATAAATGTGGAAACATACTAGCTGTAGCGTTGTCTTTTACTTGTGGGGAAAATAAATGTGGATAAATACAGATAAAATGCCCAAAAAATAAATATGAATAAATACAGACGGAAATGGCAAAAAAATAAATACCATAAAACCAGGAGCCCTAATTATGATCCATTAATGGGGCTAAAGGCAAATCTTCATTGAATTACCTTTGATGCTTGTTGGGATGGAGTTACTGACTATGTTAAACATACACTTTTATTAATTATAAATTCCCACTATCAAAGATAATGTTAGTTTTGTTTTAACTGGTGCTGGCTGAAGGTCATGTGCAGGTGCACAAAAGCAGCATTTCTATTTAAACAGTCGGAAACTGCGCAGCTTACATTCTGTTGCAGGTGTGTGAACATCAAAACCGTTTCTGCTGGAACCTTAATATGGACTTTATTGACATGTACACAACTTGAGTATGATAGGCATGCGCTATGCAAATCTGAAAGGTTTTAGTCAATCAGAGGGATGCACGTCATATTATTAGCAGCTGACTGCCAGTATTTACACACTAAAACCAATAAACAAAATGACAAAATTATAACAAACTACTTTGGCTCATGATAGACACACGGCCAGCACTTTTCAAAACTCTAAGGGGTTAGTGCAACCGTTTTTTGACATACCTGAGAACACACGTAAATTTCAAATACATCTATTAGAAAATAGAGACACTTTCTTCAATCAAAACGATCCACAGTAACTTTTGGAGGTGTGTTTTAATGTTCACACACACAGACACACAAATATTCAATTGACTATTCGCATTTCACACTGGCCGCTTTTCGTCTTTTCTTTAGTCATCAAAAAGTGTCAATGTCACCCTCCCTTTTAGCTCTTACGCATTCTCTCTTCCTATCCAGGGCTGGAAAACAAATGCAAAAATACAAGTCACAACACCAAAGGCAACCAATCATTTACACTTTTTGTGTTAATATCTGACAAGTACAAAGCCATGAGCTCAGTTGGCCTCCATTTTTTTAATGTATAGAAGAGATGTCCTGGGGTGAGAAGATATGTCATCTGCACCGAAGATCACACTTCAGCACTCACAGCGGACGTTTAAACATGAATTCTATTGTCGTAGAGGGGTGGAGGGCCACATAGTTTTGGTATTTCCAAATTACAGAACGGAGAGTAACTCTTTTTTTAGGTTGAAAATACCAAACAGCACAGCTGTCTGGTTTGCTAACACCATCTTGAGGACATTTGCAAAACGTTCCTGGGAATGGATTCTGCCCTTTGCTTACCATTGGCTTTGTGGTTTGTAACTTGCATTAGCTTGCTTCTATTTACTGGCTCTATTCGTTTTAGGCTCTCTAGCTTACGTTCGTCCCTGCTGATGCCCAAACTCTATTTACTCTATTCTTTCACTAGTGCTCAATATCTGTAAATATGCCTTTAATTCTTGTTCTTATCTTTGCTGTGTATTCAAAGACAGAAATGAAATGTCAGGCTCTGACTTCCAGGGAGCTTGGTGTTTACTTTTCCTTTTCTGTCTTCAAAGTGAGAGGATTTATGTGACACTCATCCTGGCTATTGGGATGTGATTGTGGAAGGCTGTATATTGTTAGTTTTATAGCACACACAAATGTAAATTTCTGTAAATGAACTTTGCAGACATTTCATAATTCAGAATTCAAAAATCACAAATGAAGCACATTTTTGGGTAATTCTGAAGTACGATGGAAAGAAATATTTTAATACAATCAAAAAAATCAATACACTAGGTGATGACATTTCCACACATTGCTTGTGTGCTGTATACTTTTATCAGTAAAACTGTGTGTCTGTGCAAATGTAATGGTCATTTCAATTCAAGATGTGTTGTCTGTAATGGTAGATACACTTCCACATCATGCATACTTCACTTTACCCCTCTCCACTCTACTCTTCACTACTCCACACCACTGCACTCTACTCTGTACCACTTCACACTAGGCCACTCCACACTATGTCACTGCGCTCCAATTTGCACCACTCCGCTCTATGCTACTTCACGCTACACCACTCTACTCTGCAACACTGCATACTATGCCACTGCACTCTCGCCAATGCACTCTTCTTTGCACCACTCCACTTTACGCCAGTGCACTCTATGCCAATCCACTCTACACCACACTGATCTAATCTGCACTCTAAGCCACTCTATTCTATGTCATTGTACTCTGATGTGCACCACTGCACTCTACTCTTAAAAAATCTACTCTAAGCCACTGCTCTCAGGGCCACTGTACTCGGCACCACTGCACCCTACTCTGCGAAACTCCACTCAACTCGGTGCTACTGTACTGTACTCTGCACCCCTCCACTGTACTCTGCACCACTGCACTCTACTCCAATGAACTCTAAATGACTTTACTCAAAACCAATACCCTCTATGGCACTGCACTCTGCCAATCTACACTGTACCACTACACTCTATGCCACAATACTCTACTTTGCAACACTTTACACCACTGCCCTATACACCACAGCACTATACACCAATTTATTCTAAATCACTGCACTCTATGCCACTCTATTCTACTCTGCACCACTGTACTCTACACTACTGCTCTTTATGCCACTATACTCTGCGCCACTCTACACCACTGCACTCCACGCCAATGTAACCTACACAGCTCTAGTATACAACACTGCACTTTATGACAGTCTACTCTGCAGCACTGTACTCTCAGTCACTGAACTCTATGCCACTGCACTGTATACTGCATCACTATACAACACTCTACACCAATGCTCTCTACGCCACTACACTCTGTACCACTACACTCTGCATCACTCCACTACCCAACTACGCTCTAGCCTGCACCCCTACACTCTATTCCACGCAACTCCACTCTATGCCACTTCACTCTATGCCACTATTCTCTGCGCCACTGCAATCTATGCCACTGCATTCTAGTCTTCACCAGTTTACTCTACGCCACTCTACTGCACTCTATACCCATGCACAGTTCACCACTAAACTCTGCATCGCTCCACTTTACGTCAATGCACTCTACGCCAATCCACTCTAAGCCACTCTAATCTACTCTACACAAGATGTACTTGACGGGTGATCATTTCTCCAGTGAGTCATCTTTGGAAGCATATGCCTCTGTATGGGCTACATTAGGTGTAATTGTTCCCCTATATAAGCTTATGTGCAACTTAATGGATGTGAGTGTTGACTTTTTCACCATAAGTGTCTAGAAGACTCTAAAAACACCAGTTGCAAATAAAGCTCTTGACTACAAGTAGCTATATACACCCTGAAGGCCTGATTTTCAAAGGGACTTCGAACTCATGGCGGAGGCCCGGCAGGGATGGTGGGGGCCCGGCATTTATGGCGGACCTTTGCACTCAATTACCCATTGCGAAGGTCCTGCCATGAGAGCGGGCCCCCACCACAACTACGGGGCCTCTGCCATGAGGGTGGAGGCCCTTTGTGAATCGAATGTTTAGTGTTGTGGATTGCAGTTCTTCTTGACGAGCATTGGTATAACTCACAAAATGTGATTGTTAAGTGTAGTCTCTGTCAAAACATCTATATATTACTCCAAAGTTGAGAATTCTGCCTGGCTTTGTCACCATTGGTCTGTATCTAAACCAAGAGTGAACCTTATGCATTCTTTCCTCTACATATGTGTGCATATGATCCCTTGAAAGAAACTATCCTGCATACCTTCACTGCATTGTGTGTGAAACAGAGTATGACTACCTATATATAACCTGCCCATTACCATATCAGATCATGAGAATTTTGAGGTGGTCTACTGTTAACTAAAATGTAACATTGTACACATATCAGCATCTTAGGTGACCCCTTTGGTGTGAGGAATGTTCATTCTCATTACGTAGATCCAGTGTTTCTTTGATTTTGTTCTCTCCCATGGTCTGTAACTTTACCCGTGACACGCTTCTTGTTCTCTGGCAGTAGGCCCATCTCCTTACCTGCGCATTGCTAGATCTTCGGAATAGACTATTAGCTCTGGCTATGTGCTGAGACTTTCAGGAACTCCATCCTCAGACATACATTGTTGCCTAATCTTGATGCCATGGGAAGTATTTCTATCACCATGTACTATTTTAATATTATTCTCCTACAAAACAGTTTTTCTCATGTTTTTGTTTTAAATATTTTATAGAAGCATTCTATCTCCACTAAACCATTTTTATCTAGACTTTTGGATTTCAACAATACTTAAGTATTTATACATGTTGTTAGTTAAAAGTGTCTTCTCATTTACACATTTTGTGGAGTTTACCCAAGATGTGCTGCCTCAAATGTAATTTTAAGGAAAATATAAGAATATAAAAATTAATTAAAAAAAAATAGTTATAAATATACCCAAATGTGGGGCCGATTAGGATTGCAGTTTTTCCGCATCCTCCGGGACGGCGGAAGTGTCCGCCGGCCTGGAGGATGCGGAAAAACCGCTGCGGAGCCTTCAAAGACCCCCCGCCAGATTAGGATGGCTGGGGGATCAGGAAGACCGTCCGCCGCTTTTCCGCCGCGGTCGCCTTACGACCGCGGCGGAAAAGCTCTAATATGGCTGGCGGTGTCTAACAGACACCGCCAGCCATATTAGGATGGGGCAGAACACATGCCTTTCTGCGGCGGCTTCTCCGCCGTGGAAAGGCATACGGTGTTTTCTTTAGGGGCCCGTTGCGGGCCCCCAGTGTGAAGGGGGGTGGGGGGTGAACATGGGGGGTACCTATAGTACCCCCCTGCATTTGCATGCACAAAGCGGCAGGCACCGCGCGGTGCCTGTCGCTTTGTGCATGCAAATGCGAAGCATGCATATTTAACCTTGCGGCGGGTGCTGCTTCAAGCAGCACCCGCCGCAATGTTAAATATTGAGGATGTGACCGCCAGAGTGGTGGTCACATCCTAATTGCACTGGAGGGAACGTCGCAGCCCCTGCGGACGTTCCCTCCACCTCGGCGGTCGCGGACGGACGCAGGTCCGTCCGCGATCCTAATCGGCCCCTTAATTAGCTTTAAATAGAGCAACACTTGAAAGTCTGAGTTTATACAATACACCTTTAAATCTTGATATATTTTTTTCTTCTTTATACATGTATGCACTTTCTATGTAGTTATGTATCTATATATTTATTAATGTACTCCTACTGTAGAAGAAACAAAAATAAACGTTGACTCTCGCCAATGCACTATTGTATGTATCCCCCACACCTCTCTTATTATATCCTCTACCTCCTTTTTCTGACTCATCCCAAACCTCATTCTACTACTATGATCTTCTAAACAACCTTTTCTAAATTTTCCCCTCATATAGCCCTCCTTCGACTCATCACAAACCTCATTTTACCACTATGATCTCCCTAAACCCTCTTTAGAGACTCTTTACTCCTCCATCTCTCCTTTACTCATCCCAAACCTCATCTTATTACTACCATCTCCCAAATAACACTTTCTAGACTCTTCCCTCTTCTATCCTCTATTATCCTATTCAAACTGTTTCACGGATTTGCATGTCCACAATTCATATTAACTCATATTTCCCTATACTAATCCACCACCAATCCATTTTCACTTTACTCTGCACCACTCTTCACCACTGCACTCTACACCAGTGCTTTCTACGTCACTCTGCTCTGCACTATTTTACTCTGTGCCACTGCACTCTACTCTGCTCTGCTCTACTTTACGGTAATGCACTCTACGCCAATGCACTCAACACCAGTGCGCTCTACTCCAGTCTACTCTGCAACACTGCACCCTCTATCACTGAACTCTACGCCACTGCACTCTATCCCACTGCACTTTATGCTGAAACCCCTCTACTCTATACTACTCTATGCCAGTTCCATCTACGCCACTACACTTTACACCACTACATTCTGAATCACTCCACTCTATGCCACTGCACTCTATGCCACTGCACTCTACCCTGCACCACTCCACTCTACATCACTCCACTGTACGTCACTTCACTCTAAACCACTCTACTCTGAAACACTGCACTCTATGCTACTCTTTTCTGCACCACTGCACTCTATACCACTGCACTCTACTCTGTACTGCTCTACTCCACACCACTCTCTTGCACTCTATGCACATCCACTATACGCCATTATGCTCTATTCCACCATGCTCTGCATTGCTCCACTTTACGTCTCTGCAGTCTATGCCAATCTACTCTAAGACACTCCTGTGGTGCCCGCTATTTATTGGGGGCGGCAGGCGGGGGGATGGAGAGGGTTCTTAAAGGGGGGGGGGAAACACTAACCTTTCCATCGGCTCACCGCCACCTCTCTCTCCTGGAAGCAGGAACAGGAAGCTCCTAGGCTCCTTACTCCTCTAGTTAATCAGTGCGCTGCAATGGAGTGCTGCAGTTTGGCCTGAGCGCTGTGGATCGGCACTCAGACAGGGAAGGGGAGCCTGGGGCATGTTCTGCACCCAGGCTGCAATGCAGACGGTGCAGAACATGCACAGTGCGCATGACGGTTTAGTCGGCCAGAGAGGGCTGGTCAAAGCATCATTGCACACTTTGGAGTGGGAAAACAGCTCCTCTCCTGTCCTGCTCTGGCAGCCCAGCTCCGCCCGCCCCGCCCTGCAACAGGAAAGGAAATCTGAAATAATAATAATGCTAGTTATTATCATTTTAGTTTTCTTTAACTACGGCTCACAGAGCAGTGGGGCGATGTTCCTCGTCTTAGCGGAGGGTCCACCACTTAGACACTCTGATCTACTCTACACAACATATACTTGACAGGTGATCATTTCTCCTGTGAGTCATCTTTTGAAGCATACACCCGCTGCCTCCATATGGGCTGCATGTCATCGAGTGAAAGCTGAAATAATAATAATGCTACTTATTATCATTTTAGTTTTCTTTAACTATGGGTTACAGAGCATTAGAGCGACGTTGCTTCGTCATAGTGGAGGGGCCACCAATTAGACACTCTAATCTACTCCTCACACATATACATGACACGTGATCAGTTCTCCTGTGAGTCATATTTTGAAGCATATTTCTGCTGCCTCCATATGGGCTGCATGTCATCGAGTGACAGTATTAGGTGTAATTGTTCCCCTATATAAGCTTATGTGCAATTTAATGATGGTGAGTGTTGTGCTTCTCACTATACGTCTCTGTAATAGTAGCCAAGCACCAACTGCAAATAAAGCTCCTAAATACAATTTGCTATATACACCCTGATGGCCTGATTCATAAAGTACCTCAGCATTCGTGGCGAGGCCCCTAAGACGTGGCGGGAGCCCGCACTCATGGCTGGACCTCCGTACTGCATTTACTCATTGTGAAGGTTCCGCCACGAGAGCGGGCCCATGCCACGTCTATGTCTGTGGGGCCTCCGCCACAAGTGCGGACAACCTTTGTGAATCACCCCTGCTTTTTAGTTTTGTGGAATACTGTTTCTCTCGCTGAGCATTGGTACAACCCACAAAGTGCGATTGTTTTTTTTTTAACTTTATTTTGCATTTCCCAAAAAGACATAACAAACAAGATAAAATAACCAGTTATATGTAACACGTTGAGCACTCTTAGCTATACATATCATGTGCAAAGAATTCGTAGCAAGCACATTAGCAATCCATTTAGAGATGTCAGTGAAAAGAACAGGGGGAGGGGACGTAGAAAAGAAGGGGAAATATTAGTAAGGGTAAAAGCCCAGGCAAAGAAAAAACACAGTCTGACAAAAGCATGTAAAGGTGCACACCATATGGAGAAAAGGACTCAATAGAATTTTATATGATAAGTTGAAAAATTTAATTATATTGATAAAAACTTTTGATGTAACTATATTCATTCAAAACACATGATTAAAATAAATTAATTAAAGAAACATTTCCTTTGTTTTTAAAATTCATACACTGTTACTAAAAAGAATGTACATAGATCATAGGATTATTGTCAATAAATGATAATGCCCAGAATTTTGTGGAGGATGCTGATTCCTGTCGACGCGTTTCGACACACCCTTTCGTGTCTTCCTCAGGACAATATCAGCAAAAATTCTAAAGTTTAAACAAAAAAAAGTCACTACATCTCCTTTAGTGTGTCATAAAAGATACCTCATTGATTAATACAGTGGTATAACCATCTGTTATCAGACATAAAAAGAATATATATATACACACATATATACAGCATGTTCCATCGCTCTTGGAATAATCTAAACATATATTTTCCTATCCAAGCTCTCTGCTCCAAGGTCCGGTGCACACTTACAGCGGGTGCTCGTCTCAGCGCGTCAGAGCTTCGCGCTTCAATATAAAGGCTCACTTCCCCCAGTCCTGGGAGAAAAATAAAGACCGCACACACGGGAATCTTTGCAACGGCAACTTTACTCGCACAGACGCGTTTCGGAAGCAACGCTTCCTTCCTCAATGTTAGTTACACCGTAACACGCGACTTGGCGCCATTTATTTCAAATTTGACAAACGAGCTGTATTGGCAGACACAGAGAGAGGACTGACGCGTGTGCGCCATGTTGCTACTGTGTTTCATCCCACATTAGCATACTCGTATTTCAAACCATATGTTTTACATTTATCAATTGTTACATTTCTGAAAAAAGCCATTTGACTTTCTAACCAAAATTTACATACTAAAATACTGCCGTGGATCGGCACATCTCCTCTCTCTAATTTACCGGGAAATGGATTGTAAATCTTGCCGTGGATCGGCCTGAGGCAACACTAAGGTTGCCATATAAATTTCCAAATACCCAATACCATCATATTTGCCAATCCCTCTCGGATGTTTACATTTCAAAATAATAACAATAAAGTTGCAAGATTTCACAAAAAACCCTTAGAAAACAAAAGAAGTATAATACATCATTAGACAGACATTGTCCCGTGATACCAGACACACAATGATGATTAATTACTGAAAGACACTATTTACAAAACAAGCATTTGTCGTGCAGCTGTAATTCACTTTATATTAACACTGGAAATGCTGGTTGGCATTAACATTTCAACTCCCTAGATGCACCGTCAATTCCTCCCCACAATTTAATCCCCAGGGGGCTTTGGTTTGACAATCTATGATGTAACGGGATTCTAGCCTGCGAAGTTTTTGCAGTTTATCCCCTCCCCTGATATTGTCTGAGATCGCATCCAGGCAAAAGTACTGTAACAGGTTCCTATCGCTCTTATGTTTGATCGAAAAGTGTCTGGCGACAGGATATGTAAAATCTCTGTTTACTATTGCCCGCATATGCTCCAGAATACGTAATTTCACGGGGTTGATTGTACTGCCTATGTATCTAAGCCCACAGGGGCAAAGAAGACAATAGACAGCAAAGGGGGAGGTGCATGTGAGGAACTGATTTATTTTCCTCTTCTTTCTAGTACCACAACCCATGATTTCATAAGAGTAAACCCTTTTACTATTGGCACAGGCTTTGCATCGGCCACAAGGAAAGTAGCCTTTCGCATCTTTTAAGTTGCTCGTGCGTACCGGAACAGGTGACAGATGACTATGTACCAGGGTATCTCTCAACGAGCGTGCTCTTTTAAAGGTAATCAAGGGATTGGCAGGTATGTCACTCCCTATGATATTATCCTTTTGCAAAATATGCCAATGTCTCTTAAGGATACTCCTCAATTGTTGACAATCTTTGGAGTGAGGTGTAACCATCCTAAATTTCTCTATATCAGTAAAGGGTTTCTGCTTTTTAACAAACAAAGTCTGCCTGGGTTGTGTCCTTACTCTATCCAGAGTGTTCTTTAACAGTTGCCTACTGTACCCCCTCGCCTCAAATCTGTCATTACTCTCTTTTGCGGCCAATTCGAAATCCTCGTTAGTGGAACAGTTACGTTTTAGCCGTAGAAGCTCACCATAAGGTATACTCTTGATGAGTTTCTGTGGATGGTTGGACGACGCATGCAACGTACTGTTTCCCGCTGTCGGCTTTCTATAGAGGGAAGTTTGAATCGTGTTGTTAATCACCTCTATTCTCAAGTCAAGGTACACCGCTTCGCTTGTGCTGATATTACCAGTGAAGATTAAATTACAGTTGTTATCATTCAGCACATTTACATACTGCCATGCTGTTTCTACTGAACCATTCCACACTATGCACAAATCGTCAATGTAACGATACCAGCAAACGATACAGTTTGACCATTGTTCTTTCTCAGGCCCCCAGGCTTCCTGCTCCTCCCACCAGCCCACGAATAAATTCGCGTAGCTGGGGGCGAAGCAGGAACCCATGGCTGTACCAGACAACTGTCTAAACAAATCATCCTGAAAAAGAAAGATGTTATTTTCAAGACAAAAAGCAACAAACTCCATCAACATAGCGTTATGTTGGGCATATTTCAGTTGTCTCTTCCCTAAGAAGTCTGCTACTAGCGATATTAGAAATTATCGAAAGCATACAGCATTAGAGGTACCTCTTTAAACAGGACCGAAGCAGTGAGAAGAGGAAATCCTTCCTTTCCGGCTGTTACGGTTCATTAGCGTTTTTTCAATGTGAAGAGGATATTTTCAAGGCCGTAATGAATCGCCTAACATAAATTATACAAAAATAGAGTTTGTTATTAGGTGGGGAACAGCACCGATTAATTAGGATGGCTTAGGCTGATTTTAAAAGTAACGCTCAAACTCAATGGTTGCCCTTTTATAACGTACCTTTTTCGCGCCTGATATCACCGCAGAGTAACCGGGACCTGATTCAATCCGAAAGAATCGGATGTTTGGTGCGCAGGCGCTTATATACTGCCGCCTTCCCTAAAGTGTTTACAGGTGTATAACCTCTTTCCTTTAAAGGGCTCGGTACCTTTTTCTCTGCGTGAGGATGTAGTAGACAGAGAGGAAGGGGGGGTGTTTACTCTTTCTAACATTACTAATCCTTCCTTTTTTACGCGAAGCCTAATGACATCATGGGCTATTGATGTTTAACGAGCGCTGCAAATAACAGGCAGACAGAGACTAATGTTTTCATCTATTTATGGCGCTGAAGGTGTTTTTTCACCTTCAGCGCCATAAATAGATGAACCTCGATAAAAAGAGAGCCACCCAATTATCCCACAAGGACTGGGTATATTCAATAACAAAAATCAAATGTCCCTCCAGGAATCATTTCGTTCAATGTAATTATTCAGAAAAATGTCACATTCGTGATCAATATTTTTCATTGAGCAGGAGACAGTCAACCAATCCAAATAGCTGTCTGTATCAAAACCACATTTTATTCTTATATTCACTTTTTTTCTTATTTATATTTTCTTTATACTAGGCAACACACACATAACTGGAAGAATACAATTGGTTTCAGTAGTGTGAAATCACCATTTACCACAATTATGGATATTGTCAGATTACCATAATACGAGACAAAATCGCAATCATATGTGTATTTTTATGTACTCAAATTACAACATATTTAGCAAAATGGTGATAGAGTGTCGACGTTTCGGTCCTCCATTGGTCTATCCGATCCATAGGACCATCATCAGGACGATGTAGTTGCACATGTATATATCTTATCCTAGGTAAATCAATCCCCAAAGCAATCATAAATTGGATCACTCGGCAGGCTCCTCATATATAAATATAGCAGACACTGAACCACATCAATGACTGAATAGATCGCTCCGTCGACCCAGCTACAACGGTCTCGTTGTAGCTGGGTCGACAGAGCGATCGTCAAGACGTGTCCAGTCTCCTATCCTAGTCATCGGTTAAACTTCACTTCCATTCAGTCATTGATGTGGTTCAGTGTCTGCTATATTTATATATGAGGAGCCTGCCGAGTGATCCAATTTATGATTGCTTTGGGGATTGATTTACCTAGGATAAGATATATACATGTGCAACTACATCGTCCTGATGATGGTCCTATGGATCGGATAGACCAGTGGAGGACCGAAACGTCGACACTCTATCACCATTTTGCTAAATATGTTGTAATTTGAGTACATAAAAATACACATATGATTGCGATTTTGTCTCGTATTATGGTAATCTGACAATATCCATAATTGTGGTAAATGGTGATTTCACACTACTGAAACCAATTGTATTCTTCCAGTTATGTGTGTGTTGCCTAGTATAAAGAAAATATAAATAAGAAAAAAGTGAATATAAGAATAAAATTTGGTTTTGATACAGACAGCTATAAATAGATGAAAACATTAGTCTCTGTCTGCCTGTTATTTAACCTTGCTATTGGCGATATTGGAAAGCAACAAATATATTGCCTTCTTTTCTCTTTTTCCTTCATTTGATTGAAATAACAGAGCGCCCATTTACATGCATAAAACTCTTGCAGCGCTCGTTAAACATCAATAGCCCATGATGTAAACACTCTAGGGAAGGCGGCAGTATATAAGCGCCTGCGCACCAAACATCCGATTCTTTCGGATTGAATCAGGTCCCGGTTACTCTGCGGTGATATCAGGCGCGAAAAAGGTACGTTATAAAAGGGCAACCATTGAGTTTGGGCGTTACTTTTAAAATCAGCCTAAGCCATCCTAATTAATCGGTGCTGTTCCCCACCTAATAACAAACTCTATTTTTGTATAATGTAGGCGATTCATTATGGCCTTGAAAATATCCTCTTCCCATTGAAAAAACGCTAATGAACCGTAACAGCCGGAAAGGAAGGATTTCCTCTTCTCACTGCTTCGGTCCTGTTTAAAGAGCTACCTCTAATGCTGTATGCTTTCGATAATTTCTAATATCGCTAGTAGCAGAAGTGTTTGCTAATAATATTCGTCTGTATATATTTACTGCATTAGGATAAAAGAAAAGGACCGTGCCTGCTTTATTTCTTTCACTCGGAACCTGTAGCCGATTCTTTACTGCTCGCTGCAACTTCAATGTATGCACAAATGAGCGCAGGTAACTCTCTTTTTTAGTACGGACATAACGTGTATGCCTGACTGAACGTGCCTGAGTAAAGACATATCCTTGCAGAGGTGGTCCTAACCAGACCTACTTTTGTCTTTTTCAGCTTTTATTGAACAAGATTCAGTTTTATAAAATAATCACTAAGACCCACACAGAACATACAGATTTAATGAACCTTGGAGTACCTCCAAAACAGCGCATCTGATAGGTATTCGCCCAATATCTCATAACTCTTTCTGTGAATCAATATGTCAGTCTAGGCAATATTCCACCTTTAACTTTATTTAATCACAGTGGATTCCGTGTTATTATTATTTTTTTCTTTCTTAGCGTCTAAAGCAAATACAACCACTTCATGAGCTCCATGAGTTTACGACCTATGGCTTGTGGCTTTAAGGCAGTGATAATCTTATCTAAGGTAAGAAGTGCAGGTTGTTTAAACACTATAGTGGTCTGTCTGTCTCTCAATATTAAAAAATGAGCACACTTAAAACTTAAGAATTAGTAAGGGATCAGTAAGCAGGTTTAGACATTAGCTTGAAATAATAGGCCCTCCCTACATCGTTTCAATGAAACAATAATATTAAATTTCTGCTGTCTATAAAAAGTATTCTCACGCTGTCAGGAAGGGTCGGACTATGATACTTACCTTTCTATCTCTCTTTTGATCATTCTTTCTCTAATTCTTTCTAGCCATCTAGCCATGCAGATAATAGAGATATGATATCTACACTTGATACTTATTTATGCATATGGATGTCCTAGCTATGATTTTCTGTAAATATATGTATATATGTATATAGGAAAATATATGTTTAGATTATTCCAAGAGCGATGGAACATGCTGTATATATGTGTGTATATATATTCTTTTCATGTCTGATAACAGATGGTTATACCACTGTATTAATCAATGAGGTATCTTTTGTGACACACTAAAGGAGATGTAGTGACTCTTTTTTGTTTAAACTTTAGAATTTTTGCTGATATTGTCCTGAGGAAGACACGAAAGGGTGTGTCGAAACGCGTCGACAGGAATCAGCATCCTCCACAAAATTCTGGGCATTATCATTTATTGACAATAATCCTATGATCTATGTACATTCTTTTTAGTAACAGTGTATGAATTTTAAAAACAAAGGAAATGTTTCTTTAATTAATTTATTTTAATCATGTGTTTTGAATGAATATAGTTACATCAAAAGTTTTTATCAATATAATTACATTTTTCAACTTATCATATAAAATTCTCTTGAGTCCTTTTCTCCATATGGTGTGCAACTTTACATGCTTTTGTCAGACTGTGTTTTTTCTTTGCCTGGGCTTTTACCCTTACTAATGTTTACTTTACCCTGACCCAGGAAACTTATCCCTTTCAGGGGGTCCTTGCTACCTCACAAGAAAAAAGGGGAAATATACGGGCCTCACTAACTCAGCTGGGGCACACAACGCCTGTCATCGAATTGGTGTTTAGTCAGGGCATCAGTCAGTGCCAGTGTCATTTTCGAAGCCAGTGGTCTCCAATGTCAACATACAGGCATGCAAGGGTTGCCAAATGTTCCTGGAGGTGGGGGGTTGTAGTGCAGCATAGATTTCACTAGTGGTATCACAGTATATCAGGTGTTTCAACCAGTCGTCGGTGGTGGGTGATTGAGTGCTCCCCCGACATATGACGATTCTGCATTTAGCTAGGAGCAAGGCTATGACTGCAAGTTATCAGCGGTTAGGCGGTAGACGGTTAGAATGACCTAACTGTAACAGCAGGGAGGTCAAGTTCCAACTGGAGATCTGTCATGTTAGCAATCAAGGCCAAGATTTTGCTAAGAATATAAGCCAGTATGCTTGTATATTAGGGTAGGACCATGTGAGATGAAGAAAGACCACAAATGGGGATTTACATTTTGGGTCAATCTTCGCCAATCCCTGCAGGGTGGTGTAATTGCGGAGGAGGAATTTGTAGTGCACTAAACCATTTTTATTTTTACTTTTGGTTTTCAGCAATACTTAAGTATTTATACATCAGGTTGTTAGTCAAAAATGTCTTCTCATTTACAAATGTTGTCATGTTTACCCATTTTGTTTTGCATCACATGAAATATTGAAGAAAATATAAACATTAATTAAAAAACATTTGTTATAAAAATACAAAAATAAATTATCTTCAAGTACAGTAACACTTGATTGCTTGAGTTTATACAATACACCTTTAAATCTCGATATATTATCTTTCTTAAACATGTATACCCTTTCTTTGTTGTTATGTATCAATATATGTATTACTTTACTCCTTCAGTAGAAGAAAAAACAAAATTGCATTTGACTCTCTCCATTTTATGTCGCACCCTATACCTTTCTCAATATATCCTCTATCTCCACTCTCTGATTCGTCTCACAGCTCATTCTACTACTATGATCAGCAAAAAAACCTTTCTAGACTCTTTTCTCCTCTATCCCTCCTTGACTTACCCCAAACCTCATTTTACTACCATGGTCTCCCAAACAGCCCTATCTAAATTCTTCCCTCGTGTTTCTCTCCTTTGACTCATGCCAAACCTTCTTTTATATTACTATGATCTCCCTAATCCCTTTCTTGGGTCTCTTCCCTCCTCCATCTCTCCTTTACTCATCCCAAACCTCATCTTACTACTATCATCTCCTAAATAACACTTTCTAGACTCTTCCCTCTTCTATCCCTCCATTATCCTATTCAATCCAGCTAACAGACTTGCATGTCCACCACTCATATTATCTCATATTTCCCTATATGAATCTACTACTAATCCTTTTTGGGGTCCGGAGCAGCAGGCTACTCGCTGAAAAGGGCTTTGACACCTTGTCAGGAGTAGTAAGCACTACATAAATACAATACCAATTATCCCACTTCACTTTACAACACTGCAGTCTATGCCACTGTAGTCTATGCCACTACACTCTACTCTGAAACAATCTATTCTATGCCACTGCACTCTATGCCATAGAAATCTACCCTGTGCCACACCACTCAACACACCACTGTATTCTACGCTGCTGAACTCTATGCCACTGCACTCAATGCCACTGCACTCCATCACTTTATTCAAAACCAATACACTATACGGCAATCTACTCTGCACCACTGCACTGTATGCCACTATCCTCTACTTCACAAAATCAAAAAGGGAAGGATCATTTGTCCTGCATAACCAGGGTATGCAGGTAGCGTACAGATTAGTCCCAATAAAAAACCCTCATGCATGTGTAGGGTTGGTCACTAGAGCGGTATACCTTGATTCTCCGCTGCTATAAACACGTGTTTCCATAATCATAGGTTTTAGTGGTTACGCATCCTCCAGCCGGAGGTTTACCCTTGGTTAAAAACAGTAGTGATCAGTGATGTGAAGAAATCGAAAATCAGGTGAGGCAAAAAAACTCCATTGCAGCAGTCCTAAAAGAATCACTCGCTGATTTACATCTTGAAGAGGCATGGCATACAACGTCATACTCCGGGTTAAAAAATAAGGTGAACAGCGCAATAAAGCGAACTTCGCTACTAACGGATAAAACTGCCTTTGCTAAGAAAAATCACGCATGGGCAGTGATTCAAACATACCAGTTTTTGAAACCCCAACCGTACTTGTCCGAACACTTCTCGTATCACAAAAAGCACCATTTGACGCTGTTGCGGTTGGGTTCGTTCCCCATAAAGGATTTAACACCGAAATGGAAGTCTACATGGCCTACGAAAGAATGTCGCCTGTGTGATCAAGGAGAAGTGTCGTTATTACACCTTTTATGCATCTGCCTGGCGCTACTGGAACATCGAAAAACAGTTCTTCGGGAGATTTTTAGGAAGCACCAATTGAGATCGTGCAGAGCTGCAGTGATACAATGCCTTGGTGGACTGTCAATTCAGCTGTCATGTCGAGCCATCACCTTTTGGAAAACAGCAGCCAAAGAACTGGACAAAAAAGACAATAGTCCACACGGCAAAGGCATATGACTGACTGGTCACTCCCTTTCTGTACAGGTATCAAATACTGCTCTTTTCATATCGAACCGCAATGAACTTCTTACATTGCTATCGTTTTAACTGTTGCAGTGACCAAAGCTTACGAAAGGACACTGGTTTTATTTGTCTATATTTCATAGATTTTAACCGTAGCTAATTATTATGTAATATGTGTTTTTCTCATGCTTTTACGATTTTTAACGAAAGCAAATAAAAGTAATACTTACTATTACTACAGTGATGTGAAGGTGTGAACTGGAAGTTAAAATCTCGTACAGCCAGAGTGATACTCTTTATTTGATCTGGATTCAAGATGATAAAATTAGAGTTGTGTGATAGAGAGTAATAAAGGGCTCTCACACACTAAGTTTAATTGTTGTTGGAGGTCGACATGTTTCAGCCCTTGGCTGCCTGGTTAGGTCAAGTGGGCTTTCATCAGACCTAGGGCGTCTCTATGAGTGCTTAATCCAATAGGTTGGATTAAGCACTCATAGAGACGCCCTAGGTCTCTATACACTCTGCACTTCGTTCCTTCGGTCCCATGTTTTTAACCAAGGGTAAACCTCCGGCAGGAGGATGCATAACCACTAAACCCTATGATTATGCAAACACGTGTTTATAGCAGCGGAGAATCAAGATATACCACTCTAGTTACCAACCCTACACGTGCATGAGGGTTTTTTATTCGGACTAATCGGTACGCTACCTGCATACCCTGGTTATGCAGGACAAGTGATCCTTCCCTTTTTGATTTTGTGATATTGATACTAAGGAAACTGAATGGATCACGTTTTCCTTCTCCCTCCACTTTTGATTCTCTGACTATCCTCTACTTGGCAACACTCTACTCTTTGCCACTGAACTCTACACCACTCTACTCTACACCATTGCACTCTATGTCACTTTACTCTACACCACTCTTCTCCACTGCTCTCTACACCAATGCTTTCTACGTAACTCTATTCTGCACTACTCTACTCTGCACCACTGCCTGCTATGCTGCTGCACTCTACTTTGCACCTCTCTACTCTACTACACTCTATTGCACTCCATGGCAATGCGCTCTATACCACTCTACTGTGCACCACTGCACTCTTCGCCACTGCAATCTACACAACTGCAGTCTACACCACTCCAGTATAGGTACCTCCACTCTGCACTAGTCCACTTTATGCCAATTCACTCTATGCCAGTCTACTCTACAACACTGCACTCATCGCCAATGCACTCTACGCCACTACTCTGTGCCGCTACTCTATGCAACTGCACTCTACCCTGCACTATTCCACTCTACCCAACTTCATTCTACTCTGAAACAATCAACTCTACACAACTGCACTTTACATCACTCTACAACACTTTGTGCCACTACACTCTGTGCTAGTGCACTCTACGTCACACTACTCTACTCTGCACCACTCTACTTTATGCCACTGTGCTCTACGCACGCTACTCTATGTTACTGCACTCTCCCATGCACCTTTCTCCTCTACTCTGCACCACCGCACTCTATGCCACTTCACTCTACTCTGAAACAATATATTCTAAGCCACTGCACTCTATGTCACTGCACTCTCTGTCACTCTACTCCACTCCGTACCACTCCACTCTATGCCACTACACTCAAAACCACTGCACTCTATGCTGTGCCACTCTACGCCACTCTACACTACTCTGCACCACTCTACTCTATGTCACTATGTTTTAGGGCACTCTACTCTAAACCACTGCACCCTAGGACAATGCACTCAATGCCACTTTACTCAAAATCTATTTATTCCAGGTCACTGCACTCCATGCCAACTACTCAGCACTACTACACTCTACGCCACTCTACTCTACTGTGCAACACTATACGCCACTGCACTCTATGACACTGCACTTTATGCCACTCTACACCATTGCACTCTATATCACTGCACTGTATGCCACTCTATTCTAGTCTGTATCACTATACTCTACGCCACTGCTCTCTGCCCCACTCTACTCTAGATCACTCTACTCTGCACCACTGCACTCTACGTCACTCTACTCTGCAAGTCTGCACTCTTCGCCACTAAAAGCAATGCCAGTCTACTCGGCACCACTGCACCCTAGACCGCTACATGCTATGCCACTGCCCGCTATGCCACTTTACACCATTGTGCTCTACGTCACTGCACTCTATGCCATGTTATTCTACTCTGCACCACTGTTCTCTAAAACACTACTCTCTGCACCACTCTACTCTGCCCCACTTGAATCTGCACCCATACACTCTATGCCACTGCACTCTAAGCTGCTGCACTCTTCACCACTGCACTCTACTCTGCACCACTCAACTCTATGCCAATCTACGCCAGTGCATTTTATGCCACTGCACTCTGCATCACTCCACACCACTGTAATCTCTTCTGCACCACAGCGCTACACCCCACTGTACTCTACACCACTCTACCCTACTCCACTGCACTCCATACTACACCTCTGCACTCCACCCTACACCACTCCACTCTGACTTGCACCACTCCACTCTGTGCCACTGCACTCTATTTTACTGTACGTCACTGCACTCTACTCCACTCTACTCTACGTCTCTGCAGTAATCACGGCCTAGACTTATCAGATCTGCATAGGAAGAATTCACTGAATGATGTCTTAGTAACTGCAATAGAAGGTGTCAGCACAACGTTTTACCACTGACATTAGTGAGTGGTCAATGAAAGCCCTAAGTTACCCCTTCTGAGTACAGCTGAACACCTTGACTAGAGGAGATTGGAGGACTGATCTTGACATATTTTCAGGATAACAATATTAAATGAGTCCCAATACGTTTTGCTACATATATATATATTTTTTTTTAATGGATATCCTTGAAATCTGAGATTGATTCGCCCCACCTGGACCTACGTTGGACACCCCTGCCCTGGACTCGACATGCTCATATACTGAAAGAATACACCTCATGTTTCAGGAGAAATCTACTGTACCACATATAAGTGAACCTCATGTGTAAAAATCTGGCATTGCAGCACGAACAAAATAATGCCAACAGAAAAAATTCACAGCATCAGTGGATCGCAGAGTAGCACAACTGTCGGTATCAAAAAATGATTCCATACTTTTTGTAAAAGCCCATTTTTTGTGCCAACAAAGTTCTCTGCAGGCTTTCCACCACTGGACATATGCTTTCCAGAAAAGTGCAGCGACTGAATCACAGGGCCTGAGGTTTAACCAGGGAGCAGTTATGGCTCATTGATCTTTCATAGATTTGTGGCATTAACCCCCAAATCTCTCCTCAAGCACCCATTTTAGAGGCTCGGAAGGCCAACTACAATCATTCTGAGAAATGTGTTTTAGACCTTTAGCGTGTGCCTCATATCAGATAATAATATATATAATTATAGATAGGTAACAGTGAATTAAGGGGATGTTTTTCACCAAGGGGTTCTGAGTGACATCAAATAGACAACGAGATCGAAGATCGAGTTGTCTAGGATGTCACACATCCCAAGGTGAAAAACATCCCAGTAATTCACTTTTTAACCATCTATAATTTTATGTTATGTATGGCCACCAAAATCGATGCGCCTCCTTTCAACTGCTACAAAGGGGCAGAAGAGTAATGGGTGACCCATACATAACATGACCTCTCCTCTCTGTCCCCAATTTTTTTTTTTAATCCTTAAACAACCACCAGCCTCTTCCCTGCCATCCTCCCACCTCCTGCAGCTGTGCTTTGGACCTTGATTCAAAGCAGACAAGTAGGGCGGTGGATGAAGGACTCAGAGAGAGCCCTGCCAGCCTGGCCTGGAAGGCCTTCATGACTTACAGTCATGGGTAATACACTTTGCTAATGCTTGTTCTCTTTTTAATTTTAGAGAGATATAATCTAGATTGGGCCAACCAGGTCCTGTTATGTTTTGTTTCAACTGGTGCAGCCTGAAGCTCTGGTTCTAGGTGCTAGCAGCAACATTGTTATAAGATACAATTAGAAATCACGCAGCTAACATTCAAATGTAGGAGTGAGAACATCAGAAAGGGCTCAGCAGAGACTTCAATGTAAACTTTATTGACAACATGGATAAGCCCAGATCTCTCCTCCATACAATCCAGTGAGTCAGAAGGACGTACTCCATGTTATTGGTAACTGGCCTCTCGCATCAGAGCACTGAAACCATGAAACAGAGTTATAACAAACTACTATGGCTCATGATAGACACACGTGCTCCACCTTTTGAAATTCTAAAATGGAAAGTAAAACTGTCCCACATTGTATGTATAGTGCATTTCAGATAACTCAATTTAAAGAAAAACACCCCCCTTCAATTAAAACTCCCCAAAGAACATTGTATCTGATATTTATCTACATTTCCAAACACACTCCTTCAATTGATTATTCACATTTCACACTGGCCACTTAACAACTTCTCTTTACATATCATGATATCAACAATTCTTCAAGGCCAGGGGCGGGGGCCCTGTCGCGCTTCCGCATTCCCTCATCCCAGCGAGGGCTAGAAAAACGAACTAAACGTACAATGAACGCTGCCAAAGGAAACCAAACTGTCACACGTTTCTTCTTTGTATAATGTGGGCTAACTACAGGGTCAAGAGTCAACTGGGCATCAGCTTAAATGTGTTTGAGAGATGCGGGGATGTTGGGGGAGGGGTGGGGGGCTGTGACAGGATGTGTCTCCTGCGCCGAAGGTCACACTTCACGGGCTTGATGAGCTGAGACTTCAAACTAATGCAATCTGATCGCGTGCATTCACACCTGCTCGTGTTGCATTCACCAGGTGTTTAAACGTGAATCCAGTTAGCACAGACGGGTTGAGGGGCACATATATTCGTTATTTGACAATTGCAGAACGGAGAAGGACTCCTCCTTTTTACCCCAATCTTCATCGGATCGCACAAGTTTGCCTCCTGGTCTCATCATCAGGTCTGCCTATGCTGCCTGCACCCATTGAAGCATTGCTCATTAGATGCCATAGAATATATTAACTCGACCAGTGCTTAATTTGCAACAAAAAAACAGAAGTGCCAGGGCTCTCGTCAGAAGCAGGGCGGCTCCTCCATACAGGAATCCGAGGAGAGGCGAGCCGGGCGCACTCGCTGAGGCCATCATTCCGGCTTATTGTGCCGCACTAACTAAATTCTGATTGGAGAATGGAGATTTGAAGTGCTGGACTCGGCCATGAGTTTGTTTCTTGCCTGAAGATTAGCACTTTATATCGTGATTGGAGGCTCACACCACAGAAACGATCAGGAGTTCCATTAATACTGGCTTTTCGAAATACTTATGACCTACCGGGTCGGAATTATCACCGGTTTTAAGGTCTAAGCTTGTACTTACTACGCAATAGCCTTGAAGAAGTCTAGGGTTTTTAATAACGCACTGACGAAACACATGTTGACTGGTTTATTCAGAAACACAACATTAAAAGCGAAAATTCCAAGAAAAAGGACTCCATCGTCATCAATTGATCAACATTACCTGTGTTGTACTGTTGTTTAGCGCCATTTGAGAACCTGTGATAATTATATCCCCCTTATTACCTATTCATTGTGTGACTATTTACAATATTTGAGCTGGGTAGCCTGCGAAAAGGAGGCTTCGATCTGCCCATGTGTAAAAGGAATAATGCCCTATTACTTACCAGTAATCTTATTTATTTATTTTTATTTAAAGAGTTTTATATAGCGCTGGCTAGACCCGAAGGTATCAGAATGCTTTACATGAGAATCAACAATGTAACAGAAAAAGATCAAAAATTACACAATACATAAAAAAATAGGTAATACAATTGGGAGAGGAGAGAAAGGAGAGAGAAAAGTAGTGGAGGGGACAGGGGAGGTGAGAAAGGGGGATAAGGGAAGAGACAACAAGGAGAGACGAAAGGAAGTCTGTCTAAAGACCGACTGGGTAGGTGACGACCAAAGAGGGAATCCACGGCCCATCTCCCCTATAGCTAAACCAGGTAGCTCCATCGGGCATCAGAGAAAATAGTTCAGTCTCAATACATTGAGAGAGGAGAGAAGGAGAGACATAAATAGAGGGAGGATGCGGGAGGAGACGACAGGAGAGACGAAAGGAAGTCTGTCTAAAGACCGACTGGCCCGATGCGGTTGTAGGCGGCTTGCTGTGTATAACATATACTTGATGTGCATTGATGATGACTCTTGCAAAATGTTACATTGAGAGAGCTGCCGGCCAGGGATACTCTTGGTTGTAGGCGTTGGGCTATGTAAAATGTATTAAATGCGAATAAAGGTTTAAAAAAAAAAAATTATTATGGATAGGCCCGGTGGCCACTCAAACCATATATTGAATAAGTGGTATAAGAACAGCTTTACGAACAGTGGTAAGGCCTAGGGCCTTGGGAATCGCTGGGACTACACTGGACTAACAGTAGTTAGGACGGGAGTAGCCCGCGGGATTCGGGTGCAGCGCTAAAAGCACACGCATGCACCAATGCAAAGTCAATGGTGCGTAAAAGTTACAAAGTTACTGTTTTAGAAGTTTTCAGACTGGACTAGAACTTAGCCACTTAAAACTAGGACACTAGAGGTGTTAACCACTACAGGAGCACCGGCGTTCAATCGTTACCTCACCCACAGGAAGCGGGTGCATAGGTGCCAAAGTGTGTCTGCTTTCGTCCTGGAGTTCTATGGAGCCTGGAAATGAAGATGCTGCAGGCGGCCAGGAGAGAAGAGTCCGGTTGGATCCAAGGGTGAATCGAAGATGTAGAGTACCTGAAAGCAGAGGGGACAGAGTCTGGGTCACTAGCCAGTGACCAGGATGGAACCAGGAAGGAACCAGGCGAGGTCGGGTGCAATCAGGTGGTTGTTGATAAGCTTGTCTCCGCTGCCACGTGGACTCTGGGGCATCGAGTATGACCAGGAGTGGATCACAAACTGTCCCACAAACTCTCTCGCTGTCGGCAGTGTCGACTTCTGGATCGGAGTTAACAGGCCTTGGCAAATGCAACCCACGCAGGATTTGAAGATCGCTTCTTACTCAAACCAGCAAGGTCAGAGAGGTTGCTCCTTTTCAGGGGAGTGAGGGCCAGTCTGGAGCAACCAGACTAGCAGAGTAGTTTCAAAGATTCGTCGTCGCAGTTACCACTAGCCAACGGGCAAGTGACCGGACAGACGCGTCAAGCAGGAAAATGCAAAAGGGCCCCACGCAGCAATCGGTGAGTGTGGAGGGGTGATCTTCGGGGCACGAGCTGGTCGAGGCTGGGGCTTCTCAAATCCTAATGCACAGCTTCGAGGATGCCTCAGGAGCTGCATGGTCAACACTTTGCAGTCTTTTCAAGATGGCTGGCCCCACGCTTCACGTTGCCTCCACGGGTCTCAGATTTGCTGGGACTGTGGATCAGGCAGTTGGAAGTCAGGGAAGCTGGTTCTTGTCAATCTCTGTTGCTCGAGCTCTGGTTGGAGCTGCAACAAAGCAAACCGTTGGGCGCTGAATGGTGCCTGTTTGCACAGGGTGGTCACTCCTTGACCACAAGGGAGATTCTTCAGTCTTCCACGTCGAGTGGGATGTCGAAGGGTCCAGAATTCTGCATCAAAGTTTCAGTCAGGATTATCTGTCTTCAATGGGCACAGCTCCTACCTTTATTCCAAATCAAGGGGCTGGATATCCTGCTAGGTCCCTCCTATGGGTGGGACCCATGAAGGGGGTGGTTACATCCATTTCCCTTTGTCCAGTTTCGCACCAGAGCTGGGGCTGGAGTGCCCCATGACCGGTTTGAACTGGGCTATGCATGGGGAGCCTTGTGCGCCCCAGGCAGTGTCTAGTTTCACTCGCCCTGCCTGCCTCAATCCACTATCTCCTGTCTGGGGTGGTGTAACACCTCCCTGTGACAGGATACCTTTTGTCCAAGCCTCCCCTGACAAGTTTCGGTCAGCAGCAGGAGGCCAGACTTGTGTCGGTCGCAGCAGCATTCATTTTGTGATGCTGGGGCTCTGGTTAGATTTAACCGCATTTAAGTAAAGTTACATGTCTTCTCCCTCTAGATGGGTGGAATGCTACCCCCGTTGCCAGAACTGGCGAGGAGGTAGTATTCCAAAGTGTATGACACCTTACACGACATGTTTTGATAAAGCCAAATCAAAGTTAGGAATAACCGCGAGGATTATAATGCACTTAAGAGTATATGGTATGGCAATACCCTGGAACAGCTATAAGGAAATGGTTCCGAAAGCTGCAGACAGGCTCAGCTCATGCTAGAGCACCATCTCACATAAAACCAAGCACTCTGCCTCCAGGATTGTTAAGGCCTGCCATAGGAGTGACTTATAGGTATATATGTGTCCAGATATAGGTTTAGATATAGGTATACTATATCTAAGCAAGGGGTGATTACACAACCTTGCCCCAGCTGAGTGATCAGCCAGTTGCGTCTGTTTGGATGGCCAGCCAGGGGTGGCAAAAGATATGCTGCAGCCCCTGGTAGGCCTTGGATGCACCTATGCCCTGGGTACCTATAGTACACTGTACAGGGGCTGATAAGGTGTCCAATACCAAATTGGTGATGTACCTATAGTACATGTATGTGAATTTAGAGAGAGAACAGCAGGCTGTGGGTCTGATTAGCAGGCCCACAGCCACATTAAGTCAAAAACCAGTGAAGCAAAAAGCAAAAATTGGGGTGACCATAGGAAAGCAGACCCTACAGTCGTTGTGGGTTCTTTGGCGGTGGGTAGCTTTCTTTCCTCATCTCAGGGGGATCGCTCTGTCGTTGCTACTGCTGTGTTCCGGATACCGAAAGATGTTTCTGTCCTTGGCTGTCTTCTCGCTGGTCAGGTGCCCTTCCTGGCTTTTGTTGTGCCATGTGGGCACTTCCGCATCTTCTGGGCCCCCTTCTGCTGGTTGTTCGGGAGGCTGGTTGTTTGGACCCCTCTGGGGGTTCTCTTGGGGCTTGCCTCTGGGTGCTGGACCTCCTTATGGCCTTGCCTAGGGATCTTGTGTCATTTCGGTGTGGCCCTAGCTCCTTGCTCAGTCGGGTTGCTCTGGTGGCCTTGTTGCTGTTCTTGCGGGGAGGTCCGTCTCTGGTCCTTTATTTTTGGGTTCTCCTCCTCTGTGGCTGGATTGGAGGTTCCTGTTGTCGGTTGCCTACCCTTTGGGTGGTGGCTCCTTGGTTGGGCTCCTTGTTTTCCTGGTCTTCCCCTGCTTGTTTCAGGGTTTCGGCTCTGTTGGCCTTGGACGTCACCTACCCAGTCGCCGCGGCCAGGGCGACTGACGCTGGAATCTGGGGATCAGGGTTCGATCCCTGGCTCCGGCGGCAGGTTAGCCCAGCACCATGTGACTCTGGGCAATAGCTTGCTTAATCTTCCCGACGGCCCCCAGCGCCTAGAGACCCTTACGGGTGATTGTGCGCTTTACAAATGTGGATTATTTATTTACATGTTTGTAGCTTAGGACTGGCGTGCAATCGCAAAGTTGCGCTCTTGAAGAGCCATAACCCCACCGCAACAAAGCCAGCAAGGAGAGGCTGCTACCCACCACCCCATCCTTCTAGTGAGCAGGACCAGGAAAGTCCGGCGCAGGCGTGGTGTATTCATAGAGGCAAATTGAAGTATATCAGTACACAACTGTAACAGTGAACAACGTAGGTCGCAACAACAATGTCTAGCCTGAGTGGGTTAAGCATGTAGTAGTTCTTACAATAGCAAGCACATAATGGGAAAACATCTTCTGGCCGGGCAGCTCCAGTGCGCAGCACATCCGGTTACATGCCATTTTCAGGGTGACAGCCTGGTATTAGAGGGGAGTCATTCTGTCAGAAGCACCAAGGGGCAAGATCTACCTGGGCGCCTAGTCTATTGAGGTGAAGCATTGGCGACGGTGGGGGGTGGGGGGGGGCGAGCAAGCGGGTGTGGATGGGTAGGGCATAATGAGGGGGGGAGGGAGATGGGGGGGTGGATTCGTATAGGAGCAGAGAAATGTGGGCAGGGTTAGGCGGATCCTGGAGGGAATCAAACGTGTTTCTTCTTCACAAGTGAACTGGACCTTTCTGTAGGGAAGGGACTTCGCACACACCCATTTCTGGTGTCTCCACCTCCGGGGTGGGGGATATCGCTCTAGTTCTATTCCATTGGATGAAGGGTTCCCAGATGTCACGGGGCCTAGATGCCGCCGGCATCAGCTCCCAATAGGTGCCCAGTTGTGTGTGCCCATATGTGACCGCTGTCAGCCAAGCATCGAATGTAGGCAGCTTCTTCCGCCCCCATCGCAGAGCAATTTGTCGTCTCGCAAAGAGCAGTAGCAGAGCATGTAATTTCCTGCTGCCAGGCGCGGTATCCACTACTAAGCCCAACAAACCCAGGTGTGGAGATGGGGGGTCTAGTCTACCAACAATTTGGTTAACTGCATCAAATATTTCCATCCAGTAACTTGTTAGTTTGTGGCAGTTCCAAGCCATGTGTAAAAAGGAAGCATTATCCTGCCCAAACCTCCAGCATCGAGCGTCATCTCTCAAGTTCATCCTGTGAAGACTCAGGGGGGTGCGATAGTAGCGATGTAGGAATTTAAAATGCACTAGCCTTAGCTTGTAGTTAGGGGATAACTCCAAGAGTTGCTTACAGCAGAACGACCACTGGTCGTCAGTTAAGGAAGGTTGTATCTCCTCATTCCAGAGGGTCAGGGATTTGGGTGTCACAATTGGGGCTTACTCCTGCATCTCAGTGTATAACCTGGTCACCAACTTCTTCGGGGAGGCACGAGCTAGAATGTTTTGTAGTACATTTAGTGTAGGTGGGGCCTCAGGAAACCCCTCCCATAAGGATCTGCAGGCCGATTTGAGTCGGTGGTATGTAAACAGTTCACCAAACGGAGTCATCGCTTCTCCCTCCGCTGGACACTGATCTCTAAACTTCCCATCCAGGTACAAGTCTGCGAACGTTCGCATCTGAGTGCCACCGAGGACCATTTGTCCCCCGCAGTGTTCTGGACAGGCTAGCATGGGGTTGTTTTTCAGTGGTATTGCAGGCGCAAACAACAGAGGCAGCCGTGGGCGTCTCTGCAGTTCTCGCCATGCCCAGCGCAGCGTATTTGCCGTGTCCACATCAGTCTTTGGGCGGGGACTCCTTTGGAAAAGGGCAACCTCCAGCGACAATGGTGACACTGAATCCGCTTCCACCACCACATGCAGCTGATATGGAGTGGGGTATTGTGAGAAGTTGGCCTGATGTGCAGTGTTCACTATTCTAGTGATCACTATATATCAGTCCAAACAACCCTTATTGATGATTGGTTGTAAGTCAACCTTATAGACCAGCTATCCTAGTAGCATGGATACGAGCAGTCTAAGGCTAAGACTCTAGAGGGCGTGTTAAGCCAGCTGTTTTACCATCACATTACCCCTTGAACACCCAGTGAAAGGACACCACACAAGTGTTATGAAAATAAACAGTGTATTTATTAGAATCACAACAACCCTGTACTCTTTATGAGGACAGGGTGCTAGGCACACAACAAAACTCTTACGAAAATACTTAAGTTAGCACAGTATATACAAATGCCCGAGGGGCACAAAAAACCATATACTCTAAAAGTGGAATGCGAAATTACTAGCAGGTAAGTACAGTACTAATAGGCTTTGGAATCGCTAGGACTTGACTAGGGAATCGTTAGATTACTTCTAGGAGGCCCAGGGGACTCGGGTGCAGAGTGTGCACTCTCACGCGGGATGCGGGACAAAGTCTATGATAGCTAGTAAAGTTAAAGTTAGTGTTCACGGGCGAACCCGACCTGGTAGGGAGAAAACGACAGTGGATCCTGACCCTTGGATAGTGAGGCTATGCTGGGGCACCGAAATGCCGAAGTTACCTAGCCCAGGGGCTGCAGCTGCATATGTCTCAAAAGACGTCGGGAATCCTCGTTGACGGACCAGGAGCCTGGAAGGAAGATGCTGGCAGGCGACCAGTGAAGAGAGTTCGAAGTGATCCAAGCCTGGATCTGGAAGATGGATGACACCTGAAAGCAGAGGGGACCAAGTTCGTGACTACTAGCCAGTAGTCAGTGGGCACCAGGAGGGCACCGGATGGTAGTCACCTCGACTAGGTGAGTGGGCGACGCTGGGCTCTGCAGATCTCACGGACCAGGAGGCGTTGTCGGCGACCAGGATGGAGAGGCGAGCTGTCCCACGATGGATGAAGCTGTCGGCGTCGAAGAACCCAGGATTGGGCAACAAAGCCGTGGCTAATTCAAGCCCACGTGGTGGACTCAAAATGGCGTCTTGAGTGGACCAGGAGGGTCCGGGGTGCTCCTCTTCTGGAAGGGAGCAAGAGCCAGTCTGGAGCAACCAGACCAGCAGCAGTGATGTCGTCGGGCGTCGTTCAGAAGGCCACAAGCCAGCGGGCTAGTAGCCAAACAACGCGGTGAGCAGCAAAAAGCAGAAGGGCCCCACGCCGATCGTGGAGATGCTGGGGGGCTGCTCTTCGGTGCTGGAGCTGCTCAGGGTTGGGGCTTCTCGGACCCCAAAGCACTCACCAGGAGATTACTCGGCGGGCTTGCTGTGCAGAAGTCGTGCAGTCTTGGCAATAGTCGGTCCCTTGAGGTCTCGTCGCACTCACGGTTCTCAGCTTGGCTGTAGAGGTGAGTAGAGGTCGGAGGTGCCAGGGAAGCCGGGTCTTGTCGAGCTGGGCAGTCGGATTCCGGAGGAAGGACTTACAGCAGACCGCAGTGTTCTTGCGTTGGTGCCTGCGGATGCAGGGTGACTACTCCTTAGTCACAAGGGAGAATCTTGAAGAAGGAAATCTTGAAGTCCTTTCGCAGAAAGTCGTGTCTTGATTCCAAAGATGATCTAATTTGGAAGGGGGCCTGCTCCTACCTTTATCTGGGAAAAGGGGGCTGGCACGCGACTAAGTCCTGCCCTATGGGTGGGACCAGGAGGGGGGTGGTTACACCCACTTCCTTGGCGGGCTTTTCCCCAGCTCAGGGTCTGGAGTGTCCCTGGAACTGGTTCAAGCCGGCCTATGCATAGTGAGCACCGGGGTGCCACTTGCAGTCACCTTCCTCTGAAGCCCTGCCTACCTAGGATACACAAAATCCTGTCTGGGACGGTGCTGGCACCGCCCCTGGCAGGAAACCCTTTGTCCTTATCTCCTGCTCTGGGAGGACTCCCAGCAGCAGGAGGGCAGACTTGTGTCTCGGTGGCAGCATCCATTTTGTGGAGCTGAGGCTCTGTTTGACTTTAACCGGGGTTAGAGGTTACATACATGTCGTGTCCCTCTAGAAGGGTGGAATGCTAACCCCGTCGCCAGAATTGGCGAGGGGTTAGTATTCCAATTCGTATGACACCTTACTCGACATGTTTTGATAAAGCGATACCAGAGTTGGCACATAACCGCGAGGATTATAATGCACTTAAGAGTATATGGTATGCGATATCATGGAAACGGCTAAGGGATAGATCCCGAAAGCCGCAGACAGGCTCAGCTCATGCCAGAGCACCATCTCACACGATTCCAAGCACTCTGCCTTCAGGATTGTTAAGGCCTGCCATAGGAGTGACTGATAGGAGATCTGTGTGTCCATTTTAGGGTTAGATATAGGTATACTATATCTAAAGCAAAGGGTGAGTACACCACCTTGCCCCAGCTGTCGTGCAGCCAGTTGTGTCAGTTTAGTTAGTCAGTCCAGGGGTGGCACAATACATGCTTCAGCCCCTGGGAGACTTCTGGGTGCACCTCAGCCCTGGGTACAGAGACTTGGAGAGGGCCCAGTGCCAATTCAGTACCTGAGTACAATTTGGATAGAGAGAACAGCTAGGCTGTGGGTCTGATTAGCAGGCCCACAGCCAGGGAAAGTCGTAAACCAGTGCAGCAAAAAGCAAAAATCTGGGTGATCATAGGATTGCAGACCCTACTCTCCTACATGACCCCCCCCCAAACTTTGGGACAATAAACTAACCTTGACCAGGTGAGTCTTCTTGCTCTAAGTGGAAATACCTGGAGAGCCCATCAGCATTGCTGTGATCAGTACCAGGTCTATGCTCCACTGTAAAATCCATCCCCTGTAGGGAAATGGACCACCTAAGCAGTTTGGGGTTTTCACCCTTCATCTGATTTAGCCACAAGAGGGGCTTATGGTCGGTCTGAATGGTGAAGTGAGTGCCAAACAAGTAGGCCCTCAGCTTCTTCAGGGCCCAAACCACAGCAAAGGCCTCCCTCTCAATAGCTGACCAATTTTTCTCTCTGGGGGTCAGCCTCCTACTAATGAAAGCAATAGGCTGATCATTACCATCAAAATTCAGCTGAGACAGAACAGCTCCCACACCCAACTCAGAAGCATCTGTTTGGACAATGAATGGTTTGGAGTAATCTGGACTCTTTAGGATAGGTGCTGTGCACATGGCCTGCTTTAGGTCATTGAATGCTTTCTGACAGCTTGCTGTCCACTGAACTTTCTTTGGCATCTTTTTGCTTGTCAGGTCATTAAGGGGGGTCACTATGGACCCATAATTTCTGACAAACTTTCTGTAGTAACCAGTCAGGCCCAAGAAAGCTCGAACCTGAGTCTGGGTGATTGGAGGAGCCCAGTCCTTGATGGCCTGTATTTTACTCTCCAATGGCTGAACCTGGCCTCCACCTACAAGGTGGCCCAGGTATACAACCTGTGTCCGCCCTATCTGGCACTTTGTGGCCTTGATAGTGAGGCCTGCCTTTTGCAGAGCCTCTAACACTTTCCTCAGGTGGACCAGGTGATCCTCCCAGGTGGAGCTAAAGACAGCAATATCGTCAAGATATGCTGCACAGAAGTCATCCAGCCCAGTGAGGACTTGATTCACCAACCTTTAGAAGGTGGCAGGTGCATTTTTCAGCCCAAAGGGCATTACCACAAACTGATAATGCCCACCAGGGGTAGAAAATGCTGTCTTGGGTTTGGCCTCCTCAGCTAACCTGATTTGCCAATACCCAGCTGTCAAATCAAATGTACTTAAGAAGTTGGCAGAAGCCAATTTATCTATAAGTTCATCTGCTCTTGGTATTGGGTGGGCATCAGTCTTAGTGACTGCATTGAGGCCTCTGTAGTCTACGCAAAACCTCATCTCTTTCTTACCACCCTGGGTGTGAGGCTTTGGCATTAGAACTACTGGGCTAGCCCAAGGGCTATCTGAGGGCTCAATTACTCCCAGCTCCAACATTTTCTGCACTTCAGTTTTGATGCAGTCTCTAACATGATCAGGCTGTCTGTAGATTTTACTCTTGACAGGCAGACTGTCTCCAGTGTCAACATCATGGGTACACCAATCAGTTTGGCTGGGTGTCAGAGGGAACATATGCCTGAAGGATTGCAGAACTTGCCTGCAATCCTGTTGCTGATGTTCAGTGAGGCTGCCACAAAAGACAACACCATCTACTGATCCATCATCAGGATTCTGAGTGAGCAGGTCTGGGAGAGGGTCACTCTCTTCCTCCTGTCCCTCATCTGTGGCCATGAGCAAGCTCATGTCCTTCCTGTCGACATATGCTTTGAGCCTGTTGACATGGAGCACTCTGAGAGGGCTCCTGGGAGTTCCAAGGTCCACCAAGTAGGTAACCTCTCCCTTTTGCTCAATGCCAAGTAGGTAACCTCTCCCTTTTGCTCAATGATGGTGTGGGGCCCAGACCATTTGTCTTTCAGAGCTGCTGGGCCACTGGCTCCAGCACCCACACCTTCTGTCCTGGCTGGTACACAGTCAGAACAGCCTTTTGGTCATGCCAAGCTTTTTGGAGTTCTTGGCTGGCCTCAAGGTTTTTAGATGCCTTTTCCATATACTCAGCCATCCTGGAGCGGAGACCAAGTACATAGTCCACTATGTTGGTTGCAGGCTTTTTGAGAGGTCTCTCCCATCCTTCCTTCACCAAACACAGGGGTCCTCTCACAGGATGCCCATACAGAAGCTCAAAAGGGCTGTAGCCAACCCCCTTCTGTGGGACCTCTCTGTAAGCAAACAAGAGGCAGGGGATCAGGACATCCCATCTTCTCCTAAGAGTTTCAGGTAGCCCATGAATCATCCCTTTGAGGGTCCTGTTGAATCTCTCAACAAGCCCATTGCATTGTGGGTGGTAGGGTGTGGTGAACTTGTAGTTCACACCACACTCCTTCCACATTGCAGTCAGATATCCTGACATGAAGTTTGTACCTCTGTCAGAAACAACCTCCTTAGGGAAGCCCACTCTGGAGAACACTCCAACTAGGGCCCTTGCCACTACAGGTGCTGTAGTGGTCCTAAGTGGAATAGCTTCAGGATACCTGGTGGCATGATCCACTACCACCAGTATAAACTTGTGCCCTGATGCTGTCTGTGGTTCCATTGGACCAACAATGTCAATCCCCACTCTTTCAAAGGGAACCCCCACCACAGGTAGTGGTATGAGGGGGGCCTTTGTTGTGCCACCTGACTTACCACTGGCTTGGCAAGTGACACAGGAGCGACAAAACTCCTTGGTATTCTCATTCATGTGGGGCCAGTGAAAGTGTGAGACAAGCCTGTCCCACGTCTTTGTCTGACCTAAATGACCTGCAAGGGGAATCTCATGGGCCAAGGTGAGAAGGAAACCTCTCAGAGACAAGGGGATGACCAGCCTCCTGGTTGCACCAGGCTTGGGGTCTCTTGACTCAGAGTACAGGAGTCCATCTTCCCAGTATACCCTGTGGGCACCTGTGGCATTCCCTGCAGCCTCAGCAGCAGCCTGCTGTCTGAGGGGTTCAAGGGAAGGGCAGTCTAACTGTGCCTTCCCCAGGTCTGCTCTGGAGGGTCCCCCTGAGCCCAGAAACTCAACTTGATCAAGTTCAAGCTCTTTAGGCTCAGTTTCCCTCAGCTCTCTCAGATCAGCCTCCTCAGAGACTTGATCCTCAACCTGGGGCAAGGGGGAAGGCAAAGCCTTACCCTTACTGCTCTTCTTCTTGGAAGGTGTCTGGTCCATAATTTCAGGATCCAGCACCTGTTCAGTGGGGCATCTCCTGGCCTGTGACCTAGTCACAGCAAGCACATGTGCTGGCAAGCCTAACATTTCCATGTGAGTCCTCTGCTCCACTTCTGACCATAGTGATGACTCCAAATCATTGCCCAACAAACAATCAACTGGGAGGTCTGAACTGACTACAACTTTCTTTTGTCCCTTCACTCCACCCCAGGAGAAAGCCACAATCGCCACACTATGACTAGTAGTGACGTTGCTGGCATTGGTCACCAGGAAATCAGTACCTGGCATGATCTGTCCAGGGTCCACAAAGTTAGGTGTCACCATGGTGACACTGGCACAAGTGTCCCTGTAGGCCTGAGCCATCTTGCCATTAATCAAAGGTGTCTGCCTGTATTTGCCCAAAGTATTGGGACTTATGTCAGGGGATATATCCATATCCCCTGTACAGACAAGGACAGCCTGAGTGAGTGTGCCAACTAAGTTGTCAGACCCCTCAGTTCCCAAGGTTAACCCAACTAATGCCTTGGGAGGAACACTACCACTACTGACTGTACTAGGGGGTGCAGTTGCCTTAGGGGCTGTAGTGGCAGGAGTTTGTCCTCCTCTTTTGGTGCACTCACTAAACCAGTGAGACTTACTTTTGCAGTACTGGCACCACCTCTTTGACTGGCCTTCTTGAGTCTTCTTCTTCTGGGAAGCCTGACCCCCACCCTCTTTGGTTTGTTGGGGACCTGGTGAAGACTTCTGGTCATTTTGTTCACTCTTAACATTACCCTTCTGGTCTGCTTTCTTCTGACCACCCTGGTTCTGGTTCTGGTTCTGCTTGATCCTTGTCCTGACCCATTTGTCTGCCTTCTTTCCCAATTCTTGGGGAGAGGTCAGATCTGAATCAACAAGGTGCTGGTGCAACAACTGGTTCTGACAATTGTTTAAAATTTGTTCTCTCATCATAAGATTATACAATCCTGTGTAATCTGTAACCTTGCTACCCAGCAACCAGCCCTCCAAAGCCTTAGTGGCACTATCCACAAAGTCAGACCAGTCCTGAGACTGAGTTTTCTGGGTGTCTCTGAACAGCAACCTGTACTGCTCAGTGGTTAAACCAAACCCATCAATCAGTGCATTTTTCAGGACCTGGTAATCATTAGCATCCTCCACTCTTGTAGTGAGGAGCTTATCTCTACCTTTACCATCAAAGGAGAGCCACAGTATAGCTGCCCACTGACTTCGGGGAATGCACTGCACAGTGCAGGCCCTCTCCAAAGCAGCCATCCATTTCTGGATATCATCCCCTTGCTTAAAGGGGGGCACTATTTTAGTCAGGTGTTTAGTATCTAAACCCTTCTCTCTATCTCTTGGGAGATTGCTGCCACCAGTGGGAGCTAGCCCACTCATCTGCTGCTCTCTAGCAAAGGCAAGCTTTTCTTTGGCCAGGGCAAGTTCTTCCCTTTCAATCCTCAGAGCAGCCTGTCTCATCCTAGCTTCATGCTCTATTCTCTGAGGGGAAGTCACTCTCCTCTGTGGAGAGTTCCTCCTCCTCTGGGAAGAGGCATTAGAGTGCAGAGATCTATTGGAGTCCCTAGAAAGAGATCTATCTCTCCTAACTCCAAGGTTAGGCCCACTTCGGGTTAGTACTGGGGGTCCCTCAGATCCTAGCCCAAGTAAGTCTAAGTTGGCCCTGGTTAGCGTTCTGACTACCTCAAGACTTTTGTCTACCTCATCCCCAGAGAGTTCCTCCTGATCCTCCTCCTCCCCAACTGCATTGGCAATGTTGGGGAGGTCTGGATCCCCAGAGGTACCCTCTAAGGTTGGCATATTCTCATGTAACTGAGAAATCTTTCTGGCATCATATGTCTCTAAGAGACCTATCAGAAAGGGAATGGTGGGGTTAGACCCCTGCTTCAGTTTCCTGGAGGTACAGACTTGTCTCATCTCCTGGAAACTGAGAGCTGCATATCTTGAAGTGACCTGTGGAGGGTCAACACTTACCAGGGGAGTCTCAGTGGACTCTCCATGGGTAGACATGCTTTTCTAGTGAGGTGTAAGTGGTGCACTTACCTACACTATATGTTTGCCTACTGATCCCTTGCTAGAGTTGTAGTTTAGGGTGTGCTAGGCCCTAGGAGCTACAACAGCTGGTTCAGTAGAACTCAGAGTATTCTAAGCTAAGTTATATGTACCTTTAGTACTTATGTGATCTTTCACAAGATATTCTTAGGATATGTGTGGTAAAACAACAGCAAGCTCAAATCCCAACCGCTGCTCACCAATGTGAGAAGTTGGCCTGATGTGCAGTGTTCACTATTCTAGTGATCACTATATATCAGTCCAAACAACCCTTATTGATGATTGGTTGTAAGTCAACCTTATAGACCAGCTATCCTAGTAGCATGGATACGAGCAGTCTAAGGCTAAGACTCTAGAGGGCGTGTTAAGCCAGCTGTTTTACCATCACATTACCCCTTGAACACCCAGTGAAAGGACACCACACAAGTGTTATGAAAATAAACAGTGTATTTATTAGAATCACAACAACCCTGTACTCTTTATGAGGACAGGGTGCTAGGCACACAACAAAACTCTTACGAAAATACTTAAGTTAGCACAGTATATACAAATGCCCGAGGGGCACGAAAAACCATATACTCTAAAAGTGGAATGCGAAATTACTAGCAGGTAAGTACAGTACTAATAGGCTTTGGAATCGCTAGGACTTGACTAGGGAATCGTTAGATTACTTCTAGGAGGCCCAGGGGACTCGGGTGCAGAGTGTGCACTTTCACGCGGGATGCGGGACAAAGTCTATGATAGCTAGTAAAGTTAAAGTTAGTGTTCACGGGCGAACCCGACCTGGTAGGGAGAAAACGACAGTGGATCCTGACCCTTGGATAGTGAGGCTATGCTGGGGCACCGAAATGCCGAAGTTACCTAGCCCAGGGGCTGCAGCTGCATATGTCTCAAAAGACGTCGGGAATCCTCGTTGACGGACCAGGAGCCTGGAAGGAAGATGCTGGCAGGCGACCAGTGAAGAGAGTTCGAAGTGATCCAAGCCTGGATCTGGAAGATGGATGACACCTGAAAGCAGAGGGGACCAAGTTCGTGACTACTAGCCAGTAGTCAGTGGGCACCAGGAGGGCACCGGATGGTAGTCACCTCGACTAGGTGAGTGGGCGACGCTGGGCTCTGCAGATCTCACGGACCAGGAGGCGTTGTCGGTGACCAGGATGGAGAGGCGAGCTGTCCCACGATGGATGAAGCTGTCGGCGTCGAAGAACCCAGGATTGGGCAACAAAGCCTTGGCTAATTCAAGCCCACGCGGTGGACTCAAAATGGCGTCTTGAGTGGACCAGGAGGGTCCGGGGTGCTCCTCTTCTGGAAGGGAGCAAGAGCCAGTCTGGAGCAACCAGACCAGCAGCAGTGATGTCGTCGGGCGTCGTTCAGAAGGCCACAAGCCAGCGGGCTAGTAGCCAAACAACGCGGTGAGCAGCAAAAAGCAGAAGGGCCCCACGCCGATCGTGGAGATGCTGGGGGGCTGCTCTTCGGTGCTGGAGCTGCTCAGGGTTGGGGCTTCTCGGACCCCAAAGCACTCACCAGGAGATTACTCGGCGGGCTTGCTGTGCAGAAGTCGTGCAGTCTTGGCAATAGTCGGTCCCTTGAGGTCTCGTCGCACTCACGGTTCTCAGCTTGGCTGTAGAGGTGAGTAGAGGTCGGAGGTGCCAGGGAAGCCGGGTCTTGTCGAGCTGGGCAGTCGGATTCCGGAGGAAGGACTTACAGCAGACCGCAGTGTTCTTGCGTTGGTGCCTGCGGATGCAGGGTGACTACTCCTTAGTCACAAGGGAGAATCTTGAAGAAGGAAATCTTGAAGTCCTTTCGCAGAAAGTCGTGTCTTGATTCCAAAGATGATCTAATTTGGAAGGGGGCCTGCTCCTACCTTTATCTGGGAAAAGGGGGCTGGCACGCGACTAAGTCCTGCCCTATGGGTGGGACCAGGAGGGGGGTGGTTACACCCACTTCCTTGGCGGGCTTTTCCCCAGCTCAGGGTCTGGAGTGTCCCTGGAACTGGTTCAAGCCGGCCTATGCATAGTGAGCACCGGGGTGCCACTTGCAGTCACCTTCCTCTGAAGCCCTGCCTACCTAGGATACACAAAATCCTGTCTGGGACGGTGCTGGCACCGCCCCTGGCAGGAAACCCTTTGTCCTTATCTCCTGCTCTGGGAGGACTCCCAGCAGCAGGAGGGCAGACTTGTGTCTCGGTGGCAGCATCCATTTTGTGGAGCTGAGGCTCTGTTTGACTTTAACCGGGGTTAGAGGTTACATACATGTCGTGTCCCTCTAGAAGGGTGGAATGCTAACCCCGTCGCCAGAATTGGCGAGGGGTTAGTATTCCAATTCGTATGACACCTTACTCGACATGTTTTGATAAAGCGATACCAGAGTTGGCACATATCCGCGAGGATTATAATGCACTTAAGAGTATATGGTATGCGATATCATGGAAACGGCTAAGGGATAGATCCCGAAAGCCGCAGACAGGCTCAGCTCATGCCAGAGCACCATCTCACACGATTCCAAGCACTCTGCCTTCAGGATTGTTAAGGCCTGCCATAGGAGTGACTGATAGGAGATCTGTGTGTCCATTTTAGGGTTAGATATAGGTATACTATATCTAAAGCAAAGGGTGAGTACACCACCTTGCCCCAGCTGTCGTGCAGCCAGTTGTGTCAGTTTAGTTAGTCAGTCCAGGGGTGGCACAATACATGCTTCAGCCCCTGGGAGACTTCTGGGTGCACCTCAGCCCTGGGTACAGGGACTTGGAGAGGGCCCAGTGCCAATTCAGTACCTGAGTACAATTTGGATAGAGAGAACAGCTAGGCTGTGGGTCTGATTAGCAGGCCCACAGCCAGGGAAAGTCGTAAACCAGTGCAGCAAAAAGCAAAAATCTGGGTGATCATAGGATTGCAGACCCTACTCTCCTACAGGTATGTCCAAAAATACAAAAATTGGGCTTGCGCACAAAGGGCGTAAAGGTGCATATCTGGAGCCGCCAACCCTCCCTGTCTAAGCGGCAAGGTCAGTAAGGCCCAAAACACCTGGACCTGGCCGCCTGCCCACACCAGATTAAGCAAGTGGGATCGAAGACATCTAAAAAAATGAGCAGTGAGCGGTATAGGAATATTGATGAACAGATAAAGGAATTTGGGCAAGATTACCATTTTGGTCAAGGCCACTCTACTAGCTATAGACAGTGGCAGTTTCGACCATATTGCTACCTTAATTTCGAGCCAGTCAATTGCTCGTCTAAAGTTTAACGTCCAGATATCTTTGAGATTGCGGCTCACCCAGATTCCCAAGTACTTGACTTCATCTGCATTCCAGCGCAGAGGGAACTCTGACTGCACCTCGGGAGTGGTGTCCGTGAGGGGGAATATCACTGATTTAGACCAATTAATTGATACACCAGAGAGGCCTCCAAATTTGACAAATTCCCTCAGCAGTGGGTCCAGATTAGCTGAGGGGTTCAGAACATAGAGGGTGACATCATCTGCGTAAATGGAAATTAGCAGACTTCGGCAGCTAAACCCTATCCCCCTAGCAGTGTGATGCTGTCTGATTCTTGCCGCAAGAGGTTCCATTGCTATGGCGAATAATAGAGGTGACAGAGGGCAGCCCTGTCTGGTGCCTCTAGTCACGTTAAATGGCTCCGAGACCATGTTGTTTACGCATACTCTCGCCCTCGGACCTGTGTAGAGGAGCTTAATCTGGGCTATAAATAGTGGACTGAAGCCCATCCTCACCAGTATCCTGAATAAATAGGGCTATTCAAGGGAGTCAAACGCCTTTGTGGCGTCTAGTAGGACCGCTGCTGCATGCACCGACGGTGACAGGTAGTGCAAGACCGAGAACAGTGTGCGTAGGTTGTGCGATGTTGAGCGCCCGGGTATAAAACCCGATTGGTCCGGGAGGGCCACCATTGGAAGAAGGGGTTGGAGTCGGTCCGCTGCTATTTTCGCGTAGGTTTTTGCGTCAACATTAATCAGCGAGAGCGGCCTATAGGAGTCAAGAGAGTGTTCGTCCTTATCCGGCTTGAGGAGCGTGATGATCAGGGCCTCACGCATAGATGTCGGCAGTATCCCCGTTTCCAGGGCTTCCGCATAGACCGCGTGCAGCCTCGGGGCCAGTTCCTCCGAGTAGGCCTTGTAAAAAGCCGTCGTCAGGCCGTCCGGGCCAGGTGCTTTGTTCAAGGGCATACTGTTAATCGTCTTTTTAATATCTTCCACCGTCACCGGTAGTGCCATGTATTGGCGGTGTGCATCGTTGAACCACACCAGAGCTATAGAGTCAAGAAAAGCTTCCAAATGTTCCGGAACATCTGGTTGCGTCGCGGAATAGAGACCAGCATAAAAATTTCTAAATTCGCGCAGCACCTGTTCTTGCCCAGTCACCATGTCTCCATCTGGAGTGCGGACCATGTGCACGAAATGGGAGGTTTTCTGTTTGTTAAGAAGACCCGCAAGTGTACGGCTCGGTCTGTCCCCCTCCCCATATCGCCTTGCCTCTACATATTTACCCAGGAATTTGAGTTCGCGTTGCGCCTCCTCGTCAAACTCCAACAGTTTACCCTTCAGATCAGCTGCGGCCGCCGGGTTAGGGGAAGTACAGAATCCCTTTTCAAGGTCTCTAATTTGCTCCTCTAGCTTGCTTAAAGAGACCCTTATCTCCCTCAGTACGCCAGCCTGTCTCGCAATACATTGCCCCCGGATCACCATCTTAAATGCATCCCACAGGGTTGCCTCCGCGGACACCGAGCCTGAGTTCAAAGTAAAGTAATTGACAATGTCACTTCGTATTTCCTCCTTAAAGGCAGCATCCATAAGTGCATGTTGTGGGAGTCGCCAGCTAAATGCCCGCCTGGCAGCGCCCGGGAGGGATAGCTCCACAGGCACGGGGAATGGTCTGATAAGGATCTAGCCATGTGACCAACTCTAGTAGTCCACTCAGCCACATCCGGTTAAACTAGCCAAAAGTCTATTCGGGACCATGCAGTGTGTTGCGTGGATATGCATGTGCCTTCTTGTGCGGTAGGATTACGTACTCTCCAGACATCTATCAGGCCCCCCTCAACCATGATGTCTCGAAGTGCAATGTTTGCGTGTGGGTGTGGCTGTTTAGACGTCCCCTTACGGTCAAGTGAGTCATTCAATACCACATTAAAGTCCCCACCCCATATGACCGTGGAGCACCCCGCCGCCACAACCCGGGCCCAGATCCCTCCGAAAAAATCAGGTGTGTCCGTGTTCGGGCCATATATGTTGACTAACACCACCGGCCGTCCACAAAGCAGTCCCTGAGCTATGATGTACCTCCCACCCGGGTCCTTGTGTACGTGTGTCTCCCTCCAGTCCTAGCCCCCTCCTGATCAAGATTGCAACCCCTCTCGCATAGTTGGAGTATACAGCAGAATAAACAGTGCCCCATCTACTGTGTTTCAGCCTTGCAGACGGTTGTAAATTTAGGTGAATTTCCTGCAGTATGCATATATCCACCTTATGTCTCTGCAGGTAGGAGTGCATTAATCTCGCCTTTCTACCATCATTTTCTCCCCTAACATTGCATGTGATAATGTTAATTACAGTCCCAGGCGTACCCATGACTCATTCAGTAGCTGCAGCTGTACATAATCCCCCAACCAGCCAGATACATGCATGTTCAATGGGAATAGGACTTGACATTTTAGCGACCCGTTCCTAACCAAAAATAACAAACCCCCAACTGTTCCTCCCCACCCCCCACCCACTCCAACCCCCCAATCAGGTTGTGTTATATCCCCCCATCAACATGCACAACGTGCAAGTAATAGAACATTGGGATAAACCCCAGGAGGGCGAGTTCCCCGGACATACTACCCCGTTTGCACAGGGTGGCCATGAAGACCATGTGGGCGTCCAACATGTCAGTCCCCGGCACCCCACATTTTGTGGAATCGTTTCATTCCCACCCCAGCATGTCATAAGCAATCATGAAGAACACGTTATTACTTAGTCACTGAGTGGGAGTAGGAGGTTGAGGCATGCATTTTGCGTTAACTAAGGTGCTCAACCCTCCCCGTTCAGCTCCGGAACCAACTCTAGCATGACATAGTCAGAGCACAGGAACTAAAGTCAATCATTATCACTTAGCTGTGTCTCCTCAGCGCCCTGCTGCGATCTCGGGGTTTTCTTTCTCGTGCCACAGATGTGCTTAGCAAATTTCAGGGCGGACTTTGCATCTACAAAGAAATGGGCCGACCCCTCATATGTGACCTTCAATTTGGCAGGGTATAGGAGCGCGTACGGCACCTGAGCCTGTAATAGCAGTCGTTTCGCAGGCACGAATTCCTTCCTCGCCGCCTGCACTGTAGGCGTGAAGTCCGGGTAGAAGGAGATGTTGTTCACTTTATGTGTGATCTGGCCCCTCTCGCGTGCCATCTTGAGAATCGAGTCTCTGTCTTGGTAATTGAGGATCTTCGCGAGGATGGGTCTCGGCGTTCCGCCCACTGCAGGTTTTGGGCCTAGTGCTCTATGTGCGCGCTCCACCGCAAACATTGGGGACAGGTCAGAGTCAAATAGTTCACGCAGCAGATCAGTAACATATACCTCCATCTTCCCCGTGTTGGTCGTCTCCAGAATTCCTGTGATGCGGAGGTTGTTTCTCCGAGAGCGTGCCTCCAAATCGTCATTCTTGGCCTTGATTACCATTAACAGCTTATCCATATGTAGGAGCTGTTCCTTCGTGGCACGTTGGAAGTCAACACACTCCGTGTGCCAATTTTACAGCCCATCACGTCGTGTTTCATGGGTAGCCACTTGTGTTTTAACCTGGTCCATCTGTGTGGTCAGCATGTCCAGCTTCGCATCAATGTTTCTCAGGCTGGAGCGCACATCCAGCATCAGAGTGCGGAGATCCTCCTCACGATCAGTCTCAAGCTCCGCACCCCCGGTCGCACCAGTTTCCGCCGATGGCGCGGTTTTGGCCTTTGTGGGTTTAGTGTTGTCGAAGGATATTTTTGCCTGTCTGGCGTCGGTTTTCCCCATAGCTAGTAGTCGTTGATGTCCCTCGTCGCAGCACCGACAGTATGGTCCTCCCTTTTGACGCCCACGTGAGGTCAGCACAGTTCAGCACCTAGCTCTCTAAAATCAATCAAACAATATCAGAGCGTTTCCAACCACAGGCCGCCAACCTTCGATTGTGTCTTGCGTTTCAATCGGTTGTCTCCCACTCCGGTGGCATGCAGGTACAAGGAGACTTTTACCGCCAGCGGTCCGACCCTGTCGGTTATTATGGTGTCCGCCTCCCACAGCGGCGGTCGCACCCTATGGCATCAGGCAGGGGGGCGATGTGAGCTGCACGCCGGCAGTCTCGCCCGCGGGAGTTAAGAAGCCGAGGAGCTATGTGCCTGGCTCCGGGGCCGGCGACAGCAATGGCGGCAAGACTGCTTGCGTCCAGGTATCATGCTCCGCCGCTCAAGGAGGGTTATTGCGCTGCGGACCCCAGCTTCTTTGAACGTGTCGGCACAGCAGCACGGTGCAATACGCTCAATACATGTCCTGTGGGGTGTGCGCACAAATAGCTCCGCCGTCCCGCCCAGGTCCAATGTCGGGACTCGCAAGATGGCGCCTCGCGGGCTTGCAGGAGAGCCCCGGCACTCACCGCATCTTCCGCGGATTCCGGTCCGTCCCGTGTGCCCCTCCGATGTCGCAGTAGTAGGGGCTCACCCCTTTGCTGTCCGTACGAGGTCCGCAGCGAGAATAGTCATCTCCAGGCAGCCCCTTTCGGTCCGCCCAGGGCCCAGAAAGCCTCGGGCTGTATTTTCAGCGATGCGTGGAGGAGGAGTCTCCCGCCCCGGGCTTCAGCGTGGGCCTCGTCCCGGAGCAGTCCGCACCTCCGCCAAATGGTCAGTATTCCGGGCAGTCGAGGAGGCAAAAAAACATCCGTCATGATCCTCAGGCTGAGGGTAAAGGAGCGCCGGTTTACAGCTCACGAGGACGCCACTAGAAAGATTATTTGAAAGGATTAGATTCATGGCCGGCGGAGCTCGCTCACATGGCGGCCATTTCGCAGTCCGGCTAGCCACGCCCCTGGGCCTATCCATAATTGTGCAACTTTTGTATGTTTAACTGTGCTTTTGTTTAAACGCTTGTGCCTCTGCACTCATAAAGAGTACAGAGGATTATTCTAGTAATAAATACATATATTTGTATAATATATAACTTGTGTGGTGTCCTTTCATTTGATATTACAGGACTGCATACGGTAAAACAGCTGGCTTCACATGCCCTCTTGAGTTAAGCCTAAGACTGCTTAGGTCTATGCTACCTCTAGGATAGCTTGTCTATAAGGTTGACTTACAACCACCACAATAAGGGATTGTTTGGACTGATACAAGGTGCTCACTAGAATAGTGAACATCATACATCAGGCCAACTTCTCACAACGACTTCACCAAAAAGCAGAGGGGAAGGAAGGAGAGACCAAACAGGCCCCACCCAAAGCAGGAGACAAAGGAACGACACAACCAACCACAAGACCACCCCAACACACCAGGGGAAGCCCCCAGCAGAGCTGCAAAAACAGAAGAGGATGGAGGCCGAAAAAGAACCAAGGCACCGACCCAAAGGACGAACTAAGGCAAGACCCAAACCAAACAAACCAGGAAGAGAGGGGGCAGCGAGCACGAGCAAGTACCCCACCCCCCAACCTGAGAGCACTGGCAACAGAGAGCCCAGAGGAACCAGCTACAGAAACACCCAGAGGCAGCCCAGGCCACGGGGCAGGAACATCCAGCAGCCAAAACCAGCGGAGATACCGAACAGCAGCAGAAAGGCCCCCAAACCTGTGGAAGAACCCGGGGCACAGGGACAGGCCAGAGGCAATCACCCCAAAAGCAGGGGACACCGGGTCTCAATCCAGCACCACGCCCAAAGAAGGCACGGGGGAGGCCAAAAGTGCAACCCCCTCTCCCCCAAAAAATGAGGCCATAACAGATCCCCGCCCAAGGGAAGCAAGGGACGGACCCCAGCTGGCCCGGAACCAGAGCAGGGCACAACGCCAAGAACGGATAAAGGCAAAACACAGAATTTTACAGAGACCAGAGGAACTAGAAGAACAAACAAGGACAACCGGGAAGGAGATGTCACAAACAACCCCCCACAAGGGCGACACCCCCAACCAAAATCCAGGGCCAACCCCAGGGGAGCAACACAGGGCCGGGGGAGACGAAGCCACCGGGCACTGAACCAGAAGCCAGAACCGGGATGGGGGACCCCCTAACCGAACCAACAGCTGATGCAAGAGCATCCGCCATAGAGCAACACAGGGGAGAAAAACAAGGAGGCCCAGAGCCCATCTCTGCTGAAGCCCCCAGCAAAATCCAAGAGGCCAGGAGACTGAGCAAAAGACACTTCAGCAACACAGAAAGCCACCAACATGGCGCCCCCAGGGAGAGGAACTGTGACAACCGCCCCAACCCCAAAACCTCTAACCACCAGGGGCATCATGGAAAGGCACAAGACCCAGTCACAGGCAGGCCACCCAGGGCTCACAAAGGAACAGGAAGACAGGGAGGGAGCCAAGCAGCCTACACCTGCAAGCCAACGCCAAGGCCCAGCCCGCACCAGGGAGGCGCAGAGAAGAGCCAGATGAAAAGAACAGAAGGCCAGCCTGAGCCCCAGCAAAACCAGGCACCGGACCGCTGACTACCAAGTGGCCAAAATACCCTCACCCCAAAAAAACGTTGCACCTGCAGATAGGGTGGGTGGGGAGCCGCGTGCCTGTCCCCCTGACCGATACCAATGCACCACACGGGAGCCCGCGGGGAGCAAAGAGCCCACCCATCAGGGCGGGAGGGCACACAGGGGGGACAGGGGCAGGCGCACGGGCACCGGCAGGTCCAGCCGGCTCACCGGAAAGGAGAGGCAGGCTAAGGCCAAAGCGACCTGAGAAAGAAAAAGTGAACAAGGTCACAGGCAGACACACAAAGGAGACGCCCAAGGGACCAAGGCCCCCACTGCCAGAGCCAGACATAACCATGCAGGAAAGGCACCACAAACCACCACCCCACTGAGACAAAGGAGGGGCTAAACACAGGGACAGAAAGGCAAAGACCGACAAGGGCAAAGGCATAGCCCCTACCACAGACCCGAGGGCACGCTATAACCCAAGGAGGGACCCTGCAACAGAACCCCAAGGGTGCACACCCCACCGAGGGGAGAGGACCAAGGTAGAGGAGAAGAACGATGGAGCCGCAGAGGCCGAAGTGAAGGAAGAACCACAACACCCAGACCCAACCGGCAGCAAAGAAACCGGCAACAGGGAGACAGAGGGTCCTCAAAAGTGGCCCAAGCCCCCGAAGAGGAACCCTGAGGGGAAAAGGAAACCACAACAAGGCACCCAACCCCAACCCCAACCTGGCAGCCCAGGCGCAAACCACAACCCAGCGCCAGGCAACAGACAACAACCAACAACAAGGCACACCAGGGGCACCCGAAGTGCCTGCCCGGAACCAACCCGCTGACCAGGGACAGCTGCGGGATACCAGCGAGAGGCAGCAGAAGCACAGCGTACCACCCAACCCCAGCACCAAGGACCAAGCCAGGCCAGAGAGAGGGCAAAACACCAACCCCCCAGGAGAGACCAAGGACCCAACTCTGAACGTGAGAAAAAAGCAACAGAATTAACCCTGGGCGTAGTTTGCGTAGTATCGCTACGCGTAGCTAGGCGAAGTGCACTTCGCAAGCTACGCGAATTGCATAGTAAGGTAGGAAAAATGCTGTTTACACTGATTGCACAGTGCCAGATCCTTGTCTGCACTGTGCAATCATTGCAAACGGCATCTTGCACAGTGCAAGCGTGCGTTTTCTGCTGCTCAAGTAGATTTGCACTCGAGCGGCAGCTTTCTCAACGCGGACTGGTAGTTTCTCATCACGAACGGTCGCGGGCATACGCGACCACTCGCGATGAGAAACCTGACCTCACCGCGTTAAGAATCTCACCGGGAGTTTTATTTTCCACGCTTGTGATCGGCAACTTGATGTTGTTGATCGCGAACGAGGAAAAAGTCTCTCCGGGATGTTGAATTTGCTCACTCGCGGTTGCCAACTTGATGTTGAGGACCGCGATCAAGCAAAAAATGCCCGCTACGCTATGCGTTTTTGCACTGTGCTACGTGCAGTTCGCGTAGCACGTAGTAGCGCAAACTATGCACGCTCCGTGAGTGTAGAGTATTCCTACGCCCAGGGTTAAACAGAACCCCCAGGGAGAAATACAGCGACTGGTAACAGGTAGAAAAAGACACTCCAGTAACCCAGAGGTCAGGGACTGCAAAGGGCGGGGCCAGAGATCCAGAAAAGGAGACAAACCGGAATGCAGTACTTACCCCAATGGCAGACAGAAAGCACAACACACTGCCTGCCCGCACCAGCCACCCCAGAAAGGGACAACCAGTGCAACACGGGGAAGAAGGCCAACCAGAAACACCCCCTGAAAGAGAGAGAGAGAGAGAGAGGGAGAGAGAGAGAGAGAGACAGCAGAGACCCAAACACCGACCAAGCACCAGGAAACACCCATGCGGAACCAGGAACCAACCGGATCCAACCCCTCTCAACGACTGAGCAAGCTAGACCTGGCCCAAACAGGGAGGTAAGGGCGCAAGAAGGCCATCCATAAACAACAGGCACCTCCAGGCGGCCACCCAGGGAAGGCAACACCAGAGCAAACAGGAACATCGCCCATGTGAATTAGCCTACAACATAGTATTCCTAGACAGTCTCTAACCCAGGGATTAACCAGGCTTGACCATGCCGAACTTCTGACATCAAACGAGAGCAGGCGCATTGATGCAGTATGACCGTATGTCGTGATGGGGAACTCATAGCTATGCAGTACTCAACACCGGGGTAGGGAGACACCACAAACCGACTGGCCTCCTCCAGGCGCCCTCCAACAAACCAGCGCCCGGCCGAAGGGAGAGACTGCAGTATCCGGCACTCCCAGGCAAGCAAAGACCCAGCCTGCCCCCGCACCACAACGAGAACTGCAGGCACTTCCAGGGAGGAAAAGGACTCCAACAGGACCCCGTCAGCTATCCAGGAAGCCCAAGGAACCATCAAAAATGGCCCGGGACACTCCACAGCAGCCGCAGCCGCAGCAGCACGTCCTCCAGACCAGCAAAGCCACAGGAAGACCAGCCCTCCGACGTGGAACAAACTGGGCAGAATGGCGCCCCAGCTGGAAAGGGACGGCCGCCAAGCAACTTGGCTCCCGGCAAGCCCGAAGGCCAGGAGACCACCAGCAGGACATTGAGAACAGATCAGCAGCTCGACAAGGACATCCAAAGAAGACTTCATCACAGGAAGAACCAGCAAAATCCATGACCCATTCTGTCAGAAGACAGAAAAAAATAACAGGCTGAGGGTTGGTACAGTTTATGTACTCCCCGTGGGAGGGGTGGGTTTAGGTATCTCCTGTTCTTTTTTTCTGTCGTGGAGATGGTATTCTTCACTTTGTCAAGGAATGGGACGAGGACTGGAGGGACCGGAAAGGAATAAAGAATTAGTGAATGAGTTGGAAAGAAACTGTCACCTGTCTAATTATAAAAAAAAGTGTAATTTGCATATTGTAAGTTGATATTTCTACTTTTGAAACTCCACACTGAGATGCATGGAGGGGGACTATTCATAATTGTATTTTTGACCACCTCTGTACTGCAATCTCTTTAGCACTTCATCAGGGAGGTCATGTGCTCGCAGAACAGCATAAACTAATACCAGGGCCACTGCAATTATACTGTAGTGGAGCATACAATTATGCAGCAGTTTTAACTAAATTGTGTGGCAAGAAATGACAAGGATATGTGACACAATGCAGAGCATTTTGTGGCCGAATTATTTTGCTATTTTTCGTTTCCACACACATTAATTCTCACAGTCCAGCTCATTAGTGTCAGTTAACACCTAAATGCAGCAATCTCTGACTGAAAAGAGACCAGTTAACCCTCAGAGTCTGCCGCTATGCAGAACTAGGAGCTGTGCATTTTATTACAAACGAAAAAGGCGTTCTCGTTAAAATTTGAGGATTATTAAGCTTAATGATGGATGTGGCAAGTTTGTACGTCTTTAATTATGTGGAAAATGCATGCAGTGGCAGAAAATTCTAATTCCAGCACTTCTGCTTAAGACCTTCGGCGTCACGCCCTTAACCACTTTGGCCTACACAGTTTCTGCAAACACAGCTGAAAGGACTTTGCCATCGGTTGACATTTTAACTAAGCCATTCTTTACAGAACAAAGTACACATTTTTTCTTACTTCCCTCTGCTCAGCCACTTCTGCTTTCACAATTGACACTGCATCCCTGTGACGTCTGCGAGCTCTGGAAAGCATACAATGCTTCTGCTAAGATAAACACTAGAGACACTCGATGCTCAAGTGTATTTTCCATACAGGCCGAACTAGGTCTCCAGCCTTTGTGAGATAAAATGCTGGTGTGCTGTCAGCCGGCTCCTCACTCCTCGGGTATGGGTCTAGAGCAGCGCAGAGCTTTTTTTAAATTTATGTACACTTTATTAAACTGTGATAATATTTTATTTTCTAAGCAGTCGAGGACCCCTTGAGTGGGCTTTGCAGACCACCGGGGTCCGTAGACCACAGGTTTATTACCACTGGTTTCAAAGAATAATATTTCACGCTAGCTTGCTTCTGAGCAGAGTACTTCTTACTTTCTCCATCCATTCATCTGTGATCTGAGTGATAATGGGACCCAGGGGGACCTCGGCGCGGTGCATGCAGAACTTAGTGAGGATGTGTCAGACGATGTTTCTATTTTTCCAGTGTCTCGCCAGCCCCCTATCACCCTCAGGTTGACTTTGATTCTTCGTTTGGGCCCCAATGTGGCCAATGGATATGGGTAGAGCATGCGGATACTTCGGTGGCGGATGTTGCAGTTTCCTTCCAGAATCATGGTCTTGGTAAGTTCACAAAGGCTTCTGTCAAGAGCGGTAAGAAGTTGGTAGCGGATCCTGCCCCTAGGTCACGTTCTAGTGGCTCCAGTTCAGCGTATGCGAAGCACAGTGCGGCTTTTGGTAGGCCTCTTTCGTCACAAGGCGAATCCAGTGCGGGTTTTGAGTCATCGGCCGGGCTCTCTCAGCGGAGACCTGTGACCTCATGGACAGATTATGATGGTGGGGTCGGGGATGGTGAAATATCGAGTACAAGTGCTGATGTGTTGAATTTATCCATGGGTCATTGTGATCCAGTTAATGGGAATGATAATGCATATGAAGAGGTCTTTATGGAACGTTCGGATAATATTGTGACTCTTTTGGTTTCTACTCAAGATTTGGATAATGGGGGTCGGGGTTCAATCAATTCTTCTAGTTTTTTACAGAGATCAAGAGCGGATTTCTCGTCGGATCAAGATCGGCGCGGCGGTCATCGTGGTCGCGATGATCCTCAGGAATTTCAGAAGCGTGCTGCGCAGCTAACGTCAGGTAAGCCTAATTGGTGGGCTGCTTGGTCACGACCTTTGGCGAGCGGCAGTACTGTCGTCTCGGGGGAAGTGGATTTTGGGCCGCAAATCGACCTTTGGGCTGGGTGAAACCAACGAGCGTACAGTCTGTTACCGAATTGACACCTCTTCTGCGTAACACTACAAGGGTACATAATTTGTTTGATGATAGTCAAACATCTGGTAAGAACATTCACGTTGCTAGTCAGGCTGCAGGTCCTAGCAATGTTCGAACAAAACTTCCTTATATGGGTTTAGCCATGCCTCTAGGTATGCATCTCTCTGAGAAAACTAAACAAAAGATTTGTAAACATGAATTTGTTGATGTGTTCAAATTGCTGCATAGAGATATTCAAGCCAGAGAGGGTTCCAAGGAGGAAGAATGGGAATTATCTAGATGCCCTAGGGTACCCAAGAATATTGAAAATTGGACTGCTGCCTTTTTAATTTATGCTAGCGTGTATGTGAGAGACATCCGGAAAGGGCGGTAGCCATGTTTAAATATATGGATATTATTCGTAGAGCACAGTTACAAGTTGGTGGTTACGCCTAGCTCAATTATGATGAGGAATTTCGGGCCAGAGTCAGCATTTTTAACGACTAACCCTGGGGGGAGGTGGACCAAGAACTTTGGTTGCAATGGATGTCTTCTAATCAGACGCCGGCAATGATACATACTGCCAAGTTGGTAAGTATGTACATCTAATTTTGTTTTTCTTGCCTTAGGTCGAGTTAATTCTTTACCAAGGAAAATGCGGACCTGGACTATTGGACATTCTTTTGTCAAATGGGCAGCTACATTTGCAGAGCAGCAGATTTGTGGCAGAGCGTTAGGCTTGCACAGCAAGGGTCATGAAGTATTTTGGAAGGGGGTTGGGGGGATGAAATGGGGGATTTGTTTCCTTTACTTTCAAAGTTGTCAAGGGAGAGAGGTTTTCCAGATTTGTTGATTATCCATTTAGGAGAAAATGATCTTGTTCAGTTATCTGGTTTAACACTTATAAAACGAATGAAATTGGATTTGGCAGTCATTAAGGACAACTGGTCGAGTACAGCTGTGGTTTGGACGGAATTCGTTTATCGTCATCACTGGAGGGGGACTCGCAACCACACTGCTATGGAGAAAGCCTGCAGGAAACTCAATAGAGTGTTGAAAACTTTTTGGCCAGCTATGGGTATTAGAGTTTTGTCTAATGAAAATATTACAGGTATCGAACAGCATCTATTTCGAGAAGATGGGGTACATCTTTCCCAGATGGGGCAAGCCTACTACTTGATGGAGTTGAGGGGTTTGCTGGCGGGTTTTTGGGGAGAAAACTTGTGGTGTGATAGCAATCTTAAATAGTTTTTAATTTTTCCCATTTGGGGTGGGGTCCAGGAAAACTTGTTGGTTTTCCTGGGTGGTGCTTTGTGGGGGGGCCTGGATAGTCTAGAGCGGGCTTATCCTTTCCCTCTGCGGGTGGGGGGAGGGTAGGAGGAAAAATGGTTATGGTAATATAATGAGGAGATAAAGAAAATGTTGGGTTGTACAGTATTGGGGGTTTTATGGATAAGTATTGTTGGGAATGTTTTGGATATATATTTGGGGGAAATGTTTGAGAAAATATTGAAAATGTGTTTCTTTCTCTCTTATCAATTTCAAGTAAAGGATTATCTGTTTTGACTGTCTTAATAAAAGTGACCTTTTTTGCTAAGTATAATACGGTGTGGATTGTTCTTCTTGCGAGATGATTGACTAGCCCTCCTCCAGTATGTTTAATCCTGATGATTTCTGGACACTGAGGCCGCCATCTTGTGGTGGGAATATCGCGGTGTGGGTTCTGGGGCTTTTACGACTTCCAATCAAACTGAGGAATGTGGAGCGTTTCCTCCTTATATACTTATTACCCACACAGAGTACCTTTTGTGTTTAAGAATGTAATTGATATTCATACAAGAACATAGAAATACAATTGTCTTACAACTTTAAAATCATAGACTTCAATTCCCAGGTCTAACTGCATGGGATCAAACAATTTTTGACCACTGAGAACAGAACTGAGCACAGATTTTAAACGCATCGCACTTCGCTACAGTTGAGCCTTAATATTTCTGTTTGCGCGAGCTATTCGGAGGGATAGACAACTAGACTGGCTAATCAAATAAACACACCATTCTTTTCGTCACAAGGATCTGATAAAGAGACACTCAAAAAAAGAACCAATCTAAGATGAAACTCTTAATTTCCTGTTTAAATTGTTATGCATTGTTGATAATGAAGTTGGCAGCCTCAACCACTATCAGCTTCAAGTCACTTAAACAATTACATATAGTATGGACTACTCCCACACATGGTTTTAATATTGTTAACTTTCTCTTGACAATGAATTCCGTTTTACCATGTTTTATGTTTTATTGTGACAAATTATTGTTATGGTTTTAATTAACTAAACAATACATTTTTGAATGAATGACTGAGCACTTGCTCAACCCTCAACCACTCAGCAGCTAAAGGGATAGAGGTCAAGCCAAAAGTGAAAAATATAGAAAGTAAACATGGCTCCCAGACGCCCATGGACAACCTAACCTCGAGTTTGACAGAAGTAAAAGTAACATGTTATTTATCCAGTCGTTTCTTACTTTTGCGATTTCCAAAGTGATAGCACAAACTTTGTAAGAATTTGGTTTAGCAGAGTTTAAACCGCTGCCTAAAAAGAGTGGGTACCTGCTGGATTTCGGTTTTGGTAGCTATACTTGTTCTTGATCTGGGTCTGAACAAGACACATCAAACCATCTTTACTGTAACAGAGGCTCTCCCCTCCTCGGGAGAGCCGACAATATTGCAGAGAGCTGGGGACCAACACGCGACCAGGTCATGTTCGCCCCAGCCTGCCCAGAGAGCAGAGGACTAATGGTGAAGGGGGTCAAAGGCCACCCCTAAGGTTGTGCCGCTGGGTGGTATAAGGTAATGGAATGGGCAGGGGTCCCGCAGAGGTGGTGCTGGTGGGCAGAAGGAATGGTACTGAAGGGCAGGGCAGCTCTCCTACAGTTGCAGTGTTGCCAGAGAGAAGCAGTAGTGTACTGACTGGGAATAGTGTTATTGCAAGTGTGGCAGCTCCAGGGAGCTCTGCAGTGCAGCCATACTTGGCGGCAAGCTTAGCCAGTGTTTTGCCTTGGCTTTCAAAGGCAGGTGTGTAGTCCGCACCGTGGTTGGGAAGTGCATTGGCAGGGGTAGCAGAGGGCGACCATGTCGCAATGGCCAAAAGGTTTGTGGAGCATGTGGATGGCATGGGTATTTAAGGACAGACAAGAGTAACAGGTGTGTCAGCAGTGCAGGGATCAATAGTAGCTGACACCACACAAACGGGTAGTAAGCTGCAGACAGTACTGGCAGCCGCCGGGCTCTGACCTCGCCCCAAGGAAGTTATGCCATCAAGTATGTTGCGGCTATTGCCAAGCATGGGTCTGAGGGATGTGCGTTCAGAGCCTGATCAATTGGGCAGCCACATGCATCCAGACGTTAAGGAGAAGATCTGGAAAGGTGCTTATGTGGGTATATGTGAGTTAATTGTAGATGCGCCTGACAGGGAGGAGAGCAAATGGTGTAACACCCAGCAAACAGCAAAGTAGTCCCCTGCAGTGTTACTGCACAAATTACCAAAATACAAAAGACCTCTGCCTCTGTAAGATGTGTAGTTCTATGTATGATCAACATGTACATTCATGCCATGTTTTGATATTTACTACATGTTTTACGAATATTGACACACAGTAAACACCCCAGGTTTAACAACACAAAAGATCAAAGGTCGAACTGCTAAAACCGTTCTTTGAGTTATATCTAGAGTTAAAATAGGATTATTTCAGATGTGTTCTAGGACTGGTAGAGGAGGGGGTAAACAGGCTACTCTAAGTCCGGGAAGTATATTTTTTATTATTAGAATGCTAGAATTTGGGAAGTGTGAGAAGATAGCCTGGCATATGATGTGGACTAGTTCTAGTGGGCACCTCGTACCAGTCTATTCGACCCTTATTGATGGTGGTTGTACAGTCAACTTTATAGAAAGCTATCCTAGTGGTAGCATGAACCAGCAGTCTTCAGGCTAAGACTTCAGTAGGCGAGTTAAGCAAGTTGTTTTACCATATATAATACCTTGAATTCCAAATGAAAGGACACTACACAAGGTATATATCAAATATATATGTATTTAATTTAAACACAACCCCTCTGCACTCTTTATGAGGTCAGAGGTAAAAACACAATACAAGTCACACAGTTAATATACGATAAGTTGCACAGTATACGTTATGCCCTCGGGGCCTCACAAACCATATACTAAGAAAGTGGTATACGTACCATGTGAGAGTTAGAAAGCAGGCCTAGGGCCTGTGGAATCGCTGGGGCTACACTAAACAACCAAAGGTTAGGAAGTAGGAGACCCACAGGAGCCATGTGCAGTGTCTAAACACAGGCGCGGGTTCCCATTGACTTTCTATGGAGCTCGTAAAAGTTACAAAGTTACAATTTAAGGACACTTCCGGATGGACTAGGATGGAACCCTTTTAAACTAGGACACTTTGAGAGTCAAGACCAACGGGAGCACCGGAGTACTCGTGTTACCTCACCCAGGGAAGCCGGGTGCATAGGTGTCTTTTCGTATCGGGTTTCGTCCTCGTTTTCTATGGAGAGCTGCAAAGAAGTGCTGCAGGCGACCAGAGGAAAAGTGTCCGGGTAGATCCAAGGGTGGATCGGAGATGTGAAGAACCTGAAAGCAGAAGGGACAGAGTCTGGGTCACTAGCCAGTGACCAGGAAGGAACCAGGCGATGTTGGGTGCCTTAAGGTGAAGAAGGTGAGTTTGTCTCTTCAGCCACGAGGTCCAGGAGGCATCGACGATGACCAAGAGCTGGATTTGAGCTGTGCCACAATTGATCTAGGTGACTGCAGCATCGGTGTCTGGTTTGGACCCAACAAGCCTTGGCAATCACAAAACAATGCAGGATGACAAGATTCGCTCTGTTGCAGGCCAGCAAGGTCTGTGGCGCTTCTCCTTTTTAGGAAAGCTGGAGCAAGCCTTATGCAACCAGGATCACAAGTTAGATCCAATATGGCATCTTCAGGGGGCTCACTAGCCAATGGGCAAGTAACCGGGAAGACGCGCTGAGCACAAATGTAAAGGCAGAGCCCATGGGACACTCGCAGAGTGTGGGGGTCTGAGCTTCTGTTCAAATAGTCCTCGGGGCTGGGGCTTCTCGTACCCCAATGCACAACTTACTGAGGCTTCAGAAAAGGAGTGCAGGTAGCAAAATGCAGAATGTTCAAGATGTCAGGTCCCACATCTCTCGTGTCCGCCACGGGTCTCAGCTTTGCTGTGGATGTGGATTGGTGTCAGAGAAGTCTGGAAGTCTAGTTTTTGAGTGACAGAGTCTTTGGGTTCTGACGGGAGCCTTAAAAATGCAGACTGGCGAAGTTGCTGTTGGTGCCTGCTTGCACAGGGTGGTCACTCCTTGAGCACAAGGGAGATGTCTTCCAGTCAGAATGTAATTTCGAAGGTCCAAGATATGTCTTACAAAGATTTGTCCAGGACAATCTAAAGTCTTGGGGACACAGCTCCTATACTTATACTAAGGATGGGGGCTGGATTACCTGACTAGGTCCCTTCTGTGGGTGGACCTGAGAAGGGGGTGGTACCACCTCTTTCCCTTTGTCCAGTTTCGCGCCAGAGCTGGGGCTTGAGTGCCCCAGCAACTGCTTTGAACCGGGCTATGCATGGAGCACCTTATGTGCCCCAGGCAGTATCTAGATGCAATCACTGAATGCAGTCCTCCCTGCCCCAATACACAAAACCCCTGTCTGGGGAGGTGCTGGTACCTCCCTGGACAGGAAACCTATTGTCCAGGCAGCCCTTGCTGGAGTTTCCCCCAGCAACAGGAGGTCTGACCCGTGTCTGTGGCAGCAGCATCAATTTTGTGATGCTGAGACTCTGTTTAACTGTAACTGGGTAAAGCAGTAACTTACATGTCTTTTCCCTCTAGAAGGGTGGAATGCTTCCCCCGCCACCAGAATTGGTGGGGGGAAGGGGGGGGGGGGTAGTATTCCAAAGTGTTTGACACCTTACACGACATGTTTTGATAAAGCCAAACCAAAGTTAGCATTAACCGCATGGATTATAATGCACTTAAGAGTATATGGTATGGCTATATCATAGAACAGCAACAAGGAGATGGTTCAGAAAGCTGCAGGGGGGCTCAGCTCATGCTACGGCACCCTCTGACATAAAACCAAGACACTCTGCCTCCAGGATTGTCGAGGCCTACCATAGGAGTGGCTTACAGGTGTATATGTGTCTATATATAAAGGTAGATATAGGTATACTATATCTAAGTAAGGGGTGATTACACCACCTTACCCAGGCTGTGTGAAAAGACCTGTGGTGTCAGTTTGGAAGGCAAACCAGGGGTAGCACAATACATGCTGCAGCCCCTGCTAGGCCTAGGGTGCACCTATGCCCTGGGTACCTAGGGTACACTATACAGTGGCTCACAAGGGTGACCCAGTAACCAATCTGGTATGTACCTAAAGTACATGGTATCAATGTAGAGGGAGAACAGCTGGGCTGTGGGTCTGATTAGCAGGCCCACAGCCACAATAAAGTCAAAAAACCAGAGAATCACAGCAAAAAGTGGGGGTGACCAAAGGAAGCAGACCCTACTCTCCTACACAACCCCCCCCCCCCCCCCCGAACGCAGGGACATTAAACTAACCTTGACCAGTTGAGTCTTCATGTTCTAAATGGAAATATCTGGAGAGTCCATCTGCATTGGCATGGTCAGTCCCAGGTCTATGTTTCACTGTAAAGTCCATCCCCTGTAGGGAAATGGACCACCTGAGCAGTTTGGGATTGTCACGGCTAGGGCGCTGGACCTCGGACCTGGGGATCTGGGTTCGAGTCTCGGTAACGACGCCAAAAACCTCCTGTAATTCTGGGCAAATCACTTAATCTCCCAGTGCCTAAAATGAATGTGTGTCCGTCCTCATGTAACGTAACTGGTGCTGTGTAAAGCGCTCTGATACCTGATTTGGTTCGGGTCTAGTTCGCGCTATAAAAAACTCTGGGAAAAAAAAATCTGGTATAGCCAATAGAGGGGCTTATGGTCTGTCTGAATCTTGAAGTGAGTACCAAACAAGTATGGCCTCAGCTTCTTCAGGGCCCAAAACCACAGCAACGGCCTCCCTCTCAATAGCTGACCAACGTTTCTCTCTAGAGGTCAGCCTTCTGCTAATAAAAGCTACTGGCTGGTCTTGACTATCTTTATTCAGTTGTGAAAGCACAGCACCTACCCCCAACTCAGAACCATCTGTTTGGGCAATGAATTCTTTGGAGTAGTCTGGACTTTGCAGAATAGGAGCAGTGCACATGGCCTGCTTCAGGTCATCAAATGCCTTTTGACAGCTTACAGTCCACTGAACTATCTTTGGCATTTTCTTGGAAGTTAAGTCATTCAGGGGTGTCACTATGGAACCATACCCCTTGACAAATTTCCTGTAATACCCAGTCAGGCCCAAGAAAGCTCTGACCTGCGTCTGGGTGGTTGGAGCAGTCCGGTCCATTATGGTCTGGATTTTGCTCTGCAATGGTTGAACCTGGCCTCCACCTACAAGGTGGCCCAGGTATACAACCTGACTCTGCCCTATCTGGCACTTGGTAGCCTTGATAGTTAGGCCTGCCTTTTGCAGGGCCTCCAAAACATTCTTTAGGTGGATCAGGTGATCTTCCCAAGTGGAGCTAAAGACAGCAATATCATCAAGATAAACTGCACAGTAGTCATCCAGACCTGAGAGGACTTGGTTCACCAACCTTTGGAATGTGGCAGGTGCATTCCTCAAACCAAAGGGCATGACCACAAATTGATAATGCCCACCAGGGTTTGAAAATGCTGTCTTTGGCTTTGCATCATCAGCTAGTCTGATCTGCCAGTAGCCAGCTGTCAAGTCAAATGTACTCAAAAACTTGGCAGATGCCAATCTGTCAATGAGTTCATCCGCCCTTGGTATTGGATGGGCATCTGTCCTAATGACAGCATTGAGGCCTCTGTAATCCACGCAAAACCTAATCTCTCTCTTACCATCTTGGGTGTGAGGTTTAGGCACCAGGACTACTGGACTGGCCCATGGGCTCTCTGAGGGCTCAATGACTCCCCAATCCAACATCTTTTGGACCTCTGTCCTGATACAGTCCCTGACATGATCAGGTTGCCTGTAAATTTTACTTTTAACAGGCAGACTGTCCCCAGTGTCCACTTCATGAGTGCACCAGGTAGTCTGACTTGGAGTCAGAGAAAACATATGTCTGTAGGACTATTGAACTTGTCTGCTGTCCTGCTGTTGTTGGTCAGTGAGGCTGCCTGCCACGGCTACACCATCAGCTGAACCATCATCAGGGTTCTGAGAAAGCAGGTCTGGGAGAGGGTCACTCTCTTCCTCCTGTCCCTCATCTGTAGCCATGAGCAAGCCCATGTCTGCCCTGTCAATTTATGGCTTCAATCTGTTGACATGAAGCACCCTGTTGGGGCTCCTGGGAGTTCCAAGGTCAACCAAATAGGTGACTTCTCCCTTCTGCTCAACAATAGTGTGGGGTCCACTCTTCTTGTCTTGGAGAGCTGCTGGGGCCACAGGCTCTAACACCCACACTTTCTGTCCTGGCTGGTAAACAGTCAGCACAGCCTTTTGGTCATGCCAGGCCTTTTGCAATTCCTGACTAGCCTCAAGGTTTTTAGATGCCTTTTTCATGTACTCGGCCATCCTGGAGCGGAGACCAGGTACATAATCCACAACGTCCTGTTTGGGAGGTTTGAGAGGTAACTCCTATCCCTCCTTCACCAGACACAGGGGTCCTCTTACAGGCATCCCAAACAGAAGTTCAAAAGGGCTGTAGCCAACCCCCTTCTGTGGGACCTCTCTGTAAGCAAACAAAAGGCAGGGCAGTAGGATGTCCTATCTTCACCTAAGCTTTTCAGGTAGACCCTTAATCATGCAGTTTACGGTCTTGTTAAATCTCTCAACTAGACTATTGCACTGTGGATGTTAGGGTGTGGTGAACTTGTGGTTCACTCCACACTCTTTCCACATAGCAGTCAAATATCCAGACATAAAGTTTGCATCTCTGTCTGAGGACAACCTCCTTTGGAAAACCCACTCTTGAGAAAACTCCCAGGATGGCTCTTGCCACAACAGGTGCTGTTGTGGTCCTTAGGGGAATAGCTTCTGGGTATCTGGTGGCATGATCCACTACCACCAGAATAAACCTGTGCCCAGATATTGTTTTGGGATCCATTGGTCCAACAATGTCAATCCCTACACGTTCAAAGGGGACCCCCAAAACAGGTAGTGGTATTAGGGGGGGGGGGGCTTTATGATGCCACCTGATTTGCCACTGGTTTGGCAGGTGACACAGGAGCAACAAAACTCCTTGGTATCTTCTGACATGTGAGGCCAGTGAAAGTGAGGGACAAGCATATCCCAAGTCTTGTTCTGGCCAAGATGTCCTGCAAGGGGAATATCATGGGCTAGTGTGAGAAGGAAGCCCCTGAATGCCAAAGGTATGACCAACCTCCTGGAAGCTCCAGGCTTGGGGTCTCTAGCCTCTGAATACAGGAGCCCATCATCCCAATAGACTTTGTGGGTCCCACTAGCATTCCCTGCAGCCTCAGCAGCAGCTTGCTGTCTGAGGGGTTCAAGAGAAGGGCATTCTAACTGCGCCTGCCTCAGATCTGCCCTGGAGGGTCCCCCTGTCCCAAATAAACTCAACCTGATCAGGCTCAAGCTCTTCTAGGACAGTTTCCTCCTGGGTCTCAATATCAGCTTCCTGTGAAGTCTGACCCTCTTCCTGAGGCAAGGGGGAGGCACTGCCTTAACCCTACTGCTTCTCCTCCTGGTAGGCAACTGGTCCATTGTTCCAGAATCAAGTGCCAGTTCAGTGTTGCTATTTCTGACCTGTGACCTAGTCACAGCAAGGACATGTGCTGATATCCCTATCATTTCTGCATGGGTCCTATACTCCACTTCAGCCCAAGCTGAAGTCTCCAGGTAATTTCCAAGCAAGCATTCTACAGGGAGGTCCGAGCTAACCACAACCTTTTTGAGGCCAGTTACCCCTTCCCAGGAGAAATTAACAATTGCCATACTGTGAGTGGTAGTGACATTGCTAGCATTGGTCACTAGGTAATTTTCACCTAGTATGATCTGTCCAGGGTCCACAAAGCCAGGCGTCACCATTGTGTCACTAGCACGTGTGTCCCTGTAGGCCTGAGCCACTTTGTCATTAATTAAAGGAGTTTGTCTGTACTTGCCCAAGATATTGGGACTCACAGTAGAGGACATAATTATGTCCCCATCACAGATCAAAACAGCTTGAGTTGGTATTCTGACTAGGCCAGAATCCATCTCAGTTCCCAGGGTTAACCCTACTACACCCTTCTGTTGAGAACCACCACTTGGAGCTGGACTAGGGGGAACAGTTGCCTTAGGGGCAATGGTGGCTGGAGCTGTCTCCTTTGTGGCACAATCACTGGTCCAGTGAGTATTTACTTTACAAATCTTGCACCAAGGTTTCTTTGGGCCTTCTTTCTTCTTAGATTGTTGGGAACCCCCACCATTAGAAGCTTTTTGGGGACCTTGAGAAGACTTATGGTCTTTTGCTTTCTCCCCACCATTTTGGTCTTGCTTCTTCTGATCACCACCTTGGTTCTGTACCTTCTGCCTCACCCTGGTTCTGACCCATTTCTCCGCCTTCTTTCACAATTCTTGGGGAGAGATCAGATCAGAGTCAACCAGGTGCTGATGCAATAACTGGTTCTGACAGTTGTTAAGACTTTGTTCTCTCATAATCAAATTATACAACCCTGTATAGTCATTGACCTTACTTCCCAGTAACCAGCCCTCCAGAGCCTTAGTTGCACAATCTACAAAATCAGTCCAGTCCTGAGTCTATGTCTTTTGGGTATCCCTGAACAGCAATCTGTACTGTTCAGTGGTTAGGCAAAACCCATCTATCAGAGAACTCTTCAGGACATAGTAATTGTCAGCATCCTGTTCATTAACCATTAGGAGCTTATCTCTTCCTTTATCTGAAAAGGAGAGCCACAAGATTGTTGCCCACTGACTTTGGGGTACCTGCTGTACTTTGCAAGCCCTCTCCAAAGCAGTTATCCATTTGTGGACGTCATCCCTAATCTGATAGGGAGGGACAATCTTGTTCAGGTTTCTATGGTCATGAGGCCTTTCCCTATGCTCCCTTCTCTGAGGGGAAGACATCCTCCTCAGAGCAGAGGCATTGAACCCTACTGAAGAATCAGAATGCTCAGAGCCACTGGCCGGTGACCTGTGCCTTTTGTTTCTATGGTTAGGCCTCCTGGGGTGAGTGGAAGGGGGCCTATCATGGCCCTCCCCACTTCCAGATAGTCCTAGGTTGCCCAGGTCAAGTTCATCAACCTCCTCCTGGTCAGCATCCACTTCCTCATCAGAGACTGCTGGATCTTCCCCAGTATTGTTCTCTTCTGTGGATGGATGGCCCCATCTCTACTACCTTGGTTATCTGTGTCTGGTGCATTCTCTACATCATAGGCCACTAAGATTTCTACCAGGTGGTTAAAGGTTGGACTCTGTCCTTGTCTCAGTCTTATGACTGAACACAGACTTCTCAGTTCATGAAAAGTAAATGTGTCATACTTAGAAGGCACCCTCTGGGTTTCTTCTTGAAGAGGTCCACTAGGGCCTGCTTCCAAGGACATTTTCTAGTGAGGTGTGGTGTGTGCACCTACCTACACTAAATGGTTTCCTATTAGAACCTCTCTAGGAGTTGTAGTCAGGGTGTGTTAAGCCCTTACCACCTACAACTACTAAGTTCAGTAGAACGTATGTATATCTAAGACTTGATTTATATGTACCTACAGGTACCTTGATATGATCTTTCAGATGATATTACAAGATTATTTGGTGAAACAAATTTCAAGCTCTTATCCCAACCGCTGCACACCAATGTGAGAAGTTAGCCTGGCATATGATGTCCACTAGTTCTAGTGGGCACCTTGTACCAGTCTAATCGACCCTTATTGATGGTGGTTGTATTCAACCTGATAGAAAGCTATACTAGTGGTAGCATGAACCAGCAGTCTTCAGGCTAAGACTTCAGTAGGCGAGTTAAGCAAGTTGTTTTACCATATATAATCCCTTGAATACCAAATGAAAGGACACCACACAAGGTATATATCAAATATATATGTATTTAATCTAAACACAACCCCTCTGCACTCTTTATGAAGTCAGAGATAAAAATACAATACAAGTCACACAGTTAATATACGATAAGTTGCACAGTATACGTTATGCCCTAGGGGCCTCACAAACCATATACTAAGAAAGTGATATAAGTACCACATCAGAGTTAGAAAGCAGGCCTAGGGCATGTAGAATCGTTGGGGCTACACCAAACAACCAAAGGTTAGGAAGTAGGAGACCCACGGGAGCTGCGTGCAGTGTCTAAACACAGACGTGATTTTCCATTTAATTCTATGGAGTTCGTAAAAGTTACAAAGTTACAATTTAAGGACACTTCCGGTGGACTAGGATGGAACCCTTTTAAACTAGGACACTTCGAGAGTCAAGACCCATGGGAGCACCGGAGTACTCGTGTTACCTCACCCAGGGAAGCCGGGTGCATAGGTGTCTTTTCGTGTCGGGTTTCGTCATCGATTTCTATGGGGACCTTCAAAGAAGTGCTGCAGGCGACCAGAGGAAAAGTGTCCGGGTGGATCCAAGGGTGGATCAGAGATGTGAAGAACCTGAAAGCAGAGGGGACAGAGTCTGGGTCACTAGCCAGTGACCAGGAAGGAACCAGGAAGAAACCATGCAATGTCGGGTGCTTTAAGGTGAAGAAGGTGAGTTTGTCTCTTCAGCCACGAGGTCCAGGAGGCATCGACGATGACCAGGAATTGGATTGAAGCTGTCCCACAATGGATCTGGATGACTGCAATGTCAGTATCCGGATTGGACCCAACAAGCTTTGGCAACCGCAACCCATGCAGGATGTTGAGATTGGCTCTGTTGCAGACCAGCATGGTCTGTGGTACTTCTCCTTTTTAGGGAAGCTGGAGCAAGCCTGGAGCAACCAGGATCGCAAGTTAAATTTAAGATGGCATCTTCAGTGGGGCTCACTAGCCAACGGGCAAGGAACCAGGAAGACGCACTGAGCACAAATGTAAAGGCAGGGCCCACGGGAAACTCACAAAATGTGGGGGCCTGAGCTTCGGTTCAAGTGGTGCTCGGGGCTGGGGCTTCTCACATCCCAATGCACAACTTACTGAGGCTTCAGGAAAGGAGTGCAGGTACCAAAATGCAGGATGTCTAAGATGTCCGCTTCCACGTCTCTCGTGTCTGCCACGGGTCTCAGCTTTGCTGTGAATGTGAAACGGGGTCAGAGAAGTCTGGAAGTCCAGTTCTTCAGTCGCAGAGTCTTCGGATTCTGATGGGAGACTTGACACTGCGGACCGGTGAAGTTGCAGTTGGTGCCTGCTTGCACGGGTGGTCACTCCTTGACCACAAGGGAGATGTCTTCCATTGTCCAGTCAGAATGGAATGTTGAAGGTCCAAGATATGTCTTACAAAGATTTGTCCAGGATAATCTAAAGTCCTGGGGACACAGCTCCTATACTTATACTAAGGATGGGGGCTGGATTACCTGACTAAGTCCCTCCAATGGGTGGACCTGAGAAGGGGGTGGTTATACCCCTTTCCCTTTGTCCAGTTTCGTGCCAGAGCTGGGGCTGGAGTGCCCCAGCAACTGGTTTGAACCAGGCTATGCATGGAGCACCTTGTGTGCCCCAGGCAGTGTCTAGATGCATTCACTGAATGCAGCCCTCCCTTCCCCAATACACAAAACCCCTGTCTAGGGAGGTGCTGGCACCTCCCTGGACAGGAAGCCTATTGTCCAGGCCTCCCTTGCTGGAGTTTCCCCCAGCAACAGGAGGTCAGACCCGTGTCTGTGGCAGCAGCATCCATTTTGTGATGCTGAGGCTCTGTTTAACTTTAACCGGGTAAAGCAGTAACTTACATGTCTTTTCCATCTAGAAGGGTGGAATGCTACCCCCGCCACCAGAGTTGGTGGGGGGGGTATCATTCCAAATTGTTTGACACCTTACACGATATGTGTTGATAAAGCCAAACCAAAGTTAGCATTAACCGTGAGGATTATAATGCACTTAAGAGTATATGGTATGGCTATATCATAGAAGAGCTATAAGGAGATGGTTCCGAAAGCTGCAAAGGGGCTCAGCTCATGCTAGTGCATCCTCTCACATAAAACCAAGCACTCTGCCTCCAGGATTGCCGAGGCCTACCATAGGAGTGGCTTATAGGTGTATATGTGTCTATAAATAAAGGTAGATATAGGTATACTATATCTAAGTAAGGGGTGATTACACCACCTTACCCAGGCTGTGTGAACAGACCTGTGGTGTCAGTTTGGAAGGCATACCAGGGGTGGAACAATACATGCTGCAGCCCCTGGTAGGCCTTGGGTGCACCTATGCCCTGGGTACCTAGGGTACACTATACAGGGGCTCACAAGGGTGGCCCAGTTACCAATCTGGTATGTACCTAAAGTACATGGTATCAATTTAGAGGGAGAACAGCTGGGCTGTGGGTCTGATTAGCAGGCCCACAGCCACACTAAAGTCGAAAAACCAGAGAATCACAGCAAAAAGTGGGGGTGACCATAGGAAGCAGACCCTACTCTCCTACGGGAAGATCCATTGAAGAAAAAGAAGTTGCTTAGAGCTCATAAAAGCTGGTATTGGCCTTCTGCTCTAACATTCCAATGTTTGTCTAAGTGTTACTCCCTTTTTAATTTAGAACATTCTGTCTTCAGCTGATGAACTGTTCTAATAGCCTTATAGTCCATCTGTCTCTGGCTGTACAAGTTTTTGAAGACCTTCTCCTTCATTATATCACCGCACCTGCTGCTCTGGCTTATAATTCGGGTTCAGGGCATTTAACAAATATACTGCCTGTAGGAAAGTAGGATCTGCTTTTATGCTTACCCCCAACTTTTTGCTTGACGTAATACTGTTGCGGACTAGTCTGACTGGGATCCTGCTAATCAGGACCCCAGTCTCTGTGCTTTCTCCCCTAAATTGGTTTGGTAAGTACTTAGGTACATCCTAGATAATACACTGGTGTAAACTTACCTGCTCTAGTATATGGTACTTAGGTACCCAGGGCATAGGTACACCAGGGGCCCCCATGGGCTGAAGCATGCATTATGTCACCCATGGGAGACCACTCAATTTGTAACTACCGGCCTGCTATTGTAGCCTGTGTAAGTTTGCGCTAACACCGCTTACAAAAGATATAGGTTTACCTATATCTAGGGTCACTGCACTTAAAACATATAAGTCACCCCCTGAGGCAGGCCTTACAGTCCTAAAGGCAGGGTGCTCGGGTCTAAGTGTGAGGGTGCCCCTGCATGAGCATGAAGGGTCACCCGGGTCACTTTTGACCACCTTTCAGCCTTCCATGCCAAATGAAGAGTCGGTCAGACAGTAGAGAATACAAACCAATATATGTTTATTCAGATACACTCAGAGCGAAGCCCGATCTGCCCAGTCTCTTAGGAGTGCTGCAGAGGGACTGACATCAGCAAACATAGAGATACATTGTGTAAATTTTAGAACCAAGGAAGGCAAGCCCATAATGGATTTTTCCTAGTAGATGAAGCTAAACAAAGAAGTACAGTAGGATGGGTTTCGACTCTGAGGCCGGGCACACAGTATCTTTAACCCAAGGTCACTCTGTCCGTGCCTGCCGCTAGACTGGTGGGAGAAGGCCTCTATCTAGTGGGAAAGGTATGTGCTATGCAGAACAGTGTATTGATTAGCAGAGCAAGGCCATGAGCAAAGGAACATCACCAGAAACCGTTTTCAGAGAGACAGACAAATTTGATTGTGGTTTAAAATGGCGGCCAAACTTAAAATGGTGCCGGAAATGCTAACTTACATTGAATAATTTGCAAGAAAAGGTAACTAAAACATTTTTACTCCAACAAGCAGGACACCCCTACAACCAACGGAGTCCATTCTCCCGGGTTGTAAGTGAGACAGCCATATAACATATAGAGGTTCATCGTGTCATTTCGCGGTGGCCATCTCGAAACGGGCTGTAACGAATCCTATCATGTTTGGCATCAAACATGTTGGAATCATACCCCCACACCATAAACGGTATGGGAGGTATGATTCCATGCACCATAAAGCTCCTATGGGAGGCCCTCAGTGCTCCGTGTACCTGTCTTCCAGCAAGCTAGGGCTGCTGTCGGCCAGAGACACGTTTCTTCCCTCCTGCTGCTTACCCAAGCTCGGGAAGGGGAAGCCAGAACAATAGGTATCCTGCCACAGGGAGGTGTGACCACCTCCCAGACAGGGTTTAGTGTATTCGGGAAAGGGTGGGAATGCTTGCCAGCGTCACAAAGTCTGTGTGCAGGGCACACTTGGTGCCCTCCATGCATAGTCCAGTTCAAACCAGTTCAGTGAGCCGTTAGCTCCCGCTCTGGTGCAAAACTGGACAAAGGACTATCATCCCCCTTGTCCAGGAGGAGGGAGGTACCCCTGAATCGTTCCAACCCTTTTCTTAGGGTATTTAAGGGCTTACATGTGGGGATTCAAGCTAGCCTGGCTGATGATGGCTGATTAGCCAGAAACCGGTCCCAGTAGGCGTTCTATTGTCCAGAGAAGACATGGCTTGGCAGTTCAGGCTGGACTGTTCCCATGAGACACTGGGTCAGACTGATTTGCATATGGCCATGTCTGAACTGGGGTGGCGGAGTGAGCTAAAGAATGATGATGGATTAAACCCAGATCAGTTGACTGGGGGCGAGTGCTTGCAATGTTCAACACTCCGTCCATCATCCCCTTTGGTTTTGCTTTGTTCGCCCTAAGTTGGCAGGGTATGCCCAGACATGGGTCCCTAGCTAACTTTGCCACTGGATTCAAGCTAGCCTGGCTGATGACGGCTGATTAGTCAGAAACCGGTCCCAGGATGCTTGTTTCCGGTCCATGGAAGACATGGCTTGGCAGTTTGGTATTTTATGGCTTATACTTAATATACCTTTTTGCCTATTTTATTATCCTTTGCTGGATGAGACTTCATGATTTTCTCAAGCACACAATGCTAGTTATCTTGATTTAGACCACACCCCTACTCAGAGAGGCCACACCCCTTTAAGAAATTTGCCACACCTCTTTTAGAGCACCACCAGTTTTTTTCCCACTTAAAGCCCTGGGTGGAAGTGTCATCAAACTGGCACAGTATGATCCCAAGGCTCGAGGCTTCAAGTGCGTGAAATTGGGTACATAATAATTTCTCCTCACTATCCCCACCCCCACCTACCCCTCACCCGGCCCCCAGCCCTCCTGTGTTGCATAGTAGATGAAAGACGTGGTCCTTGTGCATACCGCTTTGTGATACTCAACCCCCAGTCCCTTTAATCCTATCCACACAATTAAGGCAACAATACTAAAAAACAGCAGTGCAACAGAGTCCACCGTCGACGGGTTGGCATTGGACTGGTGTGCCTCAGTGAAGGCAAGGAAATTGTTGCCATCTTGTGTTGGGCAAAGCTATAGTAAATGAGGGACAAGATGTGGATTTGGGTACCAACTAATGCACCGCTGACACAGGGCCTCTTACGGGACAGAGGAACACCGCACTCCGAGTACAACTTCTGTGCCATTCGTTGTGACAATTCTAGGCCTAATAGAGGTGAACAACAAATGTTTGACGGAAGACATCAAAATATTGTGTCAGCATCATAGGAACACAAATTGGAACAAAGGATGGGTGGGAGGGGCAGAGTTGTAGGATGGAAAACATTTCTATAACGTTACTGCTGGAAATCAGGGCCACAAGCACAGGAATGGGCTGCCCTTAGCAGCAAAGTATTGGCCCACTTGGATCTTTGTAAGAGGTTTCTTAAATGTAGCAATTTTCAATGTTTTTTAGAAGAAAAAACAGGGGAGCGCAGCAGTATACCACCTCACAGCAGTACAATGCTACAATGCTCCCATTCACAGCCAATTTCTAAGACACAATCCTGACCCACTAACTTTATACAAGACGGTTGACACATCGCAGAGGGGCAATGAAGAGTATGGGCGGGATCCCATTGCTACAATGAGGACCACCCAAAAAAAAAATCATAGCTGCTGTTTGAAGGACACACCTGGTTCAATCTTGTAAAATACTTAAATTTGACATTTCGGCTAAAATTGATATGGGGCGGATAGTTTTTTTTGGGGGGGGGGGTTGGTTTATGAATTATTGCTGATGTTATAGCATCATTCCCCTGGAACCAGAGGACATTCACTGCCATGGAGATTATTTCATGACTCATGCAAGACATGTCATGATCTACACAGACTATGGCTTTGCCATAGCTATATGTAAGCTTGGAAGATTGGCGTCTGTTAAAGGAGCGGTAAGATACCCGGAACCAGATTGGCAGCCATCTGAGAATGTGAGACTGGTGGCTTGGAAAACCTACAGCTTTCCACAAAGACGCAAAATATGAAAATAACGAAGAAAAGATGGTGCACTTTCCACCTGTGCGTTAAATTTACTGCCAGTTAGTGCAGTTGCTAAAAGTTGAAGGTTAATATGTGATTGGACATCAGTAAGTGGTGTGAAAACTCATTTACAACCCCGAACCCCCATGGATAGGTTGATGCTGCACAATTTGCCACTCACGTTGAACTCTTATCTGATTATTAATGCTTACAAGACTTCCCACATGCGCATATATATTCTAAGCGTGACTACCGCTACCCTAACCCCAAATATGCCAGTTACCCTTAAACTCACTCTACCCATAAACGTAAACCTAAACTTTAACACTAACCCTAATCTGAGCCCAATCATTAACGTTCCCCAGAGTGAAAACATCTCATTGGGAGTGGATTCATAAACTCAAGCCTGCTCCTTTACCCTGAAAGCATATCTCAAGTTATACCTCAATGTAGTTAGATTGGTACTGGAGCAGTGTAATTTTGATCCGATCCTGAGATACTGTAGGAGTGCACCATAAACATGCAAAGTCAGCACTCGAATAAGCTCTGTGTGATTAGTGTTACGAAGGAAAATTAAGCATTGCATATTTAAAGTACTCCACGTGAAAGTTAATGAGACTTATAATTGTGGCCATAGAACGAGATTAATAAAAGTCTTTGTAATATTTACATACTAAGTAGGTCAGGAGAAGTTAACGTTTAAGATGTCTCATTCTGACATTAGTAAAACAGTATATGTAGACTAATGATTGAAACGGTATGCATGTAACAAGCAATTATATCCATATAGGTGCATCTGAAATGACATCTTTGTAATTTATTAATGCATTAACCCTTTAAATGGGGGCGAGATTTTCCCGCAACATATTTGTAACTTGTGCACTTCTAATTTTGACATGAGTTTGGACCTCAAGAACCATTCAGTTCAAGCTCACATTTAAAGCCTAGCATGGAATTCATCTTTAACCTTCAATATACAATGTATTTGTTTGTATTTGTTTCCACTGCAGGTGTGGACAAAGCCTCATTAGTTAGCATACAAAGGGTTTTGTTTACATTAGAAAGCAAAGTATGAGAAGATATAGTTTGGGAAGGAAAAATGCGGTACGGAGTAGGAGAGCATCAAGGACGAATTGAAGTTGCAACATATCGATGTGGGAAAGTTGGTGCAAGTACCCAATTTGTGCTGGAATCATGGAAAAGTACTGGATAAAGTCATGTGGAATGCCTTGAATGCAATTAATGTTATGCTGTAACTTAGTGAGGGTCAGGAGAGCCATTGTAGGGCTTACGGGGAGCAGATCTATGTTTCTGCTTGTGTGGCTTTATGCTACGTTAGCCATGGTTGGAGGGCATTTCTAATTACTCCTTTATTCAATGCTTCTTAGTTTAGCGTTGTCTCCTTAGGGCAGCATAGGGATAGCGTGCTCATGCCTACCGTTGAGTATCATTTGATGTGTAATACTCAATTATTTTTCCTGTTTATTTGCGTAATCATTGTAGGGTAGTATCTGCTTTGTGGTATATAGGGTGACAATTTGTTTCTGCATTTCTATATGATAATGTTTCTAAATGTATAATTAAATCTTACTAATCTCACATTTAATTGTGGAGTGGATTGGGTGGCCAAATTGGTTACACTGTATTGTATTGATATTCAATGGTGATCCTTTTCTACCTCTTACCTCTCAAGCTGCTACAAAGACCACCGCGCTGAAGATAAATGTTTAGGTGGACCCAAGCTCAGTGTTATCCTGGACACAGTGCAACACCAGTAAGGGTAAGCGCCATCTCACAGGGCTCTAGCTAGCAGTCTGCCTATTCCTTCAAAGGGTGAAATTAGTAAAGCAACTATGAAAGCACACAACACAATTGTCATAGAAAAATATATTTATTTATTTTATTCACAAGTCATCAACCAGTAATAACATTAATGTAGAGCCATCTGCCCCCAGGACAGGGATTCAGCATTTATGAAACAAAATAGACAAGTTCGCAAATCAATGTCCAGCACAAAATGACGGCGAGTGACACGCGTTGCACTATAGAGGAATTGTACCAGCTAGTACCACCCACCAGGATGAAGAATGAATACCTACACATTGACATTGCAACAGAATACATATTACTCTGCACCGACTGACTGAAAGAAGCCCACGTGGGCCAGCAGTGTGCGGCTGGGCAGCTCTAAGGATCAGAGGCCTGCGGCCGACTCACTTCATGCCTTCCAAGGAGATTTACACAAGGGTACCAGAATGTCCCCAACTCCACAGGCAGACCTGTGTGAAACCAGGTATGGACGGACATCTCCGGCTACTTCCAGCCACCATCACCACCAACATCTACACCTCAAAGTCCAAGCCTGTCTTCTGTCCGACAGGCAAGTCCAGCCCAGGGCTGCTGACGGTCCAGCAGTCCATGGGCACCTTCAGTGGACACCATTCGTGGTGGCCTCCGAGCTCCAGCAGACAACGACTCCTTCTGGAATCTTGGCGCTAATCAGTGGACGCAGAGCGCTCATGTGCCCTGGGCCTCCTGGGTGATCTGCGGCCTCTTGCATAGCTCCTGATAGAACTCAGACTGCAGGAAGCGAGGATACGAGTTGTTCTCCATCAGGCTGTAGACGCGCTTCTCGGCAGCTTCGAAGCATGAGCGTGTGGGCTCTGCGAGGGTTTTGGTGATCATCTCCCTAGTCTGAAAGTCGATATTTATCTGAAACGGAAAGGAGGAAATAACTTTTAATACAGAGTTTAGATATGGCAAATACTAAACATTCATCGTGTATCATTACACACATTCCAGGAACGCTGCTAAGGTTTTTTTCCTTACTATACAGCAGCCTCAGCACCAGGCTTGCTGAAAAAACGGACCAATCCATTTACAACAGAAGCACAGGGCCTTGAAAAAGGAGGTGGACATTGGGAACAACCACCTTCGGCCATCTCCATGATGTAGTCAAGAAAATGATGGGAGGGGCGACATGACCTGCTTCTGTCGGTTGCCAATCTACAGAACACACATGTATTGGACCCCCCCCCCCGATTTGTCATACGTCATGACCCCCCTCCCCTACAACGTGGGCTGTACATAATTTGAAGGTGCTTTCTCTGGGTCCCCCGGCACCAGCATTTGGAGATAACAGAAGGTTGGAAGAGGGGGGGGGGGGGTTCTCAGGGGAGAGGGCAACACAAATTAAATGCCCGATAGTGAATGAACGAAAGGAAGGGAATTCAGCTGCGCCGGGGGTAGAGGTTTGAGCTACTTTGCATTTAGTTATAAATAGAAAGCAGCGCTCACTAGAAAGATGGCATCGTTTGAAGGGACGCTTAATTTATGCGCATGAACACGTCATCCACACACAGAGCACTGCTGAGGATCTGCCAGGTCTGGTTTAAAACAGCCCCGGCAGCTTTGAGCGAGCCGCGCCTCTCACCTCCTTGGGAGCCTCCTTCTCCACGAACTCGTCATAAATCTTCCTGGCTTTCGAAGTCAGCTTGTGAGGGGACCTGGTTTTCTTAAATTCGTCGCAGGCCAGCCAGAACTCGATGTTCTCCTCGCTGAACTCTGACTTAAGGAAGGCCCTGAAAGCCGTGACGCCATCTGTTGGAAAAGAAGGGGCATGGGTGTAAGTCAGCTGGAAATGAGCCGCAGTTGAGATAAACCCCTAAAAAAGGCACTACTCGCCCCAGTCACCCAGTGCACTGCCTAAAACCCCGAGTGGCTTAGTATTGGCAAACTCAAGGCTTAATTAGCGTGTGCAAGATAACACGTCGCCTTAGCGTGGAGCTAGGGGCATATTATCAAGACAGGCGATACAATTATCGCAGTTTTAGCGGCAGAAAATTGCCGCTACAACGGCGATAATGGACTGGATAATATGCTCTAAGGAATTTCAAATGAAGCCCATGTTAGAGCATATCATCAAGCCCATTATCGCCGTTTTAGCGGCAGTTTTCTGCCGCTAAAACGGGGATAATTGTTTCGCCTGTCTTGATAATATGCCCCCTAGTTTCTTAGTTTTCAATGCGTTTCTGGGCTATCGAAAACTATCAATAAATGCATTAATCCTATCAATGAAAGTATTAATCCTATAATATTTATAAGGACTAGGTTTTACTGCCTACTAAAGTTGCCTGACTTCACTTGGGATTCTAAAATTCTGAAGCAGCATCGCCACAAGGCAGAGAGCCAACCACTTCCGGAACATTTAACGTATTTTTTCCCCGGTTACCCCCTACCCACCCACCCCCACTGGGTCAGATAAAAAGGAACCATGTTAGCCCATGGCGAATACCCAGTGTGACGGGCGATTGGATTAACCGGCCTTTACGTAGAGGTAATCTGTTAAAACTGGTTCAGTATACAAAACTATGCTACACTCGTGGGTATCGCTAAGTAACCAAGCCTCAAAGTACTCCCACAATAAGGGACGAGGTTAGACTCGGCGCAAACATTGGACTTACATGTGCTCGCCAGCAGCTCATCGAACGCTTCTGACCACTTTTGGGCTTCTTCGGGAGAAGGTCTGTGGGAGGCAAGAAAAGGCAGGGTTAATTTATTAGACAGCGTAGCTAAATACATTAATCAGAATGTCAGAGGAAGCGCATCGCGAGATTCTGATGGCACGAGGAATCGGAAGGACAAGGAGCCTTGATATTGCCAGCAGCACCCCGAGATGCAATATTTACACACTCTTACCTGCAATAGGCGTACTTTTTGCCCTTCTTGCCCTGGACGGTTTTCGGGGGGTCGTTGGAAGCGGGGGAATGTTGCAGGAAGTAGTTCAGGCGGGCTTTCCAATCTTTCAAACTAAAAAGGAAGAGTAAAAAGGCACTTTGAAAACATGCTCCTCTTGGCAAAAGTGAAACAAGTGACAACGTAGTACAGTAAGCATGCACAAATGACAGGGGTCACAGTGGGCGCTGAGCATGCACAAGATCACACGGCGTGGGCATAGCGCTAGAAGCAGCGTGCATCCAATTTTCACACACCCACTCACTCGCTCATCCAATTTTCACACACCCACTCACTCGCTCTTTCCGACACCCCGGGCTTTTCTAGTCGATTCCAGAGCCAAGTACGGGGCACAAGCTCGAAAGAAGAACCATCACAACCCCGGAAGTGACCTTTACACCAAGGTGCGGTGAAGGTGTCTCAACTAAAGCGGATAATCTCTTTCCTGCACTAAGTATCATCGCGCATTGACAGACGTGTATGTTAACCCCTTTGTTCGGCTCATTCAATGAAATCGGGCACTGATGGGATTTTGGGAAGGAAGGCAATGTACTCAGAAGTGGGTATCGGTCGCAAAAAAAAATACTCGCCCCCTTTAGAGGAAAAAAGGAAATCTTCCTAAGTGCAGACGAACCAACGTCTTAGTCAGCCCACTGGGGCTTCAAATCGATCTGCACTCGCATATTTCTGCAGCAGAGGCATTAACCCGCTGAGATAAATAATGGGGATTTCACACCAATTTAATTGCACTGGCGAGAAAAAAAAAAGAAAAAAAAAAAAAAAAAAAAACCTTTCTGTTACAATGTCCTTTAGGGGGACTTTGCATATCATACAAAGTCTGCTTTTCGCAGTCAACGACTAATAGATTACATTATCGTTTTAATTACACAAAAATATCTAGTTATACAGTCAACAAGCATAGCCAGCAAGGATGCTACATGGAGGATTGGAGTCGGAACAAATGGCTACGCGAAGTAAAGCGCGCAGAACACATGACTTACATAAACACTGCACAGACGGGGCTTAAAAACAACTCTCAACTGCAGTTCTGCGAACCAGAAAACACCACCAGGACCAGACTACCGCTAACCACCAGAAAAAGGCATATTAACGTCCCCCTTATATCAACAAAAAATATCGGCTGACCCCATTATCACCAAACACCCGCAAACAAGGGATGCAAGTTCCCTTTCAAACCAGCCACCACCTATGACCCTTATATATGCTAATCCAACGAACAGCCTCGCCCTGCACCAGTGTGCAGGACTAGAACAAACTGTCAGCCTCTTGAGCGCGACTGAAAACTCGAAAGGACATGGTTTGCATGACAACTGACAGCGCTACGAAGGCACGCTACTAGTAAAATAGGCGCTACATAGGGTAGAAAGTCCTTATCCATGGAACTGCCTCGCAACAACGGACATCAGGAAAATCTGTACATTTTGGCAACGCAGGTGACTGTGGACAGGACGAACAAGACAGGCTGCAGACAAACTGACCACCACTCCCAACAAGCAGAGCTACGAAGCCGGGTCAGCGCCAAAGTGATGGTGCGTGCAGGGAGCACTTACATGGTCTTCCTCATGCGGCCGCGCTTCTCGTCCCCCTTCTGCTGCAGGCCGGTGTTGGGGGTGTTCTCCAGAGGGCTGCCGCGGTTGTGCTGCAGGGCGAGGAACATGGCGCTTTGCATACTGTATCCAAGTTATCCAATGAGTGAAGCGAGAGATACAAGGCTGTGTGAGCTCTGATGGAGAGACTGGCGCCGCCGCCTTATATCCACCCGTGCGGGGGCGGGGCCTACAGCTGAGAGTCAGGGCCAGGCTCCCGCCCACGCTGCCTGTTGGAGGACTGGCACAAACCCTCAAGGGGAGCCCCGCCCACCGCTCTCGGCACAGCCCGCTCACCTGCTGCGGGGTCTAGAGGCTCCCGTCAGCCCGGGCTCCGGGAACTGTGGCACACTGGTCTGCACATGTGCTGCGCCCTGCAGATCTCCCTGCAACGCCTTCCCCGCTTTCCCACTAGTAGCGTAGACACTGTGTGTTGTGATCCCTGGTACAAGGAAGGAAAGGGCCTGGCAGCTGGTTAAATTAGAAAACTAGCAATAATCAAGGCTGTCCGGTGCCACTGCACCTGCTGCACAAATGGAAGTTTCTCCCTTGCTGTCTTCATGTGCTGCAAACTGCGGCGCTGCAGACCTGCCTGCAGCTCCAGCCATGGCTTTCCACTGTGCTGAAAACAGGCACTGGGCGGAAGAGGCCAGTCAGCCTCATCCCACGGACCCTCTGCAGCTCCTGCCCCCGATCTGTCCCTTCTGCTGCTGTGACAGCCAGGCCGGGGGGCACCCCGCAGCTCATGCCTGCTGTGACAGGCCGGTACTGACCCCACCACCAGCTCCTGCAGTCCCAGGCCTGGGTCTACCAGTATGTGCCGCAGAGAACGACAACCCCGAACACACCCCGTACTCCGTCCTAATTCTTACATTAAGAAATCTCAACATTTGCTTCTGCTGGGGTGCTCTGCAAATAGGTGTCGTTTTTTAAAGATAAGACGAATTTATATGCATCCTCGTTGTGTTTTGACTGAACGAAGGGAATATATTCGCACTGAAGAGCGCACTGTGCCAGCCACACGTCTGTGCTGAGGTACGCCGCAACTGCAATTCCGCTCCGCGCAAAGGCCATGCAACTGCACAACCTGTGCACTTCACAGTGCTGCTTCCCAGCCTGCACTGCACTGAAGCCGCACACCGCAGTGCACACACTGAGGAACGCTGTGCACATACACCAGCAATTCGTCTCCTAAGCCTGTACTCAATGCCCATCCTGGACTGTAGCGCTAATAAGGCTTCAATGCTCCTCATGGGCCATTTCACAGCACAAAACCCGCCGAAAGGCAGTGCGGCGCTGTTTATGCCCTTAGGCACATTTAACAATACATTAAGTCTAAAGTAACGGCATATCCGGGACTGTAAATACAGACTCCAAGCACACTGCCATAAAACACCCCATCTCAGGAGCTTCAAAACAGACACCGAGGACACAGAGTACTGCTAACAAAATACAGGTCAGGGTCCATGAGAACCAGGATACTAACAACGTCGCAGAGAGATGGCATTTCACGTCTTTAAAAAAAAAAACTACCCAGCAACCAGTGTAACCAAACTGTAACTCAGGGTCTTTGTGTACTGGGACACCAAACACAGAGAAGAGACGCTGCCTGGGCATTGTGGACGTTCAACGTCAGAGCGTCATGGCGGGCATTAAAAATAAATAAATACAGACACTCGGTGCACAGTGTAAAGAAACCGCACCTCGCGAACTTAAATAAAACAGATGCCGCTGTGCAGAGTAAAGCAACAGCATGGAAGGATTTTAGAAACAGACATCCTGTGCAAACGGCATCTCAGAGCTTTTAGAGTCTTTTTAGAGCCCAATGCAGGGTAGTCTTACAACTTGTCTTCTAGTCCCTCTTGGAGAATGTCCAAGGTTCAGGAAGATCATGGCCTCCTTGCGTGACGTGTATTCATGCGTGATTGAACCCGCTCTTCCCCACCCTCTGCTCCCACCATCGCTCCCCTCCAGCATACAGAACCTCAACCCACTGCATGTGGTCTCACTACCCTTACCTCCAGCCTGCAGCTTTACCTCAACTGTCCTCGTTTCCACTACTACCCTAACATGCACAGTGTACCCCAAAAAACATCGTCGCATACACCCCACATCTAGCGAAGCCCAAACCTTCTTGCATACCCCCACACACAGTGTATCCCAACCCACCTAGCATACCCCAGAAACAGAGCGTACCCCTACCCTCCTCGCATACCCCCCACACTTGATACCCAACCATCCTTGCACACTTCTACACATGCAGTGTACTCCAACCCTCCTGCATCCCCCTCACACAGAGTGCACCCCAAACCTCCTCTCATACCCCCACACACGCAGGGTATCCCAACCCACCTAGCATACCCTAGACCGGGAGCGTACCCCTACCCTCCTCGCATACCCCCCACACTTGATACCCAACCATCCTTGCACACTCCCACACATGCAGCGCACCCCAACGCACCCTGCATACATCAGGCATGGAGTGTACCCCAACCCTCTGCTCATACCCCCACACACGCAGTGTATATCCCAACCCTCCTCTCATACCCCTCACACACAAAGTGTACCCCAATCATACTTGCCTACCCCTCACACGAAGTGTACCTCAACCCTCCTTTCATACCCAACACAGGGAGTGTGCCCCAACATTTCTCAAATAACCCCATTTATGCACAGTGTACGCAAACCTCCTCTCATACCCCATCACACAATATACCCCAACCGTCTTTATAATCCTCCACACACGCAGTGTACCCCAACCATCCTTGCATACCTCACACATGGAGAGTACCTCAACCACCCTCCTCTCATACCCCCGGCCCACTCAGGCACAAAATACGTGCATGGCGGCGCTAGGCATGGGCAGTGTGGGCAGCTGCCCAGGGGCTCGCACTCAGCCTATCAGCATGGGGGCCCCCCCATAGGTGCAACTCACCACCGACCCTCTTGTGCCCCAGCCGATCCCATTGAAGAAAGGTGTCTGTTTGCAATTGGGCTTTCAGAGGGGCTCCCCTCCCTGGGCCTATCAGGGATGGTATGGGAAGGCCTAGGGGAGGGGCACACTTCATCTTGTGCCAGTTGCAAAGAGGCACATTGTGCAGGTCCGTCCTGCAATTAGGCCTCCTGGTCGAATGCCCATTCAGAGACACTGCGGTACACCCATTGTCAGCACTTCAGCGGCCCCACAGGTTTAAACTCTCAGCCCGCAAGCTATTCTCACACCTTCAGCCCGCTATGCGCGCTCTGAAAGAGGTGCTTGTAGGTGGCAGAGTGGGGAGCGGTGGCCCAGGAGGAGTCTGCACAAAGCAGCTTCCTGAGCCCTGAAGGTGTCACTTATGTAAATTAGAGGGTCCTTGCACATTCCCCTTCACCTGGGGCCCAAATCCTAGAACAACCCCTGGATACATGTACCACAACCCTCCTTGCATACCCCTTCACCCGCAGTGTGTACCCCAGCCTCCTTTGCATACCTCCACTCATGCTCAGCGTACCGTGTACCACAACCCTCCTTGCATAAGCTCACAAGCAGTGTAGTCTAACCCTAACACAGTGGAACAGGAACCATGAATCGGCACAAAACCGTTGCTCTCGGTAAAAAGCCTTTCTGCAACTTGAAGATGTTTATACCTGCCGTGTACACAGAATTGTTGTTTGTTCCTTCCGTTAAATACTATTTCGAAGACAATCACTTAGTATTATTATGGGTCTATTTAATAACAAAGACCTTAAGAAACACTTTCGAAGAGGGTCTGCGGAAGACTTTGCTGGGCAGTACCTCGTGAGGTGGTCAGGGGAGACCCTTACCCACAATGCCATGGGTGTTTCTGCCAGTGCTTTAAATGGCAAAAAATAATTGCAGGTACTTACCAAAAGGAGCGGTGGAATGGGGGTGGAGTGTGGGGCGGGACTAGGGGCAGTACAAGGGGCGGAATCAGGTTTTCAACCTTTCCAAACTTTGTATGCAAGACATCCAAGTACAAAGGAAAACAATCGGAAGTATCTGCCCTATGGTTAAGGCCCGAATAATAATAACGGTGTGTTAAAAAATGTCTCTGAATTTTGCAACCAAAGTTTTGCATGCTGGAATTTTTAGAAACTCTTACATATAATGAGAAAGTAGAACTACGAGTCCCAGCATGCAAAAGCAAAATCTAGAACTGTCTGAAAACCTAAAGCATTCCATGGAGCTGCCAGTCGCATATGGGTTAAACATAGTTTTCCATACAAAACAAGTGGCTTAAATGCATCAAACCCAAAAACATTGTGTTGCCTTTAAAGTGTTTTTTTGTTTTAGGGTAATCGTAAAATTGGCAGCAAGGGCAGGGATTTATATCCAAGTAAAAATCTTTATTTAAATTGCTGATGAACTAACATTTACAGTCATTTAAAGAATGCCATGTTTGCCTCAGGTTGCACATGTTTTGCTTTCTTCAGGGCTGTACTGCCCTGAAGAATGCGCCCCACGCCCTTGCCCATTCGTTTTATTGTGGACTCTCAACTCCTACTGTGCAGGATCGAGTGCGTAAACACACCCCCTGCCGCCCCAGGCTGCTGGAAGAGTTGCAGAGAGCACGACAAGATTGCTGTGTCCAGGTGACAGGAGCTGTTGTTCTGGCGCTCCTGTGCGATCTCAGCTCAGGTTTGCAGAATCAGGGCCGATCGTGTGAAAAGTGCTGCCGAGGCACGAGAAAATGAGAAGCACCACAGCTGCTGACTTCGGAACTGGGGAACCGAGGTCGAGATCCGTTGGTTCAACACCCTGTGATTCTGGGCAAATCATTTATTCTCACCCTGCCTTGAAAAAATATGACTGTGTCATGTAACTGGTACTCAGGTAAAGCGCTCCAATACCTTGAGATCGAGTTCGCGCTATAATAATAAAAAAAAAACAAAAAAACACGAATGCGTACAGCGCGTAACGTGGACAATGCCTGTTCTGTTGCATAACACTCAAGACATGATGTAAGTGCTCTTTCTTCTACAGGGCATTGATCCTGCTGCGGAACGTTTCACTTGCTACGCCAGGCCAGGCGGGCAACTAGAGCCAAATTTGGGGGGGGGCTGAAAAAGTTTTGGGGGGGCTAATTCTTCCAGCCGTAACCAGAGTGGCTGTAAGAAGGGGTGAATACATAACAAAAGCATCACTTATAAGTAAACGGTCTTTTAAAGACCTGTGAAGTACTCGGATCCGGCTGCAATTAGGCGTCGCCAGCCGCGAAACTGTGTCAGCCCGTGCTGACGCACACGACGTGATGGGGGGGGGGGGGGGTGGGGGGGGGGGCGGGGGCTGAAGCCCGGTGAGCCCAATGGGTGTTGCGCGCCTGCGCCAGGCACATATATATATGTTACCATCGGTGGTAAATTATTTCATCATTGCGGTACGTATTAAAGTAATCTGATGGAAGTGCAAGAAATTGTGTTCTGCCGATTGTCAATGTATTTGTGTGTCCACTGATACATTACCAAGCGCTCGAGTATATCACAGAGTTCCAGTGGAAAAAACAATAACGCGGGCTCAGAGTGCACTGTTTGGCAGCTGCCCAATGAATCTTACAGTTGGGGAGATCTGAGCCTCGGTCGCACTTCCCGGGTATGCCTCAGAGTGGCGCTCGGCTTCCTCTCTCAGAGTTCAGCTCTACTCCGCTCAGCTGCCAGAGCACCTGATGCTTATGATGCTTTCTTTCCCATTTAGCTCGTTGCAGGAGCCTTCCTGGGATTTTCTTCTTATTTATTTATGCCGTGGTTGCCAGCGTAATTATCACATAAAGAGGCCACGCTTCCAGTAAGGCAGAGGAAAAACTGGTTTGGTCAGCCGCTTGTCTCTGTGTTGTCGTGGGGAGACCCAGACCAAAAATCTTTCACACGATTTATTTATGTATTTATTCATTCATCCATCCATCCATTTCTATATAGCGCGAACATTACCCAAAGGCGCTAGAGCGCTTTACAATATACGTGGATCATTGCCTAAAGTACAAAATTACACAAGCTGAAGATGTTGATGCATTAGAGTATAACAGCAGATCAACACATAGGGCACTGAATTACATTCCCTCAAAACGTATGCACATTAAAAGACACAATATATTCGATCCCCTCAATAAAAGGTACACCTCCATCTTCAGTGTTTAACCTATGGCAGACCCTCCAGGATTTTGCGATTTGCAAAACAAATCGGGAAATCAGCACTTTTGTATGAATGCAGCGATTTTTACAAAAGTGCACAAAATATGTGCAAAAATAAACTTCTGTTCACCCTCTATTTACTGCAGTGGTATTTACTTTTTGAATGCTGCCCCCCGCCCAGTAAAGAAATAAAATGCATCGGCCCCCCTCAGATTTTTCTTAATTATTCTATTTAACAAGCAATGTTTAAAAAAGTCTCGACTTATTTAAACACGACTTATTTAAACAAGACCCATATTTAAACATTGCAGTTAAATTGTGTTAACATTTTCCCCAGCTAGGATATAAATGACAAAAGAGCTAGGGATGGTCCATTACAGAGTGGCTTACTGCCGCTAATCTTCCCCCACTGCTTAAAACAAATCACTGCTATCAGCATAAAGCTTTTGAGTCCCAGTTCCAAAACCCCTGATTTACTGGCTCTCTGCTTCCACTGAGCCAGTGAAGGGAGGGTGAGCAACAGGCAAGCAGCAGAGGTGTTACATTTCTCTTAGCTTGCCTTTCAAATGCACCTCACCCCCTCCTGAATAATTAGCCTGCAGGCCACCTCACAGGTTTGTGTGCTGCAGGTCATTGAAAGGCTCTCCTGTCCCCCCACCATCCACTGCACTTATCTTCCTCTGCTTCCTATTGTCTCCTGTTAACCCCCCCAAGTCTCCTAGTTTGTTAGGTCGAGCCTAGCAGCAGCGCGCATGCATTGCTCACTCTGCGAGGCATGCTGTAGTAGGGTATGCTGTGGAAGCCTTGTTCACTCTCCGCCCATATTTGTCATTGGCTTTGTACCAGTGTCCTTCTTAAATGCTGGCTTCAGATTGGTAAATAGGCTTTTTTGTCCCTCCTCGGTATCGCCTTGTCTCCATTTGTTACCGCCCATAAGGACTGGACCTTTTACTGGTCATGCTACATGGTCTGCTTTATCAAGGCTAAGAGCACTACTTTGTTTATTTTTTTTTTTATTTGTAGCACGGTCCGCTTTCACTTTTGCGGCTACTCTTGTTTATTTAATTAATTTGCAGCACAGGCCGCTTTCACTTTTGCGGCTACGCTTGTTTATTTAATTAATTCGCAGCGCGGTCCGCTCACTTTAGCGATTGTGCTTGGTTATTTAATTAATTTACAGTTTTCTTCTGCATGAGGGGCACAGCCGGGGCTAGAGCCAGGCACGTCACGTGAGACTTGGTTGTGTTGTTGTGAAAGGCAGGCACTTTTACCTAAACAAGCATTTGCAATGCAATAGGTCACGCATTTACGCAAGTTTGAGCTATTGACATTGCAAATGACAATGCCTTTTATTTTTGTTTTTGTTTTTAAAACATAAATAAAAGGCATTGTCATTTACAATGCCAATAGCTTAGACTCACGTAAATGCGAAACCTATTGCATTGCAAATGCTTGTTTTTACATACCCTCAACCTTTTCTGCCACCACCTGCCCGGGCACCTCCCGCTGCCTCCCCCCCTGCTGCCCTGCACTCATAGGATTTCTGATTACAAAAAGAGCAGGTTTCACATTGTAATCTACTCTCTTTGACTTCAGACAACTTCCGATTCCAGGCGCTGTGCTGCTGGAGACTCTGCAACGTTACAGACTGTGACACAGCACAGTCTCCAGCAGTGACAGAGCACACGCCTTCAGTATTTTTGTGGTGGGCACATTTTTTGCCCACTGCAAAAATACTGCACATTTTTTGTTTTTTGGCCGCAAATGTAGCTTTTTTTGCTGCAAAATTTGCCACCCAAAGCCACAAAGTCCTGGGGGGTCTGCCTATGTATAATATCTCCGGCCATACAAAAGACATGCTGTAAAAAGAGCAGCTTTGGCACTATTGCAATGGTTTAATCAGGTCAAGAGCTTCAACTCCTCGTCAGGGGTCTTAACTGATATATAAATGCAAGATGATTCACTGCTATACAACAAAATGTCTTTCTGTCTGACTTTACACCCTTTCTATTTTTTGTGTGATATATCTTAGTTCAAGGAGGATCTGTAGCAAAGTAATACCCTTTGAACAGGCAGTGAATAAAATGAAGGGAAGACTCACAGCCAGATGCTAATACAGTCATTGAGAAAACTAAGGAACAGGATAACATGGTTGAACTTTGGCTGGCTTTAATTACTTGCAACAATCTAAATAGTCAGGACATATACCAAGCACTACAAAGGCATTGTAACGTTCGGAAGGAGACCATTGTGTTAAAATCACCTGAATGTCAAGCCACTCAATAATTAGAAGAGAAGATGTCCTCTACTAATAGAGATATGGTTTGTGTTGGACTTGGCCCTTTCTTCAGAGCCATCTCCAATCTTTTTCACTTTCGCTCTCCTGTTTTCTGAACCTGTTTTTGTTGACTTTTTTAACCTGCGCTAAAGTGTGTGTTCTTTCTCTTTAAACATGGTAAAATTGGCTTACACCAATTTTGCCACATTTAATTTACTTGTGAATCCCTGGTAAAATGGTACCTTTTTAGCTGTCATTTTAACCTGGCAAAATAAACCTTTTGCCAGGTGCACCTTAAGTGTTTAAATTATGCTTATCAATTTTTTGTGTTGTGTCCTTGAGCTGCATCTTGAGTCTGTTTTGGTTTGTGTGGGATTGTATGTTCCTGATCACCCAGTAGAGTTGGGTTTTAACAATTGTCTGTGGCAGTTGGAGACTCAGCTTTACTGGATGCATGCAGGACGTGGGCTCTCTTTATTCAAAATAAAATCTTCTTAAACTCACCTCTTTGGTGTACGGATCCCTCTTTACACCAGGCCTAAGCCTTCCCTTTTAACATCACCCCTCCTCAGTTAGGCCCTAAAAAGCCAATAGGACAGGGTGCAGTGTATTTAAAAAGTGGGACATGTGTTTTTAGCTTTTTACATGTCCTGGTAGTGACAAACTTTTAAATTCATTTTTCACCCCTGCAAGGCCCACCTCTCACATAGGATAACATTGGGTTACCTTATTACAATTAATAAGTGATAACTTTCAATTGGGAGCAAGTAGATATATCAAGGGTGGTGTCTAAAAATTGTAATTTAAAACCCTTTTTAATAGTGAGGTCTGATTTTAAGTCATAATTCTGAAAATGGAACTTTTAGAAATTTGCATTTTCTTGTTCTAACCATTTGGGGCCTGCAGTCTGTTTCATGGGCCACATGACTAGGTGTAGCTGGCAGTTGGTTTTTGTGTATTGCTCCCAGACAGTGAGACAAAAGGCGATAAAGCGTTGCTAGAATGGGCCATCTCTGACTTGATGGGGGGGGCTTTCACCTACCACACTTACGCATCACAAAGGCTCTGCCTGAGTAGACTCACAAAGGAGGTGACACTTTTTTGTGTGTTCCAGACAAGCTGGGGCTTTCACCTACCACACTTACGCATTACAAAGGCTCTGCCTGAGTAGACTCACAAAGGAGGTGACACTTTTTTGTGTGTTCCAGACAAGCTGGGGCCAGGACAGGGAGGCAGGAAATTCTAGACAGGGGGGGGGGGTGGTTGTTGGAAACCTCCAGAACCTCCTTTTTCTTCAAAGCTGGCACCAAGCATAAACATTGGACCCTCAGACCCAACTCTTCGGTATGCATCTTGACCTGTGGATATTACAGAAGAAGGACTGATGTGCTACTTTGCTGCCAGAGGGACTGCTACCCTGCTGCTCTGCTACCCTGCTGCCCTGCTTGCTGAAAAGTAAGACTGGACCTGAACCCTCCATCCCAGGCTGAAATTACCCTAAGAGTTGGCTAACTGACTTCCTGTTCTGAGGTACAGGGACATAACAAGCTCCAGAGGCTCCCTGCATCTTCCCAGCTAATTTAATGCCTGGACCTGCAATTGGAACTGCAACTGAACCTGCCTGAGCCCTGTTGGCCTCTGCCTGAGTGAATTCCTGATCCCCAAAAGGTATCTTTAGGACCCTTGGGGCATATTATCAAGGGCTGGCGATAACATTATCGCCGCTTTAGCGTCCGTTTTCGGGCAAAATGCGGCGATAATGTTACTGCTTTATTAACAAGGACACGCTAGTGCATTTCCTTGCCTTAGCGCCCGGTTTCTCGCTGCCACGCTTTGCATCGCTAATGAGATGCAAGGTAGGCGTGCCTTGTAAAACATCAGTGTAAAATATCGCTAACGGGGCTTCGCGATATTTTCAACGAGGCCCCGTCCAGTGTTGCACTAATCTATTTTGTGTTAACTCGGCCTTAACGCAGGAATTTAACGTCTGTTAAATTCCTGACTTAGGCATACATAACATGGGAGGTGGATTGTGGGGCTAAGACCACAGGGCCCTATCATCAACCATTTCACCGTTTTCCATGGAACATCGCTGGAAAACCAGTGTTGTTCCATAGAAAACGGCGATATCCCCGCTATCGCTGGAATTTTTATCACCTCTGTGATACACTTTGTTAATAACGTGCTAACCGGGTGATAAATTCCAGCGATAAACATCGATAAATAAAAAAGCATTAAGCGCGCTTTGCGATATTTATCGCCGTCTATTGATAATATGCTCCTTGGTGCCTTGGTGTGGCATCAGTGAGCTCCGTCTCAAAGAAAAAGGGAAAGCTTGAATTTTTGTGAACTTGTGTGACTGCAAACAAAGGCAGTTCACGGCAAAATGTTGCCGTCTGCCAATGTGAAGTTACAGTGAACCCGACTCTTTGCACCAAAGCGACCGCCAATGACAACCTGCAACGTGAGATTTTCACTTCGCAATACAACATCAACAGCCTATGGTGACCGCCAAAGCGAATCTCCAGTAACAACTGTTCATGATACCTGACAGTATCTTTGTGATACAGCAATGACCTTCCACAATGCCTGGCCGGCACTTCGCGCTGCATTTGTGAACATCCATAATACTCTCCCTACCCATCGCAGCCCCTTCCAAAGCAAATGGAACAATGCGTGCTGGACTTTTGAAGGTAAGTCTTTCAGCAGGACTAACCTCATCCCTGTATCCGGCCTGCACTCCATCATGATCGGACTGAACTTGTGACTTTCACCCAGTCTCTTTTTTAATTTTTTTTTATTTCAGTAATTTTTTATTGAAGAAAGAAATTTATATGTACAAGGCACAGCGTACAGGGGTACAGTTATCAAAGCCCCCGGGGGGGGATGTCTGGCCTAGCGAATTACAACAAGAACTCGTGGGCCGGTTAGGTTACATGCGGCCTTTTCTGTAAACATGGCGGCTGCTTTCTGTGTCCCCCTCGACGGTGAGAAAGGAAAGATAGAAAGGAGGAAGAAGAGGGTCTTGTGCTGGGACGGTCACACTATTTGCATGAGTTTCGGGTCGGTTGATCAGGTCTAGGTCTTTTCCGCCTGCTGCTCGGGAGGGTGTGGTTGGCCTCGTGCTTGCCCTTCTAGGGTGGTTTGTGTGAGGACAGGTAGTTGTCTAGCTTGAGCCACATTTCGCTCTTTGTGTGCGTTCTGGGCAAATGGTTGGACGTTATCGTGTCAGCTCCTCGCAGGAAGGTCACCCAATTAAACCAGGCTTTGAAAGAGGCTTTCCCTGTGTCTTTCCAGTTGTTCAGGACCGTCTTGACCGCCGCAGTGAGTAGGAGGTCTATGAGGTCCCTGTCTTCTCTAGTCTGGATTGTTGGTGTCATGAAGGCCGTGGCTAGGCTGTGGAAGTCTAGTTGTAAGGGGATGTCTAGAGTCCTGTTTATGAAGTCACTTATTCTGTTCCAGAATAGCTTAACTCGGGGGCAGTGGAATATTAGGTGGGCTAGGTCTCCTTTCTGTTTATTACAGTTCCAGCATGTGTCGCTTTCCCTTACTCCTATTGCCGCCAGTCGTGAGGGGTCCAGTATGCTTTATGTATGAGCCAGAATTTGGTTTGTGCTAGGGTGGTAGTTACTTTTTTACGTGTTGTTGAGGTCCATAGGTTGGATCTCTCCCTCTCCGTTAGGCACCTATCTAGGAGGGATTCCCAGTACTCTATTGCTTTATCATTTATTTTGGACGTTCCTGGGCTCAGTAGCTTGTAGAGGTGAGAGGTTTGGTGTCCTACTTTGTTTATATTGGCGGCATATTGTAATATTGACGGGGTCAGTTTGTTAAGTTCTGCCTTGGTGATTGCCACTTTGATCTTGAGGAAGTTATATATAGGGCTCCCGGTTTTCCGTTTTTACGGATAAATACATATAAATACAGACGGAAATCTATATTTCCTTTGTCTGTATTTATATATATAAACGGCAAAACACTGGCAAATGTTGCCGCGCTGCCGCTGCCTGCATTCATTTTTAAATCCCTTCAAATCAGTCTTTTGGCGCCCTCGTGTGGACAAATCGGCACATTGGCACAGGGTCTTTAAAGGGCAGCCGTTCACCTGAGCCAATCCTCGTGGGAATAAAGCCTATGTGTGTGGGCGTGACAACACCTACGGCCTCGGTAAGAGGCTTTCCCCTGCCCCCCCATGCCCCAGCATCAGCAGAGATCGTCTTCCGTTATCATGAGGGAGAGGTGGGGACTTTTATTTATTTTGAAATCCCTGTTTGTGCTGAATGCCACAGGGTGCCTTAGTTTATCGCGGTGGTGGAGGGACAGGACCCGCGCGCCATTACACGATTGATGGCCTACTTAGCATTACCATGCTAAGTTGGCCATCAATCGTGGAATGGCGCGCGGGCCCTGTCCCTCCACCACCGCGATAAACTAAGGCACCCTGTGGCAATGAGCACACACAACAGACGGAGCATTGTGGCTATGCAGATCGCACAATTGTCTGGGGCTGGGGGGGGGGGGGGACGACAAAGAGCAATCCATGTGTGTGTTCACTTGATTTTGTCAAAGCAGTTTCATATGCGCGATATTTACTCGGACTGAGCACACGAGTCACCGCAAAGGTACAAACCGAAAGATGGCAAGATCATAGATGTGCACTAATTGTATTCTTGCAATAGCGTGGGGGCCTTGGATAAATGAAACTTAGCAGCGCTGGCGATGTTTGCCTTCTTGTGTGCACATGCCACAGGGTGCCTTAATTTATCGCGGTGGTGGAGGGAAAGGCCCGCCGAGGCGCCATTCCACGATTGATGGCCTATTTAGGATTAACCTCATGCTAAGTAGGCCATCAATCGTGGAATGGCGCGGGCCCTGTCCCTCCACCACCGCGATAAAGTAAGGCACCCTGTGGAATTCAGCACACGCACAACAAAAAGACAGCTGGGGTGACAGAAAGAGCAGCTGAAATTATTAGCCTGATAATTCGGTCATAACATTCTTACAAGATGACGTCAGCAGCACTGGCGATGTTTGCCTTCTTGTGTGTACAATGCAATTGCTTTTTTGTGAATCGACTGTATAGTTAAGTGTTTGAACATGTGCTCAATCCTCACCCTTCAGCAGGTCTCGCATTCATACTGTGTTTGTCACTGTGAATTGATTGATGGAGATAGGCCCCCTTCGAATGGCGCGATTAGAACGTAATTGCAGTTTTCATGCTGCAGTATGTCACATACCGGCCCCCTAATAGAGCCTCATTGAAACAATTTTCTTTTACTGGGGGCTGCTGAAGCGATCCCACGCTCGCCTGTAATGACCTGCCCTCCGCCCAGAGTGCCAATGCCACAAGAAAGGAAGAGCTAAGGAAGGGACCCTAGTCAAAAAGGAAGATCATCCTGGAGTGATTCTGTCGTCATTCGATGACTTCAGCCAGCTATTCCTGGGGACGTCATCCCAAGCCATCCTGAAGTCTGCCCACAGGGCCGATTATTTAAATGGGATGACTCTTACTGTAATCACAAAAACTACGCTAGGATGGTGTTCTGATGACTTCCACTGGCAGGGAGTGATTACCTTTTACAACTCCACGAATACTAATTGACAACATCAGGATGAGTGATAATGACTCCAGGATGGGCTCTAGACAATTTAAGGATGACCGTCAATTATTCCAGGATGATCCTATAACCGCTCCAGGATGAAAGTGGATTACACTGGAATGATCCCATGGCAATTTCTGGATGGGTGTGGATTATCCTATGACAGCTTCAGGATGGCTATTGATTACATCAGAATGGCCCCATTATATTTTCAGTGTTGATTACGCTAGGATGATTTAATGCCAACGCAAAAATGAGCATGGATTACTTTAAATACTCTTGGAATATTTTAAACCAACTGAAGGCTAAGAGTGGATTACTCCCAGATCTAATTAATAATTTAGAATCATTAATAAATCATTACAGTTGAGTTACACCTTGACAATTCCATGTTAGGACCATGTTACCCGACTGCCAGTATTCCCTGCTAGTTTAGGACTATGGATTTGCTGGTAGGAAAACATTTTGCAGACCACCTGTTAGATGTACTTTCCTGTAAAAAAAAAAACAGGCCACTTTGATGTGATATGCCTTTTTTACACAATACCAAGAATAGTTTGAAATGCCACAAGTTATAAAGTAAGGCACGGATTTATAAAACTGTCACTGAACGCAGTGCAGCACCCTAATTGGCTGTGTTGCATAACAGGGAGAGAGCAGGGAAGTGGCATGTCTATCCCTCTCTCTAACACCACTGCACTAGAATGCAATGTTGTCTGAGAGTCTAGCCTGGGTTTTGTACTGAAGGGTACCGTTCTGGTACCCCAAAAATACTATGTCTAGACAAACGTGGAACCTTTCCCATTTTTGATGAGTGTTGTTCCAAATACCAATTTGCTTCGATTTGTAAATCCTGAAAAGGATTTTGATTCAGGTCTGCATTATAAAACAAGCAAACCAAACACAAAACTTCTCTAAACCTGGTCCTAATTAACAGATAATTTTCTCCTGCTTTGGAAAGATTACTTTTTAATTCTACAGTGAGAGGTAGATACATGTTTAAAATAAATCTGAAAAATGCAATTTTAGCTGGGTTTCTGCTGCAGAAATACCACAAGCACCTTCATACAAAAGTAGAGGTCTGCAAGAATGTTATACTTTGCATTCAGATAAGAGTTACAACCAATAGCGGCTTACATAGGGCGGTGGCACGGGCGGAGAGGGGCAGGGTAGCAAACACGGACATACAACAGAATGAAGGAAAGTAATTACATTCCTCCGTTCCGCGTATGTCCATGTTTGCTACCCTTCCCCTCCCCACAGCACGCCCTATACGAGCCGCTACTGTTTACGCGTGCTGCTACTCCCATACTCCTGACTCACTGGGACTTGCCTTATTTTGAGGTACAGAGCATTATCTGAAGCTGTTTGACATGGTGACCAGTGGCAAAAGACTAAACCAAACAGTGATGAAATGAAAAATGTTCAAAAGGTATGTGTCAACAAGTAATTTTATTTATCGCAAGCACATATTTAGCCCCATGGGGGCCAGGATACCGAACAAGAGGAAAAATCCAGAAAATAGTCCAGGAAAAAAAGGAGGGAATAAAGGCCAGGCTACTGCAACCAGAACAAATTGCTTAACGGAAACCAGCAACTTAGTCGTTTGATGCTAGATTCTGAGTTTTCTTTGATCCTCTCCAAGCATTGCAAATCTTTATCGCAAGCTTCCTTCTCATACTTCTGTAGTCCAGTGATGGCCAGCCGTTGGTACTGCACACAGACTTCATAAACTCTGGAAAAATAAAATAACATACATCAGTATCATGTTACCACAACTATTTTTAGATTTTAATAGGGCTGAGCTTCCTTTAAAAAGTTTGTTCCATTATTTCATATAGAGTGCCAGATGAGATATTGTTAGGGTTACAAGGGTTCATAAGTCTAACATTAAGGGCACTTGGTCAAAGAGGCACATGTGGCTAAATAAAAGCTGCAAGCACAGTATTTTATAAGTTCAGTTTGCCATCACTCATTCATCCAGTTTGAGCCCCTCACCTGGACCACAGATTTAGAAATAAAATCACAACTCACGGCTTTGTGCCAGATTTGAAGCACAAACTCAGCACAAATTGTTAATAATTACAAGCCCCCATTGCTCTTCTTGCTCTTTTGCAGACATCTGTTGAGTAATGATGGAGTCATCTTACCATTATATGATACCAGACCACACATGCAAACCTTTAACACCATGTATAGTAATGAATTTTCGCAATCCAAGATTGAATGAATGTTACTTTGAACATTTGTAATATCTTACCAAATAATGCATCGACCTTCTCCTCATCAAGGACAGCTGTTCAAGCACGAGCCTCCGTTAAACCTTTTGCAGAAAGTATTTCGCTGATACCATTGAGAAGAAAACCTGCACTGTCCTGAGCTGCCTTGGCTTCCTCCAAGAGCCTGTGCAATTTCCGCTTTGGAACGAGAATATCTTTGAACCGTGAAGGATCATTTGAGTCCTTCACCAACTGCTGCATATCAGTCTGCAAAATAACACAACTATTAACTATTTGCCATCATGTTAGGTTACATATTAAAAAATATATATAGGAAGAGTGTTTTTTTGAGTTGGCATCTATACATGGCTAACAATGTAATATTTGCTAGGTTCCCTCCAACAGTATAAAGCAGCCATATTTAAAAACATTGAATGCAGAAAGATTTCAAAGTGCCAGAATAGCTTGCAATTATCTCTTGAAAAATATCCTGAATCATTAGACACTGTTTCTTCACTAAAAAAAGCAAGAGAAAAAATATATATTAACATATAAACTTCAAAACAGATAAGAACACATTGACCACTTGCAATATATCTTCACACACTAGCCATAATATATAAAGAGGTATTGATAATAAAGGACAAATGTACAATCTATCCATAACAAAGTAAGTTTTCCTTAATAGACAGTATACATTGTAAGCCTGAACTTGAACCTCCTGAAAAAAGTTGCCTTAATAAAATGGTTTATCCAAAAATGGCTGCCTTATAGTAGTACCACGAGCTAAACGTTTCAGCCCTTTTCATAAGTGTTACATTTGTCTCTGGAGAGCAATCCAAGGCATATGTGAGGATATGCATGTTCATTTTTACTGTCCATTATTGGATTAATTCATCACAAATCTAGGTTTTTACTGAAACAGGTTGGTAATTTGTACCATTATCCTGCAGTTGCAAACTTATTATAAAGGTTTACTTATTGTGCTTACCAGATGATTGGGACCGAAACGTAGCTTTAAAATCTCTCTCTCTTCGGTGATTGTCCGACCAGCTTCATCTAGATTTTCGACCAGCCATTTACAAAGAACTTCCACAGGATTGTCCAAAAGCAGGAAGTCACCATCTTTTCAAACACACACAGAATGATCGCAAATGAAAAACAGGACGATGAATGAAACCATGCTTATGTCCTGCTAGATATAAAAATCAGGAATTAGTTTGTGTGGTTTAAGTTTCAGAGGTAAAATACAAAGCATATCAAAGTGATTTACAGATTTGTGTCCCATTGCATCCTTCTGCACCGCCTGGAGGACATTGGCATCTGTGGCTCTGCTCTGCAGTGGTTCCGTTCCTTCCTTAGCGATCGCTCCTTCTGCGTTGCCACCCCTCCTTTTCAGTCCAAATTCCATCAGCTGGACCTGGGGGTCCTTCAGGGCTCCTCGCTGAGTCCCACGCTTTTCAACTTGTACGTGCGGCCGCTGGCTGATGTCCCCAGGCAATGGGACCTAACCATGGTCTCGTATGCCGACGACACGCAGCTAGCGGTCACGATCAGTGGGGATGCCGAACAGGATGCCCCCAGGTTTCAAATTTTTTGATGCCCCGACGAGACAGCTGGTTATCCAAGCGACGATTATCTCCCGGCTGGACTATGCCAGCTTGCTCCTGCTGGGAGTTAACCAATCTGAGATCGTTCGCTTGCAGCGAGTACAGAATGCTGCTGCGAGAGCAGTGGTGGGTCTGCCGAGGTCCTGTCCCACTTCCAATACCCTGCGGTCCCTACACTGGTTACCGATTAAAAGTCGAATCCACTTTAAGGCCCTTAGCCTTGCTTTTAAAATCTTAAAAGGATCGGCACCCGAGATCCTCAATAATCTTTTATCCGCCTATGTCCCGACTCGCTCTCTTAGATCTCTTGGGCAATCTCTTGCGGTTATCCCGCGTTTCAGGCTTAGCCGGATGGGCGGTCGTTCTTTTCGTGTGAGAGCTGCGGCTCTCTGGAACTCCCTCCCTTTGGAAATCCGCCTGCTAGAGGATCGATTAGCATTCCGTAGGGCCGTGAAAACTTACTTGTTTTAATTTCTTCACACGGAGTTTGTACTTCTCTGTTTCCTTTTGCGTTGTGTTATGTTCACCTTTTACTTGCGCCAGGACGCTCCTTAGCTGGAGCATCTGTGCGCAAAATAAATGATAATAACATAACATAACAAATAATAACAATTGGAGAAAAGCACCTCAAAAAGTACACTGACCTGGTGCAATTTCTATCTAATATGCCTAGATTTTGGACTACAAAGAAGTGTTAGGGCATGCACTGAAGGCCATTGAGGAAATTACCTAATAATCAACTTTATTTTTGGAGAGCCAGAGTGTATGCTTAGGTCTTGCTGCTCAGGAAAGCAAAGTAGAGGCATTATGAGAGAAATAGAAGAACTATCAATAAGTAAACTTTCACACTGGGGTTTGTGACAGGAAATCAAGTTACCTATCCCCACAGATGCATAGAGAGTCAGATGCCTGCTACTGATGGAGCGAGGTGGCAAACGCAAAATTTTGTGCACCCCTCTTGAAGTCAATGTCCCATAACGATAACATTTACTAAAGGTGTTTTGTGAAATTAATCAACCATAGAATAAGATGCACACATTTTATTATACACGGGAGTACTAATTTTGCTTGCATGTTGCCATATAATTAATATGTGTTAGTGTGTTGCGAATTAATGAGCAGCTTAAATATAAACAAATGCAGACTAAATATGCTTATTGTACACGTTTTTGTGCTAAGAAGTGGCCGATTATGTAAGTATAAAACGCATGTGTGGCTTATTTGCTAGGTAACAACTAATGAGAAACTTTAGTATGGTGGGAGGTAAACAGAATGGGTTTAAATTCAATAATTAACATGAATTTGTGTTTGTTTCTATGATAGTTCCAAAAGTGGCTTCTGAGGCCTAGATAAAAAAAATGGACGCTCAGGTAAACAGTGAGCAAGACCTGGACAGCGCAGGCGCGCCAAAACCTGCAAGTCAGAATGAACTGCCTGTGCTCGAGGAGGTTCAAGGCTGCTGTGGCCCGGAACCTAGGATGGGTGCCAAACATGCACGCTTGAATGTTGTGATCGTGGGAATGGGAGGCGATGTTTCAACTTAAAGAAATAGCTAAGCTATGGACTGTCCTAAAACAAAGACCCTTTATTTTTCTCCTGAACCAACGAGAAAATGATGTTGTAATGGTGAGATGATGCTCACCCACCCTGAATTTGTTTAATCAGAGTTTGAATAAGTAGTGATAGTTACTTTTTGGATAGATTAAGTTAGGGAATTAAGGTATAAAAACCCCTGGTTTTGTCTAGAAGGGGTCGCTTTTAGAATTTCTACTGGAAGTGCTGCCCGACTGATGACCGATTCCTGGATGTAAGACTCTTATGATTTATTTGTTTGCTTTGCAGGATTGAAGGATAAGATGAGGGTGCTAGTTAGGGATGTTAGGAGAGAATGAATTTGGAATTCCGTTCTTTGCTAAACTTTAACTGATTTCTAAAATAAGCGATTTTTCCTGAGCTCTAAACAAAATGATCATTTTTTAAATAAACAGAGCGAAGGAGAGAGGGAGAGAGAGAGCGAGCGAAGGAGAGAGAGAGAGAGGGAGAGAGCGAAGGAGAGAGAGCGAGCGAAGGAGAGAGAGAGAGCGAGCGGAGAGAGAGAGCGAGAGAAGGAGAGAGAGAGAGCGAGCGAAGGAGAGAGAGAGAGCGCGAGCGAAGGAGAGAGAGAACGCGAGCGAAGGAGAGAGAGAGCGCGAGCGAAGGAGAGAGAGAGCGCGAGCGAAGGAGAGAGAGAGCGCGAGCGAAGGAGAGAGAGAGCGCGAGCGAAGGAGAGAGAGAGAGCGCGAGCGAAGGAGAGAGAGAGAGCGAGCGAAGGAGAGAGAGAGAGCGAGCGAAGGAGAGAGAGAGAGCGAGCGAAGGAGAGAGAGAGAGCGAGCGAAGGAGAGAGCGAAGGAGGGGGCGAAGGAGAGAGGGGCAAAGGAGAGAGGGGAGGGAAGGAGAGAGGGGAGGGAAGGAGAGAGGGGAGGGAAGGAGAGAGCGCAGGGAAGGAGAGAGCGCAGGGAAGCGGCTGACTTGAAGAGGACCTGGCGGTTGCCCCGCAAGTTGTGGTGGTCATAGACACAGGGGATGAGTGCAGACCTTCCATCCTGCTTAACTTAAAATAACTTTTCTCTCTGTCACAGTAGGCTTCTTTGACTTCATGAAAGATGCTCAGCTAAGAAAAAAAAGTGAACTGGAGAATATTTGTAATGTCCTAAAACCCCTTCTTCACAAAAAGGGTTTTTCACATAGGTTCGTTGTAAAGAGTGTTGGGGCTTGAGGAAGCTTCTATTCACACAATTTTCCAGAGTCACTGCACTTCTGGACCCATAAGAGGCTAAGGGACTTCCTTTTCCATTGAGATGAACATTAACGAGGCACAACCTCAAGTGACAGAGGATGCATTAAAGATGTTGATGTGATGGGTAAATTATGTGTGGTAGTGGGCAGACGTGGTCATCTTTGGGGGCATTTTGCACTTTGTTATCAAATGGAAAGTCATCCAGCAAGCATAAATGAGTGACTGTGGCAAGTAGGGGTGAAAAATCAACTTGTGAGAAAAAGCCTGCATCGGAAAAAGGGAAAAGCAGACTTATTTGTGCCTTGGCACCATGCTGCTCAGTGAGCAGCGCTGTAATGACACAAGGGGTGCTTTTCTCCTTCTGATGCACACGGCTTTGTTATTGGGATGTGGATTCATGATATGGCAATGCCCTGGATCAAGGAGGGTGTAAAATTAACAGTTGAAATGACACACTAAGGTGAAGTTACATAATGACTGTTCTCTGCCTACAAGCGCAGACTTCCACCTAATATAAACATCTGCAGTGCTATAAATGAGTCATTTAAAATATAACATGAGACATCCCTTACCTTTCCTGCCACGAAGAAGTTTAAATGAAGGAATAATGTTTGTATATAGTGTGGAGCAGTAGCGTAATGAAACTTGGTGAGATCCCTGCAGATCACATAGAGAGGCTGCCCTCCAGACTTTCTCAGGAGCTCTGAGGCCACGTTACTGTGCTGAGCGGCTCCCTGGAGTTCGGGACCCCCTGTACTCCAGAGGCCTTTGTTATGCCACTGGTGTAGTGTCTTTCGAAATCTGGAAACTGCATCAAATCATGTAGCTAGTTACAACCTACGACAGAGATGGCGGCAAAGGCTTTTTTTCTCTTACAGGTTACATTGTATCTCATGAATGCATAAGACCATGATATACATATATGGCCTCGTCAATATTAATGAGGGAAGAGCCAATTTTAAGCTGCTCCAGTACTCTTCTGTTGGCTGGAAGGCACATGAGAACTTTTTATAATGCTCGTGAAATTTCGTGCTATATGACATTTGCAAAATTCTATCAATTTTTGTGGCTACAAAATCTCGCAGTTTATACTGACTGAAGCAGAAAACTTATCGTAGGAGACATTTTCTTGTGTGCAGCTTGAGTGTATCTCGTGACTTTTGAACGTGAGCTATGCCCACCCACACATTCAATTTTCATGCAAGATACCAACATAAGTGGATTTCATTAAATTTCATATAATTTTAACTAATTTTAAGAAGGCATACATTTTCACGTTTACATAGGCCTTATTCTAGAGACTTGGCGAAAGCCAGATAACGGAAGTACGTGGCAGCAGTTCCTGAATTTAGTGCCGAGAACTGACTAGCATCTTTGGCAGGAGGAAAGTCTTTTGTCAACCGCAGTGGCTGTACCCTAGGAAATATTCACTTTTGAACCGCGACTTCACCTGCTAAAAGGTGCTCATTTGTTTTAACTTGTGTTATTATCAATATTATCACACACTCTAATACCACAAGTCGTGTTTCTACTACATCTCTATTTATACCGCTTTGGCCAGAGTCTGTCCTTTGCAGTTTTAGAGGGAACTGTCCCAGATTATCACAAGACCTTATGCTGTACTTCGTGTCCCTATCTCTCTTGAAGAATCTCAAGTGCTTGTGACACGGATACATTTCAGATGAAATGCAGAATGTCACATGCTTTAGAAGAAATCATCTCAACATTGTACCCAGCGTTAATTTCCGAACTAACACTAGGCAAAAACTTTAGCTACCTAATACACGGGCAGTAATTTATTGTTCCTTAAGGCGAAGAACTTGCTGTATAACATTTTTTAGGCTTTTTGCAATTTTCCACAATTTACACAGGCACGCACTACCACACATACACAAAATACACATGCTCAAACACAAAAGGTGCACAAACAAGCAGGCATGCTGATACAGACAAACATCAAACACACACGCAATCACGCACGCACACACCTTGCAACGCAGGCATTCATTACACTAACACGAAGCACACACCTTAGTATTCCGCCCGGTCACCGGTCAGGTGTACACCCTCGGCTCGGCTTGAAAAAGTGTGCAGCCAACGCATCGGGTGCCACATCAACCAAAGAAATTGTCTTGTTTTCTTTATCTGCTAGAACCTGCGTCTGGCCCACTTAATGAAAACTTGTGCTTTCCGAAAAATGAGGAAGCTCGTCTGGGACGGAAACTGAGCAGCTGGGACCGAGAGCGGAGGACTGCTGCTCTTTTTTTAAGGAAGGCAGCTGCGCTAGAATCGGGGGGCCGACCCAGGATATGGGCGCGTGCAGATCCGTGGAACTTGCCCCGATGGACTAACATCTACCTAGCAGCTGCAGCACTTACCGGAGTATACACGCTGGAATCGATGAACGTGTGATGCTTTGGAAGTGGAGTTGGAAAAATAAAAAGACCGATCCATCGTCCATTATGGCCATTGCACTCACGGTATTCCTTCTTGCCGCAGACCAATGACGTCACATCCGGCGCTTCCGGATGTGCGTAGGCTTTTGCAAGAGGAATCCACCGGCTTCAGGATATGCAAGAGTGATAGAGAGCTGCTCCATTGGCATGGTGTTCGAGGCAACTGTGATTTTTACAAATGTATTTTAGTATTGTGATGGAGTGAATTCGGCAGTCCCAAGGACTTCTACAAAGCTTGTTTTCCTTTGCAAGTCCATTCCTCTTTAGGGCCATGAGCAGGTCTGTCCGCAGTTGTTTAATAAGTCTAACAATCGGATTCCATGGAAATACTCTATGAAGGCAGTATGAAGGAAGTGCATCCTGGGGGTACAGAAAGTATCATTTGCAATCACAGCAGCGCCTCCCGGCATTCCGCATTCATAAACAGTTTGGGGGTTTGTAGGGCTTTTGGATTTTAGGGTGTACAGGGTCATTTTAGGGTTGAGGGTGGGTTTGTGTTTTGGGGGGCCAGGTGTAATTTAAGGGTTTAGAGCATGTTTGGGTTTTGGGGGGCCAGGGTTAATTTTAGGGTTTAGGGTATTTTGGGGTTTTAGGGTACAAAGGTTAATATTAGGGTTTAGGGTGTGTTTGGCGTGCAAGGGTTAATTTGGGGGTTCAGGGTGTTTTGGGTTTTGGGGTGCCAGTGTTAATTTTAGGGTGTGTTTGGGTTTTAGGGAACAAGGGTTAGTATTAGGGTTTAGGGTGTGTTTGGGTTTGGTGTGCAAGGGTTAATTTTGGGGTTCAGGGTGTGTTTGGGTTTTGGGGTGCAAGGGTTAATTTGGTGGTTCAGGGTGTGTTTGGGTTTTGGGGTGCCATGGTTAATTTTAGGGTTTAGGGTGTGTTTGGGTTTTAGGGTACAAGGGTTAATATTAGGGTTTAGGGTGTGTTTGGGTTTGGCGTGCAAGGGTTAATTTGGGGGTTCAGGGTGTGTTTGGGTTTTGGGGTGCCACGGTTAATTTTAGGGTTTAGGGTGTGTTTGGGTTTTGGGGTGCAAGGGTTAATTTGGGGGTTCAGGGTGTGTTTTGGTTTTGGGGTGCCATGGTTAATTTTAGGGTTTAGGGTGTGTTTGGGTTTGGTGAGGGGGTAGTATTACAAAGCGTATGACACCTTACACAACATGTTTTGATAAAGCCAAACCAAAGTTAGCAATGACCGCGAGGATTATAATACACTTAAAAGTATATGGTATGGCTATATCATAGAACAGCTATAAGGACATGGGGCCATATGTATCAAGCTAATTAGCATTCGCAAAGGCCGAAATTCTGCGAATTTCGGCCTTTGCGAATGCTAATGTGATAAATGGTATGTATCGAACATGTTTGATGCAAAATAAGGAATAGCAAAATTTGCTATTCCTTATTTTGCGATTGCACGTAAGGAATCGCAAAGTTTGCGATTCCTTAAATGCAATGTATCAAACAAAAATTATTCAAAAAATGCCATTAAAGATTCGCAAATTACCACCAACTTCTAGTTGGTGGTAAATTGCGAATTCTTTTCAAAAAGCTTTTTTCCAAAAAACCAAAGGTGCCATATGACGCCCATACATGCCCTTAGGGCATGTATGTGCGCCATATGCCCCCAAATGTCATTTTCAGGGGTGCAGCAGGGTGTTCTTGAGACACCCCTGCCCCCTTGAAAAATTCCTAATTTGCGATTAGCAAATTGCTAATCGCAAATTGCCCCTTCATTCCTATGGGCCTCCTGGCCCATAGAAATGAATGGGTAATTTGCGATTAGCAATTTGCTAATCGCAAATTAGGAATGGTAAGGAATCGCTATTAAAAAGCGATTTTGTACATACATACCGTTTTGCGAATTCCAAATAGCGATTCCTTAAAATTCGCTATTTGGAATTCGCAAAACGGAACTCTGATACATATGGCCCATGGTTCTGAAAGCTGCAGACAGGCTCAGCTCATGCTAGAGCACCATCTCACATAGGGCCATATGTATCAAGCCGTTTTTGAATCGCAAACGGCCGTTTCGCATGTTTTGGAATGTATGAAACTTTCCCAAAATAAGGAATTGCAAACTTGCAAAATTCCTTATTTTTCCATAGCATTTAGGGAATCGCAAATTTGCGATTCCTTAAATGCTATGTATGTAGCAATTTTGGCTTGCGAATTTTGTTTAAGAATTCGCAAATTACCACCAACTTTTAGTTGATGGTAACTTGCGAATTCTTCCAGAAATGCACAATTTGGCATTTTTAAAGGTGGCATGTGATGCACACACATGCCCATAGGGCATGTATGTGCGCCATATGCACACACATGTTCTTTTCAGGGGTGCAGCAGGGTGTCTTTGAGACCCCCCTGCACCCTTGCAATAATTCTCAAATTGCGATTAGCAAATTGCGAATTCGCAATTTGAGAATTATTTTGCATTCATTCCTATGGGCCTCCTGGCCCATAGGAATGCATTGGAAATTATTCCTTAATTGCGAATTCGCAAAATGCGAATTCGCAAATAAGGAAGCTTAAGGAATCGCAAATAAAAAGTGATTTTTTTCATACATACCATTTTGCAATTCCTAAATAGCGATTCCTTAAAATTCGCTATTTAGGAAATGCAAAATAGTTTGATGATACATATGGCCCATAATACCAAGCACTCTCTGCCTTCGGGATTGTTAAGGCCTGCCATAGGAGTGACTTATAGGTATATATGTGTCTATATAGGTTTAGATATAGGTATACTATATCTAAGCAAAGGGTGATTACACCACTCTGCCCCAGCTGAGTGATCAGCCAGTTGTGTCAATTTAGTAGGGTCAGCCAGGGGTGGCATAATACAAGCTGTAGCCCCTGGTAGGCCTTGGGTGCACATATGCCCTGGGTACCTATAGTACACAGTACAGGGGCTTATAAGTGTGACCCAGTATCCAACTGGAGATGTACCTAAGGTACATGGAGTCCATTTCAGTTACAGTGGATGCTTATCTTACCTGGTTTGTACAAAAAGAAAGTGACAAAAAATAAATAAATGTGTTAAAAAAATAACCGCTGACTTATACACAGTTTGCTAAAGCACATTGTATGCTCTGTTGTGTATAATAGAAAACCTATATGACATTTTGCGTTTATCTGCAATTCATTGTGCAATCATCCAACAGTTTGAATTTTTCTGAAAAACAAACTAAAATGGTGGATGTGCTCTTTAAATAGACAAGCAATTCCTGTTAAAATCACCAGACGCAAAAACATCCTATTGAAAACACAATAGTACCTTTGAAGTATTCAGAAGCTTATTTTCAAATCACCCCAAAGTCATCAGGAACAATTTCATCTTGTAAAGTTATCGGAGAGTCATTTACAAGTCATCCTCAGATCATCAGGAATAATGACACCTTCTGACGTCAGCAGATACTCATTTTCAAGTCATCCTTAAATCATCACGAATAATGACACCTACTAAAGTCATCAGGTACTCCTTTTCAAGTCATCCTTAAATCATCACGAATAATGACACCTACTAAAGTCATCAGATACTCATTTTCAAGTCATCCTCAAATCATCAGGCTGAGCTTCTCCAGCTTTGCTGATGACTTCAAGAGCTTGATGATGTCTGATGACATGTAAATGACTTCTAAGGTAGTTGAATGATTATCCAATGACTCTGGGATGGCTTCTAAAGTAATCCTGTTTGACCTGGGGAATCAACAGTACCTACTCTCTCAAACTCGGGATGGGAGAGGTCAGACTGACTCGAGAGCCATGATTCTGTCCCCCACCTGCCTTAACACAGCTACGGCCTCGCCCTCATAACTTTTTCCCTTTATTTGGGGGCTCACCTGACTCTATTTCTTCTTTCCCTGCCCGGTATGAAGACACCTTACTGCCACCGTCAGGTTTTGCATCTCTTGGCCATTCCAGTATCCTCAGCAAATATTGAACGGATTTTCAGTGGTCTTCATTTAATTAACAAACCAGAAAGAGCCTCAATGTCTGCAAAGTCTCTTGAAATGCACATGTGCTTGTACTACAATGGCAAAGTTTTCAAATTAATGTATTGTGTTGACCAATAACAACTGGGCGCAGGTGTGCATTGTCAATTTAAATAAATGTGGAAAAATACTAGCCGTAGCTTCGACTTTTGCTTGTGGCAAAAATAAATGTGGATAAATACAGAAAAAATGCCCAAAAAATAAATATGGATAAATACAGACGGAAATGGCAAAAAAATAGATACCATAAAACCGGGAGCCCTAGTTCGATGTTGTCTAGTTTGTGTTTGTTCTTCAGTGTGTCAAAAGTCTGCTGTGCATCTAGGGTGGTCATATGGTTTGTTGTAGAGATGCCGTGGTTATACCATGTGTGCATGTTGAGTGTTTTCCCCCAGTATTTGATCTTGGGGTTGAACCATATTGATTCCCATTCCGTATTTTGGATGCTGACGTCCATCTTCTTATCAATCTTAAGGAGGGCAATTCTGGTGTTCTTGAGTATGGGATTGTTGGCGATCTCCGGGTGCTTGGGTGCAGTCAAGAGGGCTATGGGGTCTAGTCCTTTTAGGATCTTTTCTCCAGTGCTAGCCAGGCTGGTATGTATTCCTGTTCTGGTGTTAGCCAGTACAGTTCCTGTTTAGCTATGCAAGCCTTGTGGACGTTTTTGAAGTTTGATAGGTTTAGTCCCCCCAGGCTTTTGTTGAGTCTGAGTTTTTGTAGGCTGATTCTGGGCTTCTTGTCTCTCCATAGGAAATTATTTATTATCTTGTCCAGCCTTTTGTGGAAGTCCTCTGTGTTGCCTAGTGGAAGCATGTCAAGCGTGTAGTTCACCATAGGTGTCAGCATCATTTTGACAGTCTCCACTCTACCCTACCAGGTGGGGAACTTGGGTGACCATGTTTCCACTTTGGCTTTCACCTTGTTTAGTAGTGACTTTTCGTTTTGGTCGAGCGTTGTCTTAAGATCCCTTTCAAAGAGTAGACCCAGGTATTTCAGTGACTTTTTCTGCCATGTGAGCCCCGAGTCTCCCAGCACCCCTTGCATTGTATGTACAGTCAGGGGTTTGCACTCTGACTTATCTCTGTTCAGTTTGTAGCCTGAGGCGGCTGCATATTGGTCTATTGTTGACATAAGTGCTGTTATTGATCTGGCCGGGTTTTCCGTGGTGATGAGGATGTCATCTGCATAGGCCGCTAGTTTGACTGTGTCGTCGCCTATCGGTATGCCTGTAATGTTTTTGTTGGTCCTTATCATGGTAAGGAGTGGCTCTAATGTGGAAAAGTAAATTTTGCCATGTTGTATGTGCCTACGTGTTCCCCCTGTTATGTCATATGTGCATGATCGATATGCATGTATTCCCCTTCTGATCGATTAAAGACGCAATTACAGTTGTGTCCATCTCTAGTATGCCAGTTTCCAGTCTTCGTGAATACAACGAATATCAGGCCTATGTAAAGCTACGTTGCCACGTTTCACAGTGTGCACGTTAATTCACTGAAAAGTCCCCGTTTCTAGGCCTCAAAAGGGCCCGGACTCAGATTCAGCTCCTGTTTCCTGAACCCTCTCCGAGGAGCAATATAGCCCCCACCTGTATCCCTGACCCTTAGCTTACTTCATGCCTCGCAGTGCCCGGCTCGGCCTGGCTCTGCCTCTCAGTCTGCCAAGAGTATGTTATGATTCTAGTTATCAGTCCAGCCCTCCTTCTCTGCATTCCTAAGCTACTGAATCGCATCAATAGTTTCCGTCATGGTCTAGCCTTTATGTCTCCATGTAAGAGAAATACTGTATTAATATTCATAGAATATTCCTCGCACACACACTACATATAGGATTATGCATGCACCAGTCTTAATGTCTGTTAGCCTTTGCCCTGATAACTTTTGGATTCTGTCAACATGTTCCCTAAACACTAGATACTAGATAGGCTTTAGGTACATGTCGCCCTGACACTCCAGACTTTTCGTCTCCTCTTCTAGCACAGAAGTCATAGCCCCAGTCCTCCTGGTAACACGTCATTGCCAGTTTGTGCGCACCACTAGGTTAGAGGTCCCAGCTGCTCAGGTAGCCCCCTCCATGTTTCCGCCCCTTTTTATGACATATTCTGTTACGTTTACATCACATGTCTATGTATACGCCCTGTCCACGCCTTCTTGTTACATCATTTCTGCCCTTATCTTTCGCGACTGCTACAAACTCCGCCTACTGCTACGCCTATTGTATTGAATGCCATGAACATTTTTTAACTATATATATACTTGTGCACTGTTATTAAAAGCGCGCTCCTTTGTCCCTGCCCCAGGCAGCTGCCATCCCATCCCCGTACAGGCTGTCCTGTTCCAGTCCTTTATGCTTAATTAAAGCCTGTCAACTCTAGCTACCTCGTATCTTGACTCTTATTTATTGAGCTATCTATTTGTATGAGTATCCTGAAAAATAGTACCGGTAATTAATTATTTATTTACCACATAATGGCGCCCGAACAGGAACTTGCCCTTTCCCCACGCGCCGGAGAAGCCACGCAGGCCCCCTGATCCTCTGCAGCCGTGACGGAACCATCCTGTGCACCGGCAGATATTTCTGCTTTAAGTATCCCTCAGGTCCACGGAGGAGACGGAGGTTGCGGTCCAGCATCCAGACGAGGCGGTGGAGGAACGCGGCGAGTCCCGACCAGAGCCCAAGCCGAGAGTCCAAGGTCCGAGGTATCCGGAGGCCCACCTGTAACTGAAGTCCGAAGTTCGTCCGTCCGTCGTCGTAGCAGTCCAGTCCAGTCCGAGGCCTTCCGTTCTTGCTGCCCGGTGAGTACCGTTGCTGGGGTAGTATCTAGACAGGGTCAATTAATTTGTCTCTGGTCCGTGGGTTTGGGTACACAGATCCAACACGAAGTGTCCACCTAGGTGGATGCGGGTCCTGACGTGTCTCTTTATGAGACCGGTAAGTTTCGTACTGTTTTAGCAGTACATCTAGTCATTCTAGTAAGTTTCTGTTCCAGTAAGTTCTGTTCTCGAGAAATTCATGTGTTCTGTGCTCAGTATTCCAGGTAGTATCTTGTCCGAACTGTTATTTTAAATGTTATTCCATGTGTTTTCAATGTCGTGGTATGAATGAATTGTTCTTTCGAGTTATTATTGTGTTCCTTGTGTATTGTATTGTGTCCAGACTCCAGCCTAGTTATGCCTTTGTTTTCAAAGTTACGTCAGTTAAAAACTAGAAAATGTCTGCTCGAAGAAGCAGTTCCTGTCCCGCCTAGGGACAGTCCAGGTCATTTTATGTATCAAAAACATGGCATAAGTGCCATATTATATCTAGATTTATGGGTGGAGTACACCAAACAATTAGAGGAAAAGTATAGATGGCCCGTATCAGGTACGTGGGATGCCGAGTGCATCATGCGAGTAGAAGAAGTGTTATGGAAAAAGAAAGCCAGACAGTCCCAGAAAGATGCCATCGAGTTATGGCGCAAAGAATCTCATAAAAGAACAGAGAAAGAAATCAGAAAGTCAGAATTAAGTAGAGAATCCTCTGAAAGAGCCCAAGAAAGGGAATTGATCGAAGTAGGTGAACGAGTTAAAGCCGAACCGTCAGACAGACAGAGAAATGCCCTTATTAAGGGTATGTATCCTCTTCTTGCCGAGGGCTTGCCAAAAGCAACCCCGGAAGCACCATGTAATTTTCCGCCGCCATTAGTTCCGATTAAGCTACGTCACAAACCGACCGCAGCTGATATTTTTCTCTCGTCCTATTTGGACGACACAGTCCCAGAATATGTGAATCCAGTTCCGCCAGCTCCTGTAAATAATGTAATTCCTGTTCTTCCAGCTACCGGGGCACCTGTTACGGTACCCCCGGTCCAGCCCATAGTACAAGTTCCCGCTACATCGGTCACTCTGCCAGCACGAAGAGTATCAGTCGACGATTCCAGTTTAGGGGCCGCGGGAGGAGGTCCTCCTGGTACCCCGCCGCCACACAAACGTGTAACATTAGTCGAGTTATATGAACGTGCGTTACAGCGTACGCCCAAATATCAGTCCGTTGCAGATATCAGGCGAGCTCTTACCGAATGCCGTTATGATCCAGTCCCAGGCGATGATAATATGGTTTTATATTCATTGCGTGTAAGACGGGTGACCGAGTATTTGGACACCCTACCGAATATGAAAGAAGATCTAGACAGAATGTATCGTTTCATCCGTACAGGGGATGATCCAGAAAGTATTGGCGAAATCATGTCTCTAAGGAAAGCTGAGACCCAGCTCATGTTATTAAAGTTTTTAATCAATTGTTTAGTAAGGGAACAAGATTGTCCGACTAAAGATCCGACCGAAATGAAAGTCCTGACAAGGTGGAGTGATAATATAGCCGAGGGTAGACACAAGACACTCAGTAGTATAGAGAGTATGTACAAGAAAATTCGTAAGGAAATAATAAGGATACACGTGCAACGCAAAACAGCACAAGTAAGCGAGAAGGAAAACGACTCTTCTACTGAAGAGGTAGACGACGAGAATACCGCCAGAATAGCGTATGTAGGTAAATCTAGATTTCCAGACCGACATTTACGCCTAGAACACAAGAAAGTCTTTCATCTTCCAGCACCAGAACAAGGTTCTCTGGAACAAGTATTTCAAGCTACCGATCACATTCTGAAATCACGTATCGGTTATAGTGAACTTAGTACCATGCATGAACAAGAACTAGCCCGATCAGCAGTCCGATGGATTACTGATTCTACCACTTTTCCAGACAAAATAGTGGCACAAATGTTTCTGAAACTGCCCCCAGCCGAGCAGCGACTGGTGGGTATGTATATGATCCAGCACCTCATTACACTGTATGAGGGTCAGCATGTTGATCCAGGTCCGTTACATGATGTCCTGAACGAGTTACTCCAGTATAAATGGAAAGGTTTAGGTACCGATTTAATTAGTGTCATTCTAGAACAGCGCCACAAATATAGAACGTTTCTGAATCCACATTTTGTTCACGTCTCACCCCCAGAAAGTAAACCATTCTACATAGATAGACAGAATCCGTTACGAGAAGTACACCCAGTTAGGACACCGGATGGTGAAATGCAACGAGTATTTGTTTACACCCCTATCACAAAGATGGAACTCTTAGAGATGAAGAAATTAATTCCCTGTCACGACAAAGATCCAGCAGGGTTCCATCGAGAATTAAAAGACATGCTCCGAATGGGAGAATACACTTATCCAGATATTATTAAAATGCTAAAGGTCCTGTTGCCCGCAGGGGTATACGAGAAACTCAAGGAAAAAGAATGGGAGGTGGGAGAGAAAAAGATAGATTGGACAGCTCTAGAAGCTGAAGATAAAATACGAGTACCAGGTACCGGTCTTGGGGAGAAATGTAAAGAATTGCCAGAGTTATTGATTCAGGTTTTGCCAAGGTTATTAGCCACGAAAAAGGAAGATTGGGATGCAATCTCAGCATGCAAACAGAAACAGGATGAAGACACTAGTGATTTTTATTCTAGATTCGAGAAATGTTTTAGTATCAACAGTGGTTTGAAGACGAGTAGCGAGTCATACCCTCATCTTTTTGTTACTAAACTAGTCGAGAATTCAAGCCCACAAGTTAAAAATCGAGTATTGAAAGTCGAAAGTACTTGGCAAGCTAGTACCCCGTCACAGATGCTCCAGATGCTCCAGTATCACCAGAATAGAATCAGGGAAGAGCAAGAACATGAAAGGAGACGTATGAAAGACACGAAAATGAAAGTACTAGTTGCACAATCTGTTCCACAAGACAGTCAGAAGAGGGGTCCGAATCAAGCCAGTCATCCTGCAGCTCCCGTTAAAGGGACATGCAATTATTGTAAACAGCCAGGTCATTTTATAAACGAATGTGCAGTTCTGAAACACAACATAGCCACTGGTAAAACTAAAGAAAGACCACGTCCGCCTAGACAAGAGCAAGTTTCACAGACTTCTCAGTCACCACAGAATGCACAACAGACAGTTCCAGCACCGCAGCCTATCGCTGCAACACAGCATGTTACACAGCAAATGTACCAGTATGCCCAGTCAGAGTATCCAGATTATCAACCGTATTCATGAAACAGCCTAGAGAGGGAGGTAGGCTTGCCTCTCATCGAGATACCTGTAGATCAAGAGGGTCCCTATGTTCATAGTCAAGTATTAGGGAAAGACAGAAAGTTTTTGATTGATACAGGGGCAAGTAGGACTACTATCAGTCATGACGAGGTTCCAGGGGCTCCGCTCTCAGGCTCTAGAAATGTTTCCCTTGGATTTTCAGGAAAGCCTATTGTAAACGAGATATCAAAGCCAGTTACTCTAGAAGTTGGTCCATTGTCCCGAACTACTGATTTGTTACTTACGAAGTCATGTCCAGAAAATTTGTTAGGTATTAGGACATTGAAAGAATTAGGTGCAGTTATTTGCTGTTCCCCAGAAGGAATACGTATGTTTTTGCGTGACTTTAAAGGTCACTATGTATTACGAGATTTTGATCCAAGATTGTCCAATGTTCCGCAGCATTTATGGGCGCAAGGTCCAACTGATGTAGGTTTTATGCGAATCACACCCCATCGTGTGACTCTCAAGCAAGGTATAGTCTTGCCACGAATCAGACAGTACAGATTGCCACCTGAGGCTGTAGCAGCCTTATCCAAAATTATTGACGAGCTTATTGCTCAAGGAGTGGTTGTAGAAACTGACTCCAATATATGTAATTCTCCTATCATTCCAGTCATGAAACGTACTGATCCAAATGCACCTCCAGTATATCGATTGGTGATTGACCTTCGAGAACTTAATAAATGTATCATACCCCAGTATCCAGTAGTCCCAGATATTTCATCCTTATTGACAGCTATTGATTCTGAAGCTGTATTTTTTACAGTAATAGACCTCAAGAATGCATTTTTCAGTGTTCCAATTCATCCAGACAGCCAGTACCTTTTCGGTTTTTGTTTAAATGGAAGGAGCTATAAATTCACACGAGCTCCTCAAGGTTTCACAGAAAGTCCTAGCATTTACAGTCAAGCACTTAAAAGACAACTAGACAATATTCATATGCCAACTGACACTGCCCTGCTCCAGTATGTCGATGACCTACTGATCACAGCCCGTTCTGAGCGAGCTTGCGAGCGAGCGTCACTTACAGTTCTGTATTTCCTAGCCGAGATGGGGCACAAGGTGTCCCCTTCGAAGCTCCAGTTCTGTGTCCAGCAAGTGATCTACTTAGGCCACTTACTGTCCAAGTGGGGTAGGCAGTTGACACCAGACCGTATCCAGTTAATAGCGAGTCTTCCACAGCCCAAGACACAGAAGGAGGTACGTGCTTTTATCGGCCTTACTTCTTACTGCAGACAATGACTTCCTCAGTATGCATTTTTAGCTAAGCCACTGATACAGTTAACGACACAGGAGGCAGCCGTATCGACTGTTCTCCCTTGGACATCTGAACATACACTTAGTTTTAATGAGTTAAAGAAAGCCTTATGCCAAGCACCTGTTCTAGCTACACCGAACTACAGTAAGCCTTTTACACTTTTTGTCACAGAACGTGATGGTGCTGCATTATCTGTTCTCACACAAGATCAAGCAGGACAGTACAAGCCCTGTGCTTATTTTTCAAGCACGTTAGATCCAGTAGCCCAGGCTCTGCCTGCGTGCCTCAAGTCAGTTGCAGCCACAGCACTAGCTATCAGACAAAGTGATTCCATAGTATTAGGACATTCCCTGACAGTACAAGTTCCACACTCCGTGGAAGTTCTTTTAAACCGAACACAGACTCAGCACTTGACCATTGCACGATTAACAGGTTATGAACTGACACTGTTCCAGCCACACATAGAAATCAGACGCTGCAACGTTTTAAATCCTGCTACACTGTTACCGTCAGTTACTTCAAATCCTGCCACACATGACTGTGTGGAAGTCATTAACACTATGACTAAGCCAAGACAAGACCTGACAGACATTGCTTTACCTAATCCCGACCTGACACTTTATGTGGATGGTTCATGTATGAGAACTAGTACAGGAGAACTAGTAGCCGCGTATGCAGTGACTACTGACACTGAAGTTATTGAAACACACCGTATTGACACCCTGTCTGCTCAAGCAGCAGAGATAGTTGCTCTGACCCAAGCCTGCATACGTGCCAAGAACCTGAAAGTAAACATATATACAGATTCACGTTACGCATTCGGAGTTGTACACGACTTCGGAGTGCTCTGGCAGGAGAGAGGTTTCATGACTTCTCATGGAACCAAGATTCAGCATGGTCTCCTCATTCAAGCTCTGTTAGATGCAATACATTTACCGACAGCTATCGCTATCATGAAGTGCAAAGCACATACGAAAGTTACTGACATCATTTCCCAAGGTAATGATCTAGCAGATCGAACAGCCAAGCTTACAGCTCAGACACCAGACATTCCAGTTAACAAGACACAGACATCCACTCCAGAACAGACTACTTGTATGACAGTTAAGGACCCTACACAAGATGTCATAGACATACAGTTACATGCTACTCCTGAAGAAATTAAGAAATGGTCCGAACAAGGAGGGGTCCAGACAGATCAGGGATGGGTGACGAAGGGAAAAGCCACATGGTTTCTCCCCGACTCTATGGTTCAAGTCATTATCAATACCGCACATAGTCCAGCACATCTAGGAGAAAAAGCTATGTTAGACAGTATCCAGAACCTTTGGTTTAACAAGCACTTACGAGCTGCAGCCAAGCAGAAAGTCCGTACTTGTATGATATGTTGTCAATTCAATCCAGGTAAAAGTGTCCCGGTGGAACAAGGTGGATTCCAGCCTCCTGACCACCCTTTTGAAGTCCTCCAGATGGATTATATTCAGATGGAGCGATGTCGAGGTTTCAAGTATGTCCTCGTAGTTGTATGCGCTTTGTCCAGGTGGACAGAAGCATATCCAGTTCCAGATTACACAGCAGCGACCACTGCCAGGCAGTTGGTTCGTGAATTCTTCCCCCGTTATGGACTCCCTAGGGTCGTGTATTCTGATAACGGCCAGCCATTCTCATCTGAGCTAATGAAGCATGTTTCCCTTTTGTTAGGGTACCAGTGGAAGTTCCATTGTGTGCGCCATCCTGAAGCAGCCGGTCTCGTAGAGAGACATAATCAGACCCTGAAAATCCGTATTGCTAAGACATGTAAAGAGAAAGGTGTAGACTGGCTAGTAGCCCTGCCAGTTGCTTTATTCTTCATGCGCATGGTCGCACATTCCAGATCAGGTCTGTCCCCTTATGAGGTCGTATTCGGCCGCCCCCCAAATATGTGGGGTACACCTAGACCCCGCAGTATTACAGATGTTTCCAGTAATATGTTGACAGATTACCTAGCTTCCTTGATGTCTGCCCTACACTCTTGTCGTTCACAGGTTGCCGCTGCATTTCCAGACAATACTGAAGTAAAACCGCATGAGGTCCTTCCTGGGGATTTGGTTTTAATACGGAACTTTGATCGTTCAAGTCCGCTGGAGCCTCGCTGGAAGCAACCTCAACTAGTCCTTCTGACCACCCGTACGGCCGTGAAGTTGGAGGGCCGTAAGGGTTGGGTCCATCTGTCTCATGTCAAGAAATTTCACGGACTCAGAAACAAGACTTTTAATGACATTTCTACAGACATTTCCATTTCAAAGGACTACCTGAAACCAGACTCTAAATCAGACATTCATTCAAATCCAGAACTAAAAATTCCTCTGTTAGAGAGAACTCCGCAGCAGGAGTATAAATTAAAACTCCGGTCTAGTAAAATAAGTCAGCCAGTTTAATTGTCTAAGTCCCCCTCGGGTGAAACGGTTAGACAGGTATCTAACATGTATGAGATAGACCCCCATAGTGAGAGAGTTAGTCAAAACTCTATCCGATGTATCGTTTTTCTAAGTTTTCTATTGTTTCTAAGTTTGATGGTTACCTGCACAAGTTATGCATTTCATTTATGTTTTCCGATTCTGCATGTAAATAAGTTTTCTAATACTACAGTAGAGCACACATTTAGTGATCTGCCTCCTCACGAGTTATCCTATCGTCTTGCTATGCGCAATAACACGTTCATTAGAATGTTACACTATTCACACCAGACCAGCAATGCTACTAATTGTTGGGTGTGTGGTCGACTCCCCCCTTTCCAGACACCGAAGGGAGTTCTGCCACTCTTTCCTTATCCGTTTTCACATAATGGTTCGTGTGGAGCATGGTCCATGTTAACGTCATCCTCAAATGATATGTCCCTTCTGAATAGAACATGTTTTCCAGACAAGCAAGGTCTCTCCCATAGAATAGGGTTAGATCTAGAAAATGAAGTTTATAATTTAGGTAATTATTCTTCGAATTTTATGGTCCTGAATGTTCAGTCTGATACTACTCCAGACTTACCTGCTATTTCAGTACTACCAGTCAAAGGCGAATTATGTGTCAGAAATAATGGTTCCGCACATGTAGGACATAGTGATTGTACTACTACTGTCGAGTATAGTGACAGTGGGAAATCTATTTTCAAAGCTTCACGTCATTCTTATTTTGTTTGTGGTCAGACCGCATATGTTCGTCTGCCCCTCGATTGGGATGGAACATGTTACATTGCCTTCCTACTGCCACCAGTTTTTCTAGCCCCATCTGATTATCACAGAAACACACATCTAGTACACGTCAGACATAGAAGGGAGATTGAGTCCCCAATTGTCGATCAAACTGAAACTGCTCTAGAACAGTATACAGATTTCAATAAAGGTTTTTTCTTCTTTATAGGCCCTATCCAGAATAGTAAGTTAATACGTAGATTAACCAGAACCCTTGAAGCACTAGTGAATGAGACTACTACTGCTCTAGGTAACTTAACCGAAGAGCAATCTGCTATGAGATTTGTCGTGCTCCAAAATCGTCTCGTTCTTGACGTCATACTGGCCGATAGAGGAGGAGCATGTAGAGTCATCGGATCTAGTTGCTGCATTTTCATTCCTAATAACGCGCCGTCTGTTTATTCAGCTATAACCAGACTTCATAAAATTGCCCATCAGTTACACCAGAATCCAGGCACCTGGACATGGTCCGGTTGGCTATGGAGTATCGTATCTGCCTGGGGATGGAAAGTATTGTCATTTCTAGGTATTGCAGTAATGATCATATTCAGTTGCTGCCTCTGTATACAATGTGGCCCTGCGATTTGCGGCATTTGTGCTACCTCTTGTATTCCTAGTCCTAAGTCCCGTTCCAAGACAATTCGAGACGAGCAAATGATGCTGTATGAAATGATAGATGGTATCATGAATATAGATGTTTCCTGATGGAAACGTAGGGCACAAGGAGGGAGTTGTCATCTGTGTTTGGCCCATAGATGTTGGCAATATGTAGTGTTTTCTCGCCCCTGGTTAAGCTTGTGATAAGGACTCTCCCTTCTACGTCTGCGTATGAGTCATGTAGCACTAGTTTGGCCCTCTTTTTTATTAGTGTTATGACCCCTCTTTTTTTGTTGCATGCCGGAGAGCCTATCGCCAGCTCTATCTAGTTTGCTCTGAGGCGCTCTATGTCTTCGGCGGAGAGTTTGGTCTCCTGGAGGACACACACATCTGATTTTAGTTTGGCAAGGTACTCTAGTACTTTTCTTCGCTTTACTGAATGATTGAGGCCTTTAACGTTGAAAGAGACTATTTTTAAGTTTGCTGCAAGGTTATTCTTCTGTTTATGTGTCATTCTGAGTGTTGAAGGTCTCCCCTGTCTCGTGGTGTATGCTATTGGTATCTCTTCTTGTTGGTGTGTAGCTTAGCGTCTTGGTTTGCCATAGTTCGCCTCCCACCTTTTGGCAGCCTAGACTGACCCTGTTGTCTGGCAATTGTGTGTGCAATCCTTCTAGTTTTGAGCAGTAGTTGCATAGAGAAGACAGAAAGCAAGGAAAGGAACGAAAAGAAAAAGTAGTCTGCATAGGAACCCTATATGTCTGTACCTGGTTTCCCCTTCCCCTCCCATGTCCCCCCCCCCTCCCCTCCCCCCTCCCCCGTCTTTTGCTGAGTGGGTGTGCGACAGCAAAGTTCCTTGCTCCAGAGTCTCCCTGAGGTTAATGTGAAAAGTTCTTTCTCAGTTAAAAGACCTTGTCTGCCATGTTTGGGCCGGTTAGTTAGCATAAAGGATATGTCTGGTCGGAGCTGCATCTCTGTTCACCAAGCTGCTGGCTGCTGGCTGGCTGCTTCTCGTCCTTAGCACCTTAGCACCCAGTCGCCTGGGTTTCGAGGTAGGTTCTGTTCTGCCATGAGGTAGATAGGTCGTGAGGTGGGTTGTTGCAGAGGTAGTTTTATTCTTTAGAGTCTTTGGTACTGCAGAAGATCGGTTGTGTTCTCAATCTGACTTTCCTGCGTTATCCGGTGAGGCACTTCTCTTTGCAGCTCCTATGGTTTTGGCCTCCATGTCCTCAGGTGGTGGGCCTTGGATGTATCTCTTTAGATCGATTGAATCGTCAAAGGTCAGTGTTTTCCATTTGTCTGAGATCTTGAAGCGTGCTGGCCCGGCGAAACTGAAGGTGATGTTCCTTTTGCGTAGTGAGTCCCTTAGCGATAGGAAGCCTTTCCTGGTCTCAACCGCCTGTCTCGAGAAGTCCTGTGTGAGGATTACTTTATTGCTTTCCCATTTCAGGTTCGGGTTCTTTCGGGCGAAGGTGAAAATTGCTTCCGTGTGATTTGCTCTCAGAGGGGTGCAGATTATTGGTCGGGGACCTTTGCCTTGTGGTGGCTTCTTGGCTGGAACTCTATAGGCTTTGTCTACTTCAAATTGTCTGTCAAACCTGAGGCCAGTCAGTTGTGGTAGAATCTCCTCGAGCATGGTTGTGCACGGGCCTGCTTTGTCCTCTGTGCCTTCTGGTATCCCTAGGATTCGGATGTGCCCTTTACGGGCGCGGTCATCTTGTTCTGCTAGCTGTCTTTGGAGCGTTCTTGAGATCATGGAGTTTTCTGTTATGATTTTGTTGTTTGTTATGGTTATGTCCTCCATGTCGCTGATGCGCTTTTCTGCTGCCTCGAATCTGGTGTTGGTGCTGTAAAGGTCGGCTCTTATTGCCGTCAGTTCCAGATGCATATTGTCAATCGTGACTTTTGTTTGCTTGGCCACTGCGTTGCCCTCATTGACCCTCTTTAGGATCATGTCTAGGGTTGTTTCGCTCTTTTGTTTAAGTGTCGATTCGGGCGACTCCTTTCTATGCTTTTTAGTGTCGTTGCCTGGCTTCCCCTCTTGTCCCGCCATATCGCGGATGCCTCTTCTAGATTGGAGGTGGCTTAGTCTGCCTTCTTTTTGGTACTCTGGTATTCCTCTTGTCGGTTCGCCCCTTGTTGCCTGGGTTGGGTGGTTATTCCTGTACCTGCTCGGCTCTCTTATGTTCCTTGTCCTCGTTTTGGCTTTAGCACCTGCCAGCGCAGAGGCTATGTGCGTTATGGGCCCTTTATTGTTCTCTCTCTCTGTGGTCCTCGCCTCTGATCTGCTTGAGGTTTCTTATTCTTTTCATGCGTTCGTGTTGGAGCTTCCCTGTTCTCTGGCGTTGGTTTGTGTGGCCGGATCTGTTCCTAGGCTTAGTGGCGACCCATGCACTCCTTCTCCTTTACGTGCAGGGCTTGTAGCCTCTCGTATGTGGCTGGGGACTTGCAGCTTGCTGCCTTCTCCCTTTCCTACTCACCCTTCCTGGGGCCAGGGGCGCCGTGGTGTTTTTGACGTGCTTCCTTCCGCGGTGGTGCGTTCGCGGTGCATAAACTTCCTTTGCCTGTTTGTGCGCCTTCCGCTTTGCTTTGTCTGTTCGCGGGATATGTCTGTTTCTTTGTTTTTGGTTTCGCTCGTACTGGTACGCTTGTCGCTCTCTGTTTATTCCTCCGGTAATGGCTGCGCCCTTTGTTGGGACTGGTTTCGCTTTCGATTTTGCCCCAGTGTTCCTCGGGTAATCGCTGTATCCTGGGTATTATCTGTGGGCCAGGTAGGTATAGGCGGTGTTGGCGGTTGTCTTGTGCTCACTCGAGTGTCTGTATCGTTGCTCACGGCACCTTCTAACCTCTTCCCTCGCACACTCCCCCGATCGTCCTGTCGGTGCTGCAATGGCCGTGCCTTGCTTAGGTATCGGTTTCACTTTCCTTTGATCTCCCGTCTACGTTTGGCGACTCTGTGGTGCTTGGGGTTTGTTGTGCGAGTGCGAGTGCGAGCGCGGTGAGTCTGGTGGGGAGATTGTGTTGGTGGTTGTGGAGGAGGACTTGTGAGTTGCTGGGTGTAGCTGACGCTGCTGCCGGAGCTCATTCCTTCTTCCCCGCTCGAGTTTCCCTGCCGCCATTTTGTCTCGCGTCTGCTTCATGCACCTCGGGTGGGCAGATCAGCCGAAATTCTGTCTCTGGGACACCGCCTTGCTTTCTTCTTCGAAACTTCTGCTCCTCAGTTGTTCCGATGTCGGTTGATTGTCTTTGTTTCTGGATCGAACTAGTCTGGCTGGTCAAAAATTGCCGCTAATCGCCTCGGGGCTCCAGAGCTGACGGACTCAGACAACCGTCCACATTACCGTCCAAGCCACGCCCCCTTCACCCAGTCTCTAATGACCAGAAGGCCGATAGTGGTGCTTTGTGCTTTTTGGCACTATACTTACGTGAAATCTTTGAAATTACTTATGCCCGGACTTTTTGGTTTTGGTGTCAAATCATTTATACATTTTTATTCTCTTTTTCTAAATTGGTGAGGGAGTTTTCTTGTGTTGTGTTTTCACTTTATTACTTTTTGCATTGCTGCATAAATACTTTCCACATTGCCTCTAAGTTAAGCCTGACCTCTTTTGTTTCAAGCTGCCAGGGGGTTAAGCACATGTTAATTTGGGGTTTGCTTATGACTAGGTCTGGGCAGGACTCACGGAATCTCAGATTTTTACGTAAAAACTGAGCAAGATTCCACAGAGTTCCACCAATTTATTGAAAATTAAAAATGCACTCTGCGCTGCTCACGCACAGAACACACAGGAAAATGGCGAAAAAGTACTTTAAACCAATGCCCCCAGTCCTCTAAAAAATATGTATATGTTTTCCCTTAGAAAAAACTAAAAAAGTAAGTGCAAAAAAGGCCCCTACTGCAAGTACAGGCCACCCGCAATCAAATGTAATATTATAAGAAAAAACGAAAAAGGAAAAAAAAATGCTGATGCATGCACTCCATCAAACAACAAACATCTAAACGTTCCTTAATTTACTTAATTTTTCAAAAGAAACCTTAAAATCCAATGCTATATATATATATATATATATATATATATATATATATATATATATATATATATACATTTATATATAGATATATAAATATGCAACAGAGATTGCAGACAAAGAGAGTGATCCTTTCCCTCCAAAACCAAATGAAAAGTGACCAAGGGGTGGACAAAGAAGTGGAAGGAGCCTTTTGGACAGGAAGAGGAAGATGGAGTCTCTGTAGCAATTCCTTTCTGTTAAAAAAAGGCTGTGCACAAAAAAAAAACTAGCCGATTTGTCAGTTTGAGTAAAATACCTACTTGAAAAACTATTTCTGAGTTGATTTTGCTGACACTCGAGTAGAAAATCTACACAGGAAGCCCTCTGACTGTGACCGCACACAATTTCACAGGAAGTCCAACGAGCAATCGGAAATCATACTAGGGGACTTTCACTCGCATTCTGAAACCTAAAGTGGAGTTACCAAAATTCTCCAATTTCACTTGTGGAATTCCGCAAGGAAGTACTTGTAACTTCTTGCTGACTGGAATGGTGGTTGCTGCTTGGTGAGGGTTTGACCGCCCCTCATTGAGTCACCCAATTTTCTACAGTTTGGAATGGTTACCAAGACACCTTGCTACTAAGGCACGGGTAGCAAGGCTCAAGTACCCAAAGAGAGAATACAGGAACACCTAAGAATATTAAGCAGATTTCATTTACAAAATGCCCTGAGCAAAACATTACTGCACAAGTCACAACAACGAGGCCCTGAAAATACACTTTCATGTCATAAAGCCTATCAAAATGGCCATCAGAGGTGGCAAGAGGACATGTACTCTGAGGTGAACTGAAGCGTGCTGGATCCCATGATGTCTTCGAGCAGTAGAGAAAGGACTCAACTGAGATAACAAATTACATAATTTCTTTGAAGATTAATTACAATAATAGTTCAACTGATGACAAGATGGTAGGCACCATTACAATCTTGAGTGGCGCAAGAACATGAACATTTTGGTTTTACACATTGCTCTTTTCTCAGCTATGTTTCACTTTGTAACTTTAAAAACAAATTCTACGTATGCCTCTTCTTTTTTTGGGCAGCATAATGCTTTTATTTTTGTTATGTACTTTTATTCTAGTATGCCTCCTTACATTATTTTATATTACCTCAAAAGTACGGTATCTCAACTGAATCCCTTTCTTGGACACATTGTTGTAATAATTTCCAAC